>NC_141893.1:8752500-9377500 GCF_030686135.1 Camelina sativa
AACATTATTTAATATTAGTTACACAAAATTCAATCAATGAAAAAATAATCTGCATAATATAATTTGTTAAAAGTTAAAACTAATAAAAACCTAATTAATTTTGCATAGATTTGTGAGAAAATCATCTATTTTAAAAGAAAAGAATTATCTTAAAAATCATTTATTACTTTGGTATTGATCACCTAATTTTTATATATTTTGCTTTAATTCTCTGCAAAATACCTAATCACAATTCATAATAACACATAGATATTTTTACCTACAAACGTGTAAAATACTAAAATTTGCTTATAACCAAAACATAAAACCCTAGTCAATGATTCCTACACGTAGATAAACTGTTTTTTTGGTTCTGAACTCAAATCTTTTCTGTTAATTTTTTTGAGATAATAAATATTTCCATATATCTTTTTAATAATGTTTCCTTCTTTTTTTTCTCTCTTTGTTTAACCTTTTCCATTCATTAAAAAGGTTCCCAATTCTTTTTTTACCAATAAGAAATTGAAATTGGTCAGATCTCTCTATAAATAGGGGAACCTTCAACCTCAATTCCCCAAAACCTTTTTAGACTATCAATCGCTGCGTCTTATTTCTCTTCTTCGAAAAATCACTCACTTTCTTTCCTTTGTTTCTGCTACTACTATGACGTCCAACAAGATCATCCTCAAGAGTTCCGACGGTGAATCTTTCGAGGTAGACGAAGCTGTTGCTGTTGAGTCCCAGACGATCAAGCACATGATCGAGGAAGACTGTGCCAGTAACGGAATCCCGCTTCCTAATGTCACTGGAGCCACCTTGGCTAAGGTAATTGCGTACTGCAAGAAGCACGTGGAGGCCGCCTCTGAGGCTGATGGTGTTGACAAGGATTTATGTGGTTCCAACGAGAACGATGAGCTTAAGAATTGGGATACCGAATTCCTTAAAGTCGATCAGCCTACTCTCTTCGATCTTATTCTGGTTTGTGCTTGTTTCACTTTTGTTGTTGGTTTTGATGTTCTTTTGGATTAGGGTTTCTTTTTCTTTTTTTTGATTTGGAATTTAGGTTTGCCGACTCTGTTAGGGTTTATTTAAGTGTCTGTTTTGATTCTGTTGATTTTGCGTGATTGTTGTGTAACCCTTTGGGTTTTTTTTTTGCAGGCTGCTAACTATCTGAACATCAGTGGACTTCTTGACCTTACGTGCCAGGCCGTGGCTGATCAGATGAAAGGCAAAACTCCAGATGAGATGCGTGCTCACTTCAACATCAAGAACGATTACACACAGGAGGAAGAAGAGGAGGTTCGCAATGAGAACAAGTGGGCGTTCGAGTGATTGGATTGGGACTTCCGGTGTTCCTCTAGGACAACTTAGTCTTTAGTCTTTCTTCTTTCTTAGATTTGGATTGTCTTTTTTTATTTTTTTATCTTCTTTTGGTTTGGAGTTGTCTTTAGAATTCAAGATGAAAACCGAATGCTTTTGTTTCTACTAACAAGATCTATTTGTTTTTATGGAAAATATTTTAAGAAGAAAGTGTTGGTCTTTGTTTAATATTATTATAACCTTCTTGCTATGATTTGTCCTCCAATGGTGTCTTTGTCTTTATTCAAAGACATTGTGTGTTCTTCTCTTTAGATATTAATCTTCGCGACTGGTTACAACGAATGTACTCCTTACGCTGTACATTCCATTAGACCATGTGATTGATCCAAATGCATCTTCTTTAAGCGTGGAGGATGTGGTTGATGAAAAGATCACTTGGTAGCTAAGTTTATCTCCTATCTTTCTGAAGTGTAGTCTTCTTGGTATAACTCTGACTAGTAACCCTTCTGGTGCATCGATGCTCACAGTGTAGATAGTATTTTCATCTCCAATGAGGCGTGATGCTACATTTGTCACTGTTCTGCTTACCGTTCTTTTTGCTTTACTATTGAAGTTTGATATTGAGATTGATGGGTAGTTGATGTTAGATATGTCTGCTCTGTTGCTTTGTTCTAGACAAACATAACCTTTTGGTATGCGCTTTGAGATTTTTCTGATCTGGTCTGAAATATACCCAAAGTAGCATAGAAAGTTCAGGTAATCCATGTGATTGGTTTCATAAACCAGTCCAGGGGAAGAAGGTCCAAATATAGTAACCTGCCCAGCACCAAAGTCATAAGGTGTGGCCTTGGCTCCTGCTTCTGTAGTTATATGGGTTCCTGAGTTGGTCATTTGCACAGCTGCAGATAGAGTGTAAGAGTTGGATTACAATGTGGCTCGACTGATATGTAATTCGTAACTGGTATCTACTCGATTTTGATTTCTCACCTGTTGTCATGATGGCGGATCTGATTGCTGCAGGACTCCATGAAGGGTGTCTGGATTTGAGTCGAGCAGCAATCCCGGAGACATGGGGGCATGCCATTGAAGTTCCTGATTCAATGTTGAAGAATGGCGGTGGCTTTCCTTCTGGTGCAACATTTATGTCACCTACTAACCACGATGCCAGTATGTTGACCCCAGGTGCTGCAATATCAGGCTGTAACAGGTTTCTCATGGAGTTAATTTGTTGAAAATGAACTGTTTATATATCAATTTTTTCTAGAAGATTCTGTGAAATTCTCTGTGGAGATCATATTATTATTTATGGTGAATCTAAGGGCTTACATACCTTGAGGATGCTTCTGGTAAGCAAGAAAGGTCCTCTTGATGAGAAGGATGGTATGGATGGTGCTAATATATGTCCTGTTCGTGATCTTGTAGGCATGATCGTTGCAATTGGTTCTCTACAATATGGATTTTGATATATTAGTGTTTTTTTTTAAAGCAATATCTTGTGAGAAATGAGACATCTTACTTTGCATCTTGTCCTTTGGTTTTACTATTGTCACTAGAAATGAGGGATCAATATAAGACATATCCAATGCCTCGTCGCCAATAAGTACCATACCAACACCTCCAAGTCTCTTAACCTCTTCGCTTTTCCACTGGATCACCTGGTTACCAAGATCACTGTCGCACACAACAATCTTTCCGTTAACAATGGTTTGGTTCATTGTATCAGGTGCGCAGTTCCTAAAGAGTTGCAGTTATGTTGTCTTGTTAGTACAGATATAAAAAAGTTACTCTATAATGTTAAGATGCAATTGTTACCTAGCAGCTTCCTCATCAGCATCTGTCTTCTTGGCTGATCGTGCGTCTATAAGTGGGTTAGCCTGAGAACCATCTATATTAGCAATATTTATTCCAGACCCCTGCAAAAAAAATTATTTAAGTACAATTAGGATGTTAAATGGATGGAGATTTATCAGTTTCAGGCATTTCCTTAGTACTTTAATTAATCTGCTTGTATCTCCTCCCAGAAGAATGTTGGAATCAAAGCCACGATCAATAGTGTTGGCAGCAACAGTGATCATCCATGGAGCAGCATTAACCACACTTTGACTCGATGGGCCAGAATTTCCTGCGGAGCAAACGACAGTGATCCCTCTTTCCACGGCATGAAATGACCCGATGGCAAGCGGATCTTCAAGTAAATTGTTTGGCCATAAGCCCATTGATACTGATATGACATCAACTCCATCTGCGATCGCATCATCAAATGCAGCTAGAATGCTGGAACCACGGCAGCCCATAAGTGAGCATGCTCTGTACATAGCTATTCTTGAATTTGGTGAACCTCCTCTCATAGTCCCACTTGCCAGGCCGTAGTAGGATGCATCAGAGATTATATTCCCTGCTGCTATGGATACCACATGTGTCCCGTGCCCCAAGAAGTCTCGTGTGGTGTCTCATAATCAGGGTCTAAGAAGAATGATGAATTGTAATACCTTGCTCCTATTAGTTTTCTGTTTATGTAGCAACGTTTAACATAAGTCCACAGTGGTAAGTTCTAACATAGTATATGGCATCTTTACATGTTTGCTACTTTCTTCAGGTTCTTTTTACCTATTGCAATGGAAAGAACCAGGCTGCGTCTTCTTCCCTCTCATGCAAGTGCCCTTCCATCTCTCTGGGACTGGACCCATACGCCTATCGTCAAAGCTCTGTGCCTCGGGCCAGATTCCTGTTTTCTTTTTTAGAATATACTGCATTGAGTGTTTGTTTCACTGGAAGTCAAGAAAAGCGCATATAAACATTTCATTGCTTCATACAGTTCACCTGAATCAACGAAGCCGATAATGGTTTCTCCTTCATGCACATCCAATTCTTGTTGATAGTTCATTTCAGAGAAGTAAGTCTCTCTTTGATAACTTTCTTGCACCAAAAAATCCCATGAACGAGTTGTGTGGAGCTGTAACATCTGATCAGGGAAGACAGATACTACTCCCGGTTGCTTGGCCATGAGGTGTGCTTCATCTTCTGATAAATGGGCTGCAAATCCAGAGAATCCATGTTTGTATCTGTGCATGCGGGTTTTGTCGCTCCTGATGTATGTAAGATACTGTCTAAATATTTGCAATATATGAATCATGGTTAGAAAATCAAAGAGTTATGGATTTAGTTCTCACCGCTTTAACAGTGAGCTCAGAAGTTCAACATGGTCATTGTCTGTTGAGCCATCAGAGGATGCTGCTCCCATGTATATGATATAATCTCCTGATTTACTTGTTTCAGACTTGCATTTTTGGATAACAGACAGAAAAAGATACATCACTAAGATGATGGTGACAGTGGGGCATCTCCTCATCGCTGAACTACAAGAAACAGGACAAGAATGTTTCCAGTTTGCTTATAACTCTTGCTTTATGTTTCCACGTTAAAATCTGTGAGTATTTATTAATAGTCACTATCACAAACATATATAATATCATAAGTGTTAGGTTAGCTTTTGTACATTGCCTATTTTAATGGGGGAGTGAATGTATTTCATTCCACACACATAGTCATGCATGCCCTTTGTGTGAAAGCAAGATTGCCTGACTTCCAGGAGACTTTTTCTGCATGGATAGACTATGTACAATGAGAGTGTTGAATAAATTTTTCAACTGTTTAATTCATGCAATGGACATGTTGAATTTTTTAAAAATCATAGGTGTATTAAACTCAACTGGTTGAATCTGAAGAAAACAGGACCTACATTGACATGTGGCAAAGTATGAGAAAAGAAGATGGTGAATGGGTTGTATCCAGTTGCTTTTTGTGAACTTTTATTTCATTCTAATTATTTTAGCTCAATTATTTTATATTAGTTTACTTTTTTATAAAATAAAAACTATACCAAAATTCATCATTTAAAAAAATCTATAAGTGGAAACTAGCCTTGTTTTATTTGGACATAGAAAAAACATCAATTTTCATTAAAAATTTTTATTTTTCTTGGACCAATTATAAATTACAATAGAAAATAAATTTATATAAAAATTATTTAAATTAAATTATATTAGATTAGTTTTAGTCGATAATCGTTATTTAATATGTAATCATAAATCATAAACAAAATAAAAATATGTAAATATAATATTGTGGGGTATGAAATTTTATTAAACAAAACTATTGTAGATGATAAAAGTTGAATAAGTGTTGAATTATGAAGTAGAGGAGAGAGAAGATGATGTTGAGTGTTAAAAAAAAAGGAGTGTTGAAAAAATGAACGAATGTACATAGTCTTAAAAAGGCTTGTAACTGTAACTTAGTACTCCAGGTTGGTGAGCTAAGGACTTTTGATGAAATGACTTGTTGATGTTCTGCTTTTATATGCAAAAGTTTACTTAATAGTTTTACATGTAACAAAAACCAATGTTTGAGACTGTTTCCTGCTAAATTGATCTACTTGAGCTATCATCATTTCATTTATCAGAAAAGGTGTAGTCTGTTTTGCTTCGATTTTAAGTTTTATTATTACATATTCATACTGAACTTTATACCATTTACTCAGTTTGTGCGGCTACTCTCGCTACTAATCACAATTGGGCTTCTGACATTGTACTTGGCATTAGACCAAGTTAGAGCCCCAAATACATCTTGCTTAAGTGAAGCAGTAGCAGACACTATCACCTGGTATGTCAACTTCTCACCATTTTTTGTAAATTGGAGTTTTTCTGGCGTCACTTGAATATTAAACCCTTGTGGTGTTTCCACGCTGACTGTGTAAACAGCCACGCCGTCTCCACCAACATTGGTCATTGTCCTTGTAACTGTCGTATTCCCATTTCCTTCGAATCCAGAGATTCCAATTGACGGGTAATTGATGGTTGAGATTAAGTCTAAGTTGGAATCTGCAGGGCAAGTAAAATTCACTGGAAGTGCTTTTGACATAGTCTTGATTGTGGTTATGTTGTATCCATAGTAACATAGAAAGTTCAGGTAGTCAGTTTCAGTTGTCTCGTAGACTAGTCCTGGTTGCATTGATGCTGTTGAGCTTAGTTCCCCTGCTCCAGAGTCATAAGGCGTGGCTGCTGCACCAGTTTCTGTTGTTATAAGACCTTTGTCGTTGTTCGTTTGAGTTGCTGTGAATGTGACCGCCAAAGAATGATTGTTACAGAACATCCATATTTGCATGCCATAATCACAAGATATGCAATGAAGGGATCTAACCTGTTGTCATAATTGCTGACTTTATCGCAGATGGACCCCATGTGGGATGTTGTGATTTGATGAGAGATGCAACCGCTGTTACGTGAGGAGCTGCCATGGAAGTTCCTGATATGACGTTATACTGAGAAGCCGGCTTGCCTTCTAGTGAAATGCCTGAGTCGTTTCCTGTCCATGCAGCGAGTATTGCGACTCCTGGTGCTGTAATGTCAGGCTGAAGATAGAGGTAAGTAGATGCTTCTAATCAGGTAAAAACTAAACAAGGGCACAGGATTTTGGATTACTTTGAGAATGCTTCTTGTGAGGCTTGAAGGTCCTCTGGAAGAGAAATATGCAACAGTAGGTGCGGGTGTGAACTTCTCAACTGTTGCAGTTGGAAGAATTGTTGCCACGGGATCTCTACGACACAAGTCAAAAGGTTTTAATTCATTAGCTCTATACTGACTAAGATAGTTCATAGAAATTTTTGAGATAGATTATTATTAAGTACTTGGTTGAGTTGAGATAGGAGAAGATCTCAGTTGCTTCCTTTGAGTCAATTACGGTTGTAGGAAAAGCGCCATAAGTGCTAGCAACTGCTCTAGTTCTGTCATCTACAAAGACGCAACCAATACCTCCTTTGCTTTTCACCTCGTCTCTAGCTGATGATGCATAATATGATCCACCAACATTCTCGCATAACACAACTTTCCCTTTTACCTTCTCTTGATCTAGAGAACCAAAGTCACAGGCCCTGAAAAGCCAATGATTTATGAAAACAGAAAAATGTTAGCTTCCTTATCCTTTGTACTTATTCTTTATAAGAATCTAAAACAAGCTCAAGGTATTGTATTTGAATTTACCAATTTTATTTACCTGGCTTCTCCTTCTGATGCATCAGCGTTCTTAGCAGACTTGCCATGAATCAGAGGATACACAGGAGATTTACTAGCGTTTGAAAAGTGTATACCTTCACCCTGAAAATCAATAAAGGTTCATTTTAGCAAACCATATAATATAATGTTTAGGTGTATTATGTGTATTACCTTGATGACTTTATTGCCGCCTAGCACAACATCAGACTCAAAGTCCCTATCAATGGTGTTGGCAGCGACAGTCATTATCCAAGGTGCAGTATTGGTAACTGTACCGCCATCAGGCCCATCATTACCTGCAGAACAGATAACCAAGATTCCTTGCTCCATCGCGTGAAACGCTCCTATGGCGATAGGATCAGTGTTCAGGTCGATGCGAGCGTATGCTGGAGCTCCGAGGGACAGAGATAGAACATCAACTCCATCCGCTATTGCATCATCGAAAGCAGCTAGGATAGAAGATCCTGTGCATCCCCCGGGATTGCATACTTTGTACATAGCGATCCTTGCATTTGGTGAACCTCCCTTTGCGGTCCCGGAAGCTACACCATAGTAGGACGCGTTCTCCACTGCTGATCCAGCTATGGTGGAGGACACATGAGAACCATGACCGATCACATCCCTTGTGGTATCGTATTCTGAATCATCCTCAGGATTTTTGTAATATCTTGCTCCAATGATCTTTCTGCATAAACAAAAAAAAAAAAAAAAATGTTTAGTCTTCAAAAAGAAGTTGGTAATATTCAGCTTGGTTTTTGAAGGTTGTGAAAATTGTAACCTGTTACAGTTAGTAGACTTGAAGTCCTTTGCTTCCATGCATGTACCTTTCCACCGAGACGGAATTGGACCCAAGTCTTTGTCATTGAAGCTTTCTGATTCTGGCCATATCCCTGTTTGTTTGTTTTCATTGTGTGAAACTCATATTTGGTTTTGTTTCTTAATTGACAGCCAAAACAGGAGTGCAAGGCCTTACCAGTGTCCAGAATGCCGACAATGCTATCATATGATCCATCTGCGGCTGTTGAAGGTGGACCGGAGTCTATCTTTACTGATGTTTGGTACTTGAGAAAGTCCCATGAATGAGTTGTGTGTAGCTGGAAGTTTGGATCAGGAAAAACCGAAACCACTCCCGGTTTTTTGGCTATGACTTTGGCCTCTTCTGCTGTCATATGAGCTGCAAAACCCGTGAAGCCATGCTTATATGTGTAGACGAGATCGTTCGCTCTCCTGCAACAACAAACCATAAAAAGGCCTCAGAATCCACAAAACAAAACTTTGTGCTGGTAACAATGTATATTTTTCTCTACATGTAAAGAGTGCATCAGTATATCCAACCTTTTAAACATGGTATTTATGAGTATTTGAGCTCTATAAGCGTTTGCGGCAGAGGAAGCTGTTCCCATGTAGACGATGTAAATCCCATCACCATTTCTTGATCCAGCTTCCGTTTCTGTCGTAAACAAGATACATAAGAAATATAGAAATAATAAAAAGGGTGTGAAGAAGGTAAAGGGTTTCATGTTTTTGTAGTTTACTAGCCACTTACGGACTTGTACACTGACCACAATACTCAAGAAAAGGGTATTTATAATGGTTGAGAGATTGTTGGAAACTAAAGATAAAGCAAAAAGAATCAATTAATGCTTGAGTTGCTTATCCCACTTTGAAGAATTGGTGGGTTTCTGAATTGGGCAAAAAGTGGAGATAGAATAGGCTAGTGATCCGACCACTATCTTCTGTTCGAGTCATTACATCACAACACTCCGCATGTTTTTCTTTTTCCTTCTTTCCGAGGTTCCAAAGACTTTGAACAGAATGTTTAAGATAAGCCATTTATTAGATGGTGAAGGAGTGTCCACTAACTTAAGGATTCTTGATCAGGACTTCACAAAATCTGAAAGTTCTTCGTTAGCGCTACGTATGAAATTATTATATAATGGCCAAATATGACTTATATAATCATAAATAAATAAAACAATTCTATAACAGTTGGTTACCTTAAACATCGATACAATAAAAACAAGATGAGCGGTTGACACCTCAGCTTCAACATTCATTTAAAATAATCAACCAATCAAATTATAACAATTAACTTTTTTTTAATCCTAGCTGGACACATGATAGTCTTCTCTTCACTGTTAAAATCGATCGTTCATTCTTCTTGTTCTTTCTGTCGATAGATTTGAGTACTTAATTTATTCGTCTTATTTCTAATTCGCTTTCGACCTATGTCCAAATGTCGCATATGAAAACCTCAGAACAAAATCATGGAACATCTCTATTACCACTTTTTATTTTTAACGCAATTTGGAATTCTTCTCAAGTTGGAGCATAATATTCATCTTTCTGATGGGAATCGATTTGGCTCGCGAGGATCTACGAGTCTACCTAGAATAATGTTGCGGCGGTGGCGGAGGAAGAAGCTGGGGAGGTTGTGAGTACATTGCAACAAGCTTCATAGCATCCACTGGATCGAGTTGATTTGTCTGGTCGGAAAATGAAACTTAAGCATTTGAAAAGTTTCAAGGTATCCTTGTCCTTAAATCTCTATGAAAATCAGCCTGAGGCCTGTTCTAAATCCAGAAATTGTAATATCCAAGAAAATCTGTTAGTGTTATGATATGTTATGTGTCAAAGATGTAAAATTTTGCTCTGGATTTGAATCTTTAGGGTAACTTAATTGGTTTTTAGATATGTTCTTTGTCAAGCAAATATGTTAGTGTGTGTTTACTTTGTTCAAAGATTTAAACTTTACTTGATTTTGAGTCTTTAATAGGTAATGTATCTGCCTAACTGGATCGGTTATTGTGGTGATGTCTAGATTAGAGATTGATTGTAAAGTGTGTGTTGCTTTGTCTTGATTAAAGGCTATGTTTGATTGCAGAGGCTGAACATGGTGTGGCTCTTGCAATATTAAAGAGAGATCATTGGTCACAGACAATAGCGAGCTCAAAGGGTCTTGTGAAGCAGATGTTGGAACCTGATCCCACTAAGCGTTCGACTCCTCAGCAAGTTCTTGGTAATGAAATGATTTTAACTCATTTTTTTTCTTATTCAGCTTGTTTTTTCTTCTGTTGGGTTTGAAGTTGAGAAACAGAATGATAAGCTCCAAATGTTCTTTTAGGGGATATTGTTAGGTCAAGGTTGAAGCGACTCTCCATAATGAATAGATTGAAAAGATAAGCTCTACACGTAAATGTTGCCTCTTAATATTTTTCAGATGAGTTTATACTTTTGTTTGGAGCTTTGATTGGTTTCACTTACTTGCTCTCTTTTGATGCTTCCCGGTAATAGTTGAGCACTTGTCTCTTTAAGAAGTTGAAGTGATCAGAAACATGTTTACACTGATGGATGCAGTTGTCTCTTTCTGTTTGTTTATTTCTATACTAAATCTTTGGTGATGCAATTTTTGACCCTATAAGTTTTTAGGGAATACGTTGTCCCACTTAGTTTTGTTTAAGTATTGAGCTGTTCTCAATTGGTTTTAGTGATTTTTTCTTCTATGTTGTCCTGATTTAAGTTAGGCACAATTTGTTTTTGACGTTTGAGACTGGTACTCTTTTGTTCTTTCGATTTTGGAGTAGAAAACATCCATTTGATTTTCAGATTGTTATGCTTTGGACCAAAAAAAGAGCAATTCATGAGGGAGCAAGAGAACTCATCAGTAAGCTGTGACAATGTCAAGAGATTCATACATTGAAGAGGTGAATCACATAAGAGGAGAAGAAGGCTTTGGATCAAATCCCTAAATTGAATTTTGGGGATTAAGCAAATGAATCAAGAGGGAGTGTTAAAAGTTGATTCATTACTTAATCCTGCAACAGAGAAGCAGGAGAAATTGAAAAATGCGATGATGGTGAAGAACGCAGAGGAAGCATGAGCAGATGAACTGGTGGTGTGGTCGCAGAGGAAGAAGAAGATGCAAAGGAGAGGAAACGTGACTTATTCACTAAAGTAAAAATATCATTGGGTCATTATTGTAGTAAAGGCTCATATGTACAAATGGGTTTGTTTAGTTTTAAGTGTTAGGTTAAATAAGAACAAGTAGAAATATGTTGTAATGTTGTAAAAGATAAATTATATGAGATTAAGGAGATGGAGGTTGAAGTGGCTCAATCTAAATTATTATAAGAGAGCCATCAAGAACATTTACAATGTAGACATGAAAAAGTAATATCTCTTACTGTTTTAGAGTATGAGTGAAAAACAAATCAATAATTAAGTTTTGTAATCCCTAAACTTATTTTTTAAGGTAATAAAATTTAAAATATATTAAAAATTAAATTGATAAAATAAAATAAAAAACAAGTATTAATATGATGTAAATAATAATAGCAAAAAAAAATTACCCTTAAAATTATCAAAAATATTGAAATTTGATTATAAACAAAATACAATATATTAAATTATGAATTAGAAAAAAACAAAGCAAGAAAAAATATAACCAAAATTAAATTAAAAAATCCAATCCGCAGCGTAGGGCGGGTTTCAACCTAGTGTTTTTAAATCAAAGAAAATTGGGTCCATCGATGAAACTCACAAAGGATTGGTTGAGTAGCCAATAAAAGGAGAGGGTGGTGCGGGTCTGCAGAGTGCATTAACCAGAATTGGCATTTACATTCCACTCTTATGGAATCTTGGTAAATCCCTATAGCATGCTTGTAGGCTTTGTACTTAAACTAATGTATAGTCGAGATCATGTCAAAATCTTATATATTTAGCAACCTACAAAGAAAAATAGAATTATAAAAATTGCCGACCACTTTTAGTGGCTCAGAGTGGGGAGTGCACTCGTGCTACTCTTGGAAAGTATGTATTATCAATATGAGTCACACACATATGCTAATGCTATCGCATGATTTTTGTTTCTAATTTAAGTAAGAAAAAAAAAGTTATAGAGAAAATAGAGATTGTGTTTAAATTTTTAGAACAATGGTTAATGAAGAAAGCATAAGATATAACTAAGCAAAAGTCTTTTAAAGCCCAAATAAAATTCCCATAAAAAGGTAAAAAGCTCCGATGCCGGGAATCAAACCCTGGTCTCCTGGGTGAAAGCCAGATATCCTAACCGCTGGACGACATCGGATATATTAAAGTTTTGGAATGTTAAACAAATATTGATTAGTCTACATTACATACAGATGGTCTGAGATTTATGAAAGACGGTGAAGCCGAGGTGTGGTGAAGATTTTTTTTTTTGACCTCGTGTGGTGAAGATTTTATGTTTAATTATTAAAAATCAAACCAAATTAGCTTATATTTATATGATCAAAATTTAATTTTACATCAAACAATAATATTTTAATAAAAAAATCTCAAATTTGAGACTGAGGCATTATATGGTATTAATTTGATCTTAGAAGCCATATCACATTTGCTTAACTAGATAATTCCATTGTCTTATTTTATACTATGATAAGTAAGAGCAAGTAATGATTCTTAATCAAACTGCTACTTTCAAAATTAAGAAATTTTCTATATTATCTTTAAAACATAATCTTCCAAAAATATTAATTTCTTGTAGACTTTTTTAAAACATTGACTTACAATAACAAACAAATTGTCAAATTCAATATGTTTTCGAACACAAAAAAAAAGTTATAGTACTTCTTTTAAATGGCACAATATGATCAAATTTTCTATTTTTGTTCAAACAAGTTCAAGAACTTAGGTTTCGTTACCATCTCCAGTGTATATTTATTTTTTTAAGATTCTAGTTACAACCATCGACCTGCATTTTTCAAGAATCATCATTGCAACTTTAACATGATATCTAAAGTTAACATATTTTTCACTTCTGATAAAGTAATAATTATATTTTCGTGTAGATATGTATTATTCTTAAAAACCTAATATGATTGTATGACAATAAAATCAAATCAATACCATAATATAATCCTTATACATTAATCCATGTACATAAATTAACTTCTCATATTGTTACCATCTATTGAGTTTAGTCGATAACATTTCACTTTTAACTTATACATGGTATTTTATTATCATGTCAAGTTTAATATCATCTCAATTGTTTCAATTTACAACCATAAAAAAAAAGTATATTTATCTCCTTGGAGGAATTCTTTTAGTCTAAATAACATTTATAAGTAACTATACCAAAACGTAATTTAATACTTCTTTCTTTCTATACACATACAACCTTATTCTAGAAGGTTGGTGAATATCAAAATGGAAGAAGAGAAAGAAGATTTTAGAACGAAAGAAAATCATAGATCTTAGGATTACATAAACGGTGTGGAAAAAAAATTAACAACGGTAAGACCTTGTTTCGATTTTGAATATTATTTTTTTTGAATATTTCTATTAACAACTTTAGGATATAACTGTTTGTGATGCTTGTAATTGGGTGAAGGGAGTGTCCATTAAATAAATCTGAAAGTTCTTAACTAATGCTTTCAAGGGCCAGTACAAAATTATTATTCATAAAATGCCAAAAATATGCTATAGATAAATAAACAACTTGCCGATGAATGAACAAAAATATGCCATAGATAAATATAATGACCTTTTGTCGTTTAAAGCCCAAGCAAATTTCTATCGAAAAAACAAAAGCTCCGATGCCGCGAATCGAACCCGGGTCTCCTGGGTGAAAGCCAGATATCCTAACCGCTGGACGACATCGGATTTGTCATAGTTGTGAATTTTACTGATATACTGATTATACTGATTAAATGAACCTTAATCCTACACTTTCTTCGTTCGACTTTTATCAAAATCATATAATAGTAATTAAATACGTAGAAATTATGTGAGATAAAGTTTATGTAATACGTACGGTGAAGCAGACGTGTGGTGAATAATTTATGAACATCGTCTGGAATTAGATATACTTAAAACACCAAATATATGTATACTAAGGTTACGGTAAATTGTAGAAATATAACACTAAATACTACAATGCCGTGCAATGTCTAAATACTGTTCTTGAAACATCATATATATCTATATTACTATAGTCAGTATATGATTATTAAGAAGTTACAATATAAACTCCATTCTGGTAATCATAACATGTATAATGTATTTAATTATGCTGCAGAAATGGTCAATGCCTAACAGACAACATTATAAAAACAAAAGACAAAATGAAGCATTAATAATTTTTTTATTATTAATTATTCAACCAAACGTTTATACACATTTACAAATTACACGTTCAAGAGTAACAAAGTACTTAGTCAGTAAGTAACATAACATTCCACATGCATCCTCGTGGAAAATTAAAGCTAAAATTTTAAATGAAAACAAGTGCTGAAGTGCATGATTAGTCGTCATTGTCATACCAAAACGTCAGATATTTCAAGTACATGCAGTTTAAAAAAGGGGGATGACTTGTGTTTTTTTCTTGGATACTTTGACCCAATCATACTACAAAAGATATATTACCAACAGAAGAAAAAAAAACAGATAATACTGAAATGAGAGAGCTCTACGTGGCAATTACTCGTTTTGGGGTAACGTACGAGGAACTCCATCCATACTAATTTCTTCATAACATAACGAATTGTATTTCTTTTAAAATTTAATTACATTTCCTAGAAGATTTTCTTGTTAATCAATCAGTCGAAAAAGAGAAAAAAGAAAGAAAAAAATAACTCAAAAAGAGAGACAGCAAAGGTAAAACCGTAAAAGGAAACTTCTTCTCCAAACTAACAAGTCATCTCGACCCCAAGAACACAACACGTGTACCATTCTCTAACTTGCGCCGAAAGCCATCGTTCACAAATCTCTTTGAGCGGTGCTAACGTCCACCATCTCTCTAGCTGTCGCTTCTCAATCTTCTCTTCCTTCTCTTTTGTTTCTTCTCTCTCTCTCTCTCTCTCTCTATCTTTGTCCAACCAATCATTCCTATATATACGTTTCAGGATATATTTCTAATTTTAATCAAATATATAATTTATAACTAGCCGACATACAAAAAAAGAGGTAAGTATATAAAGAAGCTAGAAGCTTGTCAATTGTTTACCTAAATCGCCTCTCGTCTTTGAGTTCCCATCGGATAGAAGATGATGAAAATGAAGAGTTTTCTTGGTTCTAGATTATATTCTTCCTCTACAAGAAAAGGTTAGTTTTCAAGAATTTTTTTAGAAGTTTGAATGATTTGGCTTCTCTTCTTCTCTTACATGTATTATTAGTTCTTGAATGATTTTTAGAATGTCAAAAAAAATTTCTGTGATGATTTTTTTTTCTCATTTTTTGGAAGAAACGATTCTGAAAATATCTGTCAATTGTTTTTGTTTTGTCAATGGAGCAGGAAAGTCCGAGAAGGAATGTTGTCGTAGCTTGACGTCGAAGCTAAGTGTTAATGAAGAGTACAAGGAAGCATTCAGAACGAACTCCTACTTAGAGATTCGGACAAAAGCAGAAGATCAATTAGGCGTTACATCCTGTAGCAAACTCTCTTCTTCTTCTTCGCCTTCTTCTTCGTCTTCTTCCCCTTCATCTTCAGATCTTAGCTTCCATTCACACTTCACCGATTACTTGCTCGACCCTCCTCAAGATACACTCGATGCTCTGATGCAAGACTCGAGTTTCAACGATCTTCTAGTTAAATTCTTCGACTTTAGCTCTGAAGCTTGCGACGTGTGTGAGTCTCTCCTTCATTCCATCCAACAAATCAAGATCAATCACAACAAAATCAAGAGAATTATCACGATTGGGAAAAGGGTTTGTAATGGTGCTAAAACCACGGAATGTAGCCATGAACAGCTCTGCGCTTTAATATTTCAAGAGCTTTCTAGATTTGCAGCGCTCAAGAACCCTTTGTGTTGTATCATCAACGAAGCTCGGTTTGGTATAGTTCACGATGCAAACTCGGATTTGCTCGAAAAATTGACAACCAAAAGGAGAAGAATCAGAAGAAAAGTCAGGTTCTTGAGTTTCTGCAAGAAGCTAGGAGGTTATAGCCTAGTGATTTCTCATAGCGCTATTGTCATTACATTAGTAATAATAGCTCTCCACAGCATACTCGGTGCTTTAGCAGCTCCTGCGTTGCTCGGTTTATGTTCTTTGGTTCTTTTGAGGAAGAAAGAAGCAAAAAGAAGCATGCATAAAAGCAAGAGACATACAACGTTAGAGAGGCTCGGGACACAAATCGATATAGCAGCTAAAGGAATGTTCATATTGATAAACGATTTGGATACATTGAGTAGACTTGCCGGGAGATTATGCGATGAGATAGAGCATAGAAAAACCGTGGCTGCGATGTGCGCAAAGAGTAGGAAGATTGAAGTGCTAAAGGAAGCATTGAGGGAGTTTAATGCACATGAAGAAAGATTCTCAGATCAATTGCAAGAGCTTGAAGAACATCTCTACCTCTGTTTCATCACTATTAACAGATCAAGAAGGCTAGTGTTAGCGCAAATCACGGGAAACTAGTTCTTGATTCGTTGATTCTTTTGGTTCATCATCAAAATAATATAAATACTTTTGTAGGGTTTATGAATTACTTGTTACTTTTGTAGGGTTTATGGATTACCTATTATGATATATATATAAAAAGTTGTAAGAATATCTTTCAAAGTTTTTTTTTTTTATGATTCAAATCAAACTGAGGCAATGGAAGCAAACTGTTGGTCATATCGATTATGTTTATTCTTTTTTTGTTTAATATAGTCTTTGATCTTGATTCAATCTTCTAAGTCTTTAAATTATACACTTGGTTCGGATTCTAATTTTTTTAATTTTGGTCCTAATAATGTTGAGAACGTATGTTAACATCGTTAATAATTGAGCCAAATGTATAAAATGCTCACAAGGAAAGTGATCTCTAATCGGTCACGAAATTTCAAAGGTAACCAATTGCTCATCCATTAACTTTACAAAATCTAGGAGGGTACTATATTGGTTCAAATGGTTTATGTGGCTTAGTTGATTTGGAAAAACTTACATGGGTACGTGATTGTAAAATATCCATATGAATATGAACTTCTAATAACTTGGGTATCAGGGTATACGTACGAATTATCATTTTTGCATCTCTAAAAAATTCTTTAAATCCGTTACTTGTATGTCAAAAAATATTGACATAAGTTCAATACATTTTAAAGATCATATTCCCAAAAGTAACATCATTTTGATAAAGTTAAGAACAAATAAAACAAGACAAGATTTAACTAAGATTTCCAAAGCAACATACATTTTTTTAGCTTTTCAAACTCTTATAAAGGTAAAGGCACATGTCTTGTAAGGATTGTACTTGATAAAAACTCTTTTGTCATAACTCAAACATACTTTATATAAACTTATCACCAAGTACAAATGTGTTAAATCTCCCTTTTGCTACGGAATCTTTTCGAGTTTGAAACATTCAAATACAATACATCTTTTATATAACCATATTTCCTCAAATAAAATTGGGTCTTCTGTATTAACAGACCCATCAAACAAAGAAGAAGTAAAAAAAAAAAAAAAAAAAACAAAGAGGGCGGGTCGCTCAGGGAGAAAAGAAACAGACTCAGAGCGCGACCACTGCCCAATAACTTTTTTTTTTTCAGACAAAGAAACTTAAAACTGAACGTTGGAAGAATAAATCTGTCCAAAGGACCAAGAAGAAGGAACAACATTGAGGAAGACTCTTGTAGCACCATCAGTAGTAGTAATGGAGAAAGAGAGAGATTGGCCATCGAGGTAAGCGTTTGATTGCCAATTAGCTCCCCAATTACGAGACATGGCTAACCAACCAGTCTTTGATCCTTTAATGGAGACAGATCTAATCGAACCTCCTCCTCCTACGTTTTGAATGTTCACTAGCTCGAAGTAGTCTCTTCCGTTTATTCTGAATCTCACTCCTCCTTTCTTGTAACAGCTTACTCTGTTTTTGAAAACAGAGTCTTTTTAGTTTAGAGATTAGAACAATTACAAAAATGGAAACCTAATCTAATTCATTTTGATAAAATCTAACCTTTGGAAAACGACGGGAACGATTCCACCTCTGTAAATACCGATCTTTTCCCAAGCGGGTTGAGCCATGTCGAAATGTTTGAGGGGCGGATTGCACCAACCACCGTTGTTGTTAGGCAGAGCAAAGTTTGGTGGGCAAAAGTTTGTGGCTGTGATAACAACGGACGCTCCTCTCTTGCACCACCGCGAGTCCGCAGCGTAATCGCACGTTATCCTATAGCATTCTCCGCAAGAAGCTCCGTCGTTAAACAGAGCCGTGCTTAGCGCCGCCGTCATTGTCCCGTACCCCGCCGAGTAAAGATCTCCGTAACCACAAGCTCCACCTGATTAAAGAATCAAGAAAATGATTAATCAGTTAAACCGAACGCTCCAAAATCCATCCATAAGAGTCAAAACACGTATGAAAATTTAAAGGAACTGTTGAGTTTACCCATTGTTCCAGAAGCGTCACTTCCTCCATAGAATGTGGCGTGACCATTAGTTAAACCAGAAGGCTTAAACGCATCAACCGTAATAAAAAGAGCGGCTAAAACCGCCAAGCCAGCTAGAGACTTTGACATGATTGTAATGTTTCGAGTGAAGGAGAGAGAAATTATGATAAATGATGATGATGATCGAGTGAAGGAGAGAGAGTTGTTTAAATAAAGGTGGGAAGTGAGTGTTAAAACTATGTAGTAGCAACAAAACCTTACATGTGGTCTTATCTTTTATCTAGCCTGTGTCTGTGTTTATCTTTTATTTCTTTCTTTGTTTCTTAAAGGCAAATCTCCTACATGTGTATATTTGTAAGTAACAATATAAGTCCAAAAAAAGACAGTAGATCTGCAAACTCTGTTTGTAATATGCTGCAGATGGTTTTATATTCCACAAAATGTTCGTACAAACAGATTATATCGGTTACACTAATATTGCTTTGAACATATATATAGCATACTTTCTTTTTTCGCTTTGTTTTATTGTGGAGTTTAGAAAAAGAGACTTAAAACCAAATATTATCTTGATTTACTCATGGCCAAACGATTGTAATCCATAAGTTTTGTTTTTATGTTCGATGCAATGTTTTAGATACAGATCTTAAAAGTTAATTTGTAAGATTACAAGTTTTAAAGTAGCATGGTCACAATTGTATCATAATTTATTTCCATTATTTAGATTAATATCTTTTTAAATAACATCAAAACTAAGTGAATAAACTGGTTTGTTGTATACTATGCAACGCGGTGGATATTAAAATTTTAAATTAAAATGAATAAAAAAAATAAGAAGAAAGAAGACAAAGGATAGTTTTTTGTCTGTGATACGATCATGTGCAGGTTCATCGGTCACAAACTCACATGCTCTCTTTCTCCTACATTATTAGCAACAAGCCAAATCCTTTTAATTAGTATTATTTATCGGTTTAATTGTCCCGAAAGCTTGATTTCCAATCTAAGTTGAGGAAGATCACCGTCACGTCGTCGTTTGTCCCAGTGATAAGTACAAGATTAAGGACATGAGGAGCTTGTTTAGATTTAGTTGTGGAGTAAAATTTATCTTATGCCATTACAAGTTAAATGATTATAGTATGCCAATTACATTGATGGTATGGATTAAATAGTTGGCAGTTGTAGCAATCAAAGAGCCCGGGCATTATTTTTCTACTGTTTTATTTTTGTCATTATTAAAGTTAATGAACCGAACAACAAATACCAATAATTAAAAGCATAACATGAGATTGTTTTATTCAAGAAAATGATACCTAGTTTGGCAGAAGTAGACTAATGTTTCAATTACTTATTAATGGCTATACACATGTCTTGTTTTAATTCTCTAGATATTTATGAGTGTGCTTATCTATCATTTAATGGTAAAATACGAATGCAGATTTATATGGTATGCATCGCCTGGAGATGATAATATTTCCACATGGTCCATGTTCTAATAATGACCCACCTAATACAGCTAGCTGAAAGTGTTCAATTCTTAAAATGCGAAAATCTCCCAAACACCATTAAACGAAGTTGTAAAGATTCCAATCTTCTGAAACCAACAATATAAATCTCTTTTCCTAAAATTAAACCAAAGTAATATAAAGGTTCCGGAGGATAAAAATCCTCAATAAAACACTTAGAACGATGAGCAGGGCACAAAGTAAACTTGTGAATCGGAAAATAAAACCAAAGACAGGTTGAGATTAAACTCTATCAGAAAGAGATTTACCTTCGTCTAAAAATCATCGTCATCTTCCTCTGCCATATGCTTAGCAAGCTCTTCTTCTTGTTGCTTCCTCTCTCTCCTCTTTTCATCGCTTTCTTTCTCTTTGTGAGTGTTCGGGGGAAACCTCAATGCTCTGACTGCTTCATTATGCATGTTGAGGCAGAAAGCAATTCTTGAGTTGAATGCAGTTTGTGGCTCATTCGTCGAGTAGATGTCCCCAGTTTCTTTAGAGATCATGCATCCGTTTTTGTGATCGATTGTCGCATCAATTGCTCCATCACGAATGGCCTTTGCCACGATGCTTTCCGCATCAGCGACAGGGTTTTCGGAGTTGAGCCTCAGCTTTTTGGCAACGTCGGGTAAAGAGATTCTGGAGTATGCAATACTTATATTACGCAATCCAGTCCTGATGACATTGTGGCGGAGTCTCACAATGAGATTGTGCGTTCTGTCTTGAGCAAATGTGTCCAAGAACTTCTCCTGGACTGTCCTAAAGAGCTCCAAGTCACCAATCCTAACCGCCTGCAAAACCAAAACAGAGTTTTAATAGTATGCCTCAGATCAGAGTCAGTATATTTGCATCATATATCTCTATAAAGAAGCAGTAAGCAGACAGAAATCCATGCTCTCTATAGTTACAAGTTGCAGAAAAAAACAGCAGCAAAAAACTGTGTCACAAGAGACCAACAAGTAACAGAAGAGGGTCTAGGGCACTAAAATTAGGAATGGGTTTAAAGATAGGGGTTTAAGTAACTCATGCTAATCCCAGTTAGGTTATCCGCTCATACAATAATTTAAACAGGTCACAGCAGCAAGATTATGAAGGTGGACTCACATTGGTAAGCTCGAAGTAAGGCCTGAGGGCCTTCTCCATTCCCTTTTGAGTGAAGATTGACCGTTCTGGTATCTCACCCAGCAGCAGACGAACCAGAATTGCCCATTTATTACATTGAATTCTGAAGCCCAAAGCTGCTATAGGGGCTTTCCTGGCAGCCTGAAGAAGGCTCTCTTTCGCATCAGTATACTCGAGCTGAATGGTACGGATCTTCCCGAGGTAGAACAGGTACCTACAAAACTGCAAAGTATATTGTTTGAGATTAGTCCTCTTGCTGGTTATTCTTTTGAAGCTGTAACAATGGAAGGATTAAAACACAGAACAAAATTCATATGTCGCAAAGAAAAACACAAGATAGAACGGCGGTAATGGCAAGAGGTGATGTCAGAAGTATAAAGAGGACAGCAAAACGGACACTACAAGTAAATTTGCAAATGAGAAAAAAAAAAATTCTCTGGACAGATTGCAGAAGTCGCATTGGAGATCTCATACACATATAGAAATCTAGAGAACCGAGAAAACTAAGAGTATGAAGGTATAAGCAAGGGCTACCTGTTGGTTTGAATGTGCCTCAAAACGAGGTGCCTTTGACCTGAGCTTCTCCGCCTGGTCATAGAGGTTGTAATGTAGATAATTACGTAGCAACAGGTTCAGAAGTGTTTCCTGCATTCAACACGATACCTTGGATAAAGAAGCAAGTAACAGTTTCAAGGCAATGAATGCAGACTGCATGAGCTAAACAAAGACATACCTGGCCCAACTCGTCGTGGCGAAGCGTTGCAGAATGATGCAACGCAAGAAGAGTACTGCAGGCACAAAAAAATCAACCAGATTATTGACTTTTGAGCTACTGATTAATATGATGTGTAAGACCAAGTACAAAAGTTAAACAATCAGTCTTTCAGCTACTAACCCGCGAATTTCAGCAAGATCACCGGTTTGCTCATAACTCAAGGAATAGTAAAAGTAGAGTCTTGATGCAATCACATCAATGGTCCGTCGGTTGACGTTCTTGAGACGAGCGATGCTAGCTGAAGAACAAGCTTTGGCCTAAGAGATGATTAAAAGAAATCATGAAACTAAAACCACAACAGAAAACGTAACTTATGAAAAAACACAAAGAGGTCGCAGCAGTTACCTCGTTGTACTTCTTCTGATCAATCAGAAAAAGAAGAACAATGAAGTAGCAGTAAATCTCGAGCTCTAGAGGTAGGTGCTTAGAAGGAGCAGCTTGTGTAGCCGATGAAGCTGTATCAACTTCCATGTCATGTTCATCACCCTAAACCATTAAAAATTCGAATTTCAGTCTCTAAGCCAGTTCTAATTCAGAGAACAACATCAAAAGAACCCCATAACATGAATCTAAACTCCCTAAAGCCAGACGCTAATAGGAACAATCGAAGTGAAGAACCAAAACCCATAAAATACCTTAGGAACAAAGGAAGAGAGGCGAGAGTGAGCTTCGGATCCTGGAACCAAAGCGAAATCCAGGAAAGAAGAGAGCACAGAGCCGGTGAGTTTACGCCTAAGCCCAATAGTGAGACGCACAGCACGAGCAATACGACGGACCTCCTTGGTATACGACCCAGTATCGATCAATGCTGCAATCTCCTTCAAATCTGGGGAAAAAAGAAGTGTGAAACCAATCAGAAAACTTAGCAATTTGGGAAATCTAAATCACGAATTGAAGTGTCTATAGATCGAGATTTTACTCTGCATAGTTGAGGTAGAAGAAGAGATGATAGATTGAGAAGGGGTATGGTTATCTTTCATCTCCACGTCCTGAGTCATCTTTCCCCAAATCTCTCTCGCTTACTCTCTTCACACAAAGACAAAAAATAAGGTTAGGGTTTTTTGGAGAAGTGTGTGCAACTAAGCCGGATGAGATTTCACGGGAGGATTCTAGCAATTAGTTGACTTGAGGAAGACGAAGAGAGGGGAGGGAGAGAGAGAGCTTACTGAATTGACAAAACGTAATTCGCCGGGAGAATGAAGACGGATCAGATTTGAGGAGGACGAGCTGATTGATGCTGCTTGAGAGTTGGGACTCTTTTCTTTCCAAAGTATTATTTTTCTTTTTGTTCAAGACAGCTTTTTTATATATTGCCATATATAAACTTTAGTAGGGAAATAAACATCGAAGGTCGTTGTAGTATAGTGGTAAGTATTCCCGCCTGTCACGCGGGTGACCCGGGTTCGATCCCCGGCAACGGCGATAACTTTTTTTGATAATTGGACCTGACTTATTCGGTTATTCCGTGGGCCTTCTTCTTTGAGTAGGCCCAAAACACAACCGGCGCAAGCTGTGGGTAATTTTTTCTTTTTGGTTTCAATATACGTTGGAGTTACATTTTTTTTTTTTAATGCTTATGATGTTACTTCTAAATTTGTAATCTTTTTCTGTTGTTAAAATATAATACCAATACAATACCAATGGAAAATGCAATGCCAGAAAGTTGAAGATATAGATCACTTCTTGTCCGATTGTGTGTAATTTGCGAGCTGTATCCATGTCTCTTGCGTATGAAACATATACCATAAACTTATCCAACACTCGAAACAGAGACAAAACTAGAAAACTGATAGAAATTAGAAGGAACAAAAACTGGAATCATCCAAGACGGCGTCCATAAATAAATGAACATATATATAACTTAAACGGCAACATGAACGAGAGATTATTCTACGGCAATAAGTTGTTTTGACGAAAAGGAGACAAAAAAACATGAGAATGTAGAAACGACCCAAGTCCATTCAATGACCCTGGTCACTCAAGCAGCAGCCTGAATTGGTGCTCCATTTGATCTGTTGAATCCACCACGGCCTCCTCCTCTTCCACGGCCTCCTCCCCTTCCACGGCCACGTCCTGTTCCAACAAGTTTTAAACCTTAAGAACTAATGACATAAGTCAGTCAACATTGTGTATTGAGAAAACAATAGTGTATAAACATACCACGACCCTGAGGTGGAGGAGGGTACTCTGCTGGAGCACCATGATTGTATCCATATTCTGCTGGAGGACCATCTTGTTGAGCTTCATAGTGAGCTGGGGGACCATTGTAACCTCCTCTTCCACGACCACCACGTCCTCCTCTCCCACGCCCCCGTCCTCTGCCATATGACCGGTCCTGCTCCCTACCACCATCGTCATACTCATTGTTCACATACCCGTTTCCTGGCAATTACGAAAGAAGAAAGAGCACAATCCAATCAAACCCTTGTCCACAAATCACAAGCAAAAATGCTAAGGTGAAACTAAGATTTGGAAAGAAAATTTCTAAAGGCAATCCTACCTCTGCCGCCTCGTCCCCTTCCTCCATCATCATACTCATTGTTCGCATATCCGCTTCCTGGTAAATTCGGAAAAAAATTAAGAAATAGCACAATACAGTCAAACCCTTATCCACAAATCACATGCAAAAAAGAGAGAGTGAAAATAGGATTTGGTAAGGAAAAATTGCTGAAGATGTGCTACCTCTGCCACCTCTTCCCCTTCCTCCATCATCATACTCAGCATTCACATATCCATTACCTGGTAAGTCCAAAAAGGAGTTAGCACAATCCACGCAAACTCTTATCCACAAACCCATGCAAAAGCTACGGTGAAACTAAGATATTACAAGAAAAATTGCAAAACTAATCCTACCTCTGCCGCCTCTTCCCCTACCTCTTCCTCCTCTACCTCTTCCTCCTCCTCTGCCTCTAGGAGATCCCTCTACAAAAGAGAGCTAAATTAGTAACTTAAAAAGGACAGCAGGGATAGAAGCTTGGAAAAAGTTCATTACGAGTGAAACTATAAATACCTCGTCCTTCATAGTCAACCTCAACCTCAGCTAATGGCTTCACCATCTCAATAGGAATGGGACACTGGTACCTGTACCATCATTTAATAAGATATAGTATTAGCATTGGCTTGGTTTTAAAAAGCGCGCTTGTGGGGCGCCATGGCGCGTTGCGCACTGCTGTGAGGAGATGAGGGAAACAGGACACTATGGCAAGGCGATATCCATGATGCGAGCGAAACGATGAGCCATAGTCGATGCGACCATTACGTATGGCGAGCGCGACATGGTTTATGGCTCAAAGGTAAAAAATCATTCTATAATATAGTAGTTTACTTATAAATCAAACGTATATTTGATTTTCTGAATAATATCTTTCATTATTGATTTTATGTAATCAAAAATCTTTGATTTGATCATTTTTTTCACCCATTATATACGAAAACCCTAGTTTATTTAGTCTCCTCATCTCTTTCATTCACGAGTCCTAAACGTGAAGACGTCAATCGGCTTTACTACACGTCTACAACTACTGCAAAAAGTAATCATCTACTAATCGAAACTGTTGTATACTTGTATTGGTGGAGGAGAGCTCTTTCAAGATACTATTTTGGATCGTGATGACTATGAGTTTGAGAATACTCAATTCGATTAGAGCCTTAGTGGTTTACTGGGTTTAAGAACTATCTCTGTTTTTTTTTGTTTTAACTTTCTTAGTTTCTTTTGAGATGGATTGGATTGTTTTATGCTAGTTTATTCTAAAGTTTTAATAAGTTTCAGCAGAAAACCTCTTATTTTCTTTCTTTTAAACATCAAGCGCCTCATATCCATGTTGCGATGCGCCGCATGCGCCATGGTGTATGGCACATTAACAGGATGTTTGTGCCACAGTGCGCTTTGCGCGATTTAAAACCAAGAGCATTGGAGACAATGTACCTCTCGAGACAGACAACTGCTTTGAGACACAAAGAACAAAATATCCCCAGATAAGAGAATGGATCTAGAAACTCACCCAACTGAGGATGTGTTCAACTCTTCAGTCGAAAGTGTTATGGTAATCATCGACACATGCCTTGTGGTCTCAATTCTTCAGGGGAAAAAAAGTTAAGGTTTAATAAATAACAAGTCGAGGTAACAAAATTAATAATACAACATGGAGAAGTGAGTACCCGCAGCACAATGAAAACAATAAAATTGATACTAAAGTCTAGTTGACCACTTACGGAAGAAGGCCTTCCTCTGTAGGTTCATACATATCTTTAATGTCCGTGGATCCAATAGATGTGATCTGATGAAGACCAGGAATCCTTCTCTGCATCAACAACAATCACAACAAAAGTCTCAGAAAACAATGGAACTCCCCTCTCTACAAGCAACAAACAGACTAAAACCCCAAAAGAAAAAAATACCTTAATAAGCTCAACAATGGTCACACTCTTGTTGATAGCTCTTCCCATAGCCTTGAAGATAACTTCATTCGATTTTTTCTCCTGTTAGAAATAACAACACAACTCCTATTATTAAAATTTAAACGTATGAAATTGATCAAAAGCACAAACATGCATCCACTCCCAAGCCGGAAAAATCTCGATTTTGAACTTCCAATTGAATGTATTATACAGACCATCTACAAGAACATATATAATACCAGAATCTCTTCTATACACTATGAATATCAAACCAAATCCAAAGGAAATTACTCTACTGTCGAAGAAATATTCAAAACCAAAACAGATTCAGCGAGGAAACACAATTACCTGAAGAAGAGCCATCGCATAGGTGATGTAGTTCCGTGCCCTACCCATACTGGTGATACGAATCTCATTCTCAGCAATTGGTGTATCAGCCTTAGGCTTCTCTACTCTCTTGTACCTATCCATCTGGAAACAAAAACCCCCACCGAAAGCAAATACAAAATCAGAATACAAAAAAACCAGCGATGGAAAACTAGGGTTACTCGTTCAATCCACACGATTAGAAACAGGGGTTTTTAAAAAAAAAACTTAGAATCTATCCAGTAAATTTGCTTCAATGCTTACCTTGTTCGACTGTTCTGGTTAGATCTTCCGAAGAAACCCTAGAAGATTTTGGATAAGGGATAACTGTTTGGTGTTCGCCCAAGGAATTGGACGAGAGATTTTAATATACTGTTTCGTTTCGGTTTTTTTGTTTGTTTAGTTTGGGGTACGCCCTAAAGAGACGGTTGTTTGCAGGCGCCTCTCTAATATATAACAGCCGCACAACCTCTCTTCCACACACCCATGCACCAGTGAACTGCCCTAATTGATTTTTTTTTTTTTTTTTTAAACCGGTTCAATTCGAACCGAGGATAAGAAGACCAGCGATAACCATGGATATCTTTTCTCCACCCTCTCTCTCATTCTTTTTTTTTTCATCTTCAGTTACAAACAGAAAACTTATGGTTAATGCATTATAAAATTAGTTTATGATTACTTGAACTATACAAAACATGAGTAGCATTTTGAAGAATCTTGTATGTTTATTATACCTTAAGCTGCAAATTAAGACGGTTGGAAACATACAATATAACAATAGAGATTGATGCTTCTGGATTTTTTAGACTATAACATATACTATTAGTGTCTCTAATACATTTTCTTCTCTCTCTCCAAAGATGTCTTAAATTTATATTAGAAAAGTATTACATTAAGACATGAAGACATCTTTAAGACCCTCTCAAATTTATCTGTTATTTTTCTATTGGTTTCAACTCTATTATAACTTTTTTTTTAAAAAATTAATCTAATCTAGACACTCTCTATTTGTATCACCAAGATGCTCCAATGGTCTTCTATTTTTTTCTCTATAATAGAGAAAAATGTCTAAATTAGATTAAATTAGAGGTGAGAATATAAATGGGTTGGAGTAAAACTCACCTCTATTATAAAAATCTCTATTATATTTGTGTAAGTACACAAATATATATATATATATATAGGTGGGAGTTTGGCACAACATAGAAATTACAACTAATAAGATGACTGCGTGAGGACTGAAAGGAAGGTGTCTCGTATGTCTACTTCGTGTGGTTTAAGCAGTCTATTTATTGTGGTTCATTTACCTAGGTCAATAAATTCTAAAACGTTGTAATTTAAATTCATATATTGATCTGCTTATAATTTAAAACATAATAAAACCCCGAAAATTCAAACATTTAAGATGCACGATATTATTATCAAATACAATATATTAGATTTATTGCTAAAATGGTAACAAATCTAAGACGGTTTAACAAATATATAACCTTATGGTCCAATATGACAAGTTCACATATATTTTTAATATGAAAAAGTATATTAACAAAAAATAATTAAAATCTATGTAAAATATAAGCAAAACATAAGTAAAATATTTTAATGTACACAAAAAAAACTAAAATAATAATAACATGTTAATTTATGTTATTTTCAAAATAAAATAGCAATTATGTAATAACCCTAATAAGGCACATGCTACCACCTAGTACATAAGAAAAAAGGTCACCTAACCATTAGGATCAGATTACCGACGCTAAATAAGACCAAACGACCACTAAGTATATTACCTAGGTAGAATCAAACGAGCACTAAAGCAAAGCTTAGCTAAGACCAAAGAATAGATATTTTGGATGATATGAGTTTTTAAAACTTGTAGGCTATCAGAAACCACTTCATTGTAAATTCTGCTTATATAGCCGAGACATGATGTTTTGAGTTGGTGACCCCAGACTCTGCTTATATAGCCGAGATATGATGATGGAATATGGATGATGAGAGCTTTGATGGGTTGAGTGGTTGAAGGGCACTAATGATGTATGGGACGATTTCGAGTTTGGCTTCCAGCTGCAGCAGTAGAGAGAGAGTGTGGCAAAGAAACAGTGCAACAGCATCCAAATATCATTTATCTATATATATTAGGTAACAATCCGCACATAAATCTATACAGATAAAATTAGTGTTATAATTAAAGTTATTTTTGAGGATCTAAAATTTGTTTGTGTAAAAACAAAATATATAACCCATGAGAATATGTTTAGATCAAACTTGTACTATGTATCAACTAAATATATATCATTCTTTCTTCGATCTGTGCAAAAAAAAATTATTTTGTTTAAACTTTTTTGGTGTAAGAATATGTTTCACCCGTGAAATATTATACCAACAACATTAAATAAATCATATAATAATGATTATTGGGATAATTTTATTTTGTAAATTTTAAATATGTGAATAGTAATCAGTTTTTTTTAATAGGAGAATAAATTCGGGTTTTGAAAATTTTTTAGATCTAATAATGTTATAATAATTAAATATGTTATAAAAATGATTAAAGTATATTTTAAAATTGATATGTTTGATTTTTTTAATTAATTGAAAATGAATATTCCTTAATCACTCAATAGTAGTTATATGTAAATATCCATAAAAATGAAAGCAATAAATTCATTGGTGTCTTGAACTTTCTATCGACGACACATCAACATTTTCTTGAGAATGTTTCTCTATTAACTAGGTTTTACCCTGTGATACACCACGAGTCTATTACTTTGTTGATATATATACTGTTAACGGTTGTAGGTAGAGTTTTGTAGAAACTCTTGATTCACAAGTTGAGAATATACATTTTACGATTTGTTAGTTATGATTTAGAAATGAATGATCTGGCATATTCTTATTATGATTCTCAATTGATATTATTGGATTAATAGTGTACATTTAAAGCTAATAAGATTTTACCAAATATGTAATCGTTTATTAAACGCAAATTAGATATTTCCTAAGATGTATTTATTTTGAATTAGTTGCTATATTATAGAGATGTGATTAAGAGGATGTGATTACATAATTTGGGTTATCAATTCTTTTTATCAAACTCGGTCCTAAAAATTCGGCATGCAAATTAGATCTTTCCTAAGATACAATGGGCATTAATTGGCATTAATTGGATCTAAATATGTATGCTATAGATTAAAAACCAGCCCAAAATATTCGGCAATCTTAAGGAGGATCCGGATAATTGAATTGGTTATAATTTTAGTTAAAAACCCGACCGAAGTTGGCAAAAAGTGATGACACCCTATTGTACTCCAAAAATGTATTCCGAGCTCTATATGTTGATATACTTGTTTGGTTACAAATATCCTAAGACAATTTTTAATATATATATCCGTTTATAAAAATTCAAATCACATTATATCCAGAAAAAACTCTAAAATTTTATTAACTTTATGTATTAAATAGTAATTAAAATAATTAAATATAAGATTAAATAAAAATAAAAGGAGAATTATATTTTAATCTAACATATTGATTTAAATTAGATAGATATATTTTAGGAAATTAATATTATCAAATAAGGAAATGATTGTGTTTGGTTGTAAGGATTGTGTAGATGTTAGTTGAGACTTGTTTGGATACAAAGATAAGAGAGGATGACACAAAAATGTATTTCAAAAATGTTAAGATAGATATATAGGAGATAACTAGATATTCACCCATGGTACACCGCAGGAATATATTTACTAAATTAAAATATATAAAAATTAAGTTGCATTTATTTGTTTTTATATATATTTAGTTTTATCATTGGTTATAATCCGTAATCAACAATTTTCTTTTATATATGCAGAATGATATAATTTTAAACAAATCATATGCACGTATATTATTGTTATTAGTTAAAATAAAATGAGATAATTTTATCAATGTTTGATTAGAAAAATATGTTAAAAGATTTTTTTGAACCTACACTCCTTGAAAAAAAAAAACATCATTAAAAATAGTCATTTTCTAAGTTATAGAATTACAAAAATTTGAAACTTCATATCTACTAATTATATTAGTTTCATTGAAAATATTAAATTAAAGATAAAATAGGAAATCAAATAAACTAAATAAAAAATGGCTAGAGAACTATTCACGGAAAAAAAAATCTTGTTATCCTTTCACTTCCATTTATTTTAATTCAATCTTATAGGAGTAATGAATTAAAACTTGTTCTTGGAAAGAATCATAGGCAATCAAAAATAAAAATTATAATAAAAGGAATTATTATGATTTCCATATACCATCACGAATAAAACCACCACCACTACCGTAGATAAATAAGATATCTGTCACCGTTAAGAACCCAATTATCTAAAATAAAAATCAACACCGTTTATAATTACCACTACCACTAAATGATACTCTGCCGGAAAATAATATTACCACTTGCTCTGATTTCGTTTTTGTTATAATGTATAATCTTGTTATAAATAATATTACCACTTGCTCTAATATATAATCTTGTTATGAACATGGTAAATTACTAACATCAATTATTAATATAATTACAGAGTTTGAAAGTTAGTTCAAGAAGAGATTGATAATATGTTCTCAAGCAGGAGCAAAACATTGTCGCAAGTGATAACTTCTAAATTAATGATTCAGATAGGAGCGTTTAATGAAGAAGCAACGTTCGATTTCATATAGGACACATGAAAAAGGTTAGTACCTCCGTTTATCCCTGATAGTAACAAACTTTAGGATTAAGAAAGCATAATTAGGTGGATACATGATCTTTATAACTCGATTGCTACACAAACATAAAAATTAGAACTAAAAACAAAAATTATCATAAAGTAACAAAGATTAACAAAACAATATTATAGACGATAAAATGTAATTCAGACGAAGATGATAAAAAATTGTCATTAGAGTAATTAAATTTTGCTTGCTTTTGCTATAGAGGAAGTGTTTATCGTGTTTGGTTAGCTTAGATGCTGAGACTTATTTATAGTATTTTGAGAGGGTTTTGGGTTAGTAAGAGCTAAAATCTTGATGATCAAGTTGATAACATCTTCACCAAATAACAGTTTTGAAACTAAATTAATTGGTTTAAACATATATAATAGAATATGTTTGTAATATGCTAGTAACGTTCATTGTGACAATATATTACAATTTCTAAAAAATGAATAAAACAGAATTTGAAACCAAGCCTTAGCAATATATGGGAAGATCTAATATTGGTTTCCTTTTCTGCAGATATTTCGAAAGTAAACTAATGTCGATTGTTTGTTTGGCGCCGAGTCTTAGCAATATATGGGAAGATCTGATCAGAGAAAATAAGAAGAGTAATAAAGATCTGATTGCCATATATATAAATCATATATGTAGGTAAGATATTTTAGGATAATCGTATATAGAAATAAATATGTAATTAAATGGAGCAAAAATTTTGGAAAAGAATCGTATATTACCACTGATTTTGTATTGAAAGCATGATTTTAATCAAAAATCGGAAACTTTATCATATTTTAATAAATAGTAAATTATAAATTAAAAAATATTTAATGTCAATGGCATTCTTTGTAAATAGGTGTGAACTTAAGATTTATTTTATAAATGTCTCCAAAAATGTATATATAAAGATTAATAAATAATTTTGTTGATGTTGTAAATAGATATTTTCTCTTGTTGATTCAGGGAAACCTATTCCCTTGGTCAGTCTATATAATTTAAGAACATTATGATGCTTATTATTATATAAATCAATAAATTGTTTATTTTCTAAAACTTTCCTATGGTAACTTTTCAAAAGTTCACCTTATCTATACAATTTTTGAACTATGTGGTTTCTCTTTCTCTTTACTTTCAACTTCATTTATGTATATCTCAATTCCGGTGATAAAAACCTAGCCATAGTTTGCAGAATGAATGCAGACAGTTTTGGCTCGGTTATAGTCTTTTGGTACCCTGATCAAGATCCGTTTAAAGTTATTTTTCAGAAGCTTTTTGACACCAACAATATCGCATTTTATATATATAGTGTCACTAGAAATCTGTTTTTTTTTTTTTCTCTTCTTCTTTTTAGTTTTTTGGGTGGGCTAAAGAAATTCCACATTGTGTAAAAGAGAAAACATAGCAAATCGGACTGATGACTAACTACATCTCACCTAGCTACTACTCTCGGGTTACCAATGCTAAAGACCAAACAATAGTTGGAATGTTGGATTTGAGACTTAAAACTTTTTGTGCCATTAGAAACCACTTTTCATATATTTTTAAAATTACTAAAATTATTTTTTTTTCATCTAAATTGTTCCACATACACATTACTCCTCCTCCTCCTTAGTCAATCAGTAAAAAGATAGAGCAAATGAAAAATATTGAATCTCTATCGCTTCCCTTTTACTTGCTGCACATTGCGCTACTACAAGTACAAACCACCTTTTTTACTAAATATTTTTGTAAAAAGTAAAATAGTATCACATACACACGACTTCTAGGAGAATCTTACTAGACTATGCAATTTTGTAAAAGTAAAAGTAATATGAACATGTATGAGACTGATGCTTGGATTTTTTAGACTAAAAGTACAAATATATATATATATATATATATATATAGGTGGGAGTTTGGCACAGCATAGAAATTACAACTAATAAGATGATTGCGTGAGGAATGAAAGGAAGGTGTCTCGTATGTCTGCTTCTTGTGGTTTAAGCAGAGGATCGATGGTGTCTCTCCATCCTTCATAATCTTTGGGAGAACCAGCACCAGGAAGCTCGAACCCATTCACGTAGAAGGTTGGTGTCGCAGAGACTCCTCTTGAGACGCTATACTGCAATGAGAACAAAAGCAACACAATAAATTATGGAGTGGACACTAGTTGTTATAATGATAGCTCTAATGAGTAATGACAGAAGGTAAGCTACTAGAATTCAAGCTATGGAACCCGAAATTCGTCTACTGCACTACTAGTAGATCAATATGACTGGTGACTATGTAGTGAAGGATCCCTATCACTCCATTTGGTTTATCCAATTGACGATATGAGCACAAATACAGAGGACAAAATCGAATAAACAATCTTAAAATACCTAGACTAGTGAAAATGTCTTTTAAGTATTTAAAATTTGAGAAGGGGGGAAAGCTCTCAAGGGATCTCACCTTGAAGGAAACCCTAGTGGCAAGATCAGATTTTGAGTTGCTGAAGCCAGATTTAAGAGGAGAATAAAATGAGTTTCCCAATGTAACTGTTCCAAGCTTGATTAATTTGTCCACAACTGCAGGTCTTGACATGAGTTGTGTTTGCGAGTTGTAAAACAATGCCTGTTGAAGCAAATTTCAATGAAGAAGTCACATGTACTGATCACAAACAAACATATAAAACACGGCGAGAAATGGAGTACACATATAAACATTTTCACTTGAAAAAAACAGAACCGCAGGATTTTACATTTTTCTCTGTTTAATTGAAGCTTTTTTTTTTTTTTTTTTTATATACACTAATCAGACCTGATGCTTGAAGATCCCTCCCAGCAAGTTAAAGGTGGCATTGGCGTTTAAGGTATTGACGATGTGTAAGGCCCGAGATGCTACAAATGCATTGTCATGGAAGCTGCAAAATATCCAAAACCCCCAAAGCTTTCAATCACACAACAGATATGGCAACATAAACGATATCTGCTACTTCCTCAAACTACTTATCAATTGAGTCCATCACAAATATTTATAACATGCATAGATTTAGTTCAACATCGAATTACTAAAATCTCTCTCAACACCTAGCAAAAAAAGAAATTGAAAGGAAGAGAAATAAAACACTGACGGCAAAGGAATGAGGTGAAGAACAAGAGCAACGCGAGATCCATAGTGATCAATCGCTAGCTTTAGTGGCTCCCAAGCGTCTCTACAATCCGGGCAAACCGGGTCAAAATACGCCTCGATAAGTATCGTATCCGGTTCAATCTTCCGACCCGGTGGATACACGAATCCGTCACGCCTCACCGGAGGTATCAGCTGCGCTTGTACGACAGCTCCAACGAAGAAGACAACGAACACCATACCCGTTCGAATCATCATCATCCTCATCCTCATCCTCATCCTCATCGCTCTCTCTGTAGATCAAATTTCTCAAGAGAAAGAGATTATAAATCTCGGAGTAGATAGATTCAACGGCCAAGATTATACTATTTACTCCTTCATCTTCAGCCGTTGATTTCTGATTATGATGACGTGGAAGAATCTGGTGACGTAGAAGGTGATTAAAAAGGTTAAGCGGGAATAATTATTTTATTTTAGTTTTTAGTTAAGTAAAATGACAACAACGAAACAAGTTCTTCCACTGATAGTGCAAATCCCTCAATCGATCGTTGGGTTCTTGGGATCTTCTTCATCTCTTTGGTCTTCTTCGTTATCGAAGACGGCGCAAGCCCATGCTCGTATACTCAAATCCGGAGCTCAAAACGATGGCTATATATCCGCCAAACTCATTGCTTCATACTCCAACTACAATTGCTTCGACGATGCTGATCTCGTCTTACAATCGATTCTGGATCCTAGTGTTTACTCTTTCTCTTCTCTTATATACGCTTTAACCAAATCCAAGCTTTTCTCTCAATCCATTGGAGTGTTTTCTCGGATGTTCTCTCATGGGTTGATTCCGGATACTCATGTTCTTCCGAATCTGTTCAAGGTTTGTGCTGAGTTATCTGCTTTTAATCTGGGTAAGCAGATACATTGTGTATCGTGTGTTTCTGGGTTGGATATGGATGCGTTTGTTCAGGGGTCTTTGTTTCATATGTACATGAGGTGTGGTAGGATGGGTGATGCACGCAAAGTGTTCGACAGAATGTCTGGGAGAGATGTTGTGACTTGCAGTGCTTTGCTTTGTGGCTATGCGCGAAAGGGTTGCTTAGAGGAGGTGGTTCGTATCTTCTCTGAGATGGAAAAATCAGGTATTGAGCCTAATATTGTGTCTTGGAATGGTGTTCTTAGTGGGTTTAATCGTAGTGGGTATCATAGGGAAGCAGTGATAATGTTCCAGAAGATGCATCATATGGGTTTTTGTCCAGATCAGGTTACGGTTTCAAGTGTTCTTCCTTCAGTTGGAGACTCTGAGATGCTGAATTTGGGGAAGCTGATTCATGGATATGTGATTAAACAGGGTCTACTCAAGGATAAATGTGTCATCAGTGCAATGATTGATATGTATGGGAAGTCTGGCAATGTCTATGGAATCATAAAACTTTTCGATGAAGTTGAGATGATGGAGACTGGGGTTTGCAATGCGTACATTACAGGGCTATCTCGAAATGGTCTTGTTGACAAGGCACTTGAGATGTTTGAGCTGTTCAAGGAACAAAAGATGGATCTTAATGTCGTGTCATGGACTTCAATCATAGCTGGGTGTGCACAGAACGGGAAAGATATCGAAGCCTTGGAACTGTTTAGGGAAATGCAGGTTGCAGGGGTGAAGCCAAACCGTGTAACAATCCCTTCAATGCTTCCAGCTTGCGGAAATATAGCAGCTTTGGGTCACGGGAGATCTACTCATGGATTTGCAGTTAGGGTTCACCTTTCGGATGATGTTCATGTAGGGAGTGCTCTTATTGACATGTATGCTAAGTGTGGAAGAATCAACATGTCTCAGATTGTCTTCAATATGATGCCTACAAAAAACTTAGTTTGCTGGAATTCTTTATTGAATGGATATTCTATGCACGGGAAGGCCAAAGAAGTCATGAGCATATTTGAATCTCTTGTGAGAACTAGGTTAAAACCTGATTTCATCAGCTTTACAAGTTTATTATCATCATGTGGCCAAGTAGGTTTAACAGATGAAGGATGGAAATATTTCAGCATGATGTCAGAGGAATATGGGATTAAACCAAGGTTGGAACATTATTCTTGCATGGTAAACCTTCTTGGACGTGCAGGCAAGTTGCAAGAAGCGTATGATTTGATAAAGGAGATGCCTTTTGAGCCAGACTCTTGCGTGTGGGGAGCTTTGCTAAATTCTTGCAGGCTTCAAAACAATGTAGATTTAGCTGAAATTGCAGCAGACAAGCTTTTCAATCTAGAACCTGAAAACCCAGGGACTTACGTTCTTTTGTCCAATATATATGCGGCTAAAGGCATGTGGACAGAAGTAGACAGTATTAGAAACAAGATGGAGAGTCAGGGACTGAAGAAGAACCCGGGATGCAGCTGGATTCAAGTAAAGAACAAAGTGTACACGCTTCTAGCTGGTGACAAATCCCATCCGCAGATAGATCAAATAACAGAGAAGATGGATGAAATTTGCGAAGAGATGAGGAAATCGGGTCACCGCCCAAATTTGGATTTTGCTCTGCAAGATGTGGAGGAGCAAGAGCAAGAGCAGATGTTATGGGGACACAGCGAGAAACTAGCAGTAGTTTTCGGTCTTCTGAACACACCGGACGGTACGCCTCTTCAGGTCATAAAGAACCTTAGGATATGCGGCGACTGTCATTCAGTCATAAAATTTATATCGAGTTACGCAGGTAGAGAAATTTTCGTTAGAGATACAAATAGGTTTCATCATTTTAAAGACGGATCTTGTTCTTGTGGAGATTTCTGGTGATACTAAAAGAAACATGTCTCCTATTCTTTTATCTACACAAGTGTTTCAGTTTGTTTTAAAAAGCTCATCATGGTAGTGCATAAAGGTTGGAGAAATCTGGTTCATAATGTTTATACATGAGATAGTTTACTTGGTTGTATCAATGAGTCTCATAAACGCAGTTAGATTGGAAACGCGTCTGTCATTAGAAGCTACAATCACCTTCTGCTGCTCATCCCCCTCGACAAAGAACAAGGAGGGTGTGAATTTATAGAAGCCTCGGACGCGACTTGACCAAGGTGTGGTTGACCCTAAAACTCCCCAACTATTAACTTCCATGTCGTAAACATGAACAACACCTTTTAAACTATGCTTCTTCTCCCTCAATACTAGATGCTTGCTGTCGTACATAACAATGTTCCAGCATACAAGCTCAGTTTCCTTCATAGTTATGTTCTTGATCCGCCTGGCGAGGGTCCATTTCGAATTCTCGACTAGTGTGTAAACTGAAATTTCTTCTTTTGTCCCCGATACTAAGGTCAGGCGATTTATCTTATCATCAGCTGCGAACAACAGTTTCATCTCTGGTTCTCGATGAAATATACAAGGAATCAAGCTTGCTTGCTCTGTATCAGGATTGAATGCTATGATGCTCCCATCGTTTCTCAACCAATGAAGAGTGTCGTCTAAATAAACAGGCTTCATATGCACCATGAGATCACTTTTTGTGCTAGTGGTGATGGTCGTTTCCGATAATCTCCAAGAGTATCCGTCGCTGATCTCGAATGCGTACACCGTTTCCATCTCGTGTATGCAGACAATCTTGAATCTCTTAGTGGAACGATTTCTATTTACGGTGAAACCGACGCACATCGCTCTTTCCATACCAACAACGTTACGACCAGGCATAAACTTTGAGCCGGAGTGATCCAATAGTCGAAACCTCTTTGTGAGGGGATTCACGACAAAGAGGCCACCGATATATAGTAGGAGAAGGCCGGAGCAGGAGCCAAAAAAGTAACATGGCTCTCTAGACAGTTTTGCCTCATTCCCTAGTGACATAGAATCTCTTGAAGAGGCCAAAGGCAAGCAAAAGATGTAAGTGGCGCCAAAGCAGGAAAGGTGAAACAAGCTTGATCTGGTCCAGACAGAGTATTTTTCAAATTTGGGATCAGATATACAAGATTGGAAATATTTATTCGTGCATCGCATCATTGCCAGTGATTTGGGTTCCACTTTGAAGAGTATCTCGTCGAGAAGATGCGAAGGTAAACCATTCATGATGAGAGGTAAAAGTGAGAATCTCCTTAATTACTTCTGCAATTCTGCTTCGATAGTTGATGTGAGTATATATATTTTTTATGATTTACGAACCACAGACAACCAATTTAGCTTGACACGCAGAGAAAGAAGAAAAGAAAAATCAATTTCATTACAGGAAAAAGGCAAGACAATCTCACCATAATACAAGAAAATTAAAGTTACCAAGTAGTAGAAGAAAGAATTATTACATTTTGATGGATTTTAAGATAGAAATTTAACTTTTTAATAAACTTTGATGAAATCATGAAACTTCAAAATATTATATATTTATAGTATTTTAGATTGCCAGAATATTTTTATGAAAATTCAGACAGAAAAAGGGAAACAAGTGATATTTAAATAGCAAGATAAGAAAAGAAAATTAAAGTTACCAATTTTTTTAGTAGAAATTAAAAATACTCATTAAACGCATATATATAAATGGGAAATGGATTTGATGGTAGTGCATAATGCTTGGAAAACATGAGAATGTTTACTTGGTTAGTTGGTTATATCAATGAGTCCCATAATAACATTTAGATAGGAGATCTGTTTGTCATTAGATGCTACAACCACCTTATGCTGCTTATCCTCTTCGACAAAGAACAAAGAGGGCGTAATCTTATACACGTCTTGGAAGGTAGCGTACCGACATACGGCTGGCCCCAAAACTCTCCAGCTGTTAGCTTCCATGTCGCACACATAAACCACATTTTCTGAAGTACCCTTCTTAATATCCCTCACCACAAGACACTTGCCATCATCGTACGCAACCAAGTCCCAGAAGAAACCCTCTCTTTCGTCGATAGGCATGTTCTTGATCTGCTTGGCGAGAGCCCACTTTGAATCCCCGAGTAGTGTGTAAACCGCGATTGTTCTTTTCGTCCGTGATAACAAGGTCAAGCTATTGTTCTTATTGTCTTCCGCGAAAAGCAACTGCGCATACGCTTCTCCACGATGGAATATGGAAGGGATGAAGCGTGCTTGCTCTGTCTCGGGATTAAAAGCTACGATGCTCCCGTCGTCTCTCAACCAGTGAAGAGTGCCGTCCAAGTAAACTGGTTTCATTCTCATGAGATGACTGTTTGATCTAGCGGTGATGGTTGTTTCTGATAATCTCCACGAGTCTCCGTCGCTGATCTCGAATCCGTATACTCTTTCCATCTGGAGTATGCAGACAATCTTGAATGTCATGGTGGTTCGATTTCGATTTACCGCGAAACCGACACACGTCCTTCTCTTTGTAGGATCATCACCAACTATCGTAGGTATAAGCTTTTTTTTTGGACAAAACGTAGGTATAAGCTTTGACCTAGAGTAATCGATGATTCGAAACCTTTTTGTTAAGGGATTTGCGATGACGAGGCCACCGATGTATAGTACTAGGACAAGGCCGGAGCATGATCCCAAGATGTAATATGGCTCACGCCTTAATAAATTCATCCCATGTAATACTTTTTCTATTGACATAGAATCGCATGAAGAAGAGACCAAAGGCTGGCAGAAGATATGATACGAGCCAAGCATGGAAATGTGAAAGAAACTAGGTCTGGCCCATAAAATGCAGTTCTCGGGGTTAGATAGATACGATTGGAAATATTTATTCGTGCATCGCATCATGGCCTGAGATTTGGGTTCTAGTTTGATGGGAATCTCGTCTAGGAGATGGAAAGGTAAACCATTCATCATGGCGAGAGATGAAACAAAGTGAGAATCTCCTATAATAATCTGTTTTGCTTCTTGTTGATGCGATTATTTTCGTTTTTTTTTATGATTTACATACCGATGAGGTTGTTATATATATAGACAAGAAATTATATAGCTTGTACACAAAGAAAAAGGGTAACAATTGATTTTTATTAATGGAGAAAGCAAAGATATCTCACCATTATACAAGAACATTAAAATTACCAATTTTTACTAGTAGGAATTAAAACTATTACATTTTGAAATAGAATTTCAGATTTTATGTCTTTGATATGAAGCATGTCATCAATAAGTTAATAATATTAATTAAACAACAATGAAGGAAGGTTGAATAGGTGAATTTAATCAAATCATTAAGATATATATTGGACAATTATCACTTCCAAATTCAATGACATGTACATAATTCATAATTGGTTTTATTACACACATAATAAATATGTATAAATCCTTTTCAAAAAAAATCTCATAGATTTAAAAGAAAATTGGAGGCCTATTAAAAAAAAACATGTATATATATAAATGATGATTGAGATCCTAGGAAATTAAAGAAATTACCATATATTCATGGAAAAGAAAAGAAGCTTTATTCTTATGGTTCTGATTGGTAACATGAGTTAAGTTAAAAAAATGTTACCAATCAAGAACAAAACTAATTTTTTTTGAAATTGAGGTTGAGTTCCAATGTGATATGGTTGATGTACAATTTTGACTTATGTCTTTTGTACAAAATTTAACTCAAAACATTATTCAACATTATGGAAATTTTCATGACTTTAGGATGTGCTAAGTTGAGTTAGCTATTTTTTAATTAGAAAAACAAAAATACAGTTATATAATACAAAAATTTATTCTTTTTATTTTTTATTTAATTGATATATCAATTAAAATAATTTTTACTATTTTTATTTTATTTAATAACTTATTTTAATTATAGTTATTTTAAATTTATTATATTTTACCAAATTTTTTTTTTATTATAATCTAATATGAAATAGGCATAGATCTAAATATGATAAGATTATAAATATTATGGAATGCATGTAATTAATTTTTTTAATTTCCAATATAATAACAAAGAAGTTTAGTTAACTTTATGTATATTAAAACTATTTTAGTATTTATATATTTTATTTATAATACTTTTATTAAATGTATTCACTAATACTCATAATTATCAAAGTATTTTAAATTAGAATTAATTAAATAATACATACATCAACATCAACCGCAAAAAATATCACCAGTCAATAATTTTTGTAAGATTAATAAATCATATTATTACAATTGTGGTTACATCAAACAACTCAACATTAATAATTCAGGTTATCAAATCACAGACATAATAAATAATATTATGATTCATCGGAAGCCCGTCTAGCTCAGTTGGTAGAGCGCAAGGCTCTTAACCTTGTGGTCGTGGGTTCGAGCCCCACGGTGGGCGTATTGTTATAATGTTGAAATTTATATTGTTTAATTTTATAATTGTTGAGTTTTTTTTTTAAGAAATGCATCTAATCTGAGAAAGTTTTATGAAACTCAAAGATAGGAATATCTACGGAAATAAATAATATTAGGAAAAAGACAAAAAAAAAAAAATAATAATAATGAGATGTCAGATATATCCCTCAACCACGTTTTAATTCACACAGAGCCACCAATCATCAAATCAAATCACAACATTTCTCTCTTCTCGATTTGAATCCATTTCGTTCTCAGGTACGGTGGTGATTTCTTCATCAGATCGATCCTTTTTCTTTTTTTTTTTTTACTCACTGTTCTCAGGTATATTGATTTGTTCCCGCCTCGCGCGCGTTGCGACTTTTTCCCCAGGAACTGTGGAGCGGCTTGATTTGATATCGATCTGTGACAATGGGAGAGACTAGTATCGATATGGAGGAAGGAACTCTGGAGATCGGAATGGGTTAGTCACCTCATCCTCACCGATCATTTTATTCGATCACATCTATACGACGTTTGGTTTGGTTGACTAACGGATTAGAGAGATTGCTACATTTATTGGCTTTGGTTTTCGTTATCGAATTTTTCATTTCATAATAAGAATCTCAGATTTGAGCGATGCGATCGATCTATGTTAACCTTTAGTTTTGATTTCGCCTAGTTTTGGAATTTGAAGTTGTCGATTAGTAAGTGACTAGTGTTTGTCTTGCTTTACTTTTGATTGTTCAGTCGTGTGATTGTTCGCTGAATGCTATAGTGATTTTTTAGCTTATAAGAGACTGATTTGAGAATCTTTGAAATTGTAGAGTACAGAACTGTCTCCGGGGTTGCAGGACCCTTGGTCATCCTTGACAAAGTGAAGGTATTAGAACATTAGAAGCTTTCACTTCCAATCGATTTTTTTTTTGTTTCAAGGGACACTGACTGTAAATATATGTTGAACTGTATGTTACATCAGGGTCCAAAGTACCAGGAGATTGTAAATATTCGTTTAGGAGATGGATCCACTAGACGTGGACAGGTCTTGGAGGTTGATGGGGAGAAAGCTGTTGTCCAGGTTAGTGATATTCCGTGTTACTTTTTGACGTGAATACTGCATATAACTACTTTGTTGAATCTCAGGTGTAAAAATGTATTTTATACACTTGCTTGCTGTAGAGGTCACTTTCCTCAATGATTTTATACATGTACAGGTTTTTGAAGGAACATCTGGAATTGACAACAAATTTACCACCGTGCAATTCACTGGAGAGGTGTTTACTATAACGCCTTTTAGTGGCAGTTATCTGAAATCTAAAGATACTTTGCTTACAGTTTTTCTTTTTCCTATTTAACTTTTTCTGTTATTGATGTGTGTTTTCAGGTACTGAAAACTCCTGTATCATTGGACATGCTTGGGCGCATATTTAACGGCTCAGGAAAGCCAATTGATAATGGCCCTCCTATTTTGCCTGAGGCATACCTGGATATTTCGGGTGAGCGTTGATTGCCTTATTGTGTGATCTCTAAAGAACCTTTATTTTTTTGTTTCTAATGGTTCTGGTGAATAATATTTATAGGAAGCTCAATCAACCCCAGTGAAAGAACCTACCCTGAAGAGATGATACAAACGGGGATTTCTACCATTGATGTCATGAACTCCATTGCTCGTGGACAGAAGATTCCTCTTTTCTCTGCTGCTGGTCTACCACATAATGAAATCGCTGCTCAAATTTGTCGTCAGGCTGGTCTTGTTAAGCGGTTGGAAAAGACTGAGAACTTAATTCAGGAGGTAACCATTTGCTCCATCACCACCACCACTTAAGGACTTTTGTTATTCAAGTATCATGCTGAAGTCTAAGTGCCTGTCTATGCCCATTCAGTTTCTAACTAATATAGAGAGATTAACTATATATACGAATATGTGGTACATGTAAAGGGTTCTACTTTGTGATGTCATTTACTTTTCTGATACTCAACTTTTGTGAAGATCGATATAGCAGATTCTCAATTCCTCTGCTGTTTTGTCTGCCTTGTAAAATCCCTCATTATTTCCCTTGCGTTTGTCCAGGACCATGGAGAGGACAATTTTGCAATTGTTTTTGCAGCTATGGGTGTGAACATGGAGACAGCCCAGTTCTTCAAGCGTGATTTTGAAGAAAATGGATCGATGGAAAGAGTTACCCTTTTCCTGAACCTGGTAACCTACTACTAGTGATTTCTATACTTCTTATCCTACTTTTTTTAGTACTATTATATTACATCTGTCTGTGATTGATTGAGCTGATATCTGCATTTTTACTCGAACAGGCCAATGACCCAACCATCGAGAGAATTATCACTCCTCGAATTGCCCTTACGACCGCTGAATATTTGGCTTATGAATGTGGGAAGCATGTGCTTGTTATATTGACAGACATGAGTTCTTATGCAGATGCTCTTCGTGAGGTAATGACTTTTTTCACGGGCCTCTCTGTGTCTGTCCTATGATACAGAACTTGATTTCGGTTTTAAAAAAAAAAAATAACAAACGACAACTCTAGGTTTCTGCTGCTCGAGAAGAAGTTCCTGGAAGACGTGGATATCCGGGTTATATGTATACAGATCTTGCAACTATCTATGAGCGGGCAGGACGTATTGAAGGAAGAAAGGGTTCCATTACCCAAATCCCTATCCTGACTATGCCTAATGACGGTAAAAATCATATTGTTCTTCGACTCTCTTCACAAAATATGTTTTTTGATTGAATAATGCTCATGATATCTCTTGTTGTTAAACCTCAGATATCACTCACCCTACTCCGGATCTTACTGGTTACATTACTGAGGGTCAGATATATATTGATAGGCAACTTCACAACAGACAGGTTCCATAAGCTTGACTCTTTTTGCAGATCTCTCATTAGTATTATTTCTAATACATCTACCTAAGCAAAAAAAAGGTTTCCCATCCATTTACAATGATCTCTGATTCTGTCTTGGTTCTTCCCTAAAACAGATATATCCACCCATTAACGTGCTTCCATCACTTTCTCGATTAATGAAGGTAGCGATGCAATTCGATTATACCCTTATGGATTCACATGGATTGCAACATACTATCTATACTTATTAACTTAATAATTATTCCTCTACAGAGTGCTATTGGTGAAGGAATGACTCGCAAAGATCATTCTGATGTGTCCAACCAGGTTCCCTATCTATATAGAACCTTACTTGCTGAGAGTAGCTCACATGTTAATATGGTAGTATCGAATTTTCAGTTGACAACATTCTCTTTACTTTCAGCTGTATGCAAATTATGCAATCGGGAAAGATGTTCAAGCCATGAAAGCTGTTGTTGGAGAAGAAGCTCTTTCTTCTGAGGATCTGGTACCTTACTCTGACTTCATCATATTCGTGTTCATATCAAAACACTCACAACAACATTTACTCACATTACAACAATTGATTGTGTTGTGTGTTTGTAGCTGTATTTAGAGTTTCTGGATAAGTTTGAGAGGAAGTTTGTGATGCAAGGGGCATATGATACAAGAAACATCTTCCAGTCGCTTGACTTGGCATGGACACTGCTCCGTATCTTCCCACGTGAGCTTCTTCACCGTATTCCCGCTAAGACACTTGATCAATTCTACAGCCGTGACTCCACAAACTAAGCCTTTTAAACAACCTCACTATTACTCCATCCTCATCTTGTTTGGAACTTAAAATCATATCTAGAGAAGAAAACAGGATTGATTGCGTGAAACACCAAAAAAAACTCAGAGAATTGTGAATTTCCGATTTTTTTCTATTTGTTTCTCGTTTGTATAATAAAAGGTTTGTGTAGGGAAACTTCGTACAAAAAGCTATTTATAAGCCTTCTGCTGCATCTGTTTTCCAAACTGGTGAATCATGTCTTTTTGTTATTGTGTAATAAATTTCTTTCTTCACTTTTATTATCTTATGTGCTATCGTTTGTGAAATTTGTTGAATATTTCTTATAAGTTTGGTCTAGCAATTGGTATCTGGCGATGCACCACAAATGAGTCAATGACACAACCCAAATGATGGTTTCGTTTCATGAGATGACATTCTTTTGATATAATGTTCTAATCACAAATATAAAACGACAAAACTATGTAATTCACAAATTCAGATCAAAGACACAGGACCTTTATGGTATACCAATGAGCAAGTCACTCTAAACCATCCTAATTTAGTCTAACAAGTTCTCTATATTTTGGTATCCTCTAATGATATAATATAAACCTTGAATCCCATCAAAACAAGGAATGCACTGAGCCGCAGGGAAAAAACAAAACATCAACTCTCTGTAATCTTTTGTTCCAACATTGCATTCCATCCACCATGAAAGGAAACGGTATACTGTCCTGCCCAATAAAAAGGATAATGTAAGAACCAACAGCCAACACGCATTACTGTAAGGATAACAAGCTTCTCTAACCAAGAACCAACACATATAGTACTTCATCTTATATGCACATTGATAATAAGCTTATATAACCCGCAGTCTATGTGACTGTGTGTGTCTGTGTCTAGTGCATTATGTTGTAGGAGAGGAAACTATATTGAATTAAAGAGATTAGTTGATGTTTACAACATATGATCACTGATGATAAGTTCTAGTTCACTGTTGACAAATCCCTTAAACCACTCTAATGTTGAGATATGGAAAATTTCTAGTTCGAAACTTGGGATTTGGGAAGAATGGACAGTTACCAGCAATCAAACACGCTAAACTTTGTACTCGCCGACATGCATCCATTTGGTAGATGACCACTTATTCCCTCTAATCACAGGACATCCACCTAGAATTAACAAAACATATATTAGCAACCACACGCTCAATGGTACAGGGAAAAAAACAAGATCTAGAAAAGTGTTCCAAATGATATTCAAAAAACCAAAGGTAGTTTACCATGCAAACTTGTAGGATCCAGTGTAGCATCAGGCCTCATGCTCCAGAAAAGCAATGCATCGCCCATTCTCGGCTTTACAGAAAGTCCCTTTTTCCCACACTCAGAGAGCTCATTATACCATGGTACAGAACTAAAATTCATATTGGCAGCAGGAAAAACTGTTTCACCGCCTTCTTCAACATCCGACCTGTAGAATAAGGGGTTTGAGGATAAGATTAGTAAATACAAGAACCTAACAACCTTAAAAACAAAAAAAAAGAAAAGAAGAGTAAAGCAAATCTTACAGATACATAAGCATTGTAGCCATTCGTTGACCTCCATTTTTAGTGTTGAACTCATCAACAAAATAATCATAGTGTGGTTCATACTTTTGCCCTGCTTCGTAGTGAAGAACTTGAAGTCCTTCACCATGATCTGCACACATTCATAATTCATCATGCAGAATAATCTCATTGTGACACTTAAATCAAAAATATAGCAGATGAATGCATCTATCTATACATGGAAGTCCAAAAACTGCAATTGATGATTGAAAAAACCTCTCATACCTGCTGGAATAAAGGTGTAATCAGCTATTCTTTTCTCAATGGTTTTAATGATTTTGTCCCTTCCTCTCCTAAGGAAAGTCCCAGAGCTTGTACGCACCCTGAAGGTTTGACACAAAAATCATCAAAAAACAATCCATAATGCTTTGCTTGATGAATTAAGAAAGATTCATCTGAGACATGGAAACAATCATCAGATTCAGAAGGAACCTGCTATCTTTGCTCTTGCCGGTTTGGCTATCAACAACAGTTGACTTCACCATATGTGGTTTGGCAAGACTGATTAAATATTCACATTCTTCCTTGGACTGGTCAAATCAAATCAAATCAATCAATAAATTAATCTTCAAGTTTTGATTTTCCTTGATTCAAACATGCATCGATTTCTAATTAACAGACTAAAATATCATCAAACTAAGAAACCAAACACACACAAAATAGCTTGAAACAAGACCCATGAGTTGCAGCAATCAAATATTCAATTTAAGCCAAGAAAACTAACCAAGAAGTTATGGTAAACGAAAGCTCGAGGCTCCCAAGAAAGCACTTCAGTCCACTGGTCTCCTCTCGTCCCAAGTCCCTCACTTCTGTATTCCAAAAAAATGAAACAACTTTTTTAATCATATAAGGGAGATCAATGAAAAAGGAGGAAATTTCAGGGTTTCATGCAAATAACAGAGTAGGCTTCTCTTTTTCACCTCTCAGTGGCAGCTCGTCGGAAATAAGAGAGATCAATAGGAGAAGAATCGTCGTTGTTGTTGTTGTTGTTGTTGGTAATAGGAAGAGAGAAAACACCAAAAGCCAAAAGCATTAAGAGAACAATCGTTAGCATAAACAACATAAACAGAACCAGCATCAATGTCGACCATTTCCTCGCTTGGAATCTCGACTGTCTCACTTTCGCCATCCAAGATCGATCCACCCCCCCCAAACACCAACACCAACAAGAACAACAAAAATTAAAAAAAAAAAACTTGTACAACGAAAGAGAGATCGAAACAAACAGCGAATCCTAAAACCTCTCTAGAAGATGCAGAAAACCAAAAAAAAAAAAGATCAAATCAAATATTTATAATTCGGGAAACTAAATAACGTTTCTTCCTTCTTGTAAGAAGAAGAAGAAGAAGAAGAAGAAGAAGAAAAAGATTCTCTCTCTTTCTTTTTTATTTTATTTCTGTCTCTCTCTCTCTCTCTCTCTCTGTTTCTATGTTCTAACGCTACGAAATGACATATGTACCCTTGGATACGTGATGATGTGGCGCTTTTTTATGCTGGGTAAATAGGGATGATTTCGTCATTTACTTGTGATTTGGTTCTTTTTCTTTCCCAGCACAATGTTTTAATTATTAATACACCTGATGAATTCAAACCAATGGGCTATTTTGTTGATTACTACATTTCCATACAAAACTACATATGTATACTCTTTATCTTTGACTACAAAATCTACAACATTTATGGTTTTCTCTTTTCTTTTTTCCTTTTTTTTTTTTATTAGTCTACTCAAAACTATTATTAATTTTGATGGAAATTTATAGTAACCAAATTTTTCAAAAGAACAAAAAAAAAAGATATTGTAGTAACTAATACTAATAAAAATGTAGTACAATTTAAATAAGCAAATCAAACTTAATTTTAGTCTCAAAATTAGTTGGTATTCTCGTTGTTAAATCGTAAATGTAATGACAAAACACACAGATTTACTGAATAAAAGTAATAAATAAATAAAAATATGGTAAAGATGTGCTGAAGAAACCCACGTTAACGAGATTATTACGCGGATTACGTAACGAGAAAAGTCAATGTTGTCAACGGCACGTTTGCTAGTAACATCGTTAATAAGTACTACATTTTACCAAAAAAAATTCACCAACTTCCATGCTGCTGAAACAGATTGGGCTTACTAAGCCTGGAATCTTTGATCCAGAGACTTCTTCCATACGCATATCAGGCCTATCTAAGCCTGGAATCTGGATCACAAAACTATAAATCGTTTCATCATCATCAAAGAATGGGTGGAACACAAAATCATAGACGTGCGTGCTTGATATACAACATATATATATCCATATTAATTATCACAATAAACTCGCATAAAAATACTATATACTATAAATTCTTAATATATTGGATCAGCAAATTCAATTTCGTCCACAACAAGAAACCCATGTTTGTGTTCCCATCTCAATCTTCCCAACCAAAAAAAAAAAAAAACACTCTTTCAATCATGATTCACATGCATTTATACAACAACGAAACTCGTCGACCTTAGGTAATCCAAGAAGAGTACCAAACGACTTATCGATCATTCTTTGAATGTTTTTTTTCAAGAAAAATATACATCCATGACCATGATCGCCTGCGTGCTCGTGTTCTTCGTCGTCATCAACTGGCACTTCCCGCCAATACATACGCTTGGAAGAAGTTTCTGGATCAAAGAGAGGCTCTTTAACTTTGACGAAGCACCGTTTAGAGGACTTAGGCTTATGCTCGAACGGAGGCGTTTGTGTCCCAGCTGGATAACGAGACGGAATCAGATTCTTTAACGACACATACTCCTCTGTCTCCTTCTCATTCTCCAGCGTCCGCACCGACGGCAATATTTGGTAAGAACCCAGTTTTTGCTTTTTTACTGATTGTGTTCTGCTTTTGTGTTTCCCCCTCTATGTTTGGATTACTAATAAGAATAAACAACAAAAAGGTTACACAACTGTAGATTAAGGTCGGTGTAGGACTTAAATTAAATACTAGTCCTAGATTGTAAGAATAGGATGGAGAAGACTTAGACAGCATAAGCGTGTGTTGTTAGGTCTTCTGAATGTAAAGTAATGTGTAATTACCAAAGCTAATCGGATTAGGATGTAAGATTAGAGAAGAATTAAGCTTTGGAAGGAGTCTTTCTTTTTTAATTAGTCCTAAACCATTTGTCATTAGGATATCTATTAAGACATTTTGATAATTTTTAGTTTTAGTATATTGTCCAATAAGCTAGGGTTGAAACTATCATAAATGTTTAATTCTTTTAATAAGAGAATATTTTGCCGGTCAGAAAATTGTCTTGGTCAAGATCAAATGACTAAAGAGAAACAATTAGCATCATCCAATATTTTACTTAATCTAAATGACTCACATGATCTTAGCTCCTAAAAAGGTGTTCACACATCATATAATACGTACGTGTAATCGACTAATGTGTTCTAATGTATATGAGTATATATGACTAGGTAGTCTTATACATGCAAATAAACTTCCTAATTTTCATGACATTCTTGGACCTTTGGCAGGCATAGATAAAAGTTTAACATAACCAGTTGAACTTCGTTCAGGAATATGATTACAATACGAAGATACTTTTTCTCTATGATTTGAATCATAGGTCTAATAAAAAGTTTAAATTTAAATGGTATATGAACAATTTAACTGGCTCCTATGAAATGGAAATGTTTATATATATACGAATTTGGAATCTGGATAGTGACAAGCAACGAGATACAAGTCCTTAAGATTTACCAATACGATTTATTTGATCATAGATCACATAACTATTAAACTATAGGTAGTAGCTCCAAATCCATTTGGAAGCAAGGCAAATCCAAATGAATGCTCTAGAAACGACGCCGCTTCAGGATTCATTTGGAGAAGCAAAGCAAATTTGACCTTTTTCAATAATTTTGTGTATACATAAAAAAGTGAACTTCCTTCTTCTTCACAATCGCCACTCTGCTCCGTTCGACGTTTAGAAGAGAGTGACCACCAAAATCTCCCATTAATGGCGTTAATACGATCAAAACTCCATCTTTCTCGAACCCTTTCCTTCATCACTCCTCTTTTACCAAAACCCTTCTCCACCTCCGCAACTTCTCTACTCCATGACCACGAAACCGACGAATCCGCCGCCGCCGCGGACGTCTCTGTCCCTATCACACCTTCCTTAACTCCAGAAGATACACAAACAGTAGAAAAGTTACACTCAATCATCAAAGATCACTACCGCAAAAACCCTACCAACTCCAACGACGCCGTCTTAAACCCTAGCTTAACCCTCCCATCACTCTCCCTCGATTTCTCCCAAATCGAAGCTTCTCGAATCTCTCCTTCCGTCGTGCGATGCGTCATAGAGAAGTGCGGCGGTGTCCGCCACGGGATCCCTCTTCACCAGTCTCTAGCTTTCTTCAATTGGGCAACTTCACGAGACCAATACGACCACGAATCGCCTCATCATCCTTACAACGAAATGATCGATCTTTCCGGTAAGGTTAGACAATTCGACTTAGCTTGGCACTTGATTGATCTAATGAAATCAAGAAACGTCGAGATTTCGATTGAGACCTTCACGATTTTGATTAGACGTTACGTTAGAGCTGGATTAGCTTCAGAGGCTGTACATTGCTTTAACCGTATGGAAGATTACGGTTGCGTTCCTGACAAAATCGCGTTTTCGATTGTTATTAGTAACCTCTCTAGGAAGAGGAGAGCTAGTGAAGCTCAGTCTTTTTTCGATAGCTTGAAAGATAGGTTCGAGCCTGATGTTATAGTGTACACCAACTTGGTTCTTGGGTGGTGTAGAGCTGGTGAAATCTCTGAGGCAGAGAGAGTGTTCAAGGAGATGAAATTGGCTGGGATTGAACCTAATGTGTATACTTACAGCATTGTGATTGATGCCTTGTGTAGATGCGGGCAGATCAGCCGTGCTCATGATGTTTTCGCGGATATGTTGGATTCGGGTTGTGCTCCGAATGCTATTACTTTTAATAACTTGATGAGGGTTCATGTGAAAGCAGGGAGAACAGAGAAGGTTCTGCAGGTTTATAACCAGATGAAGAAGCTAGGATGTGAGCCTGACACTATTACTTATAATTTTCTGATTGAGACACATTGCAGAGACGAGAATCTTGAAAACGCGGTCAAGGTTTTGAACACGATGATCAAGAAGAAGTGCGATGTGAATGCTTCGACTTTTAATACGATATTTAGGTACATCGAGAAGAAGAGAGACGTGAATGGCGCTCATAGGATGTATTCGAAGATGATGGAAGCCAAATGTGAGCCGAATACGGTGACTTATAATGTACTGATGAGGATGTTTGCCGGGTCGAAATCTACTGATATGGTTTTGAAGATGAAGAAAGAGATGGATGATAAAGAAGTTGAGCCGAATGTGAATACTTATAGGCTTTTGGTTACGATGTTTTGTGGGATGGGACATTGGAATAATGCTTATAAGTTGTTTAAAGAAATGGTTGAAGACAAATGTTTGACCCCGAGCCTGTCTTTATATGAGATGGTTCTTTCACAGTTAAGAAAAGCCGGGCAGTTGAAGAAGCATGAAGAGTTAGTGGAGAAGATGATTCAGAAGGGACTCGTCGCTCGGCCATTGTAGGAAACCTTCCCAAGCATCAAAGAAGACACTTTTTTTTTTCTCTCAATCATTTTTAAGGATGTTTTTAAAGCTATTTTATTGTCGATCAGATTGTAACTTCATTTTGGGCACAACACAATAAACTTGCGTCTAGAAGTATTATTGTACCATGTACTCTCTTTTTTTCTTTCTTGATTTGTACTATGTTCTTCGTTTACTCGAGAAACATAACTTTTTGGGTAACCATGGGAGTATGATGACAAATACTAAATGTTTTGCCTGTTTAGGTTCTGCAGATCAAAGTGATGAAACATAATAGATCAACTAGTAAGAACACATGACAAAAGCCATGTTATGTCATGTGGTATAAGATATGATATCGCAACAGACCAAGAAAGCTGTTCAAGACAGAGATTAATTAAACAACAATGAGACCAGATAATCTAGTTGAGACGTTGGCTCTGAGTGGTATAGCATCGATCTCTTGGTCAATTGCTGTTCTTTAATTTATCATATATTTTTACAAGATTAACGTTATTTAATTATTAAAAGATTCCGTCGGTCTGAGTTTCATTAAACTGTCATTTTCAACCGTACTACAAGCATCATGTATATCCAGGGCCCGTCCAACAAAATATGTGATCCAAAGCAAAGAAAAAAAATGTGGCTCTTTATAAAAAAAAAGTAGTTGACAAAAAAAACTAAATCCTTCAAACTAAATCAAAAAAAAAAAAAAAAAACCTTACAAAAACTACTTAATTGATGAAAAGTACGCAATAATGTCTTAGACAACTTGAGGTGATTGTTTTGAACGAAAAATTTTAGATACGACAGTTGTTTAGGTATTCAAATAAACAATGTTTTATAATAAATCTAATCATATTTTTTCCCTTTTTGTTTAGGTTTAGGAATTAGAATTTTGTGTTATTTTAAAAACAATAAAAAAAAAGAATATAGATATGATATTAATATATATAAAAAAGAGTAAAAAGATGTGGCCTCTTTTATGCTTATATACAATAAAACCAATTATCTATTATATATATATACATCAAAATATGGCTATATAAAACTTCATAAAAAGAAAAAAAAATTGGAGACCCTAAGCATGGGCTTAGCCCGCCTGTCCTCTCAGGGCCGGCCCTGTGTATATCACTCATAATTTATCTTCTACTTATAATCTATCTATCTATTAGGATCTTTCTCATCATGTATGCAAAAAAAAAAATGTTTGAATTTTAAACAAAAAGGAATTGGGATATACATGAAGAATGGAGAGAGGAAATAGTTCTCAACTGTAACAAAAATGGTGGTATTAACAAATGTTTAAAAATGTTTTATGATTACACACTTTGTCATGTATTTGACCAAAAGCCAAAAAAGGACAAGTGTTCACTTTATACATCGCTTTCAATCCCCCAATTAATTATCGGTTTACCAGCTGTTCATGGACTAATAATTGTCATGTTAAACTAATACCTAAACAATTAAGCATAAAAATCAGGTGGCTTAATAAATGGTACAAGCACAACACATGTGGGATTAGAAAGTCAAATAAACAATATAACTAATCCGCGTAAAACACGAAGACAAAGGAAAACTATAAACCAAACAAACGGAAACAAACATAAGTACACTTCAGCGTTCAAGTTTGTAAACCGGGACAAAGGTCGGCCGTATAATAAGTCTATAAGACATAAATGCATTCTCCGGTTTAAGTCAAAAACTGTATGATAACGACACAATCCTTCTCCGGTTTAGCTCAGCTTTGACCTAAACCCCCCCCCCCCTCCATGACGTCATCACAGTTGACAATTTCAATCTAGTTCTTCTTTTGTCTTCACTTTCTCAGAAATTTCAGACACAACACATATAAAACCAAGAGAATTCTCTGTTTAGCATTTTTACAAATAAATGGAAAAAGGTTCCAACAGCAACAAGTCCACAAAGTTCTCGAAGATGCTTCAAAGAGCTTTATCAATCGGTCACAGTGCGGCACCGTTTAGTCCAGGAAGAGATTTTCATCAGCACCGTATGACCTCGACGGTGAACAGAGGAATTTTCTTCTCCAGTCCGTTGGTTCCCACGGCGGCTAGAGTTAGGAGAAGAACCAAAAACGAATCCGTTTTTGCGGAACCCACTTCGCCTAAAGTCTCCTGCATCGGCCAGGTCAAACTCAATAAGCCCAAATGTTCATCGGAGAAGAGAAACAAAGAACCTAATAACAATCTCAAAACGGCGTCGTCTTTGTCTTCTTGTGTCACTATTAAAGAAGAAGACAAAGGAAACTTTTCGAAACTAAAACGTCTCTTCTCTACGAAAAGCTTTTTGTGGAGAAAATCCAACTCCAACTCCACCCCCACCGCCTTCGCCACGACGAGTGAATATCCGGCTGCGGCGGTCCAACCGGTCCCGGCGGTGGATGCGCCTTCGTTAGGTAAAATGAAGAAATTCTCGAGCAGTAGAGGAGCTCTCGGCGGATTCGATTGGACGGCGGAGATGAAACGTCAAGAATCTCAATCGAATCTCACGATTCCATGCTCTGTGAGTATGCCTCTGACTCAGTTAGAGGGTTTGAGTCTGTGTCCGAAACCCAAGAGTGAAGTTAATCTGTGGAAGAGAAGAACCATGGATCGACCAAAAGCACTTCAAGTTAACTAAAAGCTATTTTTTCTTGAATTTTCTTCGTTTGCTTTTTTCTATGTGTATATTTGTTTTTTATGTGTCTGGAATTTTGTGTCTACCACGATGATGATACTCGTTACGACGTATACTCAAGTCTGAATGTTGTGAATAGACAGAAAACAAAAAGAAAAGAAATATTACAACGTGTGTATAGATCAACACGATTTTTGTTTTTGCTTCTCTAGACTTATTATTAATCGCAATCTTTCTTTTTGCCCAGATATGATAAGGTGATATTGGAAAACTAGATGCGTATATCGAGTTTAGAAGTAAACATAAGATTATATAAACGACTAAGATTTGATGTTTCTAACTTCCCCTTAAGGCAATATAATGTAAGGTTATAACAGATGTCAAGTTTGTACGTTTGATATAAGAATGTTAAAGAGGAAATGGAGGATAATGATCAGTGATCACATCCCCTTTCTTCTTGGTTATGTTGTTTGCTCTCTAACTTGTTGTGGCGTAACATAGGCATATATATTGGAAAATTTCACAAATATCATTAATAGCAAAAAAAGTTTATACAATGTAATAGCCTTTTGAGCCTTTTGAACAACAACAACAACAACAACAAAAAATGTAATAGCCTAATAGGTCCAATATTTTCTTTTGAGCAGCAAGATAAAACATCAAAACACCACAACTTTAAAATTTTCTCAACCACTATTACACATGAGTTTAACTATACTTATGTTTGAGTAAACATATGTGAATATGTCAAGATTTTTCACAATAAACCTATTGTCTTGTCTAACTAGCATCTTCCACATTTTACAAAATTCCATACATACTGGATTCCCTGGCGCATAAGTCGAACCTTTGTAGGGCATCTTTCAAGCCTGAACCAAGCAATGTTCCTCGGATGATGAGAGCTCCACTTCCACACCTTTGCTAATATCTAACTCCATTAATCAAAACTCCTAACCTTTTCATGTTTGTTGCTAATTCCGGATATAAAGAGACAATTATATTTTCGATAGGCTTAGATTTCAGAACAAATATTGATTCAAATATGTTTTTTCCTGTAGCAACAGCCTCACGTCCTTTGAATGTAATTCACCCCCACTAAAGAATCCTTGGTGAACTTCCTTGAGAATTTTCAAAAACATTAGCCAATGATCCGTGGCTACTACTCTCGTCTCTCTTCTCCTCTGCGTAAGATTTCGACCCGACATGATCATAATCTCTAAAGAAATTGTACTTGGTGATCTGCACCAGATTCCTATTGTGGTCATCAGACCAAACCTGACGAGTGTCATCCACAATCACAACTCCACGCTCATCAGCCAACACAAGATCAAGCGTCTTACAAAAACCACTCTCCTCTCTGGTAATGACTCTGTCCCCAAAATATATTTTCTTCGTAGTCGCGATTTCCCATCGTGTATACATACATGGAGAACAACTCGTTGGCTTCTTTCAGAAACTCGTGCACAAAAGGTCGAAGCTTTATCAACATCTCTCTGCCGAGTGTCCAAAGATCGTTCCTTGAGTATGATTCCCCCAAGAGATACTCCTCTGCTTTGGAAAGCCGTGAAACCGTAACGGAATGAAGAAGGGTGTGGTCCAAATCAAGGACTAGATGAAGTTTCTTCTCGTTGTCACAAGCGAATCGTGTGTTAGGGTTTTTGTATCCGACACGGCTTTGTGGCTTAACTGTAAACCATGGACGAGATAATCGAATGCTCGGCCGTAATCTCTATCTACCGTCGATCTGCAGTTACAGCAGATTCCGTAACGGACGAAGAAGTGACCACAATTTGATGTTGTTACCCTTTTAGATTCTAGTCCTAGAAAAGCGTTTTCAATCACAGGCATCGTTAATTCTGAGATTTTTTATTTTTTCGGCAAATCAAACTTTCTTTAGTTGTAAAGATAGGAAAATAACTGCGTAGAAAATCCCCGTTCAAGCGTAGGGACAGTATTTATAAATAATATTTTGCTTCCCAATCTCATTGGCAAGCGATGTGGGATCTTAAATCTTTTTATCTTTTAGTTATTTTTTCCATTTTTTTCATCATGTTTCCATTATTTTTCATCATGTTTCTTAACCTTTTATGATCCAATTATTGGGTATAATTTCCGTGATTCTATTTTAATAATGGAAATATTCTTTATACTATAAAGCACAAGTCACTTGTCCAATAGAATTAAGCTACATCTTTTTTTTATATAATTAACAAAAAAAAATGTTACTAAATATCGTGTAAAAATAGGTTTGCGCTTCAACTGATTCTTTCCCACGATCGCAAATACTCCACTTCTTTCTTTAGCAATAGAACAGCAAATTTTCTACAAGAAGCCTCTGCTTCTCTTCCTTCTATCAGTAAAAAATTTTGAAGTTGTCGTTTCATGTTCTACATTTAGATTAACATGTACTTACCTTTTGCAATTCACAATTTGTTTCGTATTTCTAAACGTCGTTTTTAAATGATCATCAAATTCTTTATTTCTCAAATTTTTTTCTTTTGGGTTTGCAGGTTCAGATTCCAGCTTCTAATTAGCCGTCGTCTCTTAATTTGAAATTTCTGACCCTAAAGAGATGTTCTTATCTGCAGGTACATAATCTCAATTAGTAGCAAATCATGTGAAGCTTATTATGATGCAAAGGGAATTTGCTTTGCTCTAACCAGTTCTTATAGAAAACACATCGTCTTTTTGATTTATCAGCTATATATCGTCCAATTCTATTTCCTTTAATTGTCAAACCAATCGTTAGTTGTTCCAACTCCATAAGGATATCTAATTACTGTTACCATCCCATCTATTAGTCTGATGCTATATATGATGCAAAGTTTCTAAGACTTAAGAAACTTCGCAAAGTAACAAACAACATAAATATTTATTCTCGACGTTTTTTTTTGTTGTGTTCAGATAAATTGCAAGTTTTAATTGTGGTGTTTCAAGTAGTAATATGAAGGTTGAAAAACGTTAATAGGAACATAACTTTTGTCTGCATTTAGACTTTGTTTAAAACATAACTTTTGTCTTTGTTTTTACTTTATTTGGCAAAGGAAAATCTCTTTCTTTGTTTTGCTTACAAGTGATGTTCTCTTGGAAAACAACTGATTTATAATATAGAATAACTCATCCATTTTCATTTTCCTTGCTATTTTGTTTCAGGTTCACCTTAACGACTCAAAACATACAGCTAGCTTCAGAGCTTCAAACTCAAGAAGAGTACAAGTGTACAACACCATGACCACAACCACGAACTATACTAACCATAACACACCAATTATATATCTGCACTCCTATTCTCTTCCTGCTCAAAGATCCTTGGTTATCTTGAAACAAAATATCCTTCTCTAACCGTGGGATCAACACAAATAATATACCAACTACAATTATAGTAAAGATTCTTATGATTTTATCATTTTACTTTTCAAATAATTTCAATTGACTGCTCTTCGATCTTTTCTCATTGCACTATTTGATGACTTGGTTTACGGCACTACATGGACGTCTCCAATTTTTATTTAATTGTGTTTTATTAATAGATGAGTTAACCAGAGTCTTTAATTTCTTTGCAACAAAATTAATATAAAATACACATCTTAACTTAATTATTAGTTTATTAGAATGGCATTGAACATGGATTACAAAGTTTACATTACATATTAACATGTAAGCCAATCTCTTCGTATAGATAACCAACCTTTTTTTGTAATGTGTTACAAAGGTTTGAATTAGAGAATTTGTTAAGAGCATTATTTTGACAATCTTACAAAATATTCTAATTCATTTATTATATGTGTTACAAAGGTTTAAATTAGAGAATTTGTTAAAAACATTATTTTGATAATATTACAAAATATTTTTAACTAATTTATTTCTTCGCGCATAGCGCGGGCCATTACACTAGTATTGGATAAATTCTACTAGAAATATATTAATTTCTCTTTGCACAAAAAGTGAATAAATACGAAAATATAAATAATTCTCTGAGGTTGTTTGATATGGGCGGCGACAGCCAATAGATAACGATTGTTTGATGAAAAAACCTAATCTTTTTAGGAATTGTTGATCCTATCAAAAAAATATTTGGGATATTTTTTTGAAGAGAAAGCTTTGATAATATATCTTAAAATATTAAAATGCAATTTAGCAAAATATTAGTTTTTGCCTTTTTCCGTTAATTTGTAGTTTTATATGCTCTTAGACGCTAATAATCGATTTATTTGAATTAGAGGTCTTTTCTCTTTTCTTTTTTCTTTTTGGGAGAGAAACACAATACGATCAATTGTTTGTTTAGTTTTTGCTTCACACAGTATATACATATTAATTGAGGTTGTAAACACTTTAACAACCCTACATCCAACAGCAATCAATACAGTAGTATTTCTATTAACATTGAAATAATAAAATCATTTTTCTCTATGCATCACAATCAAAATTAAGGATTTATGTTTTCTGTTTGAAACATCATAGTAAAAAATCCAGATCATGCCACAAAAGACCTATCAGATAAGACAGTGATGTTATAAATTTAGCTCTACTTCTCTTCCTGTCATTTTCAGTGTGAGTCATCACGGTCTGGAATCAGAATCATCACACCCACACAAATTAAGAGAGTCAGACACTAAATCTATACAACAGTTCACCAAAATTGGGAGATACAAAGGAGAAATATATGTGTTGTTACATTTTTTTAATCAGATCCTAATCGTAATTAGGAAAGAATCACGTGAATTATAGAACAAACTAAACCAAAACGTATGATCACAAAAACTTTTTATGATATCGAATTATCGAAAATCTATAATATAATACCGTAACCAAATAATTCAAAATGCAACGACGCACGCGTTCCCACTCTCTCACCAGTCACCACTATCTATCTCCGTGCGACAAAAACCTAAAAGCTTCTTTAAAATTCTTGTCGCGACACTGATTTTCTTCGAATTAATTTTAATCAAATACTAGAATTTATTATTTTTCTAAACCAGAACACAATATTCAGACAGTCACTCACATCAGTCAGTAGTACTCACCCAGGCTGTCGACACCTAAGTACATTTTCATTTTACTAACCTAACACTTAAATAATCTTATACAATAAACACACTTCAAAAATACTACAACTAATCACCCTATGTCTTAAAAAGCTCTACTTACGCTTCCGGCGGAGAAATCAATAGTAAACCTACGATTGTTCTTATAAGCAAAAAAAAAACTAAAAATTCTCAAAACACAAACCAAATTTAAAATTAAACACAAAAAAAGAGTACATTAACCAAGTTGAATTAACTTAAAAATAAAAATTAAGAAAGTAAAAAAAACAAAATGAGACAATTCTCCCCATACGGCGAAAGATCTTTTTCTACCTTTTTTTTTGTAATAATTTTCAAGAACTCTCCTCCGGTGGCGGCGGCGATGAAGATTTCGGTTTTCTGCAAAGAATCATATGCATCGGAGAGAAAATTCCGGTTTCACCTCCTCTGGTCAAAAAATCAGCAGTCTTAAACAACATCTCATGAACATCAACCGTTCCTTTAGGCGCAACTCCTACAGCTGACAATATCTGAACCACAATGTGGTTCCTCCAGTAAGCAAGCCTACCCATCTTAAGCCTAGTCCACCACGGCTGAGCCGGTGGAGCAGCCAGATCCTTCTCCTTCACTATCTCAAACCCAACCTTTTCAGCCGTCTCAGCTATGTCCACGTAAGCCCTAAGCCCAGGCAACGCGTCACCTCTTTCAATCCCTTGGATCACCTCCACGTGTTCATCATCCTCCGCCTTAAACTTCTCCGTCGTGACCCACTCGTATGACACGTACATAGATCCGGGCTTCAACACCCTGTAGATCTCGGCGTACACTTCCTCGAGCTTCGGCGCGTGACACGTGGCTTCGATGGAGTACGCGCCGTCGAAAGTGTTGTCATCGAACGGCATCTGGAGGAAGTTGCCGCACACGACCTCGCAAAGCGCGTCGAGCCCAGCTTTCTTGTTGTGGAGACGAGCCCTGTTCACCTGGTACTCGTTAATCGTGATCCCAACCACGTTGGCACGCGAGTGAGATGCAATCGCTCGCATCGGACCGCCGACGCCGCATCCGACGTCCAGGATCTTTTGACCGGGTTTGACTTGGATCAGATCTACGGCCATCTCTTCGTGGAGGCGCGTGGCGTCTCTGTGAGATTTGCCATGGATGGAAGGAGAGAAGTGGAAGGACTGTCCCCATCCCCACTCGTAGATGTCGGTGACGAGGTTGTAAAACGTGTCGACGAAGTCTGGAACTTTCTCGGCGGTTTCGATTTCTTTAGGACGGCGGAAGAAAGACCAGTATTGTTTGTAGTTGTCTTGGACTTTCTCGGCGGAGATTGAGCCGCCGGAGAGATCTACTGCTCGTTTGCCTTTACGCTCTGCTGGACCGAGGACGCAGAGGAACCAGTAGATACCGACGGCGACGAGAGCGCCGGTGATGAAGAGTGTTAAAGTCTCCATTTTTCGTGAAGAGTGAGGGAGAAGAAGAAGAAGAGAGAGAGTTTTACGCCTCTTCTCTTTTTTTTACTTCTTGCCGGATTTATGACAAAAAAAATTTGGAGTCTTTTATTTATTGTCAATAGATATATAGGTTATACTGAGAGAATCTTTAAACCAAAAAGACAAAAAAAAAACCTAAAATAAAATGGAAATTACAAGCTAAATTAGGAATAGTTTAAAAATTTTGATTTTTGTTTCGTTATTCCGTAAAGGTTGTGCAAATTCAACATACAAACTTAAAATTAAAAATCCAAAACAAGAAGAATATAATTGTTTTTTTTTTTGAGATTCCATTTTATCAGGAATATATTTTTTTTACCTTGCCAGTAGGATAATAATTGTGAAAAGTAAATTTTGGAAGAGAAGGTCTTTACTTCTTTTTTTTTTTGTTGTTGTGTGGAATAAAATGTGGTTGACGCTAATTTCGCATTCCAAATATTTATGAGAAGAGAACCTGATTTGCTGCTCTTTGACTAATCCAAGGAATTGTAACGCATGGAAACAGTTTTTGCATTAAAAGACAATTTATTTGAAAAGTCTCCAAGGAATTGAGTCTCAATTAGTATTATTAGAGTACCAAAAAGAAAATTAATAACTAATGGAATATTTAGGAAAACAGTAGTAAATATATTAATAAAATAAATGGATAGAGAAAAGTGAGGGGGTGCGTAACGCCAAATTAGAAGTATGGCCGTCTTCGAGGGAATCACGTGTGGTGGAAGAGTAGTACAGCCTCTGCTTCTCTCATATAATTACAATTACTTGATAACAAAATTAGATTTAACTTTGTCCAAAATAATTAGAAGAGTAACCTTAGATTATGCAATGTGTCTTTGTGCTTTTCATGTATTCTCATTTCTCATACATTAGTCTTATATTTTTTCTTTATATATAATAGAATTGAACCATTCCTACTAAACCTTGTCCAGATTCAAACTTATCACTTGCAATTTGGCAATCCATTAGCCATCATGGTTCCTGCCAACTCCTCCTTTGGAAATAGCCAAATAGGCATATTAGCCAATGCGTCACTTTCGATCCTCTCTAACCGCAGCTGCAACACCGACCTCTACCCACCTTCACTTCATTTGCAAGCTCTTATCATAAGTATACTTAATGGGCTTATTACCTTGGCTTTGTGATTTGTATCCTATATTCCTAATACATGGTTTACCTAGAATATATCCTAAACACCAAAAATGTCTTTATGAAAATTCACAGAAGCAAAGTCAGCAAAATTGGAAACTAGAAAATAAAATTGGAAAGTAGAAAAGTAAAACTGATCTAGTATTTTTTTTTTTTTTCTAACTAAACAACAAAGATGAATGGACACTATGAGAGGGAAGTACCGACCAGAGAAAGTGAAATCACGTGGAAGCTTCTCTTTTACATACATAAAGAGGGCTTTTCGAATTGTTTACAAAAGTCGACTCATATGACTCCGTTGATCTGCCCTTTACCATCTTTTGTCGCTTTCTTGTTTGGCTTGTGTTATCAGACCATATCATCTCAAAAGATGCTCTTTCCCCCTTCTTCCTTTTTTTTTTCTTAACCTTTGGATCTCTGATGTCTTCTGAACTGCTCCTTTTTGTATTTTCCCACTCTAATAGACACAAAATATATATTGATATACTTTTGTTCGCACAATAAAAAAGCCACAAAGCACAACTGATAGTCTGACTCTGGGGCGGATCCACCTTGATCAAGGGTGGTGCATGTGCACCATATGAAATTTATAAATTTAAGAATTTACATACAAATTCTTAAAGGTTAAACTGGTCTAATGGTAAGAGTGCACCAGATTAGAAAATGAGGTCTTGGGTTCGACACCCTCTATGTTCCACCGACACCCTCTATGTTCCACCTTAATAGTTTTTTGTACCTGGTGTCAAGTTTGGCTAGATCCGCCAGTCTGATTCAGCCGAATACATGTAGAAACGTATATCTCTTCGCGGAGTATCTATTGCATGTACTAGTGGGCTTACTGGCTCAATCACTTTAATGGGCCACTAAATTTTCCCGATGGTTAACTTTCGAACTTCACTAGTCATTAGATTCGACTCAAGATGAAATGCATTGTTTAGTAACTGAATCTGTCCGACCATAAATTAGTGATCAGTGAAATAGCTTTTTTTTTTTTTTTTCAATGATCAGTGAGATAGCTAAAACCCCTTATTACGAAAGGACAGAGTTGAGATGATTGACATATACACATTCTTACATTTTTTACATGGGTTTTGGCTAGATCTTGTAGAAGATTTAATCTTAATTTTTACACTGGATACCTGCTGTAGTTACACATCTCAATATATCTTCATACTTGCTACAGCCTACAGTTAGATTCATATATGTTATGGTTTAGTGAACATATACAGGGTGCTAATGAATTTCTACACTGTTATGTGAACTAAGATCTTGTTCAAAGAGACAAAGACATATTCATTATCAATAATTTCGCAAACATCATACCAAAGTATCTTGAACAATCTAATAACACAAATAACCTTCCCTCTACTTTACCAATTACCATTTTGCAGTCATTGACTTAATTTTTTTGCTCCAAATTAGACATATAAATATAATAACTAAACACTATAAAAAGCGCTTATTCTACCATTTTGTCAATTCTATCACATATTCTTAAGAAGTAAGAACCTTCAGGAGAAGACATAATTAACTACATATGATTTATTATAAACCAACAAAAAGCAATTTTATGGAACCAGTCACATTACAACAACCACGATCCATTCGATTCAACACTCTTTAAAATTACAAAAACCACATAATAATGTAATAATGTAAGAATGTGAAAGAAAAGCCTCTAGTTGAGTCCGAGACTCCCTCACTTACTCACACACAAATTTTAGTTAACGGTGACTTTACCGACCATACCAGCACCCTGGTGTGGCGCGCAGTAGAAACTGTAAGTTCCAGGCTCGGTCAAAGAAACCTCGTAGGTCTCTCCGGGAGCGTTAAGTAGAGCTTCCTCGCTCATCGAGATCTTGGCCACGTCGACGCCACTTGGGATCTCGTCCTCATCGAACACAACGTTGTGCGGGAACCCAGCATTGTTCTTGAACACGATCTTCTCTCCTTTGGAGATAGAGAAGTCGTTGGGAATAAAAGCTAATGACCCATCTCCTCCTCCCAAGAGAACCTCTATCGCCATGGCGTTTCCAGCCAAAGCAATTGAAGCTGCAGCCGCTACGGCCGCGACTCCAAAGTCCTTTAGAGATGACTTCACTGTGAGCTTTGGTGACGCAGCAACAACGGTGTTGATTCTGACGGAGGCGGAAGGTTTGATGGTTGAGGCTTTAAGGCCGGTGAAAGATGGGATCGCAACGGTGGCTGAGGTTACTGAGGCCATAATGAAGAAAGAGATGAGATAAGGTTTTTTTTTTTTTTTTTTTCTTTTTCTGTTTGTTATTCTTTGAGTTCGATTGAGAGAAATGTGAGTTTTATGTGGTGAGAGAGAGAAGTGAGATAGGACAATGGATGGCTCTCAAAGCAAACTCCATAGACACTAGTTATCTGCATAGACGCGTTGTGATTGGTTGATTTTAGATACTTGTGTCGTGACGTGGCGAGTATTTGTCCACGTACGCTTTCTTGTGTCAAAAATAAGATAAGGTTCTTAAATGACGTGGAATTTTTTTATCTTAATAATGATGCGCGTATTTACAAATGGGCCTTAATGGGCTTTGACTATCGTCAAAAACGTGATGAACACGATAAGCAGTCACGGTCAGTGTTTTATTTTTCCATTTTTGTAATACTTTTTTTCCCTCAATTCTTTTAAAGGGTTCGTAAACTCTAGGTTTCTTTTCTTAAACCCTAGAAGTTTTTTTACTTGTAGAACAAAATCGAAATCGATGGGAACTCCAGACAGTACGAGAGAACCATGTCCCGATCGGATCATAGATGACATCGGAGGTGCGTTCGGCATGGGTGCTGTTGGTGGATCAGTGTTCTACCTCATGAGAGGAATCAAAAACTCTCCCGCCGGCGCTCGTCTCTCCGGCGGCCTTCAATCTCTTCGAATGAATGGGCCGAAAAAGGGGGGAAGCTTCGCCGTGTGGGGTGGTCTTTACTCAGCCTTCGATTGCGCCATGGTGTACGCGAGACAGAAGGAAGATCCATGGAACTCGATTATTGCCGGCGCCGCCACCGGAGGATTTCTCTCTTTGCGTCAAGGCCTCCGCGCGTCCGCTAGTTCGGCTGTAGTCGGGGGTGTGTTACTGGCCCTCATAGAAGGAGTTAGTATCACGATGAACAAATTTGGTACTGTTACGCCAAACGAGCAGTTCATGCAGGATGCTGCAGCTTCTGTGCCGTATGGTGCGACTACTATGGGTCAGGTTTTTGGTCAGCCTGTACCGGAGACGACTTCTTCTTCTTCTTCTTCTTCTGGTTCGGAGGCAAGTTCGGGATCTTGGTTTGGTTCTTGGTTTAAGAAGAAGGAAACAGAGGATGATTCAGGGAGCAAAACTCACATTTTGGAGAGCTTCGATGCACCCCCTGTGCCAACTTACGATTTTAAGTGATGCCATTGAGGTCTAGATTTTATCTTTATGTATTTGAATTTAAAAGAGCTTAAGTTCTATAATCATTTATATATATTCTGCAAAACGCTTGATAGTTTTCATTTTAATCTTTTGAAAGTTAGAGCCTATTTCGATCTATTAGAGTATCAACAAAGCTTACTTATAATCTATAATAATATCATAGTACTCGGATGTGATCAGCAAAGTTCTTTGTAACTATAGGCGATTTTGAAATCAGAAAGAGCCTCTGCTCTGCTTTTTCCTTTAGTAGCTAATTCTTCTTCTTCTTTCAACGTAACTAGCTACCCCACGCGCCTAAGAGCTACATATGTAGATGACAGACACACTACATATTAAGTCTATGTGGATATGATCAGACTTTTGTGAAGTCTCTTTGACTGTTTCAAGGAATCAGATAGTGAGACCGGAGAAGTGATATAAGCACCAATTGGTTGATTTCATTTGGGAAATTGGTGCATCAAGCTAACTTCTTGATCCTTGAACAAGAAGAGAAGTGAGACTTGATCACTGAATTTGGATTGTCTATACAATATATTATATATGGAACATGTTATTCTTTTCCTTTTGTTCATGCTTCGAATCAAACATATATCTCCATTTTCATTCTTAGTTTGACACAACCAGCTTCTAGTTCTAGATGAGTTATCTCTGCATTTCATTTAAATTCCAGATGTTTTTTTTTTCTTTAATCTAATTGGTTCAATGGTTTTCTTACCAGTTGTACGATAATCGATAAACCATGGCTTTGTTTCAAGTCAAGGTTAACTTTTTTGGATCTACAGGTTGCAACTTTTCTTCCTCATGAAAACTGTTTTAAATGTATGTATATATAATCTCGCTTGTGTTTTAAAAACATTTTCTTATACAACTGCTTTTTTTACACAAAATACTTGAAAACGTCAGAAAGGCATATGAGAAACAAACATTCTTTTATATATCAGGAAACTTTATGTATTAATATTTTATTGACCCAAAATAAGTGAAACATGAAATAGTTTACTTGGTTGTACCAATGATTCCCATAACTGCTCTTAGATAAAAGATGCGTGGGTCATCTTCTTCAGATGCTACAAGCGCCTTATAATTATGTGCGTCCTCCTCGACAGGGAAGAAGGATGGGGTAAATATATAGGAATTCCAGCTTCTGTGGGATCTCCATTTTGTGGCTGACCCTAAAACTCCCCAACTGTCAGCTTCCATGTCATACACATGAAATAAAACTCCGAAAGCATATTTCATCAACACCCTCACCACAAGACGCGTGCCGTCGTATGTAACCATGTTCCAGTCTAAAACAATATCGTCTTCCATAGATACGTTTTTGATCTGCCTGGCAAGGGTCCATTTAGGCTTCCGGAGTAGTGTGTAAAATGAGATTGTTTCTTTTGTCCCTGATATTAAGGTTAGGCAATTGGTCTTATCGTCTGCTGCAAATAACAATTTCATATCTTCTTCCCGATGAAAAGTTGAAGGAATGAAGCGTCCTTGCTCTGTCTCAGGATTAAAAGCTATGATGCTCACGTCGTTTCTCAACCAATGTAGAGTGCTATGCAAGTAAACAGGTTTCATATATCTTGTGAGATCACTTTTTGAGTCATCAGTGATGGTGGTTTTTGATAATCTCCATGAATCTCCGTCGCTGATTTCGAATCGACACCTCTTCTGCATCTCAAGTATGCAGACAATCTTGAATCTCTTAGTTGTTGGATTTACCACAAAACCAACGCACATCGCTCTAAGATGGTCTTGAAACCTGACATTGAAACCACCAACTATTCTAGACAAAAGTATTGATCCAGAGTGATCCAAGAACCGAAACCTCTTTGTGAGGGGATTTGCGACGAAGAGGCCATTGATGTATAGTAGGAGAAGGCCCGAGGATGAGCCAAAAAGGGAACATAGGTTTCTAAATTTAAAAGTTCCCTCTGACATAGCATCCCATGAAGAGGCGAAAGGCTGGAAGTAGACATAAGTGACGATAAAGCTGCAAATGTGTAGCAAACTAGGTACGGCCCGGGAAAAGTATCCGATTTCAAACATCGGGTCGTCGGAAATATGCGACTTGAAATATCTATCAGTGCATCGCATCATCGCAAGAGATTTGGGTTCCAATCTGAAGAGAATGTCGTCGAGGAGATGCAAAGGTAAACCCTTCATGGTCGAAGATGAATCTAAGTGATCATTTCCTAGTAAACCATCCATGATCAGAGATGAATCAACCTTTACACTACAATCTTCTTTTGTTTCCCTGATTTGCTTATGAGGTGAGATTGTTTAAAGAGCATTTTTAATTTATAGCTAGCTAGCAAGACATTAAGAAAAAAGAAATGTGACAATCAAGCACCATTATAAGATAAATTAAACTTTACCCAATTCTACTAGAAATAAATATTATGACATTTCCATGGATTTGAAAACAAATATATAATAAATATCTTTGATGAGATCAGGAGAATTTATAAGACAAACTAACGACTTTAAGTTATGTTATAGACTTATAGTCATAGACAACAAAAGAAAGGAAAACTAATGATTAATTGATAGAGGAAAACTGCATAACAATATGACCATTACAAAGATAAATTAAAAATAACCAATTCTATTAGATTTATGACTTTCCCATAGATTTATAAAAATGTATAAAATGCCTTTGGATGCAAATGGCAATCATGAAAACTCATAAGATTATTATGTATTTATAGTTTTTTAGATTGCAAGGTAATTTATCAGTTATTATTTTCTATATTTTGGAGAAAAAAAGTTAACAGATATTATATCCAATCATAATAATTTTTTGATTGGTTTCTTAAATTATTAATTAGAGAACAATGTAATTTTATCAAAGTTGATTAAATTCATAATTGGACAGCACTCCAAATCCACTTTCAAAATCTTTTAGGAAAATCTCTTAGGAAAATCCATAATGTATTAACATTCATAGATTTGAAATATGTTTCCCTGAATCAACAAGGTTTAGAAAGCCCTATTTACATCATCAACTAGATATTCGGATGCTGCACAATATTTTTCTCCATTTCTCTATATTATGGATAAAAATAGAGAAAAACAGATTTCTAGTGACACAAGTTGAAAGATTTTGGATGATACCCATTGCAAAGCTTGTTCACTTTCATTATGACATGTGAAATTAAGATTTAGCATACGAAAATCTAAAGAGGGTAAAAAAGGTTGTTTTAGTGGCTCCATATTACGCTGAATTGTTTTTTTTTCAATTTGTTGTTAATTTTGTGAATTTGTGTGATATATTACTAATTTGTGAAACTAATCATATTGGAAAATAGCAATCTTTAGTGATCATGTAAAGAGTTTTGAAAATAAACATTTGCCTTTCTTTTTCCTTGGCTTTGAATTGTTGTACAGTATGGTGTAGATAGGACTATGGATACCAATATTTTGGTATGCAATATATTAGACTGTAGTATAGAGCAAACTAGTATGGAGTTTATAATGATATGAAGCTCTTGAGGAGTGGAATGAAAAATGCAGACCAACAGTGAATTTACAATGGTATGAAGTTGTATGCTGAAATGCATACTAGTATGGAGATTTTTAGTATATATTGTTGCATACTGGTACGCAATGATGAATGATAAATTAAGTGCGGACTAGTCCAATTTTAATCCGGTCTGGAGCATACTATGCAACCATTCAAAGCCTATATGTTCTTGTCTTTTCTAAATTCCTGTGTACTTGATTTTTTCTTGATATCCATTATGTTCTTGCTTGTTCTTGATTTCAATGTTCTTGTTCATTTCTTAATTATGTCCTGGAGATATAAAACATTGAGTTTGAATTTATGTGGGCGAGATTACGTTAAAGGCCATCCCGGTGTTATGAGGATTTTTTAATTCACTATCTGCAGCCAGCTCCCTTGCAATACCTCTGGACTGGCAGTCTTCGCCCTGTGATCAAAGCAATCCCTCGAGAATTCAAATTCTTTAATCGAAAGAAAAAAAAAAAAAAAAAAAAAGCAAAGAAGCGACGCAAGTTAATCAAAACCTCGACGAACTCAAGAGTACGAATCTCGGGGCCGCGGTATTTGACTGGGAAGGGATTTGTATCCATATTCCATAAGAAAAGCGCTTCGGCCTCTTTTAGAAAATAGCAAACCACGTCTCATCGTTCGTTTGGCACCGACCACTCGATACCTCGTCATATAATTTATGACCCTATTACCAACTCATAATTCATAAAAGAAACGTCGAGTGAATATTTAAGAACTCAAATCCACAACTGTTCTTTGGTCTTAGCTAAGCTAGCTTTTGGTGTTAGTTCGATCCTAGTGCTGGTTGTGTAAGGAGGAGTCATGTGTATGTGCAACAATTTAGAACTACTTTTTTTTTACTAATTTGAGAGAAAGTGAAACCAAGACGTTAGAGAAAACACCATGGAGATGAGATGATGACAGTGGCAGCTCGGGCCATTTTTGCTGGTTGTGTTATATATTGATTCAGGGTCGTGTACATTGGTTTTAGTGGGGTAATTATTCCATGCATTTTTTTTTCTTCTTTTTTGTGTTAGTAATGATCGTATTGCTTATTTGGAGATCATAATATTTTTATGAAGGGATATACTCAAAAAAAATAAAATGGCTTTGTTACAAATGACAATTAAAATTGGCATAGCATTTTTATTCGATAACATCATAATAATAAGATCAAAATGTCATAACGGTTAACACATGCCTTGAATTTCCAACATAGACTAGACATAACATAACTCAAATGGGATACACGAAAACAATGTCATAAATCTTTGTTTTCAAATGAGGCATATCAAGTCACTCGTCTGTCACTAGTCCGGTTTGGACCTGCGGTGGATGCGCAGACAAAAGCGGCTTCACCCGGTTGTGCTCTCTTCTAGTGTAATCCTCTCTTCCATAATCTTTCCTTCAGAGGTTCCATCATTCACCTTATCGACAATGCCATTACTGTTCTCTTTCACTCTCATTTTCTCTTCATCGATCATCTGTTCAGAGGCTTCACCAATCTTCTTATAGACAATGACTTCATCCGGTTTGTATTCATTGCTTCGTAAATCAGGATAGTTTCTCTGGTTCAACGAATGTAACCAAATAGCCACAGCTCCATCCTTTTCTTCAGCTGAGCCAATATGTGAGTAAACATGTTTCCATTTGAACTCTTCAGCTACTTCCTTGTACTCTTCCATCGACACCTCTTCATGACTGCCTTTAAACCTTTTGTTGTAAGACGTGAAGAAGCATTCATCAAGGTATAATCCAACTTCTGGCGCCATCGGTACATTTATTCTGACATCCCTGTTGAAGAGTTACCAATTCCATCATCAATACGCCTCAAACAATTATATATTCAGGGAAATATAATAAGAAACAAAAAAAAGCTTACTTCTTGAAAGCAGTTTCGATCAGTGATTCAGGTGCATAGTTCCTCATGACTGCAACAGCAAGTCCAATCATTTTCCGGATTTGATGAAGCATGAAGCTCTGTCCAACAACTTCACACTTGACAAAATCTTTCCCATCGAGATTAATCACTGTGTGTGCGTTGAAAGAGAGAATGTAGCGATTCGCAGCTGGGTCTGCTGCTTTTGTTCTGGTGGTGAAGTTGTGGAAGTTATGTGAACCAACATAATAGCTTAGTATCCTATTAAACCTCTCCTTTTCCTTCTCTCCATAACAGAAACTGCTCTGTGTCATGTCTCTTCCTTCCCCATTCTTCACCTCTCCCTTAGCCAAAGTATCCGATTCTTCCATATCCTCTGCTTTAGAGCTTGAATCAGGGGTTTCCTCTGTCACAACACGAGCAGATACATCAGCTCCATCTAGAACTTCCGAGTTTAAGTTATCTTCTCCATTAGGTACACTAGAGCTCAAAGCTTCACACTTGACATCAGTTCCTAATGCATCACAGTTGCTCGACGAAATGTCTGACTGAACCTCCAATGATTTCGAATCACAGTCAGTGTCTTTGCCCATAACACCAACTGGGATCTTATAGCCTTTCTTAGAGCACTCCACACATTTGACATATTCGTAACCTAAATCCGTTCTAACCATCTCAGCTTCGCTATGTACGCATGGGTCCAGAGCAAAAACTGGGATTAGATACACGTACCTCCTCCGATCACAGAACTTTTTGGAGCTAAAAGACGGAGCCACACGCTTGTACCCAAACACACGAATCTGATCAGGTAGATTCGAATTGAGCCGCTCCACAAATCCAGGCGGATCAACATAGAAACGACCAGAAACCACCTGCCCAACCGCACTCACGCCCTTATCGGTTCGAGCGGATCGTGCCCACTCGTAACTTCTTGGCTTGTTCCGATCGGCCTCAGGTACGGCTCCGGCATGGAACAAAGCCTCTTCGAGCTCGCCTTCAATGGTTTTGGCTCCGGGGTTCTTTTGCATTCCCTGATACCCTACTCCGCAAAATGCAAACACGATTGCAACTTTCCGCCGCCTGTATTTCGGCTTTCTGTGTTCAGCGACGTTGCTTCCGCCGGCGGCGGGAACCGACGAATCAGTTTCATGGCCAATGGTTGAAATTTTGAGCTTCTTCTGGTCTGGTTCTCGATCAGGAGCCTCTTCTTCAGGCAATTTCTCGATTTCAGGCTCCTGATTCTCCATTTTCACCACAAAGTGTAGTAGTTCTTTCGTTGCTACGGTTAAGTTTAGGTCTGTACCCTCGTAGAACCCTAGAACTTAGAAGACGAAGGACTCCCTTCTATACGACGCCGTTTTACAGTCAGCGCTTTTTTAAGAACTGGGCCTTGAAAGGTCTAGTATCCCTGAGTGAGAGATTGGGCCTTGAAACCCAAATATTGTTGAAACAATTGGGGGACCTAAACAGTTATGCTAGTAATTTTTGTTCTTTCCCCCACAGGGAACAGTAATTTTCATTACTTTTTCTTTGAAAATTATGATTCATAGTAATTGAAAGATACATAAAATGAATATTTAATTAAAATTAACAAATTCTACATCATGATCATGTACTCATGTACAACTTGAGTTTTCATTCTAAATTTGAACTAAGATATTTTACATATGTTGATAGTCACTACAAAAAAAAAAGGGTAAATAACATAGTTATAAATTTATTTGTGCTCAAATAATACTACTATTGAGATCTTGATCATATCTTCCTAATATTACAATACTAGGTGAAGGTGTATGTTGATTGAGTTTTATAGGCTGTCCGAAACATGTCATGGGACTACTACTAAACCAGGATGTCATACAACTGTTGTGATATATGAAACAACAAGATAGAATCATCACAAGATGTCTCATAGATGGTATGAAGACAATGAGCAGAACTAACAAAGATGTTGAGGTACTACTTGAGAATATTGCAGTAAGAACATATGTGAAGTTCCGAAGTAGTACATCAAGTAGTACAGGAAGCCAAGTTGTGTGAATACTTTGAAGAGTTGGAGAACAAACGTGTGGGACAACTTGGACAAGCCAAGAAGGTTAGATATATCATAGAATGTATCAAACGTCTGAATCAGTTCATGTATTAGTCCGACGTTAATAAATGAAGTAGTACATGAAGCTGAATTAAAGAGTTTGAGTACATAACCTTAAGACCAATTTGGACAAGTCAAGTGGCGGTTGCTGAGCTGGATAAACATCTAGAATAGAAAATTCAAGATGAGATCTTGGAGAGGAACTTCCCTTATCCAAAAAGAAAAAGGAAAGTTCTCAATTTCCTATTTGTTGTATAATAGGAAAGTTGCCAACCTTAGGGTTTGGGCAATTGATATAAATACCAAGAGGCCTCTTCATGAAGACCTGCGCGCTTTAAGGTAGTTTTTGAGAGATGCACACAAGATATGTGGTGTCGCCCCATCAACAAGATAGATAAATCTTTTGATGGTTTATTCATCTAGAAAAGAATGATATGCATAGTAGTGCTTTTACCATATGTAGTTGTAATTGCTATCTTGTTCTAGTGAATTTGTTCTGTATTAGGTCCCGGGGATATAGGAAAAACCGAACCCTGTTAACAAAGCTTGTGTGTTATTTAGTTTATGCTCATACAAACACGAAGTAGATCCTAACTAGACTTAGCCAGAAATATGCGTTTTCAATTGGTATCAGAGCGGGTGCTCAATAGAGATATGTTCTTGTTTCGGGTGTGATCTTGGATTTGTGGCTAACGAATAATGAAAAAGGAAATCGAGTTGATTCACATGGTTTGTGAGATTCGAAGAAACGAAGCAAAGGAGAGATATGGTGTGTAGGGTTATGATAAAAGTTGACGACATATCAAGTTCACATGGAGATTCAAAATCATCTATAGATCATCACTTCTTGTGCTGTCTAAAGAAGAAAGAAAAAATTGAGGTAGCAAGAAGAAAGGTTAGAGGTCTGAAATATTATGATTGGGCATGAATTCATTAATATAATTGGGCCTGTAAGTAGCCCAATACGAGAAGAGATTGAAGAGAAGAGAGGCTTCATTAAATTCACAGCTCGAAGTCTAGTGAGTTAAGAGAAAGAAGATTCTCGATGAAGAAGACTTATTAGAAGAGTTGAGGGAGAATTCAGAAATCAAAGGTCTGGTTTTGGGATTTTGATTTTAAGAATAGAGAGAAACTTCAATACAAGAGAGGTCTGGTTTTAGGAAAAGCAGATAGGGAAACATCGAGGCTTTCTCTTCGGTTGTTGATTTCGCCAAAGATGTCAGATTACAGTGTTGGCTCGCCAAAATCGTTAGAAAGGGAGTGTTCTTTTTTCTTCGTCATCGAGAGTCAGAGAGATGGACAAATCACAAATTCTCTCAAGTCTAAAGATATGTTTTATCAAGGAAAACAGAGAGTCTGTAGAAGAGAAGGAATCAAAAGAAGTTTGATTGTGTTTGCTCCTGACCGTGGTCTCATGGAGTTTATGAAAGATTTTTCCATGTTTTGGGGTTTATTCTGGTTATGCTGAATTTTGAGATGATCAAGATCAAGAGATAAACTTTCAGGATTATGGGAGCGTTGTGGATGTCAAAGCTATATGAAGTTGACTGAGGACCTGTGTACAACCACACGTGTGACACTAATTAAGAAAATCAGAAAAGATAAAATCAAGACTTGTGTACAACCATATCTTCTGGGGTTCATTCTTTATCTTGGAGATACTAGCGGCGAATGTTAGAATACTTCTTGGGTGGTGTTTCAATTGTGATTTCTTAATCTAGAAGAGAAAGGAGGGAGTTTTCAGGTTTATAGTGGAGAAACTAACTAGATATGCTGATGTCAGATTCTGGAAGGAAGAACTGAATTGTTTTGCATCGCTTCAGTGGGATCCTAAACATTGCAAGGGTATATGATGAGTTCAATGACCTGAATGTTCTTGAAACTTTTGATTCTGTGTGTTAAAATTTCGCGGTTGACATCTCTGCTGGATTTTGAGCTTTCTAAATGGGTTGGACAACGCTAGAATAGCTGTCTTTTCGGAGCTGAATTTGTTTTTGTTGTTCGGACTAAGAAATCTGAAGGAAGAAGACTAAGTGGCTACTCCTGATTGCTTCTAATGGAGTTAATAGGAATATCTCTATGCTTGGCAACTCGTCTAGCTAGAAATTCTGGAGGATGATGACTAAGGCTCTCATTGGTAAAGTCCTTGGTAAATACAAGGAATACTGTGAATCATAGAAGCTCAAGTTAAGGTGAATAACTTCAAAGAGAATATCTACAGATCAAAGAATGAAGAGACTTCACATCACTGGTTTCATTAGAGAAAATGTTTTAGAGGAGCTCTTGTCTCAAGAGACGTTGGATTTAAAGCAATTTTGTAGAATTTGGAGGCGGGGACACGAAGTGTTGTCATAATTTGGATGTGGAGAAGCAACAAAGAATAAAGTGATTTGGAAGTCTACATTTTGATTGGCTAAAGTCTGATTTGGAAGTTTGTTGATGTATATGTCGTGATTTTGTGAATGTTGAGCTTCATAAGAAGAGCTTTCGAAGAAGAAAACAAATAACATGTTCATGTTTTTGTTCAAAGCGAAGAAAAAGGGATTCTTGTTCTTAATGCAGCCACAAATGGTTCTTGTCATGGGAAAGAAAAATAGAAAGGAAGATGAGCCTATGTAATATGGTTCTTAAAGACGTCTTCTGGTATTTATTTGTGAAGAAATCAAAGAATGACGAAAAGAAAGAGATTTTGGGTAAATCGTTTTCTTTCTTGAGCGGCTACTTTCTTCTCAAGTTACTTTGTCTACAGACTTCGTGTTTGAGCTACGAATGGTGTTCTGGAAACTTGAGAGCGAGATCTTTCCAATGCTATAAAGATCTCTTTCAGATTCCTTGTGATTTGATGGGAAATCGCTCTCAAAGTTGGCTGCTCGCTGGTTTGTATTGTCCCGAAGTTGTCTTACGAATTTGATCGTAATTTGCTAACCGTAAACCCAAATCGTGATCCGCTTCTTGCTGTGGCTTTGTATGACTGCTGTGGATGTTGTCACCAAGTTTCATAATTTTATGGATTGTTTTGCTGCTCCGTTTATGATCTGCTTCAAGACTGATTAAAAAAGTTTCAGTTCAAGAGTTGTTTGATTATGGGAATCAATCTTCTGTGGCTAATTCAATTTTCTTTTTGGCGATGAAAGGAAAGATCGATCTACTTACTAATGGAGCAGAATTTTAGTTGTTTCAAGACAAGAAGTTGTGGAATAAATTGTTGAAGGCCAGCTTGCAGATCATATTTTTTTTAGAGATGATCCTGTTTGGTCATGTAAACATGCATGTGTGATTAACAAAGAACATAAAGAAGGTTGTGTGATTAAAGAGAAAAAAGAGATCCCTGAGGAAGAGAGAGATGCAGCCATGGGGGAGAAGTAAGGGAAGAGGAGATTTCAACTGCATCATCGATGTCAAAATATATGATTTTCGGATGTAAATGCTTCCGTCAAGAGTTCTCTGTTTTTGGAAAAGCTTCAATATAAAGTCTTTAACCTCTGTTGACTAATGGACGGTGTTTACAAAGGATTTGGTCAAGATTTGAGGTTGCTTTGAGGCTGAGTTTTTGTGAAGTTCTTTGAGAAGATTTTTTAAAAATCTGAGAAGGATAACAAAAATCTGTTTGAAGATAGCAACTTCAAGAGAGGGTTAGGAGATCCCAAAGTAATCCGATCATGCTGAAATTTTGTGAGGAGCTTGGTGCTATTAAGGACTTGAGATTCAACGGTTGGATTGAAGTTTTGATGGTTGAATTGCTTTTTATTCAAGCATCTTCAGTCTGTTCCAGAATCAGTTTATTCGAAGTTTCAGATTTGATCAGTTCCAGTGGTGACATCAAAAGGAGAACCAAATGAACTCAGAATGGGATAAAATTTGGCAGAGATACTGTAGACATGTTGAACTAGATTCTGGTAGAATAGAACTGGATTTGGAGTCCGTGAACATAGTTGAATGATAATATTGCAGAACAGTTGATTCAGAGTCTTACGCACCAAAGAATTTCTCATGACATGAAAGGCCAAGAGTATAGATGTTGAAACATGTTATGGTAGCTTGCTGGAATCTAAGAAGAATGATGACAAGCGTTTTTGGAGAAAGCTTTGAGACAGAGTGATCGAAACTGAGACTAAGAGAGAGGTTGAGACATAAAACTTTCTACCAAGGCATGTTGATTGAGAAGTTGTCATGGGAAGAAAAGTTCAGTCAAAGGGTTTTAAAGAGATTTTGCTAGAAGAAACCAAGCTTGGCTCATGGTGGTGATGTGAAGAATTTTTCAAGTGGAGTTAGGAGTAACACTTTGGAAAGGAAAGAGTTGTTATGTATGTGGTATTTAGTGACGGCCTGCTAGTATATATTTTTGTGTATGCTGCAATTTTTGATGAAGTATTGCTAGATATGTTGCTACCACAAGGAGAAAGAGACCTTCAATATTGGAAAGCGAAGAGAAAAAAAAAAGGAACTTAAATCTAAATCGATTGTGGTGGTTGCTATTAAGATGATTTGTTTGAGAAAGGATGGTTCTTGTCAGAGATGAAGAGTAGTGTTATTCTCTAAATTGAATGATTGAAGATTTTGAAGATACAATTATAAGCTTGTGGAAATCACCATGAAGTTGTTAAAGTCTGAGAATTCATCGACAAAGGTTAAGCTTAAAAATCAGAAACTCTCAAGATGTCAAAACCAAATATCATTTGTTTGGAGTTTTGAACACATTGATGCACTCAAGCAAGGGGGAGATAAACAAAGTTGTTGGTTTGGATATGAGATGTTACGATCAGCTCACAAATATCATTAAAACAGAGGATAGTTGCAGAGCTAAGCTGGGGGAGAAGAGAATGTCAAGTGTGTTGTGAGCTAAGAGCAAAAATTATGGGGGAGTTTTACTAGTGCTTAAAGGATGTGCTTGAGTATCAAACTAAGTTAAAAAGGGGGAGAATGAGGATGTTTGAATTTTCAAGACACATTGAATAGGAGATTGAAGGAGACACATTGAATAGGAGATTGAAGGAGTTCTAAAACGGAGTCATCAAGAGAGAGATTGAAGATATTGTGATGACTGTTTTGATAAGATGCATGGAATTGAAAAGTCAATCATCTAGGGTGAGATTGAAGATGCATAGCAAACTAGTTCTAATAGGTTCATGGAGAGATTGAAGTCAATCATCTAGAGAGAGATTGAAGATGCATATCATACTAGTTTTAATAAGTGCATGGATTATAAAACTCAATCACCAAGGGAGAGATTGAAGGTGTATGTGTTGACTGAGTTTTATAGGCTGTCCGAAACATGTCATGGGACTACTACTAAACCAGAATGTCATACAACTGTCGTGATATATGAGACAACAAGATAGAATCATCACAAGATGTCTCATAGATGGTGTGAAGACAATGAGCAGAACTAACAAAGATGTTGAGGTACTACTTAAGAATATTGCAGTAAGAACATATGTGAAGTTCCGAAGTAGTACACGAGGTAGTACGTCAAGTAGTACAGGAAGCCAAGTTGTGTGAATACTTTGAAGAGTTGGAGAACAAACGTGTGGGACAATTTGGACAAGCCAAGAAGGTTAGATATATCAGAGAATGTATCAAACGTCTGAACCAGTTCATGTATTAGTCCGACGTTAATACAGGAAGTAGTACATGAAGCTGAATTAAAGAGTTTGAGTACACAAGCTTAAGACCGACTTGGACAAGCCAAGTGGCGGTTGCTGAGCTGGATGAACATCTAGAATGGAAGATTCAAGATGAGATCTTGGAGAGGAACTTCCCTTATCCAAAAAGAAAAAGGAAAGTTCTCAATTTCCTATTTGTTGTATAATAGGAAAGTTGCCAACCTTAGGGTGTTGGACAATTGATATAAATACCAAGAGGCCGCTTCATGAAGACCTGCGCGCTTTAAGGTAGTTTTTGAGAGATGCACACAAGATGTGTGGTGTCGCCCCATCAACAAGACAGATAGATCTTTTGATGGTTTATTCATCTAGAAAAGAATGATATACATAGTAGTGCTTTTATCATATGCAGTTGTAATTGATATCTTGATCTAGTGAATTTGTTCTGGACTAGATTCCGGAGATGTAGGAAAAACCAAACCCCATTAACAAAGCTTGTGTGTTATTTAGTTTATGCTCATAAAAACACGAAGTAGATGGTGTAGATCAGGGTATGATAAAACACAATGAAACTTGTTTAGTCTAAGAATGCCCAAGTATCAAAGTCTTCTTACTCCGTTGAGAACGTTTTTTGTTCTAGCCGCAATAAGGAAAGAAGAGTTGAAAAGCCCTTTGATTAAAATTCAATAAGTCGTGCCCCCACAAGTCAAGGGATCGACAACTATAAATAAGAACACCAAAACCCTAGTCTCTTTAGGAATGGATATGTATTAGTATAGGACCTATCTAAACCCAAAAGTAAAAGAAAACTCCAATTTAAGAATAACCAAATAAAAATAAAAGAAAGCCTAAATAAGTCCTAAAAATAATAAGCACCCTGCATCAGGTCACCCGGGGAGAGAAAGATTCGACCTCGAATCGTCAGCAGTATCATGAGCAACATACGGAACAAGATGCTTGACATTGAAGACATCCGAACAATGTATATCAAGGGGAAGAAGAACACGATACGCGTTAGCATTAATCTTCTCCACAACTTCGAGGGGACCAATCTTGCGAGACTTTAGTTTGTTATAAGTTCCCGCCGGAAAACGATCACGTGTCAACACAGCCCACACAAAATCACCAACACGAAAAGTGACGTGACGCCGATGACGATCTGCAACAGCTTTGTATTTTGCAGACGAGACTTGGAGATTATCATGAACCTGAGCATGGAGAAAAGCAAGGTCAGCGACGAAATCCAAAGCTTGGCCGTGGTCTCGCGAGACATCCGGTGCAACATGAAGGTCAACAGGACCACGAGGAACGACACCATAGACTATCCGAAAAGGACTGAACTTGGTACTCCGGTTAACGGCATGATTATGAGCAAACTCAGCTTGACACAAAACTGAATCCCACGACCCTGATATTGTCACCCACCAAACAGCGTAACATGTCACCCAAAGACCGGTTTGTCACCTCCGTTTGACCGTCAGACTGTGGATGATAAGCAGAACTCATGTCGAGGCTAGTACGGAGCAAACGCCACAGAGACCGCCAAAAATGACTCAGAAAACGTGAATCCCGGTCTGAGACAATGGAGCAAGGAAGCCCGTGAAGACGATATATTTCTCTGAAAAATAAAACAGCCACCTGAACCGCATCCGTTGTCTTCTTACAAGGAATGAAATGGGCCATTTTAGAGAAGCGATCGACGACCACAAAAATTGAATCATTACCGCGTTGAGTACGAGGCAAACCCAAGACAAAATCCATACTAATATCTGTCCAAGGTTGGGTAGGAACCGGAAGAGGCATGTAAAGACCACTATTGGAGGCATGACCCTTTGATTTCTGACAAACCACACAACGTTCCACAAAACGAGCAACATCACGACGTAAGGACGGCCAAAAATAAGAATCCGCAACCAACTGAAGTGTGCGATCACGACCAACATGACCTTCACCATGAAGTTCCTTGATAAGTTGGAGGCGTAAACTGCAAGAAGGCACACACAAATGATTGTCTCGAAAGACAAACCCATCAACCAACACATAAGAGGACTTAATCCCAGCCTTCAAATCAGACCAAATGCGACCAAAATAAGGATCATGCTGATACATTTCAACAAAAACAGCAAACCCCGGAACGGACACGTGATGAGACGTAAGAAGAGCATGACGACGACTCAAAGCATCAGCCACCTTATTGGAACGTCCTGATTGATGTTTGATGACAAACGTGAACTGCTGCAAAAACGCAATCCATGAAGCATGACGTGAGGAAATCTTATCTTGACTGCCCAAATGCTTCAATGCGTCATGATCTGTGTAAAGGATAAACTCTTGAAGAAAAAGATAATGTCGCCAGTGCTTCACTGCTTGAACAATTGCATAAAACTCTACGTCGTAAGTGCTATAGCGAACACAGGAACCTGAGATTTTCTCACTGAAAAATGCAATTGGACGACCTTGTTGACTCAACACCGCTCCAATACCCAACTTGCAAGCATCACAATGCAGTTCAAACACCATAGCAAAATCCGGCAATGCTAAAACCTTTGTCGATGTAAGCTTGTCTTTCAAAGTCACAAACGCCTCATTAGCCGCGGAAGTCCACACAAACGACGAACCTTTCATACAGTCAGTAAGAGGTGTTGCAATGTTGCTAAAATGATGAACAAACCGGCGGTAAAATGACGCAAGTCCATGAAAGCTGTGCACATCACTAATTGTAGTTGGGGTAGGCCATGATTTAATAGCTTCGACTTTGCTAGGATCAACTTCGAGACCACGCTTAGACACCACATAGCCCAAAAATAAAACTTGTTCTGCCCCAAAAACACATTTCTGTCTAGCCGCGAACAACTCCTCTCGACGAAGAACAAGAAGAACAGCCTCCAAGTGCTCCAAATGACTTTGCAAATCATTGCTAAAGACCAAGATGTCATCAAAATAAACAACAACGAACTTACCAATGAAAGGTCGAAGTGCTTGGTTCATGACGCGCATAAACGTACTTGGTGCATTAGAAAGGCCAAACGGCATGACCAACCATTCAAACAAACCCTCACGTGTCTTGAAAGCAGTTTTCCACTCATCACCAGGGCGAATTCTGATTTGATGGTAACCACTCTTTAAGTCCAACTTGGTGAAAATAGACGCATGCCCAATCTGGTCTAAAAGATCGTCGAGGCGAGGAATAGGAAAACGGTATCGAACCGTAATCTTATTAATAGCGCGACTATCCACACACATTCGCCAAGAACCATCCTTCTTGGGAATAAGCAAGGCAGGCACAGCTGTAGGACTTAAACTCTCACGTACATGGCCTCTTGCAAGAAGTTCTTCCACTTGCCGACGTAACTCCTCATGCTCCTGTGGACTCATACGATAATGTAGACGGTTAGGAAGAACCGCATTAGGCACCAGATCGATGTGGTGTTGAATATCACGTAAAAGGAGGTAAACCGTTGGGAAAATCCGATGGAAAAACATCTTGAAACTTTGAGAGTAAACCCGCAAAGCCGTGGGGAACCGGAAAAGATGACGTCGGAGCAGCATGAGATGCCACTAATGCAAGCAGAAACTCAGACTCGACAGCTTGAGCCTCAAATGCAGACTTGGGAAGAACTAACAACGACTGGGATACAGCAGACGAAGTCTTCGCCGGAGTAGGACGTGAGGATGGAAGCGTCGCAGCTTGCTCGTTGGAAGGCACCAGAGTGACTATCCGGTCATTATACGTAAAACTGTAGGTATTAGTTTTACCACGATGAGTGACGTCTCGATCAAATTCCCAAGGGCGACCAAGTAATAAGTGACATGCATCCATTGGAACGACATCACAACTCACTGTATCCTTATACACACCAATAGAGAATGCCACAAGTGCCTGCTTAGAGACACTCAAATCTGTTCCATTACTGAGCCAAGCTAACTGATATGGAGAGGGATGAGGAGTGGACTGAATCCCTAATTTGGCAACAGCGTTCTCAGAAATAGCGTTAATACAACTTCCCGAATCAACGATCAGCTTGCAAATCTTCTCATTGATCGTACACATCGAACGAAAGAGAGAAGTGCGAAGCCAGGATTCCTTGGTTGACTGCGGCAATAAACAATTGTGACGAAGAACCAAGATTTGTGGACCTTGACCTGTGTCTCCCCTGATCAACTCATCACCTTGTTCAGGAGAATCAGACTCATAGTCATCATAGCAAGGACCACCATCACCTCTGTCTCTTGAGTGAATAAGCTGTGCTTAGTCTGGTTAGGACAAGTTGTTTGTCTATGACCTGACTCACCACAACTGAAACAACGTAAAGCCCCTGTTCGAGGTTGTCGCGAAGCTGCAATAGAGTCTGGCGGAGCACCAGGTCGAAGATTGGTAGGACGTGTGGCCGCTGCTTCTTAACCTTGTGAAGTGGCAGAGTCAGTAGGTGCAGGTCCGAGAAAACGAACACGAGACGACGAAGGATTCCAATTAGACTTGTATTGTAGCTCCATACCAATGGCTCGTTGATGTGCTTCAGAAACAGTGGTTGGGTTGAACTGTTGTAAAGGTAGCTGGAGTTGAGTACGAAGACCACCAATAAATCGAGAAACAAGCTGCTCCTCTGTTTCTAAAAGTGTAGTACGTGCTGTCATCTCAAAGAAGTCGGAAGCATACTCATCCACTGTGCGTGATCCCTGACGCAAATTCTGAAGCTTAGTGTATAAGGTTCTCTCATAATTATAGGGGAGAAAAACTTTTTATGTGTTTCTTCAACTTCTCCCATGACGTAATCTTGTTTTTACCGGAACGCCGCCGTGTCTCCTTAAGCTGAGTCCACCAGGCCATGGCTCTACCTTTGAATTGTGTTGCCACTAACGAAACACTAACATCATCAGGCACCTTCTTGAAGTCCAAAACTTCCTCCACCATATGAAGCCAGTCGAGAAACTCCTCTGCCTTAAGGCCACCTGCAAATTCTGGGATATCCAACTTGAAGCCAGTTTCCCAACGAGGGTGAGGATTGTTATTGTGAATGACGTTGTTGCGAGGGTGAACTTGTTGCACATGTCGTTGTTGAATGGGGACTGCAAACAAATTATCCGGAGCTTCCTCGTCTGAACCATAGTCACTTGCTCCACGACGTTCACGTCGTTCATGTCTGCGATCTCGATCTTGATCCTGCTGAGCCTGCAACACCGTTGTTAGTGCGTTTTTAACAGCGTGTTGTAACGCATCATGAAGTCCAGTCGTGAAGTTCTCCAAGGTTTGGTGCAAATCTTCATGTTGTTCGTCAAGAGTCTTCCGTGGAGCCATCGAGAAAGCGTAAAAAGCAAAGGATCGACCCTTAATTGAGAAATAAAGGTGCTGGAATCTGATACCAACTGGTGTAGATCAGGGTATGATAAAACACAATGAAACTTGTTTAGTCTAAGAATGCCCAAGTATCAAAGTCTTCTTACTCCGTTGAGAACGTTTTTTGTTCTAGCCGCAATAAGGAAAGAAGAGTTGAAAAGCCCTTTGATTAAAATTCAATAAGTCGTGCCCCCACAAGTCAAGGGATCGACAACTATAAATAAGAACACCAAAACCCTAATCTCTTTAGGAATGTATACGTATTAGTATAGGACCTATCTAAACCCAAAAGTAAAAGAAAACTCTAATTTAAGAATAACCAAATAAAAATAAAAAAAAACCCAAAATAAGTCCTAAAAATAATGTAGATTCTAACTAAACTTAGCCGCAAATATGCATTTTCACTAGGTTCATTCGTTAGTATAGTTGCAATAAGAAAATCGAGCTCATTGATCATCATCCAATATTTATTTTTGTATTGACCGCACATTTATACCATCAATTAACTCATTTGAATTTATATTTGGCATTTGTTGATATTTTTTTTTTTTAAGTTTTTCAGGTATGCTACACCATATTCGTTGACAAAAAAAAAAATTCATGCTTAACCAAATTTCATTTAGTAGAACTTTAGGTCGAAGCTTGAAAAAGTGTGTCTATCTATCTACCCTAGTTACTAGACGTGACTCGTCGTTAAACCATGAGCAGTTTAATGTTATAAAATTAATAACATAATACATGAGTAAAATGGGTAGAGGATACCCAATTAAAAGTAGGTGCGTGAATATTATATATAGTCATGGGACTTCATGATTCATGTTTTGAAATCATATAACAAAAAGCCAATCTTTTGTGACATCTTATCACTTGACGTTCGACCCAACCCAACACTGTCTTTTCCATCCTTTTATCCTCTACGTTTTTATTTCTGCAATCGTCATTTTCTATATAAATTGTATTTTCTTTTAATACGAATTTGAGTTTAAAATGTCAATAAATACTCTCTGCAACTGCATAAAGAGCAAATAATTTTTTTTTTGTTCAACAAAGAGCAAATAAAATTATTTCATTAAATACCTTCTGTATCACGTGATGATATGCTGCCCTAAAAGATTTGTAATCATGGAATCTCACATAGATCTTCGAAATTAAAAAGGAAGAAAAATAAATTCAGGTCTTCGTTCTTGTAAATATGATCAACAAGACAACAATAACACCCATCTTAACCATACATAGGCAAATATACAACACTATTTTTTTAAGTAACATACCAATTTTAATTTACAAATTTTTTTTGTAACTAAGAAAAGTACAATTTTTCTATATTTTCGTAAGTAAAATTGGATTATTTAATAAATATGTAAATAGTAATCGTGAATTTGAATTAAATTAATACACATAAAAATTATAGTAAATGACGATAATCATGATGATATGCATGAGAGTGTCTACGCATGCATAAGGAAAAAAGTGAAAAGAAGGGAATAAGTTCGCCAAAACATAATTATGATTAGCGCGGACGACTTGTAATTGTTCTTCTTATAGTATTTAATCCACTTTTGCCAAACTTTTAACTTACCCCAATATTTATTGAATCGAAGGATTTGAACCTTCAGGATGTTTTAGGTTTGGACTTTGGAGTATTTAATATGCTCAAACCGAGACGGCGAGACTGTTTTCAAACTTGGATGTTTCAGTATACCTCTTTGTTATTTACTACATTTACTATTACTTTATACTACTAGTTTTTGTTAAAATTTAATACTAGTACTTAATTACCTAGCTAACATTCTATCACAAATAATATTGAGCTAAATGGATATTAATATTTTGAAAACTAGCTAGCTATTCATTATAGTGACGTTCGTAAACCATGCAAAAAATTAAGACTATTATTCCAAAAACAAAAACAAAAAAAATTTAGACTATCTTTACACATACCAATCTAAATGGAACTAGTTAGATTCTCAACTTCATTGTCTGATTTATGTCAACGTGGGATAACAGACTTTTACGTTCAAAGTGCATCTTCTAAAATGAAGACATGAACATATATAAATTTGGTGTCCACATTGATTATGTTAATTCTCTTAACGGAAATTTTGCTTGAAAAATCGTTTTACAAAAGCTAAATGAATTTGAATCAAATCGTCCAGAATATCAGATTCTTACATAGAAACACATTGTCTTCAACAAACCATGTGTAATAAGCCTGTAAATAACGTAAGAAAGGTAATAAATAAGTCGTCAACGATAGAATATAGGGAGGTCAATTACAAGAAAAAAAATTATTTGTGACATATTGGTGGTTCAAACTCGGGTATGGGGAGGTCAAACACTATAAAATTTAATATCTACACTATTGAAATTTTATGAAATTACATATAAAAATAGCTATTTAATTAATTTACCCAGGTCAAGTGACCTTTTTTTCCTTAATAGGTCTGTCGTTGTAAACTTTCTATGGTTACATTGGAGCTATACCTAAAATGTAAGAGCATCACGAGTAGGAGAACATATTCACCCGTTGCTCAAAAAAATTAATATTTTAATATATAATTAATAAAAAGCTGACATATGTAGAAAAAGACTGAGAAAGGTTTCTACACTAAGTACTTTGAGCAACACTATTTTCTTTCTCTTTTTTTTGTATTTTTTATTAGGTTTTAATAAAAGAATTTAAGAAAAGCAACTACTAGTAAAGAAGGTGTAATATAAAAAAATGAGAGTAATTGATATACATATACTGATCATTTAGATTGTGGCATCTGTTTAATTTGTCAAAGGATCGAGTTCTGATCATTGTGGGATCCGTTAATTTGAGAGAAAGTTGAAGTCATCAAAAAGAAAAAAAAAAATTGATATTCATAATTTAACATTGCTTAAGAAGATTCATGTGACCGTTTGTATTTGACTGAATCTAAGTTTCTAACTATCTTTCATGTAAAACGTACGTATTTAATAGTGATGAATAAAGATCGATGGTAAAGGAACACATGATTTTACATGTGTTAATTTTGATTTTCGAATATAACTTAAACCTTACAATAGAAGAAGTTGAATCCAATAGCCTGTAATGCTCTGGAAAGCAGAAACATTTGAGACTTTTATTAAATGTTTCAATCATAGCACTGACATCTTCACAATCCGACAAACCCGATATTTCAGTTTTTACTTTCATTTTCATTGAATGCAAATATAAATATCAAACCCATTTCCATCAGAGGTTATGTTTTCGACTTTTCTGATTTCTTCGTCATTATAAAACCTAATGCATAACTGTGAAAAATAAAAATAAACTGCAGGCATAATATTGAAATCACTGGAGATCTTATACAGTGGTTTCTATTGCGTGTTTTTTTTGTTTTCCTTTTTCAAATGGTAAGTTATTGTAGTCGATAGAATCCAACAAACTGTGAAACATTCATTCTCGCTAATTCCAGTCAATTTAATCAAGAAAATAGGAATTTTGATTTGAATTTAATACTAGTGAGCTTTAAACCTTTACAGGAAAGATTATCAATGTTCTGAATCAACTTCTTTTTTCAATTGTGAAAAAAAAAAAAATTTGAGCGAGCAGAGGAGGTGTTGATGGCCAAAATAGGGGGTTGGGTAGATTCAGGCAATAAATAGCGAGGACTATTATTATTAGTTGGTGCAATTAATATCTTTCAATTGGTGCATCTATTATTATTGATCATACGGATTTATGAAGATACACTAGCTCTTTTATGGAAGTTTGTTCCTTTTTCACTAAAAAAAAAAACTCAAAAATTAGTAAGAGAAAATGTTGTGTGGCAATACTATTTTTTAAACAAAAAGTAGGGATTTGTCGAAGCAATTTTTGTCTACGCGCATAAAGGAGATTATCAAGGTCATGGGTGTGATGAGTGCGACATATATCAATCGACGGTAGGGAAAGATGTTTCAATTCCTATTGCTAATCTGTAATGTTCCAACAATTATTTCTATTCCATTTGTATTGTAATCAATGTTAGAGACTGGCCATGTAAAAAAAATAGAGAAGAGATTGATCCTTGTCAACCCTAAAGGTAGAACCCTTTTTAATGAGCCTAGCTAGCTAGAGATATTTAATAGTTTGAACTTTGAAGTCAAATAGGTTTAACCTTTAGACGTCTTACTGTTGTTATTCATTTTTAGTTTTTTTACCCTGAACCTTGGATTCTGTAATCCACTCCCTCTAGTGGATTGTAAATGGACCCATTAAATGGAAGTTGTCTCGCACCGTCGCATGAATCAGAAGTGAGAAAATTGTTAGATTCATATCAACATGGTTCGCAATATTGTACTATAATTATGTGTTAATATATATATATATATTTATTATGCGCTTGAGATACACTGCAACGAATCGGTACCGTAATTTAGGATTTATTTACGTTACTAATAATCATTTTTAATAATTTATCTGTTAGTAGTAACGGTTGTAGTGATCAACGTGACAACATGCATGGTGCTACCCACGCATATTTTGGTTCAATCTATCATAATATCTTATTACAGGTCACACACTACATTCAATCTGTTCATGTTTAGTTTCTATACTAGCTAGAACATATATTTTCATTAGTTCGTAAGTTTTTTATAGCTAATATATATGATGAACGGTATATTACAATAATTTATGAAAATCGATTTTTCAGTCTCGACCGACAAAAACAATGACTGCTACTGCTAGCTCGAAAGTTCGATATAGTTAAGACTTCAACATTTTGTTTTATTTTCGTTTTATATGCTCTTGAGTCTTGACAATGAGTTGGTATAAACGAGTACGAATAATAAATTGCTGCAATTGTCATCATCGAAAATTAAAGAAAAAGAAATAACTATTATTGATTTTAGAAAACATGCAGGACGTTATATTATTCAAATTACAAAATATTAATATATATAGTTCCATAAATACTTTATATATCTGTTGTTAGTTATTTAATATTCATTTATCTTTTGGGTTACACTCTGTACATATTGCCAACGTCAACGTTTCTTTAGCTATGGGAAAAGGGTTTTAAAAAAAATAATAGAAAACAAAAGGCAAACGGAAACGGTAGGCGCAAAGGCGAAGCCCCGTTGAAAGGTCGCTACCTATTTTTAGTGAAGAAACAAAAAAAAGAACACCCCAAGGAAAAAAATCATTCACAGTTTCGCTTTTCTTTTTTGTTCTTTTTTTTTAATCTATCTCTCTCTCCCACCATTATTATCTGTTGATCGATGTTGTTAGATCTGAGCTCTATTCAAATCTGAATCCTTTCAATCTCTTTTCTTTTTCCATCACAGCCATCTAGGGTTTTAAGCCAAGCTATATATATATAGCCCATCATAAAGAGAACTCATCTGCCTCTCAATCTCAATACCAATAAATATCACCACCTTCCTTCTCTCCCATCACTATTCCATCACATACATACTTCTTTTTGTCTCTCTCCGTGTAGTACATACAATTTTATGAGGGGGTTTCCTTAAAGATCACTGGAAACAGACTGGATCTTTGAACTTTTTTTGTTCCGATCCTTTTCATGAGGGTTTGACAAAGAGTTTCTTGCAGACTTCTTTGGCATTCTGTCCACCTCCTTCTATACATATCTGCATGTGTGTATGTATGCGTTTGTGTGTGGAAGAAGGAGGTGGGTATACTGCCAATAGAGATCTGTTAGGGTTTCTTTGTAAAACCCTCTTGATCTGTACATAACTTTATCAATATCTTGAATCTGACGGTCTTGTTTTGTATTTTGGCGATGACGTACGAGCTTCGATGATCTGGGGTAATTATTCGATTAACCCTTCTCTCGTTTCACGTATCTCTTTGATTTTCTTGCTCCTTTTTCTGTTTGAGTTCATATAAAATTCGTTTTTAATATGTGTTTATAACTGTTTCTTTGTGTGTTGAGATTGCATTTCATTTTTTTTTTATGGTATTAATTTTTTTTTTCAAAAAAGCCTCATATATAACCGTCGTCCTTTTTCCTTATTTCTAGTGTGTAACCTTTGGACTATATCGTAAGAAGATTGACTAGTGGCGGTTTTAATGTTCCGTCTTCTAGAAAATGGTTAAAAACACTAAAGAAAAAAAGAAGAGAAGGCCCCAGAATTTCAAAAAGGTAATCAAGATTTTGTTTTACTTTGAGAAATGGTAATGTGGGAAAGGAGAGCATCTTGTTTTGAAGTCTACGATGCTATTATGATGTTCCCTTGTTCTATTTGAAGTCGAAGAAACAGTAGTAGAGATTACGTGTACTCCTTCATTTGGTATCATTTCTGACCTATATATATATACAAAGTTCATGACCTATATACAAAGTTCATGAATTACATTTCATGATAGCTAATTACAATGCTGGTGAGTAAATGGATATAATTTTGTTCCTTACGTATATGCCTTGATTTATGGAACAAATTAAGTATAAATCCGTACCAAGTAAAATATTGACCTACAAGTTAAACGAAAAAAAGAAGGAAAAAATATCAAAGTAATGAAATTAACATTGAACTTCGTCTGATTGAGCAATAAGTCTCTATTGTCAGTGAGACCAAGTTTACAGAGATCTAATAAGTTTGGTTTCAGGTTTTGCGTGAGTACTATTAGATCATAAATTTGCACACTTGTATTTCAATGTTCTAAATAATTAGCTATGCAATAAACAATGGTTTCTAAGTATAACGAGCTTTTCAATTAATAAAAAAATAAGTATATCTATATCTCAAATTTGTTTTCACCTATCATTCTATCAAGGCACAAAGAGTTTGCTAGTTTCGATGGAGCTCCAACATGAAAGAGGCTCTGTTGATCATAAAATTTCATTTGGCACGAAGGTGTGCCATGAATATCCAGAGCCTGTAGAAATTCGTACATTTATAATCAGAGGATGAAGAATGTGGTAATGATATCATAGAGTACTACTCACTTACCAAGTCACATGAATCCCAAATCAATAATCTATGTTTTTTGTCTCATGACTCTCATCTTCTATAAATGTTGTAAATGAGTATATATTATGTAACCAGTTTGCGGATTTAATAATTATAAATTATAGTAGGATTCACATAAATTTTTTGGGTAACCGACTTTATTCGATGGTTTTCAAAGTCTTGTAAAGTTTGCTCCACATAATACTACACTTCACCACTCTAGACGTTTTACTTGTGATAAAAAAAAAAACAGGTTTTCTATAGTAATTTTGATACCAGTAATTGTAATTCGGTTCAAAATTTTCTCACTAATACAAAAATATGTCTCGATTTGTATGCGTTTAGAAGCTCAAAATATTTTCTTTACAACATTCTTAAGAAAAAACAAGACCACAAAAACTCATCAAAAAAAACATTAAGCTATAAAGGCCACAATATTAATCTATACATGAGTTATAAATATTCATGCTCATGCATTGGTTTTCATTCTAGTTATGAGTTGATGATTTTAGACAAATAATGAAAATATGGTTTTACTTAAGGTTATCGACTGTATTATTTTTTTTTTTTTGGGTCAAAATATCGACTGTATAATCTAACATGACTCATTTGTAGACTATGATTAAAATTAAAACTTCGTTTGCTGGAGAAATCAAGCTTACATCCGGAAAGTGGGCTCCAATCAGTTATAGGAATGGGCTTCAAGCCCGACATACACATTGACATTTTGACTTCGTCTTAAAGGTTGTCTGTAGTATACAGTAGTTTTTTTTGGAATCATCGTTTTTTCATGCATCAGAAAAATCTGTTCATTCGATATCGACATGCTAATAAATAGTGTTAGTTTTACAACAAAAATGAATTTAAATACATTTGTTTACGTAATTAGAACAGTAATAATGGTTAGATCCAAAGATTCGTGTATCAGAGAATTAGTTGCGCCAACTTTTTACATAAATAATGAATATAAATGCTTTGTTCCGATCTTAATGTGTAATGGATGCCAAGTATAGCAACATTATTCTATATGCATTACACACTTTAATTCGATTTATGTATATAAGAAGCACGAAAGTAAAACATAAAGCAAGCTTCAAAGGATATGCGAATCTGTCACAGGTGCCACTAGCTAAATTTGTCTTTTCTGATTAATTTAGACGACTCCTGAGAAAAAAACCTTGAAATAGAAATAAAAGTAGCTAGCTAGCTTCAATGACTAATCCATCACTAACGCACACTTGTTTACATTATTTGGAGACTGAATGGCTTAGTATATTGAGATCATGTTTTAGTTTCAAAAATTAGTGTAGAACATTTCCCAAAGAATACGATACGATCGGAATTATAGTGGTATATTTTTCTACGATACGAGGAAAGGAACCGTGATGGAATTTTTCAATCGTAATAAAAATAGTCGAATAAATAAATATAAAACTAACTAACAAAAGCTTTTTTAAGTTTTAACATTGTAGCGGCCGGGGGGGTTGGCTGAGTCACTCTCTCACGATCGCGGATTAAATTAGCTGGTTACTACAACCGTTGACTAGTCAACTGTGTTGACAGATGTTTTAGTTGGTTTTAGCGTCACTCAGAAATTAAAGTGGAAAAAACACCAATTTCTTTTACGACAGAATATAATAATATATAATCAGTATAAATTTTAATTTTGATAAAAATGGGAAAATAGTTCTTCTTTTTTTTTGGTTCGAAAAAATAGAAGAATATAAGTACAGAAAATAACATGAAAAAAGAAATATGCTATTTTTGGTTTGAAAAAAAAAAAGAAGGTTAGTGTAGAAATAACAAAATTATAATAAAAATGGCAACATGCATTACACTAAAGTGTCGACAGATTCATGAAACAATTTCGACATAACTAAGAGATAGAGAGAGAGAGAGAGAGAGAGACTCGATGCACCCATCTGTCACGCCCGCTCTTTCCATTTCTTCACGTTTCCCTTTTCTATTCTTTATTTCTTAATGTCCTTATAAAATACACCAGAGACTGCTTGTTCTTATTTTTTTTTTCTTTGACTACACGAAACTATAAACACCAACTACTTCCTTTAAAGTCTTTAGTTTTTTTTTTTTAGTCGGAAATTTAAAGTATGGGATCTCTCTCGACGTTCCAAGAGCGGTTGCAATACCCGACTGCGAGGCGTGATGAGTCCGTCGTTGATGATTACCACGGCGTTAAAGTCTCCGATCCTTACCGCTGGTAAAATCTTTTGCATTCGTTTCCAGCTGCTGTAAAAATAAAACTACTCTCTGGTTCTTTTTATTCTATGAGATTTTGAATGTTTTGGTCTTCTTGTTCATAACGTAGCAAAAGATTTTTCCGATCATGAACCAATCGTGTAACGAGCTTTTTTTCTGGACAAGCTCTATCGATATTGTGGCCCATTATTGATCTTAGTGGACCAGTAGGCTAATTTTCTGGACCAATTTTTGTTTGTTTGCACATTAATTTTTTGTCTGAAAAAACCGTGTACCGGTTTGGTCCAACCGTAAACTGGTTTGGTTAAACAAAAACTAAGTTATGTTTGGTTATCTCTGTCAGGTTGGAAGATCCTGATGCTGAAGAAGTGAAAGAGTTTGTGGAGAAGCAAGTGAGACTGTCAGATTCAGTGCTCAAAACTTGCGATTCCAAGAGAAAACTCCATGAGAAATTCACGAAATTTATTGACTACCCTCGTTACGGTACTCCCTTAAAGCGAGGGAACAGTTACTTTTACTTCCATAACTCTGGTCTTCAAGCTCAGAGTGTGCTCTATGTTCAGGTAATTAATTTGAAGCAGAGAATTATCAAATCATCTTCTTTTGTAACTTGTTCTTCCCATCTCCAGCTTCGTTAAGATTTGAACTTTTTCTTTTTCTTTTTTTTTCAGGATGATTTGGATTCTGAAGCAGAGATTTTGCTTGATCCCAATACTCTTAGTGATGATGGAACTGTTTCTTTAAACACTTATTGTATCAGTGAGGATGCCAAGTATTTGGCTTATGGTCTTAGCTCTAGTGGTAGTGATTGGGTTACAATCAAAGTGATGAAGATTGAAGATAAGAAGGTGATGCCTGATACTTTATCTTGGGTAAGGCTTCCTTCCTTCATGCTGAATTATTCACTCGTTAGTTACCATTTTCATCATTGACATGAATGAATCTTGTTATGGGATCAGGTTAAGTTTAGTGGAATTACATGGACACATGATGGCAAAGGCTTTTTCTATAGTCGCTACCCAGCTCCAATGTGAGTCTTTTGTTTTAACTGTGAAACTTTTGGGTGTGTATAAAGCTTTGAAAAGAGTTTTTGTAACTGTTTTGGATTGTGGTTTTTGTGTCTGTAGAGAGGGAGAGAATATAGATGCTGGTACAGAGACTAATTCTAACCTTTACCATGAGTTATACTACCATTTCCTTGGGACTGATCAGTCCCAAGATGTTTTATGTTGGAGAGACCAAGAGAATCCCAAACATATGTTTGGATCTAAAGTCACTGATGATGGGAAGGTAAACATCCAGCCATTTCTTATCCCTCTTGGTGATGGTTTCACTTATGGATCCAACCAATATGTTTTTTTCTTCTTCTTTTCAAATGCAGTATTTAATCATGTCAATTGAAGAAGGTTGTGACCCTGTAAACAAGGTTTATCATTGTGATCTCTCATCACTTCCTAAAGGACTAGAAGGTTTTAGGGGAAGCAACGCTCTGCTTCCATTTGTTAAGCTTATCGACACATTTGAGGCACAATACATTGCTATCGCAAACGACGAGACATTGTTTACTTTCTTTACCAACAAAGATGCCCCAAAGTACAAAGTAGTTCGGGTTGATCTGAAGGAACCGAGCAACTGGACTGATGTTATTGCAGAACACGAAAAGGATGTTCTCTCAACAGCTTCTGCAGTTAATGGAGACCAACTGGTTGTTAGTTACATGAGTGATGTAAAACACATCCTACAGATTAGAGACTTGAAATCCGGTTCCTTGCTTCATAGATTACCTGTAGATATTGGTTCAGTATATGGTGTTATTGCTCGGCGTAAAGACACCACCTTTTTATTTATGTTTACAAGTTTCCTCACACCTGGCGTGATTTACAAATGTGACTTATCCCATGAAGCTCCAAAAGTTACAGTATTTCGTGAAATCTCTGTACCTGGATTCGACAGAACAGCATTTGAAGTTTCTCAGGTAAATAGAAATGCTTTCTTCATCACCAAGTTTTGAATCTGTAATACATAGTTTAATTTTGAATGCATATCTCCCATTTTTTTAATGCCTTATAGGTCTTTTATCCGAGTAAGGACAGAACAAAGATCCCGATGTTTATCGTGGCTAGAAAAGATATAAAGCTAGATGGCTCGCACCCGTGTTTGCTCTATGGTTATGGAGGGTTTAGCGATAGCACGACACCGTTTTTCAGCGCAACACGCATTGTGCTTAGTAGGCATCTTGGTGTTGTGTTCTGTTTTGCAAACATCCGTGGTGGTGGTGAGTATGGTGTGGAATGGCATAAATCAGGCGCTCTTGCCAGTAAGCAGAATTGCTTCGATGACTTTATTTCCGGGGCAGAGTATTTGGTTTCTGCTGGTTATACACAACCGAGGAAACTTTGTATTGAAGGTAGTAGCAATGGTGGGATTCTAATAGGGGCTTGCATTAATCAGGTAAGAAGGGTAAAATATATTTAACTATCATGAATAGCACATACTGTAGTTACAATTCAGAGTTTTGTACCTTTTTATGCAGAGACCTGATCTCTTTGGATGTGCTTTGGCTCATGTTGGGGTTATGGACATGCTACGGTTCCACAAGTTTACCATAGGACATGCTTGGGTTTCTGAATTTGGTTGTTCTGACAAGGAAGATGAGTTTCATTGGCTGATAAAGTAAGAGTCTTTTTTTTTTTTACATGTTACCTTAAAAGCTTCCCTCTTTTGGTAGATTTAAGATAACTGATGGTTTTAATCTATAATAAATTAAGGTATTCGCCTCTGCATAATGTGAAGAGGCCATGGGAACAGAAGACAGATCGGTTTGTTCAGTACCCATCAACCATGTTGTTAACGGCTGATCACGACGATAGAGTCGTCCCACTTCATACTTACAAGTTGCTTGCGGTTTGCCTCTCAGCGTCTTGTTTGCTTTTTGTATCTTCCTCTTCTTCTTCTTCATCAACCAATTGAAACCCAATTTTGCTTTTGCAGACAATGCAATATGAATTAAGTTTAAGTTTAGAGAATAGTCCACAGACGAACCCTCTAATTGCTCGAATAGAAGTCAAAGCCGGGCATGGAGCAGGACGTCCAACACAAAAGATGGTACATATCAATAATTAACCATAAGATTTTTTTGTCAAGTATAAATGCTTAAAAAAGTGTAAGCAGCGACTAATGTTTTTGAGTTGCTACAGATTGACGAAGCGGCTGATCGATATTCGTTCATGGCGAAGATGGTGGATGCTTCATGGATTGACTAATTTACACGGAAGAGATTGACTTATGACACTACTGTTTTACTACTGTTTTAACTTTTTAAGTATACAGCTTCTCTATTAGGCTAATACGATCATCATTATAATATTAAGAAAAGATTTGGAGGAAAGAGTATTTTATAGTTTAACCAATGACTGATTCAGCGTTACAATTTTATATTTCTTTAAAAATACAACGAAAATTTATGAAAATTTTGAATTCCCACAGAAACACATAATAAAAAAAAATAAGAGCGACTTTAACTTTAGTACATCATTCATTCATCGCCCATTTTCACATCAGTCACATCTAGTTGTATTATCTCAGCCCTGCAACCCAAAATTGATCCCATGCTGCAACCAAAATTAAATGAACTCTTTAATTGTTTATTCTCAATGCTCTTCCTAAACACAAAACTACCTTTTTAGTGCCTATAATTAAATCTAAAATAGTGAAGGGAAATCTTTTGATACCTGGGAGTGGTACGACCAAGATCTCCATGAACAAATTCTTTGATGTATGTTCCAGCCTGCATTATTGAAAAGTTAACTTTGCCCATCTTTTAAAGTTATGATAATTATAATGAGTTGAGTTAGAAGATAAGGCAACCTGAGTGCATAGATGCAATAGAAAGTAGTGGGAGTGTCCTTTTATCTTTTCGACTTTCATCCTGAGAATTGGAACCACAAATGACTGACTATTACTAAACAGAAGAAGCTATCCAAGGTAAGTAAAAATCTGAAATTCACGACAGATTATCACTAACCAATGTATAATCTTTTCACGGTCCAATGGACTCCGTCGATGAAGCACTCTTACTGGTGTCTTCTGCAAGATTTTCTGCAGTGAAGTAATAATATATAAGAAGAAAGTCACTTTGTATTAGGAACAAAAGAACATGGTTTGAGGATAGACAATGGATTGTACCTAATCTTAACAATCATTACACAAATGACTCACCAATTCTTTCAGGGAAGAGATTGAGTTGAAGTCTTTCTCTTCAAGTGGCCGAGCAATCCATACAAGTGCAACATACTGCTTCTGCAGTACATAACAAACATTGGCGTGGTTAGTTCGATAAGTCTTCATTACATTTCTAACTGAAGTTTTAGTTGAGTTAAGGTAAACAATGCTGACCTGCTTCTCTGCTTCTCCTTCACGCATCATTGCCCAACACTGACTTCCGATACATTTAAGATCTTTTACCCCGACCTGTAGCCAAAATACTGCTTGTAAGCTTGCAAAAAAGGCACACATAATCAGTTGATACAGCATCTGTGTTCAATTAATTAGGCCTTACTAGTTTTTTTTCTGAGTAGTTAATCTTTTCTTCAACTTCCTTCAATGATTGTTCAGATGGGCACTGGCGGGAATTCTGAACCTCGATTAAGAAAGGTCTACCTGAACCTAACATCCGTACCTGAAGAGAGATCTTTTATATTATCAGCATAAACTTGTTGAATATGAATATGACATCCGAAAAGAGTAATTTTCTCACATCAATATCTTCTCTGCCAGCAGCATGGAACTTGTAGGAATCCCCAAGGCATGCTGGAAGAATGTTTCCACCAAGTATCTCCTGAAAAACATATACAGATATCTATTGAAGTCACTGTTATCTTACAAATAATATAAACAAGTCGAGATGACCACTAAGAGACTACTACCTCAACAGACGCTTCGCCCATTCTTTCATCATCAATAATCCATCGTGATTGACTAACATTTCTGGAGTACTGCAAGGATAAGATCGAACCATAAAATGAAATAAATCCTCAATAAGCAGTTAAAGATCATCTAGGTCATCCGTGAATCCATTTGTTACCAAACTACTTTACACACATTTAAAGGTTATATAATACACTGCCTCAAGGACATGAAAACAGAGACTTACTTTAAAGTATCTACCACTAAAAAAGATAGGCATCTTGTTGCAGTGAACTGAAAAGATGCATGGTTCATACACCTGGTAATATAAGGAAAATTAAGAGAACATGAGTTTTTGACTTTTTGTTAGCCAAATAATGACAACCAGACAAAAGAATGTTACCCTAATATAAATCTATGGGTGAACATGCAAACAAATACCTTTGAATTCTCGGAAATACAGTTTGATCCATTCTCTGCGTCTGCAAATACATAACATAGAACTATTGAATGGCGTTTTAGAAGTCTGAAATTTGATCCAGAGGGACTTAATGTATTATCTCCATAAAAACTTTAAGAGATTGATATAGATGGGCAGAAGATCAGGAAAATGTATAAACCATCACATGGAGGTATATGCACTTTGAAAGAAGTATTACATTTATGCCAGACACTGAAGTAGCGCGGGTAAAGAGGTCGGCTTAATTGTATATTACCTCCTTGGACTTTCAAAGAAAGCTCAAAGAGCCTTCAAATGCAACTATGGAATAATTGCGTACATGAATGTAATATTTTCTTTCATCAACAAACTCCCTAAAAATTTGTAGCAATTATCTATGCACCATGTCATAAATGATGTACGAATTAGGAGTCCAAGAAAAAGATTCAACTGAGTACTAAGTAACTGTAGAGTCTCAACATACCTGTTTTCCTCCTCTTACTTTCATGCGTTGTTTTAGAAACACCCAGAGCCTCATCTGATGCTTCAGAGTATGTCAAACGGATGTGAAAAGAGCTTGAATCTGATTGAGCGCCCTGCAACACTCAAAACAGAGAAGACATGTTTGTTATCTGGCCAGCGAAAATTGCACAAATTATAACATCCAGTTGTATAAGATACTACGCAATAGAGGCATCGATGAAACCTAAGCAACTCAAACAATTTCCAAAACAAAAACAAATTTAAGCAGATCACCGACTCACCAAAGATGCTTTAAGTGGATCCAAGATTAGAACTTTCAAAGCATCCTTAACAGATATTTTGTCACGCTGCAGCCAACCTTCAGTGCTATACTTTTCTTTAAGGTATGACCTATAAAGGTAGAGAAACATCATCAACACTAGAATAGCGCAGAACCAAAACAAGAGGAAAACACTTGAGAGGTACAATGTATAAGACAGGATTCAATATGCTCATAAACATGAATGCAAGTGAAGCTTACAAGACTGCACGTTCATTGTCCATGATAGTTGATGGCACAGAGACTTCAAGACCAAAGCTATCGAAATCATGACGATCCTGCTTCACCAAGTCCGTTACCCTAGCAACGTAATCACTACTAGTATCCGATTTCACCAGCTTTTTTTCAGCAGCAGCATCGGAAAAAACGAATTGCAATATACCTAAACAAATAATGCAGATTCTTGAGCAATTAGATTCTGATGAACCAGTTTCATCATCACCGGATTGTATCCAGCTGCGCAGAGTTGAAGTCGAGACTGACGACAAATCCGAATCGAATGCCTCGACGGCTACCAATCGGAATATACATCTCTCGCATACCTACACAGAGCCGAGAAGAAGATAAACCGAAATTGGTAAAAGAGATTGGGAAACGGAGTCGGAGAATATGTCTGAGATACATAAACCCTTAGAACGTGAGGGTAAGAGATAAGAAAACGCACCCCGAGTGATAGAAGATCTTTCACAGAACCGGAATGCACAGATCGAGCTGTTTCGTACACGCGCCGAGTCTTGGAGTCACCATGGCTTACGAAGCCGTTGACCAAGCCGGATGAGTCGCCGGCGGCGGGTACTGTTTCGTCGGACATTGCTTTTGAAAAATTGGAGAAGGCGGCGTCTAGCAAATTTACCAACCAATTGCAGTGGTGAGCTTATTCAGTTTTCGTGGCAAAAGCAACAGGCTAATAGAGGTTTATCTTAAGTACACAATAAGTTTTATATAGTTAAACAGCAAAGAGGGCGTTTGGTCTAGTGGTATGATTCTCGCTTTGGGTGCGAGAGGTCCCGAGTTCGATTCTCGGAACGCCCCTCTTTACTTTTTAGATATTATTATGCACTATCGCTTTCTTTAGTTTTTTTCATCCACTGATTAGATATTATTATGCACTATCGCTCTCCAATATCTTCCATTGTTATTACTGTAAGTCTGTAACCTCAATATCTTTTATTGTTATTACTGTTAAGTTTGTAACCTCTTTACTTTTTAGATATTATTATGCACTATCGCTTTCTTTAGTTTTTTTCATCCACCTTACGTTGTTCAGACCTAGCACACACTATGCAACAATATCTTCCATTGTTATTACTGTAAGTCTGTAACCTCAATATCTTTTATTGTTATTATTACTGTTAAGTTTGTAACCTCCAATTTTTTCTGTATACAAATAAATCTTTGTAGGTAGATAACAATGGGGGAAATTGATACAATACTTTCTCTCTTTTCTATCTAACTCTCCCGCCCACTCAAAGCAGTCCTATTTGTGGTGTCCAATAGCTCTGCCACAAAGAAGAGCGTTCTTCGGGATTTGGTATTCATCTCTGAGAGAAGTCGAGGTTGTGTAGACACGCATGTAAAGCTGTTGTCCCAGGTATTGTCTTTCCCACAACTCTGATCTTAGGTTCCACATTCCTACGTTGTCTAGTGCCACGTATATTGCAGTCCATGATCTTGGATACACCTATACATATTCATCCAACAGTCCACGTTTCAGACTCAGCTTTTTGCTAAGATAATATTCTTATAAAAGTTAGAGAAGTCGTCTCACCTGAACAGTGCAGCGTGAGACTGCATCGTTTAGATTGTAGATTTTCCTACTTGCAGTACTCCATTTCCCAAACTCCATCCTGATAGTTATACCAATTCCACAAACCGTGTGTTATATAACGATCAAAATGATGCTCACAAAATTAAGTTCTAAGGGCTCTTTCTTGGTTAGAAAATGCTACACTGCACTTACTGTGTGGATTTGTTGATGCAAACAGAAACATTTAGGAGAACTTAGAGAAGGGATGAGAGAACAGTTTAGAAAAGTAACACTTACCCAACAACGAAGAAAGAGTAACCGTCAAAATGCCAGCTCTGGACAATATTATCCCAATTCTGGAAAACAATCTCCACAAAGGCTCTGTGATCAGCTTGCAAGACAGATGTCATTGGGAATAATGCTCCACTAGTGGGATGGTCAGATATGCTACCAGGCTTGTATACACCGTCAATTTTGAAGTAGTCAGCAAGTTTTAAAGGGGTGTCTGATGGGTAAAATGATGCCCTGTTCACGGCGTATCGTGGCTTGCCTTGAATCTGTCCAGCAGAAGTAACAAGTCTGATAGTTCTGGTGACGTTTATCATACCATAGTGATATGAGCCTTGTGGGTTTGGTCTTGGTCCGCCCGCTGTAAGGTTGGTCCTACAACACACAACGAAAACCGCTCAGAAAGTATTCAAGAACCAGACTAGTTTCTTCTCTACCAAGTAAGTGTGAGCAAAATCAATAAATCCAGCTAAATATACAAGCAGTGAATGAGTAACTCCAAAGCTTTGTCACAGAATCAAAGGAATAAAACAAAACCTGATAGATCGAGCCTGGTTAAGAGACCAGCTCATCGGATCAGGTACATCGGGAAGAGGTCCAGAAACAGCTCCAGCAGAGTTACTATAATGGAGAACACCGCCGGTGATGAGGGTCTGTGGGGTAAATCTACTAGAGACCACAATGTAATAATCTTTAGCAGGTTGGTTAGCTGTAACGATGACAGAGTAAGATTGACCAACATGAACATCAAGAGAAGAGAATTGAGTCTGAATAGTGTGTCTCCCTTCGACCTCAACCAGCTTCATCATGTGGTTTTGGATGCGGAAGTTGAGTGAGTTCCGTAATCCTACATTTGATATTCTCAGCCTATACGTTTTACCTGTGAGTCAAATCAACAACCGTAACTTTATTATCAACACAAAATTTGAAACAAATGAATCAATCACAAACCGAAACGAAGACAAAAAAAGAAAAATGGCAAACCTGGTTGAACGTTGAGTTTTGCACCACTAGCGCGGCCATTGATGAGAATTACATCAGGAAAAGGAAGCTTTCCGCCATTATCGAGCTGTGCTCTCAAGGCCTATATACAGAGAGATCTCTCATAAACATCAATCATAAACTCAAAGCAAAGTAACAAACATTAAGGGTAAATAGAATAGTCTGTTTTAATTTACCTTGTGGTTGGTCTTGTACCAGTCGCCTATGAGAACAGTGTAATCATCGGCGGGAGGAGGGAAAGGAACGGGGATCAATGGGCGGCTGGAGATACGGATAGCTCCGAATCCGCCGGCGGCTTTGTGAAATCCGAGTGACGGGAAGTAATAGAAACTTCCGATCTGATCTTTGACCTGAAGAGCGTAGGTGAAGTTCTTCCCCGGCGGGATTGGGCACGTCGTTCCGTACACTCCGTCTTGGAACGAGTTCTTTCTATTTTGAATCCCCGCCCTTTTGTGTTCAATCATAAAAAATAGATAAACAATATTACACGTATGCACTACTAGGGGGCTGGTCAGATACAGTATGTGTGTTTTCAATTGCATGCAATTTCAAATAATAATAAAACTGTACCATGAGATAAGGAAAGGTTCATCCAAATGGTTGAATACGTTAATGATGAGATTGTCATTGGTAACACAGCGAATTTCCGGACCCGGAAACATTTTGTTGATCAATATACCCTATATATCGGAAGAGGAAGATGAAATCAACATAAGATCTAATTTTTGGCAAGATTTTGTCTTAGGAGTTTAGAAGATTTAAAGATCAAGAACCTGTTGTTTAACACCCATAGGATAAATGTCGCCATAGGTTATGTGCCATTGGAAGTATCTGTACGGGTCTTCCGCCATGACGACAATTAGAATCGATAAAACGATTAGCAATGCTGCATTGTATTTCTCTTTGACCGCCATTTTAGTGTCCTGAAGAGGAAAAGACTTTTTCACCAATTTGATTCTATAGATTGAAGAGAGTGTGACAAAATGGATTGAAAAGGAGAAGTATAAATAGTGTAGTACAGAGAAAATGTATTTATGGAAATGAAAGTAGCAAGAAAAAACTGGGTCAAAGTTTCTTGTGGGGGATTTAGTAATACAGTTAACTATGACTTGAAGAATGTCTTCCCCAGAGCTAAACAACATGGTAAATTAGTAATTACTTTTAAGTTTTAACCAACAATATTAATGTTTCTTTTTGCTAAACATGATTAATGTGTTACTTTTGAAGTAGCTATTAACTACCAAAATGATTTTTGGTCTCTACTTATCTAGATGATTACCAAATAGTGTGGTGTTGTAGTCAAAGACACATTTTTGTAAACTATACTTAACTAAATGAACTATTTGATTAAAATATTTAAACTAGATGACTAATAGTTATAAGATTAGCATAACATTTCCTATGAAATTTCCTCCATATCCATCTAACTAGATGATTCCAGCAGCAATCCATTTACTATTTTAACTAAGTAAATGATCCTCGGGATTAATAACCTAATTGTAATCAACCCAAAATCTTGCCGAAAATTGCAAATCATACACACCAACACACTGGTTCATGCACTGAAATATGCTTATTGCTAACCTTTTATAACACAAAATTCTTCAAACGAAAAAAGTTTTAAAACGCAGTGAAAGTGTTCGATGAAATGCCTCAAAGGAAACTGGCCACAACAACGTAAATGATTCCACGAACCAGGTTTTGAAAACGAGACACCATTGTCTGAACTGAATCACATCACCATTAAAAACTCTTAACTCATTCAATCGCTAAAACCCTCTCAATCTAAAGACGGCCATTACAAGGCAAGAGAGACATCTGTTTGGAACTACAAATAACATCGCAACAGTAAGTAAAGAAATTCGTAACCTCGTTGACCTTAACTCAATCAAAATCTCCGATCACTTCTTTTCTTCACCGAAGAGTAGACGGAGACGAGAAGCAAAGACGCCGGTGGAATCAATCGAAGCTTGGTGAAGAAGATCGCTCTTGATTTTACTCATACGATCAGTCAAACTATCTTGCTCCTTCTTGAGAACAGCTGTGTCTTCCTCCAGATCGTGGATTCGGTACTTTTGACTTACAGATCGGAAGCTCAGAAGCAAGATTCCAGTCATGGCGAAGAATTGGAAGAAGCTTTGCCTGTTTTTCTTCACGTTATCGAAGAATCCAGACGCTACAGCAGTTAACGCCTTCGCCGGATCTTTCCCGGTGAGTGGATCGACAGATCCCTGTGGCGCCGATGAAGCCATTTTGAGTTTCCGATGAACAGAACGTGTGACTGACTCTAATCCCGTACCCTGAAGAAAGAGAGATAACAAAAAGGGTTCTCGAAATATTTGGGCTTTTAATGTCTTTAATTTAGGCCCAATTATAAAAGGCCTATCGTTTTAAGTGATTTTATAGCATTAAAATATATATTTTCATCACTACCATAAAATATCTTGTTTTTGTTTTTATTGTTTTATTTTAAATAAAGTTGCTCTGTGAATTGATCATGTAAGAAGGCAGATGGCAAAATATTGGAGCTAGTTCGATATTCGTATTATTATTATTATATAAGAATAGTATCTTCTCAATGATGTAAGAATTTAGTTAGTAGTATTTGTCCACATTATCTTCTTCATACATGTAACATGTCATCATTTGAAACTTTTTGTCAATTCGAGGTGATCATGTATAAATAACGCAATCACCAATTCACCATACGTATAATATGCGAGGAGTAGATGGAATGGCCAACTGAAAATTTACACAGAAATTATCACATAAACTTTAAAACATTAGGTATGTAAGAAACCATATGCAAACAAAGATAAAATGAAATTACAAAATAAAGGATCAAATGCAATCAAATGAAAGCCACAAGAACCAACTTGTAGAAAAAGAAAAAAAACAGAGAAAGATAATGATCACAAAAACACAGCAAATGTCCCACACTCCCATATCATTATTTCATTCTTTCATCATTTTTTTCTTTTCTTAAATTAATCAGAAGACTCTTTTTCTTTCTTCTCTTCCTCTGTCTTGGCGTGATAACCTGGAAGCTTCTCTTTGATCTTTTCAAGAATCCCCTTCTTCTCAACCGGATGCTCCTCCGAATGTCCCACCGGGTGCTCCGTTACAGTTACTGGCGTGCTGGTTGGGACAGGTGAATCCTCTGTCTCCTTTTCCTCGTGGCCTGGAAGCTTCTCTTTGATCTTATCCATTACTCCTTTATTCTCTTCACCCTCGGTTTGGTGATGCTCCACCGAACTCTCCGGAATTGGTACCTTGAGGGTGGTGACGACTTGTACATCTTGATCCTCTGTTTCCTTGTCGTGGTGGCCTGGAAGCTTCTCCTTGATCTTCTCCACTACTCCTTTCTTCTCCTCACCTTCTTCATCGTCCGACTGTTAAGATATTCAAAACCATGAGTGTGATTATTAGTTTTAGTTCAATCAAGATCGATCGTAAATTACTCTTCTTCTCAACCATTTCGATCAAGACCAAAACTTATTAACGAACGAACGAAATTAATGAACTTACAGAAGAAGCAGAGCTGTTGGATCGGTGAAGCTTTTCGATGACACTAGGTTTGTTCACCTTATCCTCTTCGGTCTTCTCTTGAAGCTCCTCGAGGAGAGTAATCTTGTTCTCCTTCACTTCCTCGTGTTCCGCAGCTAACTCCGGTTCCGAGATCTGAGCCTTATGATCGAACTCAGACTCGAGCGTCGTAGTCTCTGCCTCTTTCTTCTTCCCCAAGAAATCGAACATTCCACGATCGGTAACTTCTGGTGTAGTAGTCGTTGATGATTCATCTGTTGCGACGACCTTTGGGGTCTCGTGCTCGGGAACGGTGTTCTTGTACTCTTCAGCCATAGTTAAATCTGAATGGATTGAACGGTTTTAATAAACAGAAACTTTAAGAACTTTTAAGTTGCTTTAAGATGGTTTTTTTTGAAGAGGTGTGTGTGTGATGACTATATATCGTTGTTGTTTGAGATGAGAGAAGAGAGAGTGGAGGGTTGGTTTTATATAAGGTGAAGAGAAGGGTCCAGGCCAACGCGGAGGTAACGCTGGAAAGATTTAATTATTTTTCTAATAAAGCAAAAGTATGGATATTTATTTTTAAAATTGCAGGATGACCCCTTTCGTTTAAGTCGGTAGATGAAATATCACCACTTTTTGTTAATTTAAATGATTACAGTGTTATTAATATATTAGATGAAGAGTTTAAACTAATATTAGATATCGCATAGTCATGTACTTTTTATGGAACGAACTATGGTTTTCGTGGTCGATGTGCATCCTAGTAATTTTATAATCTAATTGCGTTTTATTTAATTTAGATAGATAACAGATGGATAAAGTCAAGAGTCTGAATAGACTTATAGCCTTATAGGAATAAAATGTAGTAGTAGTTTAGAATTTGAATTTGATATGCTATGTCACCATCATTATACAAACCTTTTTGTAACAAAAAAAAAAGTAGAACTCTTACAATATTTAAACATTTCTATATGAATTTAACTAAGGTTAAAAGAAATTATAGAGGGTTCTATATGTATTCAACTAAAAGAATAACCACTAGGCAAATGGGGAAAAGTTTTGAGAGATAGGTTACAAGAAATATATCATCAGACTTTAAAAAGGGATGTTTCCAACTCTTTTAAGACTTTCTGGTTATCTTTGTAAGATAATAAACAATAATGGGGTAAAATTACTGTATCTTTCTTCTTAAAAACGTATCATTACAATGAAACAATAAACCGAACTATTAACAGCCTTTTTAACAAGCCATAAGATTCACGATTCGTGGCAATACATAATTGATAGGGAAGACAAAAACTAACGGTCAGTAAATGGGAAAGGCAAATGTACAAGAGAAGTTAGAACGAATTAGAAGAATAATAATGAGGAAAGACATGAATTTTAAACCAATACATGGTGAACGCGTGTCAAAGTAGGGACCACCCATGGAACTCATTGGTCGGCTTTGATTGGCTTAACCCTTAGATGTCGGTCATGTAGGCCCACTGATTGCAGATATTTTTTTTAGAGTTAAAATTACTAAAATATGACATTACTTCTCAAATAAAAAGACGTTACCAAACAAAATTTGTTATATTTTTAAACAAGATTTAAACAGATGGGATGGGAGCATTTGAGAAGCGCACAATTTCGTTTTTTTTTTTTTTTTTTTTTTTGTTAAAACTCATTCAATAATTATGAATCGTGTTCTGTTGAAAGATTTAAGACGTCGTGCCACATATTAATAAATTGAGACGTTTCATGTACATGCGACCCGTAATTAACAGGCCAAACTATTAAAAAAAAAAAAAACTTAGGCATTGGGGGGTGGTCACTCTACCGACACATACCAAACAAAGCAATCGTTTTCGTTGCCAAAATTGATTTAATTCACATTTAAACCCTCATCCAGAAAAAATTAAATTCAAATCGTATTCCTCAAAGAATCATATACTATACTATATCGACGTAGGAGATGTAATTGATCAAAGAAACAATATTAAAATCGAATCTAAACCAATATTAAACCGGTTTTTATTTATTTACGTAAACTGAAAACCAAAACCATAAAAAACAATAAAAATAAAAATAAAAAACCAAAACCATATCAAATACATGGGCACCAAACCATGAGGCACGGCCATCTGTTGTGCCAATAGTTTTTACAAATAAGGTTACCAAAACGGATCAAAGCCTACTGTTTTGATTAACAAGCACACGATGCGGGCATGGCCTCATTATAAACAAGCACAGGTTAAAAAATATCAGTCTGTTTTTATCCTTTCCTTCGATGTATTGTGACGGGTTCGAACCCCGATTGGGACAACGATAATGATACTGACACAACTTTACACACTCCAGTCTCCATACAAAAACAAAAAAAAGAAAAAGTTTGTTCCGCAGTTTTCACTAGTAATAGTATCAATAGAATCACTTCGTTCATTAATGTAGAAAAGAGAGAATGATGCCTTTATTAAAAAGCCAAATTTTTAAGATTAAAACACAAATAATACATAAATTTTAAGAAAAGCTTAAAATTAAAGAAAATAGAGTATGATAACAAAAACACAACAAATGTCCCACTGCCACGTAACATTATTCATTTGTTCTTATCATTTTCTTAAGCAGACTCTTTTTCTTTCTTCTCTTCCTCTGTCTTGGCGTGGTAACCTGGAAGCTTCTCCTTGATCTTATCCATAAATCCCTTCTTCTCCTCGGGATGCTCAGCGATCGGTGTTGCTGTCTCAACCAGGGGTGTGGTGTTGACGACCTGTGAATCCTCTGGTTTCTTGCTGTGGCCAGGGAGCTTCTCCTTGATCTTATCCATTAGCCCTTTCTTCTCTTCTTCCTCTGGTTTTTGATGCTCTACTGGATGTGGTGCTGGCATGTTTGTGACGACTGGTACATCATGACCCTCTGTTTTCACGCCGTGTGGAAACTTCTCCTTGATCTTATCCATCACTCCTTGGTTCTCTTCCTCTGTTTTCGCATCTCCTTCAAGGATCTTTTTCTTGTCCTTCTTCTTCTTCCTCTTCTCACCGTCTTCACCTTCTTCATCGCTCGACTGTTCAAAATCAAAGTTTCGAAAAATACCATGAGTTTGTGTTTCCTTAGTAACCAAAAAACTACAAAGTAATAAAAACTTTTGTACTTACAGAAGAAGAAGAGCTGTTGGATCGGTGGAGTTTTTCGATAAGATTTGGCTTGTTCTCTTCTTCTTCCTCGTGCTTCTGGTGAAGCTGCTCGAGGAGGGTAGGCTTATGCTCCTCTTCCTCTTCTTGGTGTTTCGCCACGAACGGCTCAGGTTCAGAGATCTGAGTCTTGTGCTCGAAGTCAGACGCGAGAGTAGACGTCTCTTGAGGTTTCACTTCCTCCTTTTTCTTCAAGAAATCGAACATTCCCCGCTCCTTAATCTCTGGCGCCGTCGTCGTTGATGGCTCTTCTGTCGCGACGTTGTTCTTGTACTCTTCCGCCATAGTTAATCTTGAAACGATTGAGCGTTTAACGTAAATAATAAACAGAAGTTTCGAAATTCGATTTGTGCTTTAAGTTGCTTTAGGATGTGTTTTTCAGGAGCTGTGTGTGTGATGAGAGAATTAATGTGATGAGTGGGGTTTTATATAGTGTGAAGAGAATGGGTCTAGGCTAGCGCGGAGGTCACGCTGTTAAAGATTTTAATTTTAATTATTTCGTTTAAAGATAATAATACAAAGGACGGATACTGGTTCTTAAATTGCAGAATGGACCCCTTTTGTCTTTGACGACGGTGGATGAGAGAGTTAAACTAATAGTATTAGAGATATTCGCATAGTCATGTACTTTTTTAGTTCACGGGAGATGTATGGGAAGGTTTGGTTACATGGTCGACATAACATCCTTTTAATTTATTATTTGATTTTATATTAAAAAAACAGATTAGATAGATAAGAAGATATATAAAATGTATTGTAAAATAATTTGAATGGATTAGGATATAGTCATATAGTACATAATATAGTGGATTAGGATATAACTAAATTCTTTAATATCTGTTTTCGTTATTAGGTATTGTATGAATTTAATTTTAAATATTTGACATAATATATAATGAAAACTAACATAAATAAAAAAATAACTTGAATGGAAGCAGAAATTCTTACAAGAATTTTTTTGAATATTAATATCCATTTAAATGTTTTTATTTAAAATCTTAGCTATTTTTTTTGTCTTTTGTACTTCTAAAAAGAGTTTAAGACTTTAAGGTTATTTTATAAGAAAATAAAAGTACCGGGCTAAATTGGACTACCTTGTAAACAATGAATCATCAAAAATAAATAGAGAGTGAGTAGTAGATATGATATGACAGAGCTATTTACAGGTTTAACTAGCCATAGCCATCACGCCACCTGGCAATAGATAAATTGATAAGAAAAAAAATCACTACCTACCTGTCAGTATATGGAAACATGACTAGTGTATAAGAAAATTCAAATAATGCGGAACATGCATGGATTAAGCGAATACGTAATTGACACGCGTCTTAAAAACGTTACAGGAGCCCACAAATGCAACTCAATGGTCGGTTTTGATAGGCTCTAAGCATAGATGTCGGTCATGTGGACCCATTAAATCTCTGTAGCCACGTCGGCAAAAGCTAAATTTCAGATTTTTTTCCCGGGTTAATTTACTATACATAGATAACTCCTCTAATAAATTACCTTTTTAAGACGTTACAAAAAAGAAAAAAAAGCATGCAGCAAAGTGAAGGTGTACGTGAAGCTTTGTATATAGTTGAAATAGTTAAGAGAATTAAATTATGTATATGTAATGTATGTGGTTTGTTTTCTCGGCTGTACAGGATTACGAACGGACGTTAGCTTTGTCATTATAGTAGAATAAGACTGAACAGACGGGGCATTGAGAACGCACCATTTTGGATTTTGCTTATCGTTTATATATTAAAAAAGAACCATTCTTGAAGAAAAGCTGTGTTGTCATCAGAGCTATGTGCTCAATTTATTATTTGCCTTTAATATTCTATAATATTACATAAAACTGTCATTGCTATTCAATTTATTTATATATACAATATTTTGTTCCTATAAATTCTAAAATTGGTAAATATTATTCAAATGTTAATAAATATTATCTCCTACATGTTTTCGAAATTATTTTCAAAACCTATGTATTATAATATAATAAAAAATTATAACAGAAGATGTAAAAAATATTTATTTAAATCATATTTTCAAAAATATAAATAATATTACTTCTTATTGTTTTAAATTTTTTGACCAAAAAAAAAAATGAAAGTAATTTTGAATAATAGATATTGGAAAATCTTTAAAAAACAATTTGATGGCATCTTAAAATTATTTTAAACTCATGTAAATCCTAATTTTCAGTTTTTCATATAGAAAATTTCTGATATATAAGACTAACGTATATTCAAGATTCCTTAATTTCAAAATTAACATATTAAAAAATATAAATTTTGATATATATTTTAATATTATTTCTTAAAGATTTCGAAGGACGGACTTTTATAGATAAAAAAATATTATACCCCTAACGGAGTATGGCTACCGGAACGGGTTTGACCCGCTTAAGAATTTAGGTCATTCATTTCGAGAAGTTTTAATCTTTTTGATGGTTTTTTCCATTTCATAAATTACAAGTTTTATACAATTCTGATTAATCATTAATTCGGTAAACGTTAGATTTTCGGGTATGTTGTTTTGTGAATCTTAATTTTATGCTGAAACCTTTATTACTTCAAAAATCACAAACTGAATGAAACCAAACTAATATAAGTTTGAACTGTAAATAATTTAACAAATAATTATATCTATAAATGTAACTTTATGTGTACATAATATATTACAAATCTTATAATAAACATAATTTTTGAAATCAATTAAGCATCGTACGTACGTGCGGGTTAGTACCTAGTACATTTATTATTTTAGATGATCAAAATGAATCGTGTTCGGTTGAAAGATTCAACGTCGACAATGCCACATAATCATTTGAGACGTTTCATAACACACGCTACTTGTAACAAGTGTTCAATTAGGATAAACCTCAACAGAATGGAGATATAAAACTAAATTAGAACTAACTAAAAATGATAATATATCATATATATATATATATATATTCATATCGTATATATATATCTTTTTAAAAAAAAAAATCTGTATCCGTTACTAATCCAATTTTTTAGTTTCTGTATTTATCATTTTCTTAACAAAATTTCCCAAAATAAATGAATATAAACCGGAAAACATCGCGCGCAAATTATCCTCTCTAAAACCAATACCTTTGAGTATAAAGAGAGATTTGTACCCCAAGGATAAAACAATTTTATCGATCATCAAACACACACAAAAATGATCTAAACTCGATTAAATTACGTACACGTAACGGCAAGCTTTCCCATTAACGAAACTCAAAAAATAAGTATTTTGTTTAGTTTAAGATCTCGAAAGGCCCAAAATGTAATAACAATACATCATTAACCTAACATGGGCTTTTAGTCGGGTCGAATCTGGTATAGAACCCGGAAAGGTATAACCCGACCCGGTAAATTTGACACCGAGACAGAGAGGAAAGGAGGAAGAGTCTACGCCATTGTTGATTCGACGAATCGAAAACATTGTTTGAATCTCCAATTTTTGTTTCCCGTTGTTGGATTCTTCGAATCGTATGACGTAGAATCGATCTTTAATCTCGTGTTTCTCCGGCGATTCTCAGGCTATATCAGTCGACTGAGAGAAGAGAAGGATTTTGTATTTCTGTTGGGGGGGGGGGTGGTGAAATCGGAGAAGGCTGCGAAAATAGGGAAAGAGATGATAACAAGGTCGAATCTAGCAGAGCAGCTGAGGGAATATCAGATTCGATCGAAGCATGATTGGGCTTCAGTTTCTTTCTTCTCTTCCACCTCGAGTTTTTCTTCTTCTAGGTGAGAGTATTTTTATTATTCTTGCCTTTTTTTTTTATGATCCGAGATCTGTGGATTTTGGTTTTTCAATTATCGTACAGTTGTGTTTCTTCGCTGGATGCTAAGCTCTGGTTGCGTAATGTTTGGAGAATTGGATTTAGTTTGCGTGAATTTTACATTTGGAAGTTAGGGTTTGGGAGATCTAAAGGTTATTAACGAATCGGTGAATAGACACTTATCAAATTCGTTTTGACTCGGAGTTGTGACCTAGAATTCTGATTTACAGAGTTGTGACCTCTTTGTTAAATCTGCACAAAGAATTGTGATTTAGATGATTTAGGAAATGACAAATGTTGGTCTCTGTTTAGCCGTCCAAAGTATACCTGGCGATCTTTACTTCAGGCTAGCTATGGATGATTTTTGAGTAAATGTTGGTCTCTTTTAAGATATTTTTTTTAAGTTCCTTGCACATTTGTAAAGAAAATATGTATCCCTGAGCCAGAAGGAGTGTGATTTGAGCTTCTGGCTGTATTGTAATTCTATATGTTAAAGTCAAGCTAGCTGCTATGTGACCTTAATGCGACTTTTGACATTGTCAGTTCAGGCAAGTTGAAAGTTAGCTCTGTTTGTAAAGTAGCAATTGGGTCTTCCAGTGTAGTTTGTTTGTTAGAGTATTCAGTCTCACTACTATATTTGTTTTTGGTTTACACGATTCGAAATTAGTAAGTGTTAGTGTAGTAATTTGACGCTTGGTATGATTATGTCTTATATTCTAGTGTAATAATTTTAGTTTCATGATAGGATTGGCAGCAATACATGCTTATCACTGTGTGCTTGTATGCTTTTGTGATATGTAGACAGATAAGATAAGAGAGTAGTAATGCACCAATGTAATTCTTGGTTTCTCTAACCTAGTTTCCCTTCTAATCGCTTTCTCGCTCATCTACAATGTGGTTCATCCTATATTCTACCTAAGAAGCAGCTAATTAATATCAAATTCAATATATTTTTTGTTCTAAGATTACGTAGAGCAAAATCGTTTTTTAGTAGATCACAAAAGTAGTTAATTGATTTATGTCTCTTTTACAAGTTTCAGTCCCGTTTTTGTGATGTTAAATTGGTCGAAATTCTCTTTCCTCTGATCTCTTACGATCATTGCTTAAGTCCTTTGTTGTTTGACTTTTACTGATTAAGCTTCACTAACATGTACAGATCGTAATGAGTTATGCATTCATTACTAAGCTTTTATTTGGTTTGATCCAGGGTGGATGTTGTAGTCTTCGTCATCTGGGAGCTAGTCATCTTAGCATTCTTAGTCTTTTCAGCGGTTTCCTTGTACTTCAAGCGGTTACAACTCGCATTCATCTTGGTATGTGTCACTTTGCTGCTACTAATTTGCATGAAGATCACAAAGCAAGTAAGGTTAGCCAGGAAGAAGAAGCGAAGGATGCTTCTTCCGCTATCCATGTAAAGTTGCAACATCATCTTCATCCATATGAAAATTTGCAACCATTTTCTCTTACTTAGCCACCAAACTCACCTCCTGGTTCACCGTGCTACTCTGTTTGTTTGTTTAATGGATGAAGATGACAGACATGCTCACCGCGGGGGGGGTTTAGAGGTTTGAGTCATGTCAGGGTGGCTGAGCTGGAAAATTTCAGGGTTTAGGGTTTTAGAGTCGGACGATAATTTTTTTGATTAGCGTTTGGCTGCAATCTGGTTTTGTTCAGAGAAAAAAATGTGTTCGAAGGAGTTGTGTTTCCATGTGTAATTGTGATTGTGAAATTCAGACGGTTTAAGCCTTAACGAAGGAGGAAAATAATATCTAAGTTTGCATTATTTTTTAGAATGCCTCTGGAAGATTATAATTTATCTGGTTTTCTACTTTGGTTTATAAAACAACAACAAAACCAACCTTTATCTACAAAATTTTGGTTCAGACGTCATCTAAGTACAAAACCACAAAGATGGAGATGCAGCAAGAAAATAGAAATTATAACGGTGTACTACTCGGGACTACACATACATAGTTGAAAAGTGAGGGCTTGTAGGATTTCATGTGACTAGGGAAGAAAAAGACAAAGAAGAAATTAAAACAAGGGAGATAGATACACAAGAAAGTAAGAATAGAGAAGTTGAGGACGTGAATATAACAAAGAAAAGCAGCAGCAATTTGCTCTTAAACGGTCACATCTCACATGCTCTATTGTCACCACCACATCTCCTTTTACCCTCTCACAAACTCATACTATGTGGCCTCAATCATATGTAACTGTTGTTTACCATTCGCAATTAATAATTTGTTAATGCCTTATTTCTCTTGTTTATTCATATTAATAACTTATATTTGATTTTTTTTTATTGCAACTATCAAATTTTAAAAATATTTTCGTATATTCATATATAGTTTTATGTAAAGATCTTTAAATTCATTTGTTTTCTTTTAAAATTTTACACTTAGGTTTTTCATAATTAGCTGGTACCGACCGTTTCTTAACCTTATCATGTATGCATGTTTATCTTTTCTCTCCTTTTTTTTTTGGGCCAAAAGATTATTGTTCATGCTAGAGATACAGGACCATAATTTTTTTGACAATAGATGCAGGACCATAATACAATCACATGGTAACTAATTTTTAACCCAAACAGTGAAAAATCACACGGCTACCTTACTCCTTCCACACATTCCTAATCCTCTTTTTTGGGCCGCATGACAACTACCACAAACACTAATCACATTTTGTAGTATATATATGTGGAGAGAGAGGAAAGTATAGTTCAGACAGTAACATACTAACAGTATACACAACGGTATTATATTTTGGTAACAGATCAAAGTTCCATACATGTCTCTGAAGAAAAGATCTTGCTCGAGGCTTAGTCTCACCGATTTGATGGAGAAGTGGAGGAAATGCAAGAAAGGACACTTTGCAGTGTACACCAGGGAAGGCAGGAGGTTCGTTTTGCCGTTGAATTATCTGAAACATCCAATCTTTCAGGTCTTGTTGGAGATGGCAGAGGAAGAGTTTGGTTCCACCATTTGTGGCCCTTTACAGGTACCTTGCGATGGAGGTTTGATGGATCACATCCTCACTTTGTTAAGAAACAGGAGTTTGTCTGACCATGATGATGATGGTGGTGATGACGGTTTGAAGAAGAAGACGATGAATCATGATGTGTCCTCCATGAGCACGTCCTGCAAGGGAGCTTCATCGGTTTCATATTTCTTCCCTCTCTTCCGTTGCACAGCGCATGATCTGAGCAAGCTCCAGTCTCTAGTTTTTTAACAGTTTACGCTTTGTGGAGAGCGCTTTTACATACAAAGGTCTTTTCTGTTTTTGTATATATATAGAGAAAAGAGATTCTATATAAGCTTTCAGTTTGTATATCATTGTTCAGTTTTGACAGAGATATCTGTAGAAGAGGTAATTTAACATTTAAGCCAAACAAACGGGTTAATTAACTTGATAAGGATGGTGACAGAGCTTCCTGCTAGAGTTTTGAGGTTCTGAGCTTTATAAGTTCTCTTCTTAAAATCTTGCCAGAGGGATTTTTGGGGATTGAAGCCAAATATGTGACTTTGCGAATCCTCTTGTATGGTGATACCTATGTAATCCAAACAAAAACTCCCCTTAGAATCTAAGGAAACATGAATTAGATATAGTGACAAAGCATGATATGCATTGTTGAAAAAAACCTGCTTTGCGACGAATCCCATGATTTCGCTTTCCGATAAGTTACTTCCAGCTTTTCTTACTATATATGCCATTGGATATTGCCCAGCTTTCATGTCAGGGATGCTTCAAAAAACCACAAGAAAGAAAAGTTGAGCAAATACAGAATCATTAAAAAAAAGAACGTGATGATGGCTTATGTTAAAACCAGGACTTACGGTACTACTGCAGCATCAGCAATCTCTGGATGAGCAAGCAACAGTGCCTCTAGTTCAGCTGGAGCAACCTAATAATAAACATTTAACCAATAAACCAAAACCACCAACTTTACTATTCTTTACCTGATAACCATTGCATTTGATGAGCTCCTTTAATCTATCAACAACAAATACAAACCCTTCACTATCAATGTAACACAAATCTCCTGTTTTCAACCATCCTTCTGAATCAATAGTAGCAGCAGTAGCTTCTTCGTTCTTGAAATAACCTTTACACGACTCAAGAAGTTTCATACAACACCAAAAACAAAAACAAAAACACCTTTTTGCAAAAAGATCAAAGAGTCGACACCTTTCATCACAGTGGGACTTCGAATCCACATCTCACCAGTTTGATTCACACCCAAGACCCGACCCGTATCAGGATCCACAATCTTAGCTTCCACATTAGGAGCCAGCAAACCAGAAGCTCCATACCTCATAGTCTCCTCTTTAGTATACATAGAAGCAGCTACGGCCGTTGACTCGGTCAAACCATAACCTTGTAAAACCTTAACCGCCGGGTAATTCTCAACGAACTTCTCAATCATCTCTCTTCTCAACGGAGCTCCTCCAGCCACAACGGTGTGCAACGAGCTCAGATCATACTTGGAATTGATCTCGTTTGCTCCGTTAACCATAGCTACCAGAATCGGCGGCACAAGGGAAAGGTACGACGATCGGTGAACCTCCACCGCCGAGAGAAGCTGAGCCATCTCGAATCTGGGAAGAACCACGATCGTCCACCCTAACGCGATTAGCCCCGTCGCGAAACTACCGAATCCGTATACGTGGCACATCGGGATTGTGCAGACGGTTCGTTGCTCTAAATCGAACCGGGTCCGGTACGCTTGTACCAATGCGATTAAGTTACGGTGAGTCAGCATTACTCTTTTGCTCGTCCCCGTCGTACCTGATGAGTATAACAGAGCCGCCGTGTCGTCCTGATCGACTCGTTGCTTCACTCGTGGCTCACTCGGTTCCGTTTCGATCATCGTCTCTATCCTCCCAACTATTTTGACGCCCTCGTCGCAAGGAACGTGGTCTGCGTCCATGAGAACCACCGGGAGGTTCGAATTAGACGCGGCGGCGAGTTTGGAGACGAGCTGACAAGTGGTGATGGCGAGAACAGGGCTCGAGTTATCGATCTGTTTGGAGATTTCGCCGGAAGTGTTGATCGGATTAGCTGTGGTGATGATTGCGCCGAGTGACATAACGGAGAGTGAGACGATTGGGAAGTGGATTGAGTTGGGAGAGAGTATAATGACGACATCTCCCTTGCGTACACCTAATGCGTAGAGACAAGCCGCGACTCTTTCGACGCCGAGCCAGAGCTCGGAGAAGCTAAGGCGACGACCGGTGACGGCGTCGACGAATACGGTTTTACCGCCATGAGGCTGCGATGAAGTGAAAGTCGTGACGTCGAGAAATTGGTTTGGCGGGAAAGCCATTGGCTCACGTTTGCTGTAGAAAGTCGATGTGGAGTCGCAGAACCCGCTTTTCCGATCTAGCGTAAGAGTTCTGGATCCGATTTCGCCGCCGTGCCTAGCCGCCATGTCAAGGGGAGGGGACCTTGGTTGTATCGAAATCCCCTCGGTGATTTGGTCGTTAGAGACTGGTGGTAGGTAACTTTGTCGTCTTCTGGTTTCAAAGTTTCAATGACGTGGGAATTCTTCTTTTTATATTTTGGGTAAAAGCAAAAGCCCACTTTAGTCTCAGTCTTTGACCCATTAAAAGCTTTGGGCCTTAATCAAAATTAGTGCTTTGTAGCGGATATATAAATTCAATTTCGACTAAATTAATTTCTAAAACGAAACTACTTTGTATTTTTTTTAGTTTTATTTCATTTTCAATTGGTAATGAGTAATAATGACTAATGATTGTTTAAAAGTATTTTATATTATACTCCAATTTAGGCAAGTGTATGATGATTAATGATTAATCAAATGCCGTGACGGATCGTGTGAATGTGTTGGAATCAAACCTTGACTAATGCTCAAACTTGAAAGAGAGAAAGAATAACAAGATTTATAAGAGAAGAAGAAGAAATCAAAAGAGTGCTCGGAAGAAGAAGAAGCGACGAGACTAAATGGAGAAGAAAAAAACTTTTGTTGTTTGAAGGGTTAAAGGTAATTGGGCCACTGTGTTAGTTAAGCCCATTAAGTGTTGGATTTAGTGTTGCTAAAAACTATAGGTTAAAAGTTAACCTAAGTATAAATATGTTGTAAGATGTATAATTATGAATCTAAGAAAAAGAGGTTTACGAAAGGGTTGGTGGCTGCAGCAGCGTAACTTCGAACATGGTATCAGAGCTCGGTCAATCCTGGTGAATGCAACCTAAAGCTCCAACAAGTTTCATGGAGCAAATGTCAATGGAAATGAATAACATGAGAAAACAGTGCAAAATTTGTAAGAAGAGCAACCACAGTGAAGGTGAGTGTTACCTTCTACAAAACTATGAATCCCAGTTCTTTAGTAAGCAATTCAGACCAAGGAGAGGTTGTTTTGCTTGTGGGGAACCTGGTCACATTAAGAGAGAATGTCAGAAAAGACAAACACAACAATATTTAGAAGAGGAGACCGATTTATTTAGTGCAGCACTTTTAGTAGAACATACAAACAGTGATGAAATTTGGTTAATAGACAGTGGTGCCACCAACCACATGACCAAGGAAGAGAGATTGTTTAGTACAATAGACAAGGATGTCTATCAGAATTGGAAATGGAGAGAGAACAATGACTACAGGGAAGGGAAATATAGAAGTGATGACCAAGAAGGGAGTAAGAGTTATCAAGGATGTCTTTCTTGTCCCAGATATAGATAAGAATCTTCTAAGTGTTCCACAAATGACAAGAAATGGTTATAAGGTTCTGTTTGTAGAAAACAAATGCATAATCCACAATCAAGGAGGGGAGAAGATTGCAGAAGTAGAGAGGGTAAGAAATGCTTACCTGTTGAGTATGCAGTTAGCAGAAGAGAGTGTAAGGATGGCTAAAGAAGAGAATCTGTCTGAGCTATGGCATAAAAGACTCGGACACTCTGGCTTTCACAATCTACACAACCTGCAAACACATCAAATGGTCAAAGGTTTACCAAATTTCAAGGTCATTCAAGAGGTTTGTGAAGCATGTGTTAAAGGAAAACAATGCAGAGAAGAATATCCCAGGATCTTAGAAACAAAAAGTGAAGACGTCTTAGACTTAATTCACACAGACATATGTGGGCCTATGCAAACTCCATCTTGTAATGGAAGTGTGTATATACTTACATTTACAGATGATTTCTCACATATGTTGTGGGTGTATTTTTTGAGGTTGAAATCTGATGCTTTCGCAACGTTCAAGAAGTTTAAGAATCTTGTGGAAACACAAACTGGCAAAAGAATAAAGAAACTCAGGTCAGATAGAGGAGGTGAATTCAAGTCAGAGCAATTTTCAAGATTCTTAGAAGAAAATGGAATAGAGAGGCAGTTTACTGTGGCTTACTCTCCACAACAGAATGGAGTTGCTGAACGTAGAAACCGGACCCTGTTGGACATGGCAAGAAGCATGTTAAAAGACAAAGGGATGCCAGATGATTTTTGGGCTGAAGCTATATTTACCGCAACTTACCTCCAGAATAGACTCCCCACCAAGGTTCTAAACAACAAAACGCCACTTGAGGTCTGGAGTGGCCACAAACCCTCTGTTGGTCACCTTAAGGTTTTTGGTTGTGTTTGTCATGTGTGGATACCTGCACCTAGAAGAAGAAAACTCGATGACAGGTCAGAGAAGGCTATATTTATGGGATATAGCACCATAAGCAAGGGCTACAGAATGTATGTCCTAAGTACCAAGATGATAGAAGTTTCAAGAGATGTGGTGTTCGAAGAAAACAAGAGTTGGAACTAGGAAACTCAAGAAGAAGCAAAAGAGAGAACTGAGAACTCCCCTAGTAGGAAAAGCCTATCTCAGAGAACAAATGTAGAAATACAATGGAGAAATGAAACTAGTCCAGAAACTAGAACAAATATCAGAGATGAAAGACAAGGTATAAGTCCCATACCTTTTCAGTTAAGTGGAGGAGAAACTGAGTTTGGGAGCTCTTCTCGAGTGATGCAAATCATGAAACAGAAGAACAAGGGGAAGATGCAAATCATGTTGTAGAAGCATGCTACCTTACCTGGGTGGAGCCTTCAACATTTGAAGATGCTATAAACAGCAAGGAATGGAGAATATCAATGGGTGATGAAATTTACATCATAAACAAGAATGAGACTTGGGAGCTGGTAAGGAAACCTGAAGATAAGAAAGTAATCTCTGTCAAATGGTTATATAAGGTGAAAACAAATGAATATGGTCAGATTCAAAAGCTGAAGGCAAGACTGGTGGCTAGGGGATTTACTCAAACATATGGAGAAGATTATGGTGAAACGTTCGCCCCAATATCCAGACACGACACAATCAGAACTCTAATAGCCTTAGCCTCCCAAAATAAGTGGAACCTGCACCAAATAGATGTCAAATCAGCATTCTTAAATGGAGAAATCACATAAGAGGTTTATGTTGAACAACCACCAGGGTTTGAGATAGAGGGTTCAGAGAACATGGTCTACAAGCTAAAGAAGGCCTTGTATGGACTAAAACAAGCACCGAGAGCTTGGTACAGTAAGATTGACTCCTACTTCATGTCATAAGGGTGCAAGAGGAGTGATTGTGATGCAGCAATCTACACACAAGAATGTGACGGTGAAATCATGGTGATAAGCTTGTATGTGGATGATCTAATTATCACAGGAAGCAATGAAGGTATGATTAAGAAGTTCAAAGACAACCTAAGTAAAACATTTGAAATGACAGATCTGGGAAAGCTCAAGTATTTTCTTGGCTTTGAAATTACTTACACAGAAGGAGGAGTATTTCTAAGTCAAAGAAAATATGCTCAGCAGTTGTTAGAGAAATTTGGAATGGAAAACTGCAAGAGTGTCAACACCCCACTCATGCCAAATGAGAAGAGACAAGATGATGGAGCAGAACTTACCAATCCTAGACTATACCGAAGTATGGTAGGAGGGCTGTTATACCTTGCTGCAACCCGACCTGATCTAGCCTTTGTTGCATCCTACCTATCCAAGAGTCTAGCGCAACCTAAGGAACAAAACTTGCAAGATGCAAAGCGAGTATTGAGATACATTCAAGGAACAATTGACTATGGCTTGAATTTTCAAAAAACAAATCAAACAGAGCTAATAGGATTCTCTGACTCTGACTGGGCAGGCTGCAAAGAAGATATGCGTAGCACCACAGGTATGTGTTTTACACTAGGAAGTGGAATGTTCACCTGGCAAACTCAGAAACAGGACATAATTGGCCAGTCCACGGCGGAAGCAAAATACATGGCCTTGAGCTCAGCCACAAATCATGCAGTGTGGTTAAAGCGTTTGCTAGGAGAAATGAAGGTTGACACGGACAAAGGTGTCCCGATATATTGTGACAACACATCGGCAATAACAATCGGGAGAAATCTTGTACAACACTGGAGAACCAAACACATTCAGATACGTTATCACATTGTACGAGAAGCAGAAAGGGAAGGAGTGATTAACCTGAGATACTGCAGTGGTGAAGGACAAATCGCTGACATCCTCACAAAGCCTCTGGGAACTAAATGATTTGAGGAGCTAATCAAAACTTGGAGTTATGCCAAACCCCACCAGAAAAGTCACTGCCGAGGTAAACGTTGCACAAATATCTCAGACTGTTACAAAACTGCATGTGAAAAGATTGAAACTGAACCAAAGGAATGAGGAAAAGCAGAGGAAAATTGAGATCGAGAACAAGGTAGAGAAAGAAAAGGGTACAGAAAAAGAGGGAGACCTCACTGAGAATAAGTCGATGAGGGAGATGTTGCCACTGAGTTATGTAGACGTTGTAAAAGGGAAATCCATGCCTGGAGAAGAAAGTAACAAGAAGCATCAAGGAGAGATGAGATTCAAAAAGGCAATTTCGATTTTGGGGATTAATCAAGGGTTTGAGAGGGAGTGTTGGAATCAAACCTTGATTAATGCTCAAACTTGAAAGAGAGAAAGAATAACAAGATTTATAAGAGAAGAAGAAATCAGAAGAGTGCTCGGAAGAAGAAGAAGCGACGAGACTAAATGGAGAAGAAAAAAACTTTTGTTGTTTTAAGGGTTAAAGGTAATTGGACCACTGTGTTAGTTAAGCCCATTAAGTGTTGGATTTAGTGTTGCTAAAAACTATAGGTTAAAAGTTAACCTAAGTATAAATATGTTGTAAGATGTATAATTATGAATCTAAGAAAAAGAGGTTTACGAAAGGGTTGGTGGCTGCAGCAGCGTAACTTCGAACAGAATGGTGAAATCCGACTCAATAATCTTGTTTGGTATTAGATCGTAGTTGAGATGTCTAAGCAAAACACCTGAATTTGAAACTCGATCAAATAGATAGATCATAGATTCCTATATCCGAATAATCAAAAACTAAACCATCAAAAGGAAACACCAATTAGCAAATTGTCTCAAGAGTTTGTTTTATATGAGTATCCTTTCAAATGATTCAATATACAACATATGTTTATGTATATTATATTACACTTGAAAAAATACAATACCATCAATGAAACTAGGATGTAGCAAATAGCTTTCAAAGTTTTGAAGTTGCCAGTTTGATTAGGTCTTTGCAAAGTGTTTTGCCGGATACGGTCTTTGGTATGGAGTTAATAAATGCAACCTTTCTTAACTTTTTATATGGCGCCACCTGATCATCAAATTATTTACCACCCAATATAGTGTAAGTTAAACAATCGAAAATAAAAAAAAGATAGAAAAGAGAATGGTATTGTTTTGTGATTATAGAAGCACCTGTTTAGAGATGAAGTCAATAATTTGTTTCTCGGATAGTTTGCTCTCGGACATTCGCACCACGTAAGCCATCGGATATTGTCCCGCTTCTTTGTCCGGAAACCTTTTGCGATACACAAAAGACATGTTGCATTGATGTTTCAAAGGCAAAAATTATTACGGTTGAAATTGAGAAAATAAAAGGTTACGTACGGGATGACGGCGGCATCGAGAATGTCTGGATGAGTGATCAAAAGAGCTTCTAGTTCAGCTGGAGGCACCTGTGTAATTATCATTTATGTTAAACAAACGTTAGCTTTTTATATTAAAATTGTATACCATTGATACGTAATAATGATAGATTCTTTTAAACCTGATAGCCTTTGTATTTGATCAGTTCCTCCAGTCGATCCACAACAAAAAGAAAACCATCGTCATCAATATAGCAGAGATCTCCAGTTTTTAGCCATCCTTCTACATTAATAGTTTCATTTGTACCTTCTTGGTTTTTAAAATAACCTTTTAAAAAACAGATGAAAATAGAAAATATAGACGTCACTGCCATGTCATTTATTCAATTCTCTCATAACTAACCTTTTCAAAGCTACAAAATTTCTATATAGCATACAGAACAGAACACCATATTAATTATTCCATTATTATAGTAGTAATAAGTCTTTTGCTACCTAACATTTTCAGGTGTCCACGTCACGAATATTAATCATGTTACGATGTACGAGGTATGCAAACCTGAAACCTCAATTACTCATTTTTAAATCCAAAAATATTATACTAACGCATAACGTGCTGTTTTACCTTTAGAAATTGAAGGGCCCTTGAGCCAGAGCTCACCCGTTTGATTAACTCCCATGACCCTACCCGTATTAGGATCCACGATCCTCGCTTCCACATCAGATGTCAACGTCCCGGCCGTGCCGTATCTCCGAGTACTCTCCTCTAAAAAACCCGTGTAAGCCCCTCCCCCGTTCGATTCCGTCAACGCATACCCCTGGTGTATATCAACCGATGGATATTTCTCTAAAAACCCTACCGTAACCTCCTTGCTCAACGGCGCTCCACCACACCTCACCGTCCTCAGTGAGGTCAGATCGTACTTCACCTTGATCATATCTGCACCGTTTATCATAGCTACTAAAACCGGCGGCGCCATTACTAGAGTCGTGGCTTTGTACTTGTCCACTGCATCTAGCATATCGTGAAGCTCGAATCTCCGAAGAACCACCACCGTCATCCCCAAAGCTACGGTCCTCATGACGTAGCCTAGTAATCCAAAAGTGTGGGTCATTGGAACGGTGCATAGGAATATCTCGTCTCGTTTCGATTTATCCGAGAGGTGTCTCGCCACGTGAGCGGTTAAGTTACCGTGAGACGAGATCACTCCTTTGCTCGGTCCTGTGGTCCCCGACGAGTAAAGGATCATCGCCGTGTCGTCCTTGTTGACTCGGTCTCTGACTCGTTTACCGCTCGGTTCTTTCTTCATCATCTCGCTTAATATCCCAACGACTCTTGATCCGCGAGCTGGTTCCTCTCCGTCTTCGTCCTCGGTGAGTACAACGGAGATAGCGGCGGCGAGTTTGAGAGCCAGCTGGCGCGTGGTGAACGCCAGAGTTGGGTTGCAGTCGGCGATCTGTTTAGAGATTTCACCGGCGGTGTTGAGAGTGTTGGCGGTGGTGACGACGGCGCCTAGAGACATGACGGAGAGGCAGACGACGGGAATGTAGATCGAGTTTGGAGAGAGGATGAGGACAACGTCACCTCTTCGTATCCCGACTTCATGATAAAGACAGTCGGCGACGCGATCCACGGCTTTCCAGAGATCAGTGAAGCTTAAACGATGTCCCGTGGCGGCGTCGATGAAGGCGGTGGTGCCGCCGTGCGTTTGAGAGGAGATGAAAGTTGTGACGTCGAGGGAAGGATTTGGTGGGAGACTCAATGGGTTGCGTTTACTATAGAATGTAGAGTTTGATTTGCAGAAACCACTTCTTTGATCAACACTGAGAGATCTTTGAGGATATGCCATTTTGTCAAAGCGTACGTAGGCTGTGAAGTTGTGAACTATACAAGCGCAGTTTCGATAGTGGCTTTATGTAGTTAAAAACTAGCTACTTGTAAAGAGAGATACCTAAACTAGTGAAGCAGAGTAGCGTTTTATATATTTTTCCATGCATTAACCAGATCGATATATATATATATATATATATATATATATAGCGATTACTATGATATGACGAATGACTTAGTAAACTTTTATGAATATATATTTTGTCACATGCAGGAGGAGTTGAGCGTGATTCAAGATTTTGGTATGATATAAATATAAAGATTATGACGTTGGCCGACACAAAACAATGAGAATCGATCGTGATGAGTGGGAAATCTCTGCGCTTAATGTAAGAAAAAAAGAAAGAAAAAAAAAGAGAGAGAATATATGAGATGACTTAGATTGTTTTTCTACAGGAAATGTATCAAATTAATCCCCATGCCGATTTAGTAAATGAGTTATTGACACCTATAATATACATACTCATAGCTAGTTAAACTCTTTACTATGTAGAGTGTTATTGCAATTAATTGATGATTTTGCAAAAAAAAAAAAATATCGGTATCAGTGGCAAAATTAATGGACTTCATAGATTTTTTGTTTTAAAGAAATTTTCAGAGAAGTCTATTCCAGTTGAATCTCTCTCACCAACACCAGCTACGGTTAATATATCTTTGTCCTTTCAACAGCAATGTATGTATGTGTATTTCCTTCCAGAGAGGGAGTCTCTCACGTCTTCTCTACCATGGTGAGGAAGCAACCAAAGACAAGTTTAAATATCTGATAACGTTGAGATGTGTCTGTTTTTTTTTTTTTGAATATAATGTTAAATTATATTCAAGAAAAAATAAACTTTTTTACAATGCAAAAGCAAAGTCTTTTATGTGTCAGTTTTCTTAATGATAACAAAAACATTGTAGCGAAAGTGCAAGAAACTGTTGAGTTGAATGCTTCTGATTCTACGTTATATTATTTATCTACTAATCGGTAAACTATAAGACCAACTCTAACCCATCTCCATTTCTACCTCCAAACTCTATTCTGGAGAAAAACTTTCTCCAATCCCACTCCATTTCCATCTCCAAAATGGAGATCTCTATATTTGGAGACTTTTAATTCATTTCTCCATTTATCTCTATATTTGTCTCTATATTTGGAGACTTTTAATTCATTTCTCAATTTTCGAGTTGAGCTTTTTTATTTGCAAATTAGTCTTTTAAATTTATATAGATTTATATTTTATATCTAAATACAGTTAAATATTATTATTTTCTACTTAAACTTATAAATAATAATTTTAAAATTCAACAATTAATATATATAACATAGAAAATAGACAATACAAACAAAAGTACAAAATAACATTACTACCAATAAAATTTAGAACACATAATATGACTTAAACTGAAGATTAAAAAAAACTTAATACAACAAATACTAATAATTGATGAATGTTGTGTAATGTAATGTTGTTCAATAATAAATTTTAAATATAAATAACATGCTAATTTTTTTCTTTTTTGCTAAAAATAAAATAATTGGGTCAAATTTGTAATTTTAATAAATAAAAGATTATTATATAAATTAATAATAAGATATAAAAAGAATATTCTAAAAATATTCTTTTTTAGAGTCAAATATAGAGAAATAGATTGGAGTAAAACCATCTAAAAAATAGAGTAAAAAATAAAGAAATGGATTGGAGATACCAGTCTAGCCATTCAGCTGAAGTTATGCTTTTCGACAAGTGTAACAACATACTTACTACAGTAAAAACAATAATAATACACATACGCTCTCACCTAGTATGGAAGATACAAAAGCAACTTTTCGTATCCACTTGCCCACTTGCTATATATACTGTGTATATAGATTATGAAAATTGTTTTTTTATAGTATTGATATTTTCACGAAGGTGACAGTAATTACCCAATAATTTATTACACTAATTAAGATTGGATTCTTTATTTAAATCCTTGTAACAATTTTAAAGCTTGGAGTTGGTGGAAGTGATCACGAGCTTCATGAGATCCTTACGTAGAATCTTGCCTGAAGGATTCTTTGGAATATAAGACATGAACTCCACCTTTCGTATCTTCTTGTAAGGTCGTACTTGTTTCGCTACAAACTCCATTATGGACTTCTCTGTTAAGAAGCTTCCAGTTTTCCTTACAACGCACGCCATCGGAAATTGCCCAACTTCTTCGTCCGGAAAACCTGTACATCGCCAAAAACATTAATAACTCATGACGGTTTCTGGCACACCAAACGATGAGTGTACGTTGTTGTGACTTACGGGATTACTGCAACATCTTTGATCTCAGGATGAGTTAGCAGCAAAGCTTCTAATTCAGCTGGAGGGACCTATGTAATGAATAATCACAAAAAAAATTAGACATAGTACAATCACCATTTTGGTAAAAACTCATCGATAGCTATTTCTTTTGTAACCTGGTAAGCTTTGTATTTGATTAGCTCTTTCAATCGATCCACTATAAAAAGAAATCCATCATCGTCAATTTTTATAACCTCTGATATGAATTACTTTTAGTCACGGTACCTTTTGCAATGACGGGACTTTTGAGCCAAAGCTCGCCTGTTTGGTTCTCACCCAAGACTCGACTTGTATCCGGATCCACGATCCTCGCTTCCACGCCGGACGACAACATACCCACCACACGGTATCTCTGAATCTCCTCCACCGAGTCCGTCGAAGCTCCTGCCAACCTGGATTTGTGTTGGGATACAAACAATGTCCCACATCTGAAGATTAGAAAATAAGTTTCTAATATATAAGCCAAGACCAACTCCAATTAGTATGAGGCCTTTTGGGAAGGAGCTCAATAAGAAATCCGTGAGGGATGGACCACTTGGGCCCAAAACGGACAATATCATACTAATATGGGAGTTGACTTGGGCTTGGAAAACCCAACAATTGGTATCAGAGCCTAGGTCGAAAAGTGGACCTAGGGGAGTGGGTGTGGGTTCTGTGTTCAATGTGGGAGGATCTCTCAAAAAGATGACATGATTAAGGGGTGCCTCAAGAATGCTTCAGGAATAAAAAGGGGTACCGGAACCTAGGTACTTGGGGTTTCGCTGAAGAGAAGGCCAAAGTATCATGGTACACAGTTTGAGGGGAGGTTGCTCCTTCCCAAAAAGCCTCATACTAATTGGAGTTGGTCTTGACTTATATATTATGAACTTATTTTATAATTTTCAGATGTGGGACATTGTTTGTATCCCAACAATTTGTCATACCGGTTTCAGATTGATCGTTATTTATTCGTCTGATGCGTCTGAATACAACTTCCGAGGATTCAGCTGTAATCCGACAAGACGAGGAAGAGCTAGTTTCCGAAACCAACTCATACATACTACAAGAGTCATCTCAAAACTACCCCAAGAAGTAAGATAAGTCTTTGTAAGGGATTCGGTCTCTGTATTCAGGTTAAGATATAAGGAACAAAAAATTTGGGTTTGAGCTTAACACATGTCCTTAAGAAAAGTATTTTACTCACGTTGATTGTTTTTCTATACGGGATATTATTACATTCCAGAAACGTATCAAAATCCCATGCCCACTGGAAAATGAAATATTGACACCTTATATAATAGTTAAACGACTCTTTTAGTATAACCACAAATTGCGAGTATATGTAACTTTTAATGTTAAACAGGTTTCAGTACCAAACAACACATTTGTCCATACGAAAACGTGAAACTGCCAGAAAAACTCCTCCTATAACTTCAAACTATATCAGGTACATCTTTGCATAGGACATTTGTTAAAATGGTGCAAGAGAAGTTAGGTGTAGGGTAGTATCCAAGTTCTTTTAGCTTTGGCTGGTAAATTCATTTGTTTCATTGTCTCTGGCCCTGATTAGATATTTGATCATAAACATTTTAAAAAATAGACTCTAATTCAAATAAACAATAACGTTCTCGACATGATCCATTAATCCATTAAAACTCAAATTATTGGATTGGTTTGGTTTGAGTTGATCCATAATTTTGGATCCAATTTGACACCCCTATTTATGTATAATCTTCTATGTTTTATTTCAACGCACATGGATGTATTTATAGACATCTATATTAACATTTTTGAAGTACATTTTGGTTTATGCCCTTTAAGTTTTAATTATTTAATATTTTTTTTACAACATTAACCCCTAAAACAATTCCATAAATAACATTGCAGAGAAACTCAAATACTAAACTTTCTTAAATTGACCAACATTTGTTACATTTATTGTCATAATATCTTAACAACATCTATACATTCCGATTTTTCCAAAAACAACTATACCCATTAAAGTTTTAAGGGAAAATTATAAATAAAGGATTTTTTTCTAAAAATTTGGCCATCTACACTTTTTTTTTTAAAATTGTCAATTGTGACGAAAATGCCCCTACTAATAGAAATAGTAGGTTTTTAGGAGTTTGAACCAATAAACAAACAGAAAACCTATGTTAGCATACAACTGTGTAAAAAAAAATTTGAAAAAAAAATGTTTTGGATGTCAAAAATCAGTTTGTAATTTGCTGATTTCTGGTCTAAATTGTTTAGAATAGACTTTCTACGATTTTTTCTCTTTCTGAAACATTTAGATTGTTCATTCTACAGTTTGTACATGTTCTACGAAGTTTAGACGGAAAATTTGTTCTAAAAATTTCAGATTCTGAATTTTGTATGTTCTACAAAATTAAGAATATGAATTCTACGTTTTTCTTCATTCTACTTCAATTTAGAATTCGTTTTCTACGTTTTACCCTATATACTAAAAGAAGTAGAAGATATATCATAGAAATTTTAGAATTTGTAATCTGTAAACCTTAGAATACCCTTAAAATAGAAAGAAAATAAATTAAATAAGGAAAGTGACTATTTTTTAAATATTTTTAATTTATGGTTAAAATTTCGTAATTATTGTTTAGATTTGTTCTAATAAATTTTAGAATACATATTATAAATTATTTAGAAGCTAAACAAATTAAGAAAAATTGACATTATACCTTAACGTGATCGGTCACCATCTCTTCCACCTTCCACAAAAGCTTTCACTTACCTGTTTATGATATAAATCTATGTTACTTGTGGTGTATGGACACTGGATGCCAAGAAGAAGTGGAGATTTATTGATGATGAAGAAAAATGTGCTAGATTACTGATTTTGCAACCCACTACATCTCTTGAAGAGTTGAAGGTGATGGTTTGAGAAGACTATGAAATAGAGCAAAATATGTTTGATGTGGAATTCAGTTATCTACCCACAGAGGTTAAAGTTGATTGTCCTCCTGTTGTATTGACAAATGATAGAGGTATGAATAATTTTCTTGCATATCTGAAAAAGATAAACATGATTCGGTTGTGTGTTACATTCAAAAGAGTAGTTGATGGCGATAGGAGTAAAGTCCAATTCGATCTGAATAAGTTGCCAGTTGATAGTAGCGATGGTTGTAATGTGGAAGTTGATGTGGGAAAATCAGTAGGTATTATTTCAAGGAATTCACCTAAGCCGACTAATGATGTATTAGAAAAGCCTACTGATGCTATTCTTGGTGATGCTGCTGGTTTAAAGTTGGAAGATTCAATGGTAAAAAATGGTGAATATTTCAGCAGTAAGGAAGCTTTACAGGCTACTATGGAAATGTATGCAATGAAATATAACTGCGACTATAGGATTACAAAATCTGATAAGAGATGGTGGTGTATACGCTGCATTGATAGTGCTTGTAATTGGCGTCTCCGGGCTGAGTGTTTATAAGCGTCTACATATTTCAAAATCAACAAGTTTGTGGGTAACCATACATGTGCCCCTTAAAAAAAAAACTCATTTTGTAGGACTCCATCTGCAAGAACAATTGGACATCTCATTAAGCAAAGCTATGAGGGCGTGAAGGAAGGTCCTAAACCGAATGATATAGTTAATATTATTCGTTCAAGGTACGGCTGCGAGCTAACATATCACCAAGCTTGGGAGTCTCGGGAGTATGCAGTTAACGAAGTTAGAGGAATTCCTGAGAAAAGTTATGCTAAGATTCCAAAATACTTGCACATGCTACAAGAAGCGAATCCTGGTACGTTCAAGAATTATGAAATTGACTTTGATGGAAGATTTAAATATCTATTTATTTCTTTTGGTCAATCAACAAGAGGGTTCTACAAGTCAATGCGGAAAGTGATAGTAGTTGATGGTACATTTTTGAAGAATAAATACAAAGGGGTTCTCCTAGTTGCTACAGCTGTAGATGGTAACTCCAATTTGTATTTGATCGCATTTGGAATTGCTGATTCTGAGAATGATTGTTCATGGGAGTGGTTTTTTATGCAACTTAAGATGGTTATAGCTGATGAAGAATGTTTATCATTTGTGTCAGATAGACATACATCGATTGCTAAATCAATTGGAAACATCTATCCATTGGCTAAACAAAGCTTCCAAGTTGTCCACTTCACAATCTTTAATTTCATCACCCCTCAAATATTCAATGGACTCCAATACATCAAAGTTTCAAGTGGAGGAAATGCATGGATAAACAACATCCTGACAAAACAATAACAAAGAAACCAATTCAAAAAAAAACTCAACGTATTCGAATTTAAACTTAAAAGAAAAAAGAAGAAGTCAACTGACCTTGTTTCCAATTGATTTCTCTACAAGGAGGAGCTCATCATATGATACTTTAGCAGCACCTTTCCAATTAGAGATTCGGCTAACTGTAATCTCTGTGTCAATCTTCTCTCCCATAAGTTGTCCAATGAGAGGAATGGCTTCCATAACCCAAACTTGAAGAGCATATGAGAAACCATTGAGGATGTAACTAATGTGGTTCTTCAGTTTCTTTCTTGCTTCCACTATAGAGCTAACTAAATGGTCAAAAGCTACAAGACCCCAAGGATAAGTCCTAACCTTCTCTAGATCCATGACCAGCTTGATGTATGAATGTGGTATAGCTTTCTTCTCATCCTTAGCCACTACCAACCCAGCAATCACACAAACATACACAAACCGAATTCTATCTTCTTTTTTTCTCCACGATGGAGCTGCTTCAAGGTGGGTCTTCATCAAGTTTTGAATGGTAATGATACCACCTCTCTTCAACAATTTGCTCCAAAACCCATTATCATTTGTCCAACTCTCTGAATCATGACTGAAATCGGCATTGTACTTAAGACCAGTAACTACATGGAATTCTTGCATTGAGAATCTAAGCGGCTTCTTACCAAACACAAACCACAGCTCATGTCTTCTCTTAGTCACCAACTGCCTACACATGATGTTGTGTATCAACCGAGCTGAGTACCCAAGACCATTCTCATACAATGCAAATACATATGCGAAAACTGGATCACCCTTCACAATCTCATACTCTTCTGGTAATGCCTTTTTGATTTTGTGTAAGATTGACATTCGATGGAGAAAGACGACGGTGAGATGGTCAAGATGGAGAGAGACGACGGTGAGATGGTGACGATGGTGAGAGACGACGGTGAGATGGTGACGATGAGATGGTGACGATGGTGAGATACGGCGGAAGGGTTTTGTCTCGATTAGCCCTTTTGGAATTTTTTTTTACCGTAATTGGTTTCTTACTTTGTCGAGACAAAGTGAAATTTTACTTAATTTGTCAAAACCCAAAACAACAAGTTAGGCCCACTCGATGGAGCCCCAAAACAACAAAATTTATCAGAAAAAATAATTAAGGGTAGAATTGGCTATTTTCGATTAATAAAATCTATTTAACCAAACTTTTATAAAAAAAGTGTATATGGCCAAATTTTTAGAAAAAGATCATTTATTTATAATTTACCCAAGTTTTAATCCATTAAATCTCTAAAACTATTTTTATGGATGCTAGAATCTCTCAAATTTAAATGATATACAACAGATTTTCCATAACAAAAGTTTACAATATCCATAATTATATTAACATTAAATATAAACCGAAAATCCGAAAATCCAATTATAAAATTTCACATTAAATATGTTGAAAACCCCCATATAATTTGGTTTATTTTTTATTTTTTGAGGAATTATCAATAAAATTAAAATTCTATTAATTATTATAAACGATATATATTGACATGGAAAAATTATAAACTATATAAGTATGCTAATTTGGTAAAACAATTAACATAATTAAACTTGATAAAAAAACTTATTTTGATTATTTATTTTTACGCAAAAATTTATTTTGATTTTGGTGAGACGGGTTGCATTAATCCTATATAGGAAGTTAAGTGAAATTATTTTTTTTTAACACTTTTAGATGTGTACCAGAAGATAAATGTATTACTAGACTATACATATACCACAAAGGTTAAAACCTTGAAAACACTACAAAAATCCTATACTTTGAATATTTATATCAAATACCTGTAAAATTTTATATTTTTTACAATAAAACATTAATAAAATAACAAATAAATACAATATAAATTTAAAATTTTTAAAATTAAAAATATTGTCCCGCGGTGTAAAGCGGATTAAATCCTAGTTGTTATCTAATATTTGTTTCTTTTCCACAAACGTAACAGATTTACTACAGTACAAACAATAACAATACTTATAGCCTCTCATTATTAGTCTCATAAGAAGATATCATAAGAAAATATCAAAGCTTGGAGTTAGATGTTGCGAGCTTGATGAGATCCTTGCGCAAAATCTTGCCTGAAGGGTTCTTTGGTATGGAAGATACAAAAGCCACTTTTCGTATCCTCTTGTACGGTGCTACCTGTTTGGCTACAAACTCCATTATCGACTTCTCTGATAAGCTGCTCCCAGTTTTCCTTACAACATATGCCATCGGGAATTGCCCCACTGCTTTGTCCGGAAACCTGTAAATCGCCAAACCATTATAAACTCAAGACTGTTGTTTCTGGTTAAAAGAAACACGAGAGTGGTCGTTATGACTTACGGGATAACAGCAGCATCAGGGATTTCAGGATGAGTGAGCAGTAAAGCCTCCAGCTCAGCTGGAGCAACCTATCCAATAAATCACCAAATTAAGTTTAGCACAATTTTCAACTCTTTTGCTATGAAAGAGTAATGTTCGAATATACTCAATCTCCATCCAAACAAGCTTATCATAACTCAACACACAATCATACTTCCAGGCTCAGAAATTACTTATTGGTTCAATCGAACAAACGGTGTCAGGTTTCTAGCAATGATTTGGTACATCAATTATGCTGAATAAGAAGAACACTATCATCTGTGGTTAAATGCGTATTGTCTATCTTATATACCTGGTAGCCCTTGTACTTGATCAGTTCCTTTAACCGGTCAACCACGAATATGAATCCATCTTCATCGATATAGCAGAGATCACCAGTTCTTAACCATCCTTCAGAATCAAGGGTCGAGCTCGTAGCTTCCTCATTGCTGAAATAACCTACAACGCAACAAACAACACACAAAAAAAACATCAATCTCGGTGCTTTGATGATCTCAAAAACTTAGAATTCAGAATCCTTTACAAAATTGTACCTTTCATTATGGAAGGACCCTTGAGCAAGAGCTCACCGGTTTGGTTCGGTCCAAGAATCTGACCAGTAACCGGATCCACAATCCTCCCCTCCATACTCGCCGACAATTTCCCGGCGGTGCCGTACCTCCGGCTTTCCTCAACAGTATCCGTGGAAGCTCCAATACCCGTTGACTCAGTCAACCCATAGCCTTGCATAATCTTAACCGTCGGATACTTCTCCGCGAACCCCTCAGTCACCTCCTTGCTCAACGGAGCTCCGCCGCACAAAACAGTGTGCAGGGAGCTCAAATCGTACTTAGCTTTGATCTGATCCGCGCCGTTGACCATGGCCACAAGAATCGGAGGCACGAGAGGCAGAAACGTGGCTTGATACTTCCCAATCGCAGACATCATCTCGTGCATCTCGAACTTGGAGAGAACGATGATCGTGGATCCGTAAGCGAGAAGACCAGTGGCGAACGCGGCTAAGCCGTAGACGTGAAACATAGGAACGGTGCAGATGAACCGTTGCTCTCCTTGCGACCCATCATCAGATCCGAACCGGTTCACCACGGTTTGAACCATCGCGATTAAGTTACGGTGAGACGAGATCACCCCTTTGCTCATCCCGGTCGTTCCTGAAGAGTAAAGCAAAGTCGCCGTGTCGTCCTGGTCAACTCGCTCAATAACTCGGTTCCCACTCGGCTCCTTCTTCATCATCTCCGCCAATCTCCTCACTTTTCCAACTGAGCCAACTCGCTCCTCGTCCATGAGCACGATCGGGAGCTTCGCGGCGGCGGCGGAAATCTTCGGGAGGAGCTGAGACGTGGTGAAGGCGAGGACCGGGTTCGAGTCTTTAATCTGTTTAGCGATCTCTCCGGAAGTGTTGAGAGGATTCGTGGTGGTGATGATCGCGCCGAGCGACATCACGGAGAGACAAACGACGGGGAACAGAATCGAGTTCGGAGAGAGGAGAAGGACGACGTGTCCTTTTCGAATCCCCATCTCGTAGAGACAATCGGCGACTGAGTCCACGGCGCGCCATAGCTCGGAGAAAGTGAGGTTGTTACCAGTGGAAGCGTCGATGAAAGCGATACGGCCGCAATGAGCTTGTGAAGATATGAAAGTGGTGACGTCGAGGGATGGATTCGGAGGGAGTGGGATTGGTGTTCGTTTGCTGTAGAATGTTGAGTTTGAGTTGCAGAAACCACTTCGTGAATTCACTGAAGCCATTTGTTTTTCTTAGAATCTTATCTGTTGATTTTTGTTTCTCTGTTTATTTTATTTTTTTGATAAACAGTAGGACTTATTACCGTACTTGGTTTGAGAATAAGTTTGACTTTTATAGAAAAATTGTATTCAAACATTTTAAATAATTTATATAAAATTTACAAATCTTATATTTTTCAATCAACAATTTTAAAAAGTCTACTCTAATTCATTGTTATTAAACTGATGATTTAAAATTGTACTTTAAAATCTACTGTTATTTAAAACAGTTTGTGAATTTGGATTTTAATGATTTTTTAGGGATATGAGAGGATATGTTAAGTTAAAAATACAAAAATCTAAATCTCATGGTTTTAGATGAGATTTGAACGAATTTTACAAAAAATCATATCAACTTCCATAAAATCTATCAAAATTCCAAATTTTTAAAATCCTATCAAATTTTCTAAAGTCTTGGTTTCAATACATCCCACTTAAAGTTGCATATGAACACGTTCGTGTACTCTTGTTCCGACTTCCAAGATATTTCCATTTTCCAGGTCGTTTTAGTACCACGTGGAAATTATGTTGTATTCAACTTTGTTTAGTTTGACCAAAAAGAGTCTTTGAATAAGACGTGAAGTCCTTTTAGATATTATGGGCAAGATCATTGGTGACTTTAAAAGAGTTTTTAGCAAGACTCTTATTTTAATTAAAATTAAAAATAAATTAAAAATGATAAAACAACAAGAGTTTGCTCTTGTTTAGTAAGTTTTAACACAACTCTTATTCAGAAGAGTTGGTGTGCTGTCTGTATTTATTTGGTCAAATTAATTATATAAAAAATCATTTATTTTTTTTCCCTTCTTTCTCTTTCTTCTCTCCATCTGTTCCACAACCTCAAGTCAAAAGAAGCTGAAAAGCGGCTTTCGTAGCAGGAGAGAGTCTTTGCTACAAAGTTTGTTTTCTTATTTGTCTGATATCTTTAAGTTCATTGGCTTGTCTTTGTCTTTGTAAGCTCTTTTGCCGCTTTTGTTCTGTGTGGTAGTAAATGCTATAGGTTTAGTGTAGATTCTGTGTGGTATAGATACTGTTAGAGATACTTTACAAGTTAGAAACGGGATTAGAATGAACCCATACATGAACTCTCTCGGAAATTGAAAACCTCAGGTAGCCGAGGTACTTATTTTCAAGAGTATCCGTTTGAGTGGTCTTTTTGGACTTCAAACTTTAGTTTTTACAATTTACGTTAATGGCTGTTGTTGTGAGACATACATTTGAATGATCACATTCGCAGGTGTGTGTTTTGTGATGACTATAATTGTGAATTTACATTTTACAGTGTCGCAGCCCCATTTGGATACCTTTGTTGTTTGTAGAAGCAACAACTTTGTCTCCCTCAATCTATATGAAGAGTGAGAGAATTCTCTTCCCTCCTTAACCTTATTCCTCCATACCCATACACAACCTTTATTTTATCTAACTGTGGGGTTTACTATGGTTTTGGCAGAGGAGAGAGCCCTGAGACTGTGGAAATGATAGGAAGGTGATCTCTACTTCATACGCTACAAGATTGTTAAAGGAGCAATCGAATCTGGCCAAATTGACTTGATCTGAGGCCTATGATTTGAGGTTAGCTACTTGAACATTGGTGAACCTTATCAACTCCGTATCTGTCTAATCCTGCCTTTTAGCTCAGGTTCTTTCTAATGTGTACTTGTTCAGATTTATTTGTAACAATTTACTAGTTTCAAACAATTAGGAGGAAATGGATTACTAGTATGCAATGTGATCCTGATGATTTTGATCCTGATGATTTTGATTTTGTTTATATTCATACCACACTTTGGTTACGTAAGCGTTGAGTGTTGAATTGAATGTGTTTTAGTTTGTTGGTTGTGATAAATGCTTCTTAGATGATGGTTAAGTGTCTACATCATACTTAATGGCATTTAGGATGTGGTTATGGTCTTTGTGTTCAATGCTAGGTTGTTTTAGTTTAGGTAAGCTCTTTATTTTGACATTGATTGCTAACACCAACACAAACCAAAATGTTTTAACACTAACATACATCAAACATCATAAATACAAGTCTCCCTCTTCATTCCTAAATACACACTTTTACATAAATAAAAGCCTTCCTTTCCATTATCTTTCAGCAATCTCTTTCCTTTTCCTTTTAATAACCACACAGAAAAAAAGATATGGATTCACCCGATTCCATGAATCCCGATAACTCTTGCTTCATGGACCTCTTACATAGTCAAATGGGTACCCAAAATGTAGTCGCCCATCCTTACGACAGTTCATCACAAGTCCCTATTTTTAGCACCCAATGTCCCAATGATGCTCCAAGTGAAGTTGGATCCACACAAGTAGGCCGTAGAACAAAAACGACATGGTCACCAGCAGATGATGTTCTGCTCATCAGTGCATGGCTAAACACGAGCAAGGATCCAATCACTTCAAATCAGCAAAAAGGTGGAACATTTTGGTCTCGGATTGAAAAATATTTTGCATCAAGTCCGAAGGCTGCAGGTCGACCACATAGAGAGGCCATGCATTGTAAGCAGAGGTGGGGGAAGATTAATGATATAGTGTCCAAGTTTGTTGGATGCTATGAGGCTGCAGAAAAGCAGAGATCAAGTGGGATGAATGAAGATGATGTTATGAAGATAGCACTCCAAATATACTTCGATGATCATAAGGTGAAGTTCACCTTGGAGCATGCATGGCGAGAGCTTAGGCATGACCAGAAATGGTGTTCATCTTCATCTACTAGAGGGACTGCAACAACAAAAAGAAGGAAGTGCGTGGATGGCTCTGCTCAGTCTTCAAGCTCCCAACCACATGAAGAGGATGAATCAACAACTAGGCCACCTGGTATTAAGGCTTCAAAGAGTAAATCGAAAAGGAATGTGAACAATACATTAACTGCGGAGGAGCAATCGAAGGCATGGCTTGAGTTTCAGATGTTAGAACTGAAGAGGATGTATGATTTAAAGCAATGTGACTTTGCTTTGAGAGAGAAGGAATATGCATTGAAGGAGACACATAGCAAGCATATCATGCTTGAGAGTCTACTAGCAAAAGCAGAGCCACTTAGTGAAACAGATATGGCTTTAAAGAAAAAGCTCATAGATAAAATGTTTTCAAAATAAAATGTTTATCAGTTTAGTTAATCGGTTGAATGTTTTTGTTTCTATTAGTGAACTTATATGTAATCGGTTGAATGCTTTTTGTTTATATGAGTGAAAGTAATCACTTATAAGTAATCGGTTGAATGTTTAATGAAATGAGAAGTAATCACTTCTATGTTTATATGAGTGAAAGTAATCACTTCTTTGTGTTCTTCTGATCTTGACTGAGTTTTCAAAAAAGGTTTGTCTCTAATCCAAAGATCATCATCATTGAGATAGTATCAGTGTATATATATATGTTCATTGATTTTTTCTTGATGGCATTGACTCAGGGACTATGGAAAGTACTCAATGTGGGTTAAGAGTGATGAAGACCAAGATGTTGCAGATGATTTCTTTCAAGATCAAAACTACAAGACTTTGCCAAGAAATCCAAAGGACAGCTCTCCATTTTTCTGGTTTTGTTTAAAACGAATGATAGTTTGCTCTGTTTGTTTATTTGTGACATTTACCATACAATTTTAGCTAGGGCAACTCTCTCTTTTTTCTTTCTTTGTTTTTTTTGTACCCTTTACCACAAATTTTATCAACTAAAGCTTTCTATTTTTGTTTTCTTGTAACAATTACCACAAATTTATATCAAGTATAGCTCTCTATTCTTGTTTTTTTGTACCTTTTACCACAAATTTAAAGCAAGTACACTGCCCTTTATTTGTTTTCTTGTAAACTCACCCTACTTTTTTCGACCACTTGTGTATACTAGACATTTGCAACTGCATGTACACCACAAAATGTTCTATATAAGCCACACATTTTCATACAATATTTATCACGATCAATTTACAATATTCTCACAAATCAAACACTCTTTTTTTTTTCCTTTTTTCTTATCTCTCAAAAATGGCATCTTCTTCTAGAAATAATTTTGATGATATGCTAGATGATTCTATTGATCAACTTTGCAATCAAATTAGCAATCAGATTAACGATCAAATAACCAATCAAGTCTATCAAAATCTTACAATTCCTCCTGGTGCTCGTCAAAAAGCTCCAATTTCAAAGAAAAAGAGAGCATTCATTGAAAGACGACGTGAAGAAGGACACACTCTATTGTGGAACGATTATTTTAGTGAAAATGCAACATACCCTCCGCTACTTTTTCGCCGTCGATTTAGAATGAACAAGCCGTTGTTAATGCGTATTATTGATCGACTCTCCAATGAAATTCCATATTTTCAACAAAGAAGAGATGCTACCGGAAGATTCGGTCTCTCTGCACTACAAAAGTGTACAGCAGCAATTCGTATGATGGCATATGGTTTTGCAGCTGATGCACTTGATGAATACCTCCGGCTTTCTGAAACCACTGCAATTCAATGCTTGGAAAATTTTGTTGAAGGAGTCATAAATTTATTTGGAGATGAGTATCTAAGGAGACCCACCCAGAGGATCTTCAACGTTTACTCGATATTGGAGAGCTACGAGGATTTTCCGGGATGATAGGAAGCATTGATTGTATGCATTGGGAGTGGAAGAATTGCCCGACCGCATGGAAAGGTCAATACACACGTGGATCCGGAAAGCCAACCATTGTTTTAGAGGCTGTAGCGTCACAAGATCTGTGGATATGGCACGCATTTTTCGGACCTCCAGGTACATTAAACGATATCAATGTCCTTGACCGCTCTCCAGTTTTTGATGATATATTACAAGGTCATGCTCCGAAAGTTAATTACATTGTCAACGGCCGGGAGTATAATTTGGCTTACTATCTCACCGATGGTATTTATCCGAAATGGGCTACTTTTATCCAATCTATTCAGATTCCACAATGTCCAAAGGCATCCTTGTTTGCTACATGGCAAGAAGCTGTCCGTAAAGATGTCGAGCGTGCTTTTGGAGTCTTGCAAGCTCGCTTCGCCATAGTAAAAAACCCGGCTCTTATCCATGATAAGGAAACAATTGGAAAGATAATGAGAGCGTGTATCATACTTCACAATATGATAGTAGAAGACGAACGAGATGGGTACATGCCGTTTGATCCAACAGAATTCGCACAAGTGGAAGCAAACAGAACTTCACAATTGGACTCCACAGTTTCAACTGATATATCATCAAATGTCAGCAATTTGATGACCATGCTGAGCAAGCGGAAGGAAATTCGTAATCAACAAAAACATCAATAATTGAAGGATGATTTGGTTGAGAATATTTGGCAAAAGTTTGGCACAAATCAAGATTACAACTAATCTTTTTCCCCATTTATGATTTCTACTTCTATTTTAATATGCTTTTATGTTTTGAATGTTTAAAAATTTATGAAATGCAATAATTTTCCATTTTAATAAAATCTTAATTGTTTAAATATTTAAACTAATTGTTCTACTTAAATTAATTATATTATAAAAATATTTTTTTTTTCAAAAATAAAAACCCTAATAAGAGTCTACCATTGGAGTACTATAATTTTATTCAACAACAAAAACTCTTAATTTGTAAAAATATACTTTTTAGTTAATAAAAAATATAAGAACTTCAAAATAAGAGTCCAACCAATGGAGATGCCCTTAGGCCTTTTCCTAAGGCCCATATACCCGAATCGCAGTAGGATTGTTAAACCAGAGGAACAGGGGACTCTGTTGAGTTTGTTTTTGTTCCGCCATTTCCTTATTTGAGGATTTGATTTCTGTTTCTTCCCCCTTCTTGGCTTAATTATGTTTGTATTTTTTTCATCTCACTGAGATTTATCACTATGTAATGTCAGTATTTCCACTGTTGCGTTGTCTTCTTGTTTTGTAACATTCTTTTGATGAGCAATAGAAAACACTGTTTTATATATGAGGACTGAGGAGAAACTGATTGGCTGAAATCCTAAGTCTGTTACTCATGCCTTTATGTGTGTGTATCCCACAATCGAGCTTACAAAGACCCTATGATTAAATTTTTGGGTTCCCTTTGGTCTATATAAGACTTTTATTTGTTTTCCTCATTGGTTTCTATTTAGTATTTACCATATGTGCAACCTCCTTATTGTCTTGGCTCTTTGCTCAATTATGTCATTATGTGTAGTTGACTTTGTAAGATGATAATATTTCGGTATTTGCTTATAATTCTAATTTTTTTACAGGTATATTTATGTTTTATGTCTTCCAGAAAGTGGAATCAAACCGGAGATGTCTTAGCTGTGAGAATATTAAGAAGTGAAACTCTGGTCTGAATCAGTCGCCTGAAAATAAACCCCAACTCGATCTCAAGCTCCTCAACTGCGATCTGTGAAGCCTCCAACCTTGTACCCGCGCTCTGCAACGCGACTTCGTCCCACACGTCATCAAAGCAGCAAAACCGCATTGTAAATATCGAAGACAACGACGACCCTTTGCTTGGTTTTCTCTCGAGACAAGGAAGACACACGAGCGAGAACAGAGACTCAACCATAGTCACAATGGCTCTTCTCACTTCCTGCAAAACCTCCGCGACAAACAGAAGGTTCTGCTCTATGCTCTGCATCTCCATCGTCCCTTTTCCAGCTCCTCCTTCAATACTCTTTAGACTATTCAAACACTTGAGGGTTTCCTTCTTGAGCTTGTTCCTGTACCGATTATAAGCTGCGATCTTCTCACTGAGGTTTGCTCCGTTACAGCGCAGAGTCAGCTGAAGATCTCGAAGGCTATGTCTCACTAGCGTCATGACGTCTTTTGAGACGTTACATACATCTAACATTATTAGTGAAGCTTCGGAGACTTGCTCGATCCATTTCTCTTTCCCCTGTTGAAACAGAGACTCTCTTGCTTCTGGACAGTGATCGAGAAGATAGTTTGCAGAGTCTTGTAATTCTCTCAAACCTTCCAAGTCCACTAGCGCCATTTGATTAAAACCTCCAAAGAATATTTGCTTGATTTCAAAAAGTAGAATTCTAAGGAAAGATGAGAATATAATGAGTGATTTGTGATTAGGGTTTAGTGGAATTATAGGGAGACTCCATAAATAGGGAATGTTTTGTATAAAATGAGGAAAGTACAACGAAGGAACTCTAGCTAAGGTGTTTTTTGTTTGTACGTACGTGAAGACAATTGTGTTGGAAACAGGTCATTCAGGTTATAAATTCAAACTAGTTGAAGTTAGTGGTATTTAGGAAACTTCCGTTTGTGTAAGTTGCTTAGGATTATGTTACATTATGGATTTGATCTGATATTGTTGTCTACAAAACAAAACAAAAGGTTCAAATTATTTTGTTTAAACTAGTCGGGTACCTTTATTAGAGAAATCATGCATGAACCAAGCCAGCCAGTGTAAATTTGTAATTATCTGAATTGTAAGGAATCAAAATGGAGACAACAATATATTTGTTTATATATCTGAGGATGTTCCAGAGTTTTCATTTGCATTGTCTAATTTGTCCGTGTCGGTTTTAATAATTTATCAAATCCATCATTCTCTTAACACGGCGCCGTCATATATATTGAGATTTGAGAGACCAACATTCGTTATCTGCTATACGTACGTGCCAGTATTATAGGTCTACACTACATAATACATATAGCCAGGTTGATCCTACAGCTAAATTCAGTTTCGTTAGATATTTTTTTCTTTCTTTTCCAGATCTTGATAATTGAATAAGCAGATTCTCATAGCATTTGATAGATTCAAAGCCATTATTCCAACTTCCAAGTTTCCAACTCCTAATTTGTTTTGTATGAGCATAAAATCTAATCATTTGATTTTCCATTAAGAAGTTAAATTATGCTTATGAGTTCCTTATTAAAAATAAAGTTATCCTTATGAGTCATGATCAAGAATTATATCAATGATCAAACGACAATCACTTCATGAGTTTCTTTCTCATTCGTTTCCAATTATTAGGTTTCTTAAAAAAAAAAAAAAAGCATGGAGCTTCCACAATGGTATCAGTTGACTCGGTATCATTAAATGAGAATTGTGCACCAAGGAAAGACTTCTTGTCACGCAAGAAAACCCATGAGGGTTAGACTTGGAACTAACCTAAAAATGTTCATGACTGGAATTTACTCTCTTATCATCAAAGGCAGTATACGGCTTATTACGGCTAATGTCCATAATCAAAAATTCTAACGAAATATTTAAAACTCTTCCAAGAACACGAGTGAAACAAAGATAGACGAATTTATAAGAACTAATACAAACTGGTACATTACGAGCACATCAATTCAAGTTCCTCGTAAGTCTGCTTCGAGTTTATAGCTAATTTCTCCATAGATTTGAATATCTGTTCCATGCTAGACTTCAGATTGAAAGCCCCCATTACTTCAACTGATGGTACTGTCTTCATCTTCCTCTGCATCTTAAGCTCTTCTTTCTCTAACATCACAAGTTTCCTCTCTATATCTTTGGCCTCGCCATTAACCTTCCTCTGCTCTTCCAATTCCATCCTCTGTTTCTCCACCTGACGGGTTACGTGCATCAAAATCGAGTAAACCACTTCCGTAAACTCCTTCTCTCCATCTGATCTCTCAAGGGTTTGTGACCAACTGTTAATAGCACCAAACAGTGGTGGTTCTTCTGAGAGATCAGGTGTTGGTTCTTGAGGTTCTTGCTTCAAACATCGCATTAGCCAACTGTTCAAGGCCTTAACATACTGAGCCTGAGCATCAATCCAATTCGATAGGTTTTGGCTCCAGTTCCTCAGCTCCAGTTTCAATTCTATAGCAAGCTCAAGCTGAGATATGTCTAGCTTTTCCTTTAATGTCATCTTATCAAGCTTCTTAGCCTCTGAGATTACGCGGGATTGTCTACTATGACATTCTAACATAGAGCTCCACATACCAAACAACCTATATATTGACACAAAATAAGCTGAGATAACTCATGAGGTTTCTCAAACAAACTTAATGGTAACTATAGAATTCGTACCTGTGGATCAGTTTTTTCATCTGAGACCAGAGCTCTTCATCGCGTAACTTGTTTATCGTCAGACATATGTTGTTTATCTTATGGATAGAGACTCTCATTCTCGTAGACAAACACTGAATGAAGGAACGAACGGCTTCAATTTTTCTTGGCTCTGCACTTTTCGATTCCAATCTCCTCAACTGTTTGTAGTTCTTCATGTGAGCTGTTCGGAGTTTCTCCTCAGCCTGTGTAGATAAACAATCAAAAGTCTTACGGAACATAAGCACTTGTATCTGTTTTGCTTAAAACCATATTAGACAATTTTGAGGATACCTTGACTTCTTGGTACAGTTTCTTCTCCCACATGAATAGTTTTTTTAGAGTAGATGAAAGATTAGATCCAAAATCTTCAACTGGTTTGGGATCCAATGGAGTCATCATCATCTTCTTAGCGTAGAGAATGTTTGAAGAAGCTGATAGAGCTAAACAGAATAAAAAACATATAGAGAGAGTGACATCAATAAGGTAAAAGTAAAAAAATTGAACATTACACTATACCTTGATAAACAGAGCTTTTCTGGTAGTATCTGAATCTTGAAGTGTCGAACATCTTCGAAACCTCGTTCCCCGATTCTGAAGCTTTCTTGAACATCTCTTGCAATTGCTTTGTGGCTTCGGAAATATCTGATGAAATTTTTGATTCCTTCGTACCACTCTTTTTATTTGGTTTCTTCTCTGAGATTTTCAGATTTTTTTGTTTCGCTTCTTCAGCTTTAATCTTCTCGTCGTTTCGGCTCATAGGAATCTTCTTCTTCTTCTTCTTCTTCTTCTTCTTCTTCTTCTTTGTCAAAGTGTCTTCTTCATCAAGGAAACGAGTGGTCAGTACTCTGTCTTTGGGATTGGTAGTGTACGGAACCTCATAGCTCTCGAAGAAATTGATAAAATCCCAAGCGTAGTTACTCGGAGGCGGCGGTGGCGGAGGCGGCGTTACGGTTCCGGAAACGTAACTTCTCCGGGAGTATAACGAGTCATGATGATTGGTATTTAGGGATTCGAGTTTTGGACATCCGAATAAATCGCAGTTCATCCTCGTACCTTCTTCTTCGTCTTCTTCTTCGCAATCCGAGTCGAATTTGGGAGGTAAATCGGAATCTGAACTGGTAACAGAGTGAGCTGGGGAAGATGATTCCGGCGAAGACGATTCGTCGGGTTCGGAATCAGCATCGGGCGGAGACTCGACGGCTTGATCGAGGAATCTATGAAGAGCTGGACCAACGGTGTTGAGAGAGAGGAGGTAAGCTGAGTGAGCGTCGGCTAAGGCGTAGCTTCGGCGGAGCGTTTCCTCAAGTGAGTTGCATCGATCACGGCATAGAGCGATGGCTGGTAAACCGTCGAGCTTTGAGGGAGAGCATCCCATAACGGTCGTCCCGGACGAAAGGTTTGTTTGTGTGTGTGTATGTGTTTTTTAAAAACTCGGATTTGACATATAAATAAATCACGACACTAATTACGTGATTAAGGTTAGGTGTAATTAATTTGACAAGTAATAATTAAATGTATATAATTGTATTAGAGAGCGACTAATTTTCTTGTTGTTAAGTTTAAATTTTTTTGACCAAGATCACTTTTTTTTTTTTTTTTTTTTTATGTTGAATTTTTGGAAATTTCTACGCAGCAATTGATATTCAAATCAGTTTTCTATACCTTCTGGATTTAATTTTTTAAAATTGACAAAAAAAGTTCATTTTGATAGTAAAACCGCATTACATGTTTAAAACGAAAAATTTAAATAGAGAAGGGGAGTGAGTTAGTGACACTTCTGCATATAAATGACTTTTTATTTTCGTTCAGGTAAATAAAATGATTACAATACAAAATAAGAGCCGTTATTTTCTTGTAGATGAAAGGACATTGCAACCAAACTTCAATTTGGAAAACTAGTAATCATAAGGAAAAAAAAAACGTTACATTGATTTAATTTGGTCTCGTCTTTGTGCAATAGAACGAACCATGCAATGCAATATTCAACTTGGGAATCATTGAAGCATAGAAAGTGGAAAAAGACGTTTGTTTACAAAAGTTAAAGCTAAAAAGTGAAAGGTGAAAAGTTAAAAATTATAAAGGTTTGAGATTCAAAGTTAACTTAAAGTATTTTATAATGAAATCATGCTCTAAAAGTATATCCTCGCAATAACATGCACATGTTTAGGCTATATATATATATATATATATATATATATATATATATTAAAATTAAACTCATATTATAATCTTTTTTTTTATCAACTCAAACTTCACGATTTTAGCTTGAAACAAAAAGTACATATATACAAATACAATGAAGTTTTTGTCAAGATATAAATCTCTATATCACCTCGTTGGTCATCTCCGACATCATCCGATCTCCAATTTACTCATTACACCCTCTCATTCTAGTCTCATGTATATTAGTATATACACACTTGTAAGTAACTCATTGTCAGCATATATAAGTGACAAGTTTTCCTTTATCTACACTTATTTGGTCCTAATATATACATTTTATTTTTCTTTCTACTAGTTGTAGGCTTGTAGCAATTTTACAGATTACGATGAATATCGTTTTCAATAAAGGGTTGGTCGGAAATCTCCTCTCATAAGTTAGATTAAGGGTTGGGATCAAATAGTCCAAAAAATGATGAAGTATAAGTGCATATACATGGGATGATGATGATGGGAATGGACCCTAGAAACCATTAAATTATTGTCAATACTCTTTAAGTTTATCCATTCATCTGAGTAAGTACATATATAAAAAAGGGTATCCACCAACGAGCATCTGTATGCGCACGTCTCAACTTTGAAGTCGTCAACTTAAGAAGAGTGATAGTTGGACTTCTGGTTTTGAGGCTTTTGAGAAGATAGGACAAAGTAAAAAAGAAAGAAAGGCAAAACTAAAATATACGTATAAACAATGCACGAGGATCTCTAGGTTTCCCTAATCGAGCCCATCTGTTTAAAAGATGAAATTTTCTTTAAAATTTTTTGGCGAAATAGTGGAAAGGTAAAGGAATGTTTCTTTTTTGGGGATGGTGGAGATCCACCTCCTCAAATTTTGTCATTTTATCACAACTTTTTACTACTTTTCTTACTAGGATATTGCCATGCGTATTATATTCAACTTAAAACATTATTTCATTCACGAGTAACCCGAATGGGGAGATATATTTTAGGGACTTTTAAATTGTTTATTCATATATTTTGTAGTTTGAGATGATTAAGAACTTTGGGTTTGTTAATTAAAAGTTTTCTCTCTCAGTGGTGGGTTCTTATTTTGAGTCTCTTAATTTAATTTTTTTTTTTGAAAATAAAAAATTTAAATAAGTCATATATGTTTGTAAAATTATTGTATTTCATAAAACTTTAAACATAGGAAAACATTAAAACATAATAAAAGAGATGTAAAATTCATAAAAAAGGAAATGCTTAATTGTATTCTCCAAATTTTGCCCAAAGATTCTCAACCAAACTAAATTGGTTTAAGTGGTTGTTGATGTTGAACAGGTGGAGTGAAAAGATATTGCCAAACTTGATTGGAAATTTGGTCACAAACTTGATTTAAGCATTCGTCAATGGTGTCATCAAAATTATTGTGCGAAGAAGATGTCATTTTAGAAGAAAAGTGAAATAAAAGATATAGAGTGTTTGATAGGATAGAGAGTGAATTGGTGAGTGTTTGATAAGTCCGAACAATCGTTTTATAGACTTGTATCTCCAAAAATTTGTGGTTTAAAATCGTAAGAAAGTTTGTGGTTTGGTGAGATAAAAACAAAACCTGTACTTGTTTGAGAGTGAGTTGGGATGAGAAAATATTTGAAACTTGAGAATAAAGCAGACTGAATATGAGAGTGCTTACAATCAAGAGTAGCCGATTATAGTTTGCTATATATACAAGTTTATTGAACAACAATTGTGGAAAGAAAAACACAAAACGTGTTCACGGGAAGGAAAAACACAAAGACTTATGTTCTCTTGTGCCGACGTGACAGCTGCAGGTTCACGGGAAGAGCAGAACCACAGACCAGTTTCGTTCTCGTGTGCTGACGTGAGATCACAAGGTTCACAGGAAGAGCAGAACGTAAACCTGCCGAGGATAAGCAAACAACACATGAGATAAGAATTAAAAACAGAACAGAACCATGTTATAAGAACAGAACCATGTTATAAGAACAGAACTATGTTATAAGAACAGAACCATGTTGTAAGAACAGAACTATGTTATAAGAACAAAACCATGTTATAAGAACAGAACCATGTTGTAAAACGATTCACTAAACCAATCACAACAAGTGTTTAACTATTACAACTACCTACCAAGCATTTGTGTTTAAGTGTCACAAACGAAACTATCAACGAAAACAACACAACACAACACAACACCTAAAATTCTCACAACCCAACAAGAAGAAAGACATCAAATCAACAGCATCTCCGACAAATCTTTATGTGAATAACTCAAAAACAACAACATTGATTGTAAAAAGAGACACACACTAACCTGTTTCTCTCTTGCTTTATAAACATGGCCAAACTTTAATAGAGCTGAAGCCGATTACAAACACCAAACCACATACACAAGATCAACAAACACAAGAGAAGCCAATTACTGATTGTTAAAAACATCATCGAAAACCTGAAATAACAAAAAAGACAAGTAGACATCAATGGTGTCATCAAGAATGAAGTGTTATAGGAATAGAGTTAAAAAAGAGAAATCACTTACATTAATCTCTCGGTCCTCTGAATAGCAGCACCAAGCATAGCATCACCAAGCATCAATTGATTCATCTCAGCGCCTCACCTTGTCGGATTAAGACAACACAACATGATAGTAAACCAAAACAGTTTTAAATTGCAAGAAACACATTCAAAAGAATAACCAAAACCTATCCAAGCAAAAGAACACACAATAAAACACACCAAGAGAATCTGAAAAACACATCACAAATACGATGAAACATGAGAAACCAACAGAGATATAGGGCAAGAGACCAGTTAGTAACCTGATGTTTCTCTCTTCAAACCCTCCCACACATTAATCCTTGTACCTCGACTGCCTGCATCAAAGAGACAAAGGTATTTAATTTCACTTATATAGAAAGACAGAAAAAATAGGTTAAGAGAAAGAACACTACCTGAAGATGTAGGGCAGAGAAGAAAACGATCCATCAGAACCATCACCGACCCGCAAAGCATCCTCCAATAGGTAAGAATCAAATGAACCAAAGTACAAATTCAGAAACAAAGAAATGAGAACAACCAACCCTAATCCCAAATTTACGAACAAAATCGAATAAACCCAAATCCCTACTAACTATTCGCGAATTCAACCTACTACACAGAGAAACTTACCCTTGCTTCCAATTGCTTCAACCTCATCTGAATGACTCGACTCCAAACTCAAATCAATATCATCCGATTCGCCTCCGAGATTAAATCCCTTCCGCTTCCCCTTTCTTCTCCACATTCGCCTATGATTCCATAGCTGTAACATATCCTTCTCCTTCCTTTTGTTAAGAATGGCCTTCGATCGAGAGAGATCGAGAGAGAAAAAATTGTAATCGTCGAACAAATGTTTTTTTTTTTGGTCGGAGAAACAAATGTGTTTTTTGGTTCTTCCATTTTTTTGTCCAGCCAACGAACACTCGACACGTACGAACTCTTAAACCATAATCGAGTATGCAATATTAGAGCCTCTCTTACATTTTTTTCTTTATTCTGATTTTTTTTTCCTTCTCCACTAAAACCCCTCTTAGAACACTGCGTTGGGGATAACTTTAGTGTCTTGCATTGCATGAACGCAAGCACATGCTTTGGGGTTTCTACAAAGTCATTAGACGACGACATTTTACCTTACAATACATAGTCAATGTATAATGTTTTCTTTTGGTTATAAGATTTATTTTGATAGTATTTGAATGTGATGACTATGTGTCATTTTTATAAATAATTTGTCAAAGAACATATTTCCTTCATAACATTGGCATGATTCATATTTCCAAAACAGTTTTAAACTGCAAGAAACGCATTCAAAAGAATAACCAAAACCTATCCAAGCAAAAGAACACACAATAAAACACACCAAGAGAATCTGAAAAACACATCACAAATACGATGGAACATGAGAAACCAACAGAGATATAGGGCAAGAGACCAGTTAGTAACCTGATGTTTCTCTCTTCAAACCCTCCCACACATTAATCCTTGTACCTCGACTGCCTGCATCAAAGAGACAAAGGTATTTAATTTCACTTATATAGAAAGACAGAAAAAATCGATTAAGAGAGAAAGAACACTACCTGAAGATGTAGGGCAGAGAAGAAAACGATCCATCAGAACCATCACCGACCCGCAAAGCATCCTCCAAGAGGTAAGAATCAAATGAACCAAAGTACAAATTCAGAAACAAAGAAATGAGAACAACCAACCCTAATCCCAAATTTACGAACAAAATCGAATAAACCCAAATCCCTACTAACTATTCGCGAATTCAACCTACTACACAGAGAAACTTACCCTTGCTTCCAATTGCTTCAACCTCATCTGAATGACTCGACTCCAAACTCAAATCAATATCATCCGATTCGCCTCCGAGATTAAATCCCTTCCGCTTCCCCTTTCTTCTCCACATTCGCCTATGATTCCATAGCTGTAACATATCCTTCTCCTTCCTTTTGTTAAGAATGGCCTTCGATCGAGAGAGATCGAGAGAGAAAAAATTGTAATCGTCGAACAAATGTTTTTTTTTTTGGTCGGAGAAACAAATGTGTTTTTTGGTTCTTCCATTTTTTTGTCCAGCCAACGAACACTCGACACGTACGAACTCTTAAACCATAATCGAGTATGCAATATTAGAGCCTCTCTTACATTTTTTTCTTTATTCTGATTTTTTTTTCCTTCTCCACTAAAACCCCTCTTAGAACACTGCGTTGGGGATAACTTTAGTGTCTTGCATTGCATGAACGCAAGCACATGCTTTGGGGTTTCTACAAAGTCATTAGACGACGACATTTTACCGTACAATACATAGTCAATGTATAATGTTTTCTTTTGGTTATAAGATTTATTTTGATAGTATTTGAATGTGATGACTATGTGTCATTTTTATAAATAATTTGTCAAAGAACATATTTCCTTCATAACATTGGCATGATTCATATTTCCAAAACAGTTTTAAACTGCAAGAAACGCATTCAAAAGAATAACCAAAACCTATCCAAGCAAAAGAACACACAATAAAACACACCAAGAGAATCTGAAAAACACATCACAAATACGATGGAACATGAGAAACCAACAGAGATATAGGGCAAGAGACCAGTTAGTAACCTGATGTTTCTCTCTTCAAACCCTCCCACACATTAATCCTTGTACCTCGACTGCCTGCATCAAAGAGACAAAGGTATTTAATTTCACTTATATAGAAAGACAGAAAAAATCGATTAAGAGAGAAAGAACACTACCTGAAGATGTAGGGCAGAGAAGAAAACGATCCATCAGAACCATCACCGACCCGCAAAGCATCCTCCAAGAGGTAAGAATCAAATGAACCAAAGTACAAATTCAGAAACAAAGAAATGAGAACAACCAACCCTAATCCCAAATTTACGAACAAAATCGAATAAACCCAAATCCCTACTAACTATTCGCGAATTCAACCTACTACACAGAGAAACTTACCCTTGCTTCCAATTGCTTCAACCTCATCTGAATGACTCGACTCCAAACTCAAATCAATATCATCTGATTCGCCTCCAAGATTAAATCCCTTCCGCTTCCCCTTTCTTCTCCACATTCGCCTTTGATTTCATAGCTGTAACATATCCTTCTCCTTCCTTTTGTCAAGAATGGCCTTCGATCGAGAGAGAAACAGCGATAAAGAGATCGAGAGAGAGAGAGATTGAGAGATAAAAAATTGTAATCGTCGAACAAATGTTTTTTTTTGGTCGGAGAAACAAATGTTTTTTTGGTTATTCTATTTTTTTGTCCAGTCAACAAACACTCAACACATACGAACTCTTAAACCATAATCGAGTATGCAATATTAGAGCCTCTCTTACATTTTTTTCTTTATTCTGATTTTTTTTTTCCTTCTCCACTAAAACTCTTCTTAAAACCCTGGGTTGGGGATAACCTTAGTGTCTTGCATTGCATGAAGGCAAGCACATGCTTTGGGTTTCTACAAAGTCATTAGACGACGACATTTTACCGTACAATACATAGTCATTGTTTAATGTTTTCTTTTGGTTATAAGATTTATTTTGATAGTATGTGAATGTGATGACTATGTGTCATTTTTATAAATAATTTGTCAAAGAACATATTTCCTTCATAACATTGGCATGATATCGTATTTTTTAACATATATTGTTTTAGTTGGTTGCTTCAGTTGCGTTACCACTTATTAGTAATTAGCACCCACCAAATTCGTATAACACATGAAAAACATTCGTAGTCGTCATTTTTTTTTTTTAGTCCAAGACTTCACAAGAACCACTCAAAAATAGACATCATTTATTAGGTTAACGGACATAAGATCATGAAAGCATCTCACGTACATTGTCATTGTGGCTTGGCCAAGACATTGTAAATTTGTAAACAAACGTAATGATAACATCCTCTCTTTTTTTTTTCTGATGATGAATTTTATGATTTTATGCTCTTTTTTTTTAATGACCAAACAACGTTATTAATTGTAACAGAGCTTTGTATTTATTAATTGGGCCTGAATACGAAGATAGGCCCATTAGAATCATCACTAACACGAAAACAGCGAAATCTAAATTGGTTGTTCATCTGCTTCATTCAGCTAAGTCTACCTGAATCAGTGCGTCGGCTCAGGCGACAATGCAAGGAGGATCATCGGGAATTGGATTCGGCTTGAAGTATCAGGTTATTCATCATCTTCATCCTCTTCGGATCTTCATTACAAATTTGATTAGTAGATTCTTTAAAGACGATTTTTTTTTTGTTTGCTTTCAGGCTCGATGTATTTCGGATGTGAAAGCCGATACGGACTACACTAGCTTTCTAACAGGAACTCTAAGTCTGAAAGAAGAAAATGAGGTGAACCCATGTTTTTGATTGTGTGTGTTCGTCTTCTATTGAATAGGGAAGATACTGAAAGTTTTGTTCTTTTCCACCATTTGAGATACTTTAAAGGTTCATCTTCTTCGTTTGTCATCTGGTGGATCTGAGCTGATATGTGAGGGTTTGTTCTCTCATCCTAATGAGATATGGGACCTTGCTTCTTGCCCTTTCGATCAACGCATTTTCTCCACTGTCTTCTCCACTGGTTAGTTATGCTTTATCTTTGAGTTGATTAGTTGCTAGAAATTGGAGCTCTGGTAGAATCATAAGTTTTGTATTGGCTTGGAAGCTTGAATGTGTCAAAAAACTCATAATGCTTTTTATCCGTTAAGGTGACACATTTGGAGCAGCGATATGGCAAATTCCTGAGTTATGTGGTCAATTAAATTCCCCACAATTGGAGCGTGTTGCATCTCTTGATGCTCATGTTGGTAAGATTAACTGGTGAGTATCGTCTCAGCTGTCTACTGCTACAGTGATGCAGAAGTTTGAGAACTTATTTCCTCATCTTATGGAAGCTGATTCTCCTATCACTGGTGGAAACAGTGTTCTTTGGTGGCCTTCTGGAAGTTCTGACAAGTTTATCAGTATGGATGAACAAAATATTTTCTTGTGGAACTTAGACTGTTCAAAAAAGTCTGCTGAGGTGATTTAGCTACAAGGATATAGAGACAAACTCTTGTCTTTTAGGTGCTTTTGCCTACCAGGTTTTAAGATCTTTTGTAAGGTATTTTCGTTAACAGGTTCCGGTTTGTATAGGTTTTATCAAAGGATTCAGCTGGGATGTTGCATTCTTTATCTGGTGGAGCATGGAATCCACATGATGTAAATGCTGTTGCAGCAACTGGTGAATCATCTGTCCAGTTCTGGGACCTGCGTACTATGAAGTATGATATCACTATTGATCTCCTCTGTTCATGCATACAGTTAGGAGGTTTTTACGCATTGATATTACTCACCCACGTTATTACATGCTCTCATGGTTTTTTTTTAAATTTCAATTTAGTGTTAGTTGCTTTTGGTTTTACCCTTTCACATCAACTTATGCATATATGTTGACTTTTCTCTATGTTGTTTGTCCAACGAAGGAAGGTTAACTCAATTGAACATGCTCATGTACGCGGTGTTGATTACAATGCCAAGAGAGAACATATACTTGTAAGACTTCTCTCTTGTATCTTCATAAGCACTGCGCAATAATACTCTATTGAAGTGAAATAATGGTTTTTTTGAAAAATATGATGTGCATATTTGTTTAGACTGTTCTTTACATCGTCCGTGCATAGAGCTGAATTTAATCGTTGTAGAACTCAACCTTTTGACTTGGTATAGAAATATTATCATATCTTAGCTGTGATGGATTAAACATTCAGCTGTGCAGATAACTGCAGAGTATGAATCTGGCATACATGTCTGGGATCTCCGGAAGGCCAAGGTTCCTGTACAAGAGCTTCCTGGTCATACACACTGGTATGTTTGCTTCCGTTTCCTTTTTGCAAACTGTTTTTTTTAAAGTAACCAAGATCCTTGAATTTGTGCCTTTGTATGTTTCTGTAAAATTTGTTTTTGGTCGAAAGATGAAATTCTTACTGACAGTTTGTTGTTTTTTGAAGGACATGGGCTGTCAAGGGTAATCCTGAGCATGATGGACTGATTCTGGTACTCTACCCTCTTTCTCCTTTACTTTTCTTGACACAATCAAATCGTTCTACTTAGTAGTTATGTATGCTAGCTGAAATGTGCAGTTTATGTTTGGTACATGCTTTGTTTTAGTTTAGAAAACAAAGCCTATTCTTTAACTTTGCTCACACTATAATAATTATTATGTCAATTCTGATCCCTTCAATCGAAAACACAGAGCGCTGGAACAGATTCGGCTGTCAACCTGTGGTATGCTTCAGCATCATCCAGTGATGAAAAACCCTCACAAAGGTTGTGTTAAGTCTCCCTCGCACCCATGATTTTCATTATTTTTTTCCAACACTGTTTTGATTCTATAGTTACCATCTTTCTCAGCCCTGTGGAATCCATACGTCAGCGTGTGAACCCTTTGCTCAACTCATACACTGACTATGAAGACAGTGTCTATGGTAAAATATCTTACACCTTATGATACCATTTATCTTGTTAACCAAACAATACTTAATACTGTCTAATTGTCAACACAGGCCTTGCTTGGAGTTCACGTGAGCCTTGGGTTTTTGCATCATTATCATATGACGGAAGAGTAAGTAAATTTTCTCTATAATCACAAGATCAACCTAAACTTTATATAAAGACCCCTTATAATCACAAGATCAACCTCAACTTTATATACAGAGCTTTGGGGGATTCAACTGATAAATGTCTATTGCTTGTATAGGTCGTCATCGAATCTGTCAAGCCTTTCCTTCCGAGAATATAGTAAAAAAACTCAGCATCTCTATGCTCTGACCCACACGACCCATCTTGGAAAAGAAGCTGGCACTATTGTATTTAAAATAATGTGAGACAATCTTTGTGGATCTTGATATCTATTATCAGTAGCCCAGATTCTTTCGGTACCAATATCCAGTTGCTCTGATCTAAACAGATTCAACGACTAAGTAAGAAAATGAATTGAAAAAAAAGGGACCATTCCTCCTCGGATTGGATTTATATGTACATAAAGACATGTTGAGGCATGTGACCACAATAAAAAGGTTGAAAAAACGGACTTTGAATCTTTCTATAACTGAATCAATCTGATAGCATTTCTTCTAGCTCAGGCTCATCCGAAATAGATGATGCATCATCATAATCTAACCTCGTACCATTATACAATCCTCTGTCCTGTAAATCAGTTTGGTCTTCCTCATAATCTGTCCCTGTTGACGACTCTGCATCTTCATCTTCGTTCTGTTCATCATTGCTTACTACAACATCTTTTTTGTTTTTCTTCCAAAGTTTTCTCGAATCCATATTTCCCGCCTTTAATTTAGTATCTTCGCATATACAAGTTGATGGATTCTCATGAAACTCACCTCTACCAGCTCGTACTTCCTTTGGCTCTCCCATGAATCCTCTCTGAAATGTTCTGACTCTTGAAGCAAACTCCTCCCAAGTAGTATTCTCTTTGCTCATAAACAACTTGTATAGCTTTTTCGCATTCGGTCTAATTGTCGGTTTATGTCCAAAATATCTCCTACATAAAAACCAAGAATCATTCAACACAATGCTAAAAAAACATAAATGAAGTAGAAAGAAAGAATCTTTGGTTTATTAAACTACCTTCGACCGGCTAATATTCTTGCCATGTTCCCGTTATTGTTGGTAACGAAGACATCACTTTCATCACACACAACGAAATCGAGTGCAGCCATCCGTGAAGAATAAGAAGAAAATGGTTTCAACTCCATTTTTGTTGCTATGGTGTCTTTTGAATAGAAATGAGGGAAAAGTGCTTTCAAAGGAGCTAATGATTTCTCTCCTCCGTAAACTTCACCTGATGCAACGTATATATGAACATCGCTCCCATATCCCAAAGCTCGAAGCATTAATCCAACTTCTTCTGGTGTAAGCGGACATCTTCCTTGTCGCCTTTGCTTCTCCGGGTTATTTACCTGCCATGGAAGTTTAACTCGTTAAATCCAACAAGAAACGAGAAAAAAAAGAAGGCATGAAACAATAAGATTTTGTATCCCTACATGTAAAGTTTTCCATCTCCTTCTGATTGTTCCCAACTCTTTTTTCTCCTTGTCACCACCTCCATAGTAACATCCCGAGAAGGCAAGCATATCAGGTTCAAATCTAAGATGTAAAGCAATGAAGTGTTTGCTCTTTTTCCTCATTCTTCGGACCAATTCATTACCCATTTCAATAATTGGATCAGTGAACTTAAGCGCATGATAGTTTACTCTACACCTCAGCTTCTGCAAATCATCTCTCAACTTGTTTGAAAGTCTGTAATCAAATTTATTTAATTGGACTGCCTGAAACAAAGAGTTGGTTCATATATAAGCATCATTAAGAAAGATGAAATCATGAAGCCTTAAGATGATATGAAGCTTAAGGATTGAGAGAGAAAAGCATGAAAACTTACATGCCTTTTCTGAAGAACAGGTAATACCCGATTGATATAACATCTCTCATTGCATTTTCTCGGTACACGCATTCTACTAGGACTCCATGTTCGCCCTCCTTTTTGTGGAAGTGTCTCTATGATTTTGACATCTTTTGAGAGAAATGACATAAACCAATCAACATCGAAAATATGTGAGAAGTCACTGCATCATAGGAAAAAACACAAAACTAGATGTTACGAAGACGCACAAAACTTTTGATTTTTACCAAAGCAAATGCAAATCTGAGCAAAAACCTGGCATCTTTCCAGTAGGATTTCTGATCTAGCTTTGGAATAACAAGTGTAGCATTTAGAATCCGAGCAGCAACAACAGCATCTACAATCTGATATAATCAGAACAATTACATGGTGGAAACTCAGAACAAAACTTCAGTAACAAAAATATTACCATAAAACCAGAGAAAAGCTAAAGGAACTTACTCCAGTTCGTTGTTGGTTTAAACCACCACTAGTGGCGATTGCCAAGTATCGATCATTCCTAGTAATTGCTTTAGCATCTGCAGAAGTAAATCAAATGTAGTGTGACTAACAAACCTCCTGAAATTCAAAAACTACCCCTGGCTGATTCTAGCTAGCTAAACTATATCCCCAAATTGCAGAAACACTCAAGCATTCTAAATTGAACTCTCTCTAAATTTCATATCTCTAAACACCAAAAGTGAAAAACTTTACGCACTTGGGAACTTGGTGCTTGCATTACAGCAACCATAAAAGAATTTAGCATTCCAAGAACGCCAGATATCACGATCTGATCTCCCTCCATTTCTCTGCTTCCATTTAAAACAAACACACAAACCCCAAAAGAGCCAATAAATAAGGTGAGATGCAACAAAAATATCCACACTTTACAACAAAAATGCACACTTTGCAGCAAAGAAACATTAGAAAAACCCATTTTTGAGTATATCAAAACCATATGTCAATCAAAATATCAAAAAAATTAAGAACCCTAACCGGAACTGTGAAAACTACTGGTATGTTCTTCTCATCATTGTCTACAGAGATAATCCGCTTCTGCAATCAAAACAGAAAACAATGGCGTTAAGAAACAGAGAGAGATCATAAACAAAAATCTGTAAAGTCTAATAAAAGAGAGAGAGAGCGTGTACGGAGATGCGGCGATCGGAATCATCAGGAGGAGGTGAAAGAATGGAGAGAAGAGCGAAAAGGATGAGGAGAGCTCCAGAGACAGCGCATATTAGAGGAAGGAGACGACGAAGACGGTTGTAATAACTGTAGTGCCGCCGCTGAAAAGCCATTGAAGGCTACACGCGGCGCTTTTTTTACCTTCGCCTCGAAACAGAACACGCGGGCTCCAATGGAGACAGAAACACAAAAGTCTTCGTCTTTAAAGAGAGTTTTTAAAAAAAATTGTGAATCCCTCTCTGGTTTTCACGACATCTCCATTACAATCATTACAATATTCTCTTCTCTCTCTCTCTCGTTTCAATCAAAGATTGAATTTTTATATTTATCAGAGAGAGAGAGGGAGAGAAAGGTTGAGTTTTTATTTTTATATATTGAGAAATGTAATTTTTTTTGTTTTTGTTTTTGTGTTGGGACAGTTCTTATAGATTTCTGGGCTCTGAAAGAAATGAGGCACCGCCTCCAGCACTTCCTTCTAACAGCTTTATTTTTTCTTTTTTTTAATTTCATTAATTATTCTTGAATTAATTATGAAATTTAATTTCAGTTTTAATGATAAATATTTAATCACTATGATGAGCTGGATTGAGAATATTGCAAATGCAAGTTATTCTATTTTTGTTGATTTTGATTCTTTATTTCCCTGTTTTGCTTATTTACACTTATCAGGACATTATTTGTTTCCTAATTATCGAAAATAATTATTTAAGAGATAAGATTAGTGTTTTTGTAAACTCTTTAACCATCTTTTGACAATAGAGCCAGTTGCAAGCTTTTGTTTTTGTTTAAATCACTTTAGAACTTTAGATTACTGTCCCATAATGGTGTAAATATTACTCTTTGCTTTTTAGCATTTGTTATATCATTCGTCCTTCTGAATTTTCTTCTTTATTAGAGAGAAAAAAGAAGAATATTTGAAAGTTTAACTATTTCGGTTATTAGCTTTTGCTAAAGAGTGTAAGTGAACAAATAGCGTGAACTGCCAAGGAAAGTATACTCTTTTTGTCTTGTCTTTTTACACTGTTTCTGTTTGCTTGGTCTTGTCACAATTCGCTCAGCATAAATGGTGTGAGCCGGTTTGAGGAATTTTGGATTCGTACTCCATACCAAATTCGGGAAAATAATTAACGGTTTTAAGATCATCTCTACCTATGGTCTAAGTTCTAACCCGAGTAAGAGGTCCGGTCTAGTTACGCAATTGATTGAGATAAAAAAAACAAAAAAAAAAAAGATAATTCACACGCAAATTAATTGTAGATTATTGAGTTTCAATCGTTTGTTTATCTTTACGCCTTCATCGAATCATTAAAGATGATGATTCTTTTTCTTGGTATAACTTACAAGTTTCACCATGTGAAGCGTAGTAGTTTATTAAGTGTGTCAACCATACACTGAGAGTCTGAGATTTATAGTAAGTTCACTCATTTCGTTGCAATGTTAACATCTACTTTTCTTCTTGAATACTTATACATCGTAATCGATTACAAAAGATTTCATCACGATCATCAAATTTTCATTTCTGTTTTGTACCAAGATTCGCAGTGATAATAAGTTTTGTAATTAGTTAGAGTAATATAATACTATATACTACATTATTATATATCTCTTTCGTTACTATTAATACGCTTGTGAGTTGTCTATTGTACAATGTCACGTATGTGTTGATCACGACTTCCTAAGGACTACAGTCGTACTTTATTTAGTTTTCTTAAAAAATTCGAATTCTAATTAAACAAATTGCAGTAAAGAACAACAAAAATAGAAAATTAAGAGACAATGATCCAAGGATTGATTCCCTTTAAGATAAGATATATCCACTTGCCATCAGATTCAACTCTCTCTCTAAGTCAGAAATCAGAATGCTAGAGATCTAATTTTCCGGAATTCCAATTTCATCCCGGTCTTATTTATTTTAGAAAACATACAAACTTGGTTTAAGTTTTTTTATTCACACAACATGATCTCATTAGACCGTAGTAATTATATAACACACACCATTTCGAAGAGAGTGGAGGTAATAAAAAAAAAAAGCTTACCAATTCATAACTTGCTTACGCTTTTCTTTGATAAGCTTCCCAAAGCCTTAGCCTTGGTCCTCAGAACAAACTTCTGAACTTTTCCAGTCGATGTTTTAGGAAGATCCTCAAACACGATACTCCTCGGAGCCATGTAATGCGGAAGCCGGTCCCTGCAATAATTTATAAGCTCCTCCGCACTGACTTCTTTAACCCCGTCTTTGAGCTTCACAAATGCACAAGCAGTCTCACCCCAATACTCATCTGGCCTCGCAACCACAGCTGCTTCAAGAACACTAGGATGGGTGAACAGAGTAGACTCAACTTCGATCGAGCTAATGTTTTCTCCTCCAGAGATTATAATGTCTTTCGATCGATCTTTGAGCTCTATGTATCCATCGGGGTGTTTAACACCTAAGTCACCACTCCAAAACCACCCTCCTTTAAAAGCTTCCTTAGTTGCCCCAGGGTTCTTTAAGTACCCTTTCATCACTGTGTTTCCCCTTAAGACAACTTCACCCATAGTCACACCATCAGCCGGCAAAGTTCTCATGGTTACGGGATCTTTAACTTGTACTTCCTCGATCCCCAAATGATTAACGCCTTGTCGGGCTTTCATTTTCGCCTGTTCTTCTCTAGTCAAAGAGTCCCACTCAGGTTTCCAAGTACAGATCGTGCCTGGTCCAAGAGTTTCAGTTAATCCATAGGAATGAAACATAGAAAACCCCAACTCTTCCATCTTGTACATCACATGAGCTGGTGGTGGAGCAGCACCGGTCATAAAAGATACCTTCCCGGGAAGCGGTTTCTGCTCGGATTCAGGCGCGTTGATGATCATACTCAATATTGTTGGCGCACCTGCCATGTGAGTCACCTTGTGCATGGTAATATTATCGAATATACCCTTGGCAGTTACATTCCTCAAACAAATATTAGTCCCACCAATAGCGGTAACACCCCACAATAAGCACCAGCCATTGCAATGAAACATGGGATTAGTCCATAGAAAAATAGGCGATGAGTGCATTTCGTTGAGTATAACCGCAGCTAGAGAATTCAAATAAGCACTCCTGTGACTATAAACAACACCTTTGGGACTTGAAGTGGTACCTGATGTGTAATTGACAGAGATAGGATCACACTCATCGGTTGGTCTTTTAACTTCGAAATCAGATTTCCCCATGGCCACAACATCTTCGTATTCCATAGTAATATTCTTCTTCCCTGAAACAGGTTGCGTAAGAGGCTCTGGGATCAAGACCAAAAGCGGGACCTTGTCACCGTTCTTAGAGAGGATCTCACAAGCTCCTTGAGCTATTTGAAGAAACTGATGATCAGCAAAAAATACTTTCGTCCCTGAATGTCGCAGTAAGACAGCTATAAGTGCTGAGTCATGACGAATGTTGAGTGTACATAGCAAAGCTCCAGTCATAGGAACACCAAAATGTAACTCGACCATAGCTGGAACGTTTGGGGCCAACACTGAAACCTGATAATTTCAAGAATCAGAATCACTCTACTTGAAAACTTTCTTAGGGATGAGAAAATTTTGGAATCCACTATCACTACGAACAAAAAAAAAAATCTCAGAAACTATGAGACAGAGGCATGCGACCAATCAAGCTAAAAAAGGAAAAAGAAATAAAAGCTCTGACCACATCACCGGTGGAGATCCCGAGCTGGGAGAGAGCAGAGGCGATTCTGACGCAGCGGTCACGAGTCTGGCGCCACGTATACTTGACGGAGCCATAAACTACGGAGAGTCTGTCAGCATAGACGACGGCAGATCGATCGAGGAAACTGATCGGAGTGAGAGGAACGTAGTTGGCCGGACACTTGATTGTTCCCTCCATCTTCTTTGTTTTGTTCACTCGCTGTCGCTGGCCCCTCGAGGTGTTTATAAACTAGATATAACTCTTTCCCTTTTTAGTAATGAAATCTAGCCTTAGGATTTTTGTGGTATTATGTAATTGGGAAAGCTTTCATCTATATCCGATTTTTGCTATCCAGTCTACATATACAGTACACACCACATATTCTTTTGGGTGGTCTATCAAAGTTAGCTAGAATGACGTCATCATTATGGTTTCTTTTCTATATATTATTTTCTTTTTTCTTGTTTCACAAGTTTTTCATTGTCAAACGTGAGTACATAAAAATTTACAAACTCGTAATATTTAGTAGGCATGGCCACCACCTTCTTTTGGAAACAATGTAAGTTGTTAACATCACATATTGGCCACCTCAAGTCTCTTAACTCTCTATTTCTATTTTAATTTTGGTCACCAGTCTCTGTTTTCATTTTTCTGTGATAGGAATATGTTACAAACCAATCGTTGGCAGGACCAATGAAGAGTTAGTTATGGTCAAAACAGAGTCACGTTATGAACTTTGTTTTCAAGTCCTCGTTTGACCTTCAACAAAATCCCATCACCTGTTTTCATTTATAATCAACACAAAACAGCCCAAAATAAGAAAGGGCTACCTGGTTATGTACTTCCTAATGGCCTCACTATTAGCAATAAGCTCAAGCGGCCATGACACCTCAAAAAAATAAAATCTTCAGACCTTTAATCTTGGATACTAGTATACATCGTAATTAAATAATCAATTACAAAGATTCATCACGATCATCAAAATTTCATTTCTGTTTGGTAACAAGATTTGTTTATGATAATAAATTTTATAATTAATTAGATGAAAACCGGCGTTATGCGACATGATGTTTTTTTCCTAAATTAATTTTGGTTAATATAATTATGATGGAAGAAATTGAATTTCCCGGAATTCAGTTTCGTCCCCGTTTTATTATTTTAGAAAACATACAAACTTGGTTTAAGTTTTTTAGTCACACAACATGATCTCATAGACAGTAGTAATTTATAACACATGTCGAAGAGAGTGGAAGTAACAAAAAAGCTTACCAATTCATAACTTGCTTACGCCTTTCTTTGATAAGCATCCCAAAGCCTTAGCCTTGGTCCTCAGAACAAACTTCTGAACTTTTCCAGTCGATGTTTTAGGAAGATCCATAAACACGATACTCCTCGGAGCCATGTAATGCGGAAGCCTGTCCCTGCAATAACTTATCAGCTCCTCCGCGCTGACCTTAGACCCGTCTTTGAGATTCACAAATGCACAAGCAGTCTCACCCCAGTACTCATCTGGCCTCGCAACCACAGCTGCTTCAAGAACACTAGGATGGGTGAACAGAGTAGACTCAACTTCGATCGAGCTAATGTTTTCTCCTCCAGAGATTATAATGTCTTTCGATCGGTCTTTGAGCTCAATGTATCCGTCGGGGTGTTTAACACCTAAGTCACCACTCCAAAACCAGCCTCCTTTAAAAGCTTCCTTGGTTGCTTCAGGGTTCTTTAAGTAACCATTCATCACTGTGTTTCCCCTGAAGACAACTTCACCCATAGTCACACCATCAGCTGGCAAAGTTCTCAAGGTAACAGGATCTTTTACTTGTATTTCCTCGATCCCCAAATGATTAACGCCTTGTCGGGCTTTCATTTTTGCCTGTTCTTCTCTAGGCAAAGAGTCCCACTCCGGTTTCCATGTACAGATCGTGCCAGGTCCATAAGTTTCAGTCAACCCATAGGAATGAAACATAGAAAACCCCAACTCTTCCATCTTGTAAATCACATGAGCTGGTGGTGGTGCAGCACCGGTTATAAAGGATACCTTCCCCGGAAGCGGTTTCTGCTCGGACTCAGGCGCGTTGATGATCATATTCAATATTGTTGGTGCACCTGCCAAGTGAGTCACCTTGTGCTGGGAAATATTATCGAATATACCCTTGGCAGTTAAATTCCTCAAACATATATTAGTCCCACCAATGGCGGTAACACCCCACAATAAGCACCAGCCATTGCAATGGAACATGGGATTAGTCCATAGAAAAGTAGGCGATGAGTGCATTTCGTTGAGCAAAACCGCAGCCAGGGAATTCAAATAAGCACCTCTGTGACTATAAACAACACCTTTGGGGCTTGAAGTGGTACCTGAAGTGTAATTGACAGATATAGGATGACACTCATCCTTTGGTCGTTTAACCTCGAAGTCGGATTTTCCCATAGCCACAACATCTTCGTATTCCATCGCATTCTTTTTCCCTGAAACAGATTGAACAAGAGGCTCCGGGATCAAGACCAAAAGGGGGACCTTGTCACCGTTCTTAGAGAGGATCTCACAAGCTCCCTGAGCTATTTGAAGAAACTGATGATCAGCAAAAATCACTTTTGTCCCTGAATGTCGCAGTAAGACTGCTACAAGTGCTGAGTCATGACGAATGTTGAGTGTACAGAGCAAAGCTCCAACCATAGGAACACCAAAATGCAACTCGACCATAGCTGGAATGTTTGGGGCCAACACTGAAACCTGATAATTTCAAGAATCAGAATCAGAATCACAACTTGAAAACTTTCTTAGGGATGAGATTTAAAAAAAAAAGAAATCTCCAAAACAGCGAGACAGAGACATGCAATAAAAAAAGAAGTAATAAATCAAGCTAAAAAAAAAAAGGAAAAAAATTCTAACCACATCGCCGGTGGAGATCCCGAGCTGGGAGAGAGCAGAGGCGAGTCTGACGCAGCGGTCACGAGTCTGGCGCCACGTGTACTTGACGGATCCATAGACTACGGAGATTCTATCAGCGTAGACGACGGCAGATCGATCGAGGAAACTGATCGGAGTGAGAGGAACATAGTTGGCCGGAGACTTGATAGTTCCCTCCATCTTCTTTGTTTTGTCCGCCGGAAAAGTAGTAGTCAACTTTAACTGTTCCTCTTTACTTAAATCGCAAATCTAGCCTTTGGATTTTTGTCGTATTATGTAATAACCATACATCTATTTGGTTTTTGCCATCTCAGTGTAGTTCTAGTACGAAGTGGTCTACACCACATATTCAGTGTCGTATTAACTTTTTCTTTTCTTGCAAAAAGCACCTTTTACATGTTTTTCAATTTCAAGTACAGAACATAATTTTTTTACAAACTGAAAATATCTAGAGATTAAATAAATCCACACATCCTTACAGTAACTAGTTAAAAACAGTGGCTTCGTAAATGTACCTATGAAATAGCTCAAGAAAAGCCTGAGACTTGAAGAATGGCGATGCAGCATTCGTGTGGAAATCAGATCTGGCAGTTCAGGCCCTGGAAGATTTTGTCTCTGCTCCAGAAACAGTCATCAAGCTTCCAGTGTCAGACATGTAGTGATAATTGTAATTGATTCTGGTCACAAAATCAGCCAAGTGAGGGAAGTGTCCCACATTCAGCTTCGAAGACAACACCTGCAAGTTCAATTTCCCATATTCAATTAGATTTAATTAAGGTTTTAATGTTTTATACGTACTCAAGAGTTTGAGACAAGTGGCCTTACTCTAAGGAGGAAAGCAATACAGTCCTCAAATTGTTTCTCAATCCTGTCTATCTCCATTTCGCATCTCGCCTTCATCGCTGAAACTGCTCCTCCGCTGCTCAGAGTCTGTTGTATTGAGTAGAATTCTAGAGCTAAACCGAGAATCATATTGATCCGACTTGCGATGATTGCCCACTATACAAACACCACAAAACATTTGGTGTTATAGCTACAAATTCAATTTTTTTTGTTATGCATTTAAGAATGGTCCATTACCAGCTTTTCTTGTACCACAAAGCATTGCCTCTGAATCGATAACAAGTAGGTCTCATGTACATATATGACTTCATCTAGAGACCCTGCTTTTACCATAGATTCACACAGTTCACGCCACGCGGTGTGGTATACCTGTTTACAAAATCCAGTTAAGCCTGACAAGCTTTTCATCTTATTCAAGCAGCAAACGGCGGTAATTGTAACTAATTATTCAGTATCAGCAATTCCCTGTCCATTACGTATTGATGAAAAGCATCCACAAAATTGAGGAGCTTTTGTTCCAGTAACCAGTGGTGCTTGCGGATTTTTGTTGCAGAGCCTTTACCCTATAATATATAAACACCAAAGTCACTAAGTTTATCAAACTAAACCACATTATTATGATTCCTCTTTATATTAATCCTTATTGATAAATAAAAAAATTGATTAGGCTCTTTAAAATTGAATTTAAGTGTCACATGAAACAGTTTAAAATGAAAGAAATCAGTTTGAGAGATATCAAAGACCTTCCACATCCACCTTCGTGCTTTATCAAGCACATATTTTGCTCGCTTCACCTTCAACAAAAATCCCATCACCTGTTTTCATTAAAACAGTCAAACACAGAACATCGAAATGTTTCCTCAAAAAAAAAAAGCTGGATAAGAAAGGGCTACCTGGTTATACTTCTTAATGGCCTCACTATTGGCAATAAGCTCAAGCGGCCATGGCACCTTAAAAAGGAAAATAGTTTAGACCTTTAAATACACATATATATGTAGCCCATGTAATATGCCAATACGCAGCATTTAGGTGGAAGACTATATGTGTTTCTCTATACCTTGTATGTGAATTTGAGAGACTCAAGACAATCTATCCCAAAGTTGTTAACACGGCTTTTACGAGTTGAAGTAAGTGGTATTACGTCACCCTTGACATCTTTGTCTCTGTCTAAAGAATCTTCTCTGGAAAAAGATACCACCAATGAATCAGGACTGCTTAACAACATGGCATCAGCTGAATTTCTAATTGATTCCTGTAGACAATCATTACAATTTGGAATTTAGTTTGTCTGTATGAACACGATTAACAACCAGAATCTTTTTATAAGTGATAACTAAGATGAGAGAAGTGTCGCTAGAACGCACCAAGAGTGGTTACCTGAAGGATTATGTTCAACTCAAAATCATCATTTGATGACTCTCCCTTGCCCAGTCTATCGAATATGACAGTCAGAAAGTGTTGCAGAAGGTCCCCTGAATTTTTGAAGGATTTATTAAGATTCCAGATACAAACCTATTGCCAAAGAAGTTGAGGCACAAAAAACATACCTGAACTTTATTTTGAAAAGAAAAAACATACCTGAACCTAACAAGTAAATGGCACGCAACACTGCAAGTTCGTGCATCAGTTTCCAATCATTCATTAGTCTTGACAAAATCACTTTGCCAATGTAGTCCGTCTACAAAACACACAACTTTCATAAGGTAACAGAAGTATGAAAGCTGTAGCAAACAATAGCATCGCAAAGCTTACATCACAGTACCTGCCTCCTGATGTAGATTGTGAAGCATTCTTGCAATATTACAACAGGAAGTGGAGTATCACTTGGCTCTTCCTTAAGCATCCAGCTGAGAACTCTCGAAGGAAGTGTACTATTCTTTTGGAAAGGTAAAAATTCTGACATATGGAGCTTGGGCTTTTTTTGTTTTGTTGATCACAAAGATTTCAAAATAAGCTATCAGAAACTATTGCAAAAGGGAGAAAAGTGAAGGATTGGACATAAAATGAATCATAGAATCATCAGTATCAATTACCTGGAATGACGGAAGTAAAGTGGGAAAGGGAAATAACGTTTCTAGAATTTTGGTGTCATCCTGAGAAGAAAGAAACTCAGATAAACCAAATTGAAATCCAAATTTGTAGTTCGTTCCGCTCAATCCAGCATCTGCCAATCCAGTTCCCTCAAACACAGCACTCAACAAACTCTCATCATTTAAAGAGGGTAAACAATAGTTTTGTGATAAGTTCAAGGCGTTCCACGCCGTTTTATTCCTCTGAAGATCGATTTTAGATACTGAAACAACAACGTTTTCATGACAGAATGACCCTTGCAATGCCTTCTCGGCAGCGAGACCAGTTTTTTCGTTCCTAACACAAGTATCATAACATGCACTCTGGTGTTCTAGTTTGGCCTCCCTAGATCTTTTCTCTTGCACAGCACCAACCAACAACTTATACCACATTCGATCTGAGTAGGTGACAACCGGAAGATCTTTATCACCCATGCCATTCACCAGCTCTCCACTTATATATGATGCTAAAGTTGGAGAAATCTCCCACTCATCCACCTCATCTTTCCACAGATATCTAGATACATGATCACCATGGCCTATAAGGCCGGCAAGTGATAGACAAAAGATTTCAGACAAGGATAAATCTGCAGTGCTTCTAAAACTGTTCTTTTCAGCCAGGGGTATGGCAGTGTCCAAATTCCCAAAACCATATCGCCCACGATACTGAATCTTTCCAGAAATTTCTGAAGACGTGGAAGGAATATGCTGAATCAGCTGCAGTGACTTTCCAGCAGAAACAATCGACTTACAGATGTCTTTTATGAAAAGTGGGCATAACACCCTATTATTCTGGTCTTTTTCTTTGTCAGAAACTGAACTGGAGTCATTCACGTTCACTCCTTTCTTTTGATTTAACTTAGTTACATTTAATTTTGGACCCGGCACCCTCGTCAACAGATAGCTTTTCTCCCAAAACTCTGCATCGTCAACGGAGACTGACTGGTTGGCTGTAAAAAATAACTGCGAAGAACAAAAGTTAATTTTCACCTCAACCAAAGATTTCATATAAACGAACTTTCAATGTGCTAGCCTTGTATACAAAAAACTTGATGTGGAAGAGTAAACTGCTAGAGGAAAGTCGTTTAATACTCATGAAACATAAATACAATTCCAAGAACACCTACCTCTTCAAAAGGATCATCAAGAGTTCCCTCAAACAGCCATGAATCCAACCCCTCTACATATGGCAATAAACTTCCAGCAAAGATTTGTAGCAGCATGTGAAAACCTTCCACCTGGTCCAAAATATTATCATTATACCAATTATAAAAATGAGCAACAAAAAGGGAGAAAACACAAAAATAAAAAACTCAGGAAAAAGGCCACAACCTCACCACCTTGTACAAGGCATACTTCATCTAGCCTCTTGTAAAGGTAATCAAGAACGTGTACAGCAATTTCAGCTGCCGAAATAGTTGAACTTGACTCAAAATACGCATGAGGGAGTGCACATCGTACAACTTGTAAGAGATATTCAGCACCTGAACACAGACTACCAAATAGAAAGAAAGATGAAGACTGCTATAAAATATAACTCTTGAACCGAGAAAGAGCATCCAACAGAAAAAAAAAAGCATCTAGGTTACACACCTAGATAAAGAACTAGTTAATCCCAATAGGGTTGGAGTGACAGCAATATTAGAATTGTTGATCTTCACTTCCTCGTTCAAAGCAATATCTCTGAGTCTCTGATCCAATACCAATTGCATATCAGTCTCCACACCACAATTGTTCAAGAACAGATTAAAGAAAATAAAAGGGGATAACTTGCCTCAAGCCAAGCAGAGATAGAGTTAGAAAACGCCATTAAAGTAGGAGGAGACCTAGGAGAGGTATTAATTCCAGAAACAATAGACTCAACAAGCTTCAAAGATGTTGCAGCATACAAAAACCCAGAGAGAAGAAGATGAAGGCTTGACTGAGACAAATGAGAAACTCGTATCTCACTTTTAGGGCGAAAAGTTTGTTCCTTTTGGTGCCAGAGAATGAAGGGACTAGAGAAACCTTGCAATGCTTGTAAGAGACCTCTCACCAGATCCAATTCATTCACGCTCACTGAGAAAGGGGCTAGTTCTGAGTGGTGTCTCCAAACTCTGCGACTGCACATCGCTCCCGGAATTGGGGTTTCTGAGCCAGCGCGATCAACTCGAAGCAACGACGAGAGCAACGACTCCATAGCTGCGTTCAGCTACTATAAATTTTGTTTTTCCATACCACAATTGACTCTAAAGAGGGGAATCGAAGAAGCTTGCTATGAATGATTTTGAGAAGAAAAGAGAGAGAGAGTGAGTGAGAGTGCGAGCGAGATCATATGAAAAAGGTATCTAATGGGCCCAAATTGTACTTCTCCATTTAGCCCAATAAAGGCCATCGCAGTTATTTGTGATTACCAAATTATACATGTACTATCATCTCATATAACAAATTTTCGAATTTTTCATCAAAGTAAGTAACAAAGAGTGTACAGAAAATTGTTGAAAATAAGATTTTTTTCGTCAATTGTTTCTATAGATTGCAAACCTCTCTTTTAGGTGGTCAAGGATTTTATCAAATGAAAAAATATCTCAACTCAGCAGCACTCAAAATGAAGAACATTTATATGATCTTTTGCTCTCAAAAGATGCAGCTCTCTGAAGTCAAAATCTAAAGAGAAAGTTTCTAGAAGACATTATCGGAGTTCAAGTATTACGGGAATCTACGATGCAATAGAAGTATAGAAGATTATAAAGAGGGACTCCATGTGTTTGTTGAGTTGTTTGGTGTCATTCAAGTCGTGAGCAGGAGATAGACGAGGCCTTTTAGATATTCCACTATTTCAGATCCTCCGAGCTTCGAAGTTCCAAAGACTCTGTCGACAAATGTGATCGGTACCTGCAGATGAAGACAGCGCACCAGAGAATCAGGATTATGAATGATATATATAGTTTAAAAGCAATTGTAATCACAAGTGAACTGATATATAAAGAGAGACCTCTTCAATCTGGTATCCTTTTCTGGAAGCACGAACGATCATTTCCATCTGAAAGACATACCCTTTACTCACACATGAGCTAATCACATCTTCAAGCACCAATTTCTTGTATAGCCTTTCAAAATAAGGTCAGGAGGTCAGTCATGAAACTATCAAATGATGTCAGCAAAAAATGATGCACATATGTTAGTTGATTTTTACCGGAATGACCCGGTTAAATCAGATACACCAGGCCATAAAAGAGTTTGAGCTAGCACGTTTGCTCCTCTACTAGTGAGTTTCCGCATAAGATTCCACCCGTGTACACCACCATCTTTTACATATCGTGTACCAGTTACTATACTTGCATCTGTCTCTAGTTGTTTCCTTTATGATTAAGGAAAAAAAAACCCAGTCAGTTGAAGTCAAGTCACTATAGCTTGTGAAATTACTAAGAGATCAAGAGACTCTTCTTTTTCTTACTTGATGAAACTCGGCAAGTATTTTGGCTGCACAAGAGAAAAGTGGCAGGGTTAACTCAACAGTTAGACAAGTAAATAGTATGAAAACTAAATTGATGGCTCTTACATGATGTGAAAGATCAGCATCCATGATTACAACGAAATCACCCGTAGCATACTTCAAACCGTGAATATATGCAGTTCCTGTCATTGATCATGCAAAGAAGATTAATACCACTTTTTGTTAAGCAAAACAAGAAGAAGATGAAGAGACAAAATTACATACCCAGACCAAGCTTCTTGGCTCTAGCTCTTAAAAGCTGCATCACAAAAGAAGACAAACACAGAGTTCACCAAAACAGAAGAGAGCAAAATAATTTCAAAAATCCAGAGGCCCTAACTCAGTCATTGTACTCACAATACGGTCTTCACCATACAACTGCTGCAGTTGCTTGACAATATCTTGTGTGCCATCAGGACTCCCATCATCCACAACAATTATCTCAAAATCAACATCCCTGTATAATCATCATACAAACAAACGGCGATATTTCTCAGTAACTTTACACATAGAAGAGCCAACTTAAAAACTGCAATTCTATTAGTTTCTTATAAAGATCTGAGATTAGCACATCTATGCTTCTGATCATTCACCGATCACTAAACCAAAATATTCAAAAAAAACAACAACATGAAACTAGCTTTTTATATACAGTTTGAGGGATCACTAAAATTGGCTTTTACTAGCTCATCTGCAAAAAAATCAACAATCACGAATTTGGATCTGCAGGCTGGCTACAATGTAAAACCATGATCGGAAAATTTCCGAGATCCATAACTTCTGATCCTTAAGGGAAATTGGCGATCAGATTCGAATTCTAAGCAATATTTTCAAACTGTAACACCCGATTCTGGAATTGAACAAGAAACGTGAAAAAGATCAAAGATATATATATATATATATATATATATATATATATTCACCAACCGGAGATGCTTAAAAATCAGGTAGACAATGATAGCTATGTTGAGGCGCTCGTTGTAGGTAGGAATGATTATGCTATACTTATACTTCTTATCTCCTATGTTCTCCTTCTCGTCCGCCATATCTCCCGGCGAGTTTTGCAGCCTTCTTTCGTCTACTACACCCGTGAAAATCAGTCGTCGTCTGTAGAAAAATACAGATTAAAAAATATAGGGACTAAAAAAGTAAGTTTTTTAAATTGGGCCTAATATAATAAACGGGCCTAATTTAAAGCCCAAATGAAATGAGAATAAAGCTTTTTAAAAACAGGTAAAAATCGTCCATAATAGCATCTGAATCGCTCTCTCTCTTTGCTTCCGCCATTTTTTTTTTTTTTTTTTCTAGGTTGCTGCAGAGTTAAGGGGGAAGGTTTTAAATTAGGGTTTTGCCAACAGAGAGAGAGAGAAGGAGAGATGAGCCGAAGTTTGGGAATACCGGTGAAGCTTCTTCACGAGGCATCGGGTCATATAGTGACGGTGGAGCTAAAGAGCGGTGAGCTCTACAGAGGAAGTATGATTGAGTGTGAGGATAACTGGAACTGCCAGCTCGAGGAAATTACTTACACCGCCAAGGTAAGCAACTGCTACTTTGATTATCTCGATTCGTTTTATTTTGAGATTTTTTTTTTTTGAATTATAGGTTTCATTTCAATTTTGTTGGTGCTGTAAAAACCCTAGATTTAGTGAGCTGGGCAAAGTTACTTGGAAATTTAGGATTGCTTCTTATTTAGATTTGTAAGTGGGATTATGTTTCTTTGGAGTTCTTATTGTTGTAAAACCCTAGAATTGGTGATCCTGCCAGTGACATTAGATTAATTTTGACTCTTTAGGGTATAGTAATCCCCAGATTGGTTAAGCATAATGAAGTTTTATGCAAAGCCTTAGCTGCTCTTTAGAAATACAGGGGTCAAATAATATGAATTACCTGAACTTTGCAAGTCTTAAAGCTTCCACTTCTTTACGATTTGTGTGCTGTATGGGTTTTGAATTAACCTGGAGTTTATCTTCAGATACAGTATAATGGTTTTTCTTGTTAGTTGTTGTCACTTGACTTTTGTTTCGGGGTTTTCCAATGTTGTCTTACAGGATGGTAAAGTATCACAGCTTGAGCATGTCTTCATTCGAGGCAGCAAAGTCAGGTGCTGTAAACACTAACTTTTGACTTGTGCTTGGTTCCTGTTCTATGTAAACCCTAGTTGATTAGTAATTAACATGTGGAGATCTTGAACAGGTTTATGGTCATACCAGACATTCTCAAGCATGCTCCAATGTTCAAGCGTTTAGATGCTAGAATCAAGGTATTTACTTTCTGAACCCTGGATGTAGAATTATAGTAGAGTTTTTATGTATATCCGCATTAAACTTAATACCTTACTTGCTTAATCAATGTAGGGAAAGAGCTCATCTCTGGGTGTTGGCAGAGGTAGAGCTGCAATGCGAGGAAAAGTAAGTTCACTCTCCCTCATGATCTAGTATTCATGAAATCAATGTTTCGAAGTTTTATCTAAGTTTTTTGAGCATATTGAAATCCTTGTTATCCCTCTTAATGTTTGTTTTTTCTTTGTCACTACCAATTGTTTGATTCTTGAATCTTCGTGATGTTATCTTAAAGCCGGTTGCTGGGCGTGGAACTGGAGGAAGGGGAGCGGTACCACCTGTGAGGAGATGATTGATTTTATGTCCAACATGTAAGCTTTGATTCTGAGGCAGTCTTTCTGCAATATCCAGGTCAGGTGAAAGCGGCCTTTCTTGTGTCTGGCATTTATGCTTTAGGGTACATTGTAAAACCAAACAAGAGAGAACGAGAGATATCACCCAGATGCACTAGTAGTTCTGTATTTTGGGGTATCAAGATGTTTAAACCAATTGACATGTTTTCATTATGATCTTTTTGATTTGCCCATTCTCCATTTCTGGTAGTAGTGAATAAAGCAAAGCACACTGTTTTTCAAAATGGTCTTAATAAGACAAGCTAAATTGAAGGAACAAGATAATAAACACTAGCAGTAGATGAAGCTAATCCTACAATAGCTGACAAACATTTTGGATTTTGGATATTTGGGAAACAATTTAAAGAGAGAACAATATTTATTTAACGTCTGCCGCAATTTTGCCAATATACCCCAGCAGAAACATTATTTCAAAGAAGACTGCAGTATTCAGACTTTGATTTTTCTTTTAATAAGAACATGAAAAATTATCTTGCTTAAAACATAGTGGTTTTCTTACAAATACTGTACAACATGGTGTTCTATATTTAGATGTAAACCTTTTGTTTGAAGAAAAGTTCCATGCCAAAATGCCTAGAGTTTCAGTTCTTAAAAGTTCTGTGTAGTAAAGTGGGTCATAAAATATCACAAGTGCTGTGTTGCAAAGTGGGTCATAGAAGATCCTTGAGTAATTTCACAACAAAACTATACATGTAATTATGACGGTGATTGCTTCACAAGTTGAATATAGAAAGACATGATATCCAAAAGATTGATTGCATCTTTTTATTTCTCTCTTAAGTGAAGAAAGATCAAAAGACCTTTAAAAGAGAAGAACCGAAACAACAATTGTACATCTCCCATTTGGGCAACTTCAGTTGCTCTATCTCTCTTTTCTCCCTCACTTTTTTTAGTTTCAAAAAGAACAAACTCGAGTTAAGTCATATTAGATTCTTATTATAGTTTTTTCCTCCATTAAAGCAGAAACCCAGCTGGTTCAGTCCTTGCAGCATGACAGAACTTAGATGTATTGTACTTCCTGTGAACTCCTGTGAGCTTCCCTGTTCCTGCCTTGTGATGAAAAGCAACCATCTTTCTTGCACATGCCCTGAGATAAGAAAACCAAAACCCATTTTCAGAATTCAAATAACTCACATGGAATTCTCAAAGAGATTTGAAAACCATGGATGTTCTGAATCTTACAATAGCTGTTCTTCCGTGTAGCCTGTGTGAAACTCACAGGTTTTGCTCCATTCTTCAAATCCCTTAAGTGTACACTGAGCAGTGTATATTGCTGAGGCCGCTAGCCTAGATGGAAGATACTCCAGCATCTCATACTCCACAAGGCAAAGCTCGATCATAAAGAACGACAAAACCTCAAGCTGAAACCACAGTTGCATACCACACAGAGTTAGATATTAGGCCTGATGGTTCCGAACTTAAAGATTCAAGCTTTTTTTTATTGTGGAGATATAAACCTTTTTGTCAGATTGGGCAGCTTTGAGAAATCGTTTCATGAAAACATATGGAGTTGGTAAAGAGAAATTGAATTGCAAGGTATTGGCCATTAGCTTCTCCTGCAATAGAAACCAAAACAGGTTAATTAAACTGTGAAGCATCATTCTATGGTATAATGATCAATAGAAAGTTGTATTCACCATATCTAGCACTTCTCTTCTAGTATAAGCTTTGTCAGAGATCAAGATGAGATCATCCACTACTGGAACTGACACTTCTTCGTATTTGCAAGCAAGCAACAACGCAGTAACTCCAACTAGCTGAAGCTTTTTCCTCACGATCTGGTGAACTGCAAGGAATCTGTCGATGACATTGATTGTGAGATAAAGAGTTTCCTCCATCAGCTCAAACTTGTAGTGCACCTGCTCAAAATAAATTTCCATGTTAATTAACCTTCAGGCACTCTGAAACAAAAACAATGACATTAGAATAGCGTTGTCTGGATCTGTCTACCTCAATTAACCAGTCAATGAGGATTCCTCTCATTCTCTCATTAAGATCTTGTTGATTGTCCATGTAGTTAGGAGGCACGCAACTAAGATTCTGCAGAATCATAAGAATAAATCAAACATAAGTACAAGTCCTTGAAACTAGAAGCCCCTTAATGATAAAGAAAAGAAAAGCAAAAATGTGTGTTGAACACCATTAAGTTACCTCAGATTTCCTGTAGAAAGTATGCATATCATTGACATATTCAACCACGGCTAAAGGATTCTTCTCATCACAGGCGTCAATATCGATCACACGCTCTTCTTCTTCATCTGCATCTTCCATTTCAATCTCCTTCTGCTCCTTTTGAAAGACACAAGCAATATGAGTATAACTCTATCGACACTTCCGTAAACAAAAGGAAACAAAAAAAACGTTGAGAAAAATATGCATACCATGTCAATCTCCTCCAGCATTGCTTCGGTGTGTTGTACAAACATTGGTTCATGAAAGTCGCCTCCTTCTTCCTCATCACAATCATCCACGTCAATGACAATCCTCTCAGGCTCTTCACTTGAAACCGAGTCTGGTTTCTTAGTTTCCTAAGAGTTGAAAGATGAGAAATTACAATCCAGTCTATGTCATCATTGTTCTAAACGAAACACACATTGAATAGTGTCACTATAGAGTACCTCTTCATGGATTTGTGGCTTCTGATCTGCTAACTGAGCAGCAAACTTCCTGAAGCAACATAGAGAAGTAAAAAGCTTTTGTTAATTGACTCATTAATCAGACAATGTGAGATACTACGTAGACAAAAGAGTAAAGATCAATTCTTTACCTAGTAATTGGTCGATGCACAGGTGGTTTATTACAGATGCCATCCCTCCTGCAATGTCAGAGTAAACAAATTGGGTTCCTAAGAGTCTAATCAAAAGGGAGAAAAGAAAGAAGAAAAAAAAACTAATCTTGAATCTGAGGATTGATTGAAGTGAACTTACTGAGAGACTGATCTCTTGTTAACAGCATAAGGGTAAGACGGCGCTTCAATGATGTTCTTGTTAATGGTACTTAGTGCTCTTCTGGTCGGTCCTGTCGTCCCCGTGGTCTTGATCTTTCCTCCTCCTCCTCCGCCTGCACCAAGTCAATTTGGGGGTAAATATCGAAAGGCAAAAGTTTGGATTTTTAATTCGTTCGATTAAAAAGGGGTACCTTGGAGATTCATTGATCCGATTAATCCAAGGCTATTCTCATCTGATCTACCCATTCTTCTTCTTCCTTATCTGCGGAGGTTATTAATTTCATTAAATCCCACTTCTCGAAAATCAAATTTCAAAAATCGAAACATCCCCCAACTTAATAAAGCAGGGTTTTTTTTTTTTTTTTTAATTTTGGTTTTCAAAAATCAAAAATTAAAAGACGAGTCTTGACAATCAAAAACCCTACAGATCCGGTTTAACATAATAATAATCTCAATAAAAGACCCCAATCAAGAACAAAGACCTAAACAATCCCAAATACCCAGATAAGAAGAAAAAAGCCATGATTTTTTTTCAAAAAAAGTTCACCTTTTTCACAGTCAATTCAAAAGAACCACCGCAAAATTAAGTCAACCCCTGATCACAAATTCTTCACAAAAGCCAGCCCAGTGTAAATCTCTCAGAAACCGTAATAGTTCTTGTCCCGTTGGATCCAAAGTTGATCAAACAAAAGGAGAGAAAGAGAGATCTTTTTAGCGAAAACCCCAACCTTCAATATTGAAGATCCCTCTTACTCTCTCTCTCTCTCTCTCTCTCTCTCTCTATCTATCTTCTCTCTCTCTATAAGGGCAAAGAAAGAAGAAAGAAGAAAAAAAAAAAAAAAGAAAAGGGCTGAAGAGTAATAGAGATTTGAAGACGAGAAGAGCGGATAAATTGTCCGTAAAATTTTTTATTTTTTATTTTCTTTAAAATTAACGGCTAGTTCATCTCAGCCGTTCGATTAAAGCCACGTGTACCGAATCAAAAGTTGCCTTCTAGGCTTCTACTCTGCATCTCTCTACTCAACGGCTATTATAGTTTTTTTTTTCCTCCATGTGTACACACTGCTCATTCAAAAAATTCTTTGGTTTTTCTATTATGAGGGAAGACAACTCATTTGTTATAAAAAAATAATTATACATTTCTATAAACACATTAAAAATACCTTAATCTGATATATTTTAAAGAATGATGTTCGTCTCCTTTGACCACAAAGGACAAAAGACTCGTTTGAAATACATTTCTCTAAATATATTATATCTTATTTGTTTTTAGCAGAACACACAAAGTTCAGATCTTGAGGTGTATCATTCATTATAATATCATACTATATTTTTATGGGAATAAAGATATATACAAATGTGTACATAATAATGGCTTTGATCTACTGCATCTTCGGCAAACTACTACACTAGTACCACCGATCACATTTAAATCAATCATGCCATTTTTGTAAAAAGTATGAACATTATGTTAGAAGAACCAATAATGTAATAACACCTTGTTTTTCTAGTTGACATTGAAATAACATGTTGTGCTTTTTATAGTCTTAGCCTTTTGGGTTTGAAATTGTGCTATTAACTTCTTGTTTCTATTTCCGCATTTGAAAAAAAAACATGTATATTATATTATATCTTCTAGGTTGCTTCGTGTATGTATATATGATCATAGTTTCTCAGCTTCCTCGTGATCGTGCAGTTTCTTTTGTTCCTCTTGTTCTTGCTGTTTATCTTCTTTGTGTAGATTTCGATTTATTACCCGTAGACTGAATGATACATGACTCCACCAAACATACAGATTAAGAGTCCCAAAGTTTCCATTGAAGGTTAAATGGTTGTCCCATGTCATCAAATTGATCACAACTGTTCACAGTTTGTTCACAAAGCCAAGAACGGTAAAACCGGTTGCAGAAATCCCCCTGCAACACGAAAAAACTGAAGAAAGAGATGGCTACACCGAATAAACAAGAAACCACGTGCTTGATGTTCGACAGGGATCTATAGACATAATCACAAGATACACAATAGCTCAGGTATATACACTGTGACAGTAAATTGGTAATCAGTGAGAACATAGAGCAAGGTTCCTCCAAAGATGGTAGCAAGAGAGATCCAGGTTTTAACAGATGTTAGTATATTATTTACCAAATTCTTCAACTGGCCACAGAGTAAGATACCTAATGCACTAGTAAAGTATTCAAGAGCGGTTGATGCACAAGGGTAAGGAAACCGCATGTCATGAGTGCCCATTTTGGTGATGATAGAGAGAAGAGAAGCTGAGATGCAATAACCTGTATACACAGAGACTTGATGGAAACAAATCAATGTACCCAAAGGCTTGGTTCCTTCTCTTCAGTGGATCCTAAGATTTTGCACTCGAAGATCGAATAGAAAATGTTTCCAATGTCGCGTCTAAATTACCCAATTCCGAATCCGAGGACGTTTAAGCCGTACGCGATCTAGAATCATCTCATGGATAACAGAATCAGTTATAGCGATGCAATTGCGAATATTAGAATCAGTTCAAAATTCGATTACAAAACCAAATCTGTTGAGAAGAAACGATTCACCGAAGAAAAAAAAAAAATCGATTTTAGACCAATTAATCTGACGACGAAGAAAGTAAAATTTCAATCAGATCATCAACCAAATGCAGTAGAGGTAGCAAAAAACCGATTTCGAACCAAATCTACTGAGAGAGAAAACGATTCATATTGACGATTAATAAAGCAAAAAAAAAATTCCAACAAATGCATCGAGTAACAGCAACGAAGAAGCGAAAGTTGATTTTCAGAAAATACGAACCTGAGTTGATGAGATGAATCGTCGTAAAAAAATCGGAGAAATCACAGAAGAATGCTTGTAGGAGCGAAATGGAGCTTTTAAAATCGACAGACAGACATTATTGGATCTCATCTTTTTGAATTCCCAATTTTCGCCAACTTTTTTTTTTTTTTTTTCTTTTTCAGTTTAATGGATGAATACAAACTGTTTTTTGTTTGCGGGGGAATAAATCTGCAGCAACTCGGCCCAAAATTACCCATCAGATTAGAGCCCATTTAGTGTTTTTAGATGTATTAGGCTTGTGGGGACTGTCTGTGGCAGACAACCGTACTGGACTTGTGAATTTTTTTTAATGAAACTGCATTATTAGATGATTAATAATTTGATTTGATTGGTGAAATGAAACTCTTATAAAAAAAGAAAAAGTGAAAATCAAAAAGGCAAAACCTTAAATTCAATATCATATCATCTGATTCGAATATTCTACCGCGGTAGTCGGTTATACTTTTTATTCAAGTAATCTTGGGTGAAATTTGTTTAATTTAAATCATATAACTACTATACGACATTCATAGAAGAATTTGGTAAATAATATAAACTAACATCGTTATTTAATTTTTTTTAAAGTATATCTATATAGAATAACTAAAAACGATTAAAATGAACTTAAAGCTATCATAATAGTAAGTTATAAACTTTTAGTAAGGTCCCCATCTGAGTAGAAAACGGGAGTACGTAAAGATTCGCTTGCCAAAATTATTTGTCTTTCCCTTTGATTTTTCAACTCCATTGACAATTTTTTCAGAAGAAAAGAAAAACACGAAAGGATAAGGTGTAATCCTGTTTTTTGTCGTCTTGTGCCACCAAAACGAATTTTCATTGGTTGGGCTTGCTTATAACACCAAAAAGGTAACTAAGCAATGGTAAGATTTCGACGTGGCCATATCCCTGCAAGTTGGGTCCCCAGTTGCCTTCGTTTATGATCTAAGCTTGTCAAGTAATTTGCTTTAATTAAACATCTTCGTCAACGTTCATTATCTATCTACTTAACTTTTTAATTTTTAAAATGCAGAAACGGATATTTACGGTGTTTTAAAGTGACGACGTACAGATACATGGTTATACCAAGCTAAAATTCTTTACCAAAAATAACTATTTTTTAGAATGTTGTGCTATAGAGTTTTATACACATCAAGAAATATTTATTCGTATCAAAAAGTAGTTTTCGCATGGATATATGCTTTTTAGCTATATGTTAGTACTTAGTACTATATTACTATAAGATATACGTAACTGAGTAAATACATGCCAGATCATGGCATTATGCAATAAGCATTGATCTTTTGTGACAAAATGTAACATGCAGTAGTCTTCAAAGGAAAAGTCTAATAAAAAAAAAATCTATTCGTGCACTGATCTCAATCCGACCATGTTGGATATCCTGCAGTATCTTGAACTAGTAAAATCTCAAATCTTTTTTTTAATATAATAAATATTAGTCTTAGTTTTTTCTTGTTAATAAAAAGTAAAAAGTTAGCTCTTCTTCATTGATTCATGAATTCTTTCGGTTTGCGACTAGTATTGTATTGATAGTACATGTATGTTATCCCATTCGATACTATTTTCCAAATAGGGATTCGAATTTGGGAAGAATGACTCAAACTTCATCTCGAAAACAATATTTGAAACCAGATCATTGAACTAGTAAAGAAATTTTGGCTTATAACTAAAGAAGAAATTTGGTAGTTAAATATCGATCGGATATACCCGAGTATCGAAAGCTTATAAACGCTGAATTCTTCGCTACAAGACAACTGACAATTAACTGTTGTTCGCATGCACCATGACGAAACTTGCGAGAATATTATTACACGACTCTACCAATTTAATCATTTGAGTACATAGTTACAATTTAGCTAGGCTACTACTTTCTCTATGTTTCTGGCATTTTTTTGACTTTTTGTCGTCACCAAACGAAGAGACTTGACTGTGTGGTAATTAGATTTCTACAACTTTATCTGATAAGGGACTGACTATATGATATTTTTAGATAGCTACAAACTTCATATTTTGGGGGTAAATTATAGATTTTCAGGTTTGCGTTCATGACTATTTCAGGTTTATAATATATATATATATATATATATTCTCTAATATGTACTTAGGTTTATGATTAAATTTTGATAACATATTATATTCTCTAATATGTAGTTATCTCAACACTTAGTAACACGTATATCCATTATATAATTTTTAAAAATTATCTCTTATCAAACACTGCACATAGTTAAACTGGAACTTGGATCCAACAACTTTAAAACAACACGTTTTAACAAGCGACAGTAACACCACATTTGGTTATGTGGTCCACGGTCCATGTGGATACATTGTAACACAAAAAATCTAAACATACATTTCAGTAATCAGCATGCCGTTCAATAAACCTAGATTAATGATATAAATAAAAACAAGTTGCTGACAGAAAAACTTTTAAAAACCAAAAATAAAAACAAGTAAAATTTAAGCTTTATCCGGGTAAAACAATATTAGTCAATATGTTGCCAAAAAGAAGAAAAAAAAAAGACGGTCAGTCTTAATAATACGAAATTAATTTGAAATTCCCCCTAAAAATATATAAATAATAATACGAAATGAATTTGTTAGACGGGATAGATGAAGATTGTCTTCTAATGATTGCAAGTTTCTGAGAATAGTATGTTACTGTAGGTATTGTTGTACCTAGTCGTGATAATATCAAACTAAGTTACAAGAGCAACTTGTTCACACAAAATGGACCCAAGTAATCCCCTCAATCAAAAAAATGTGGATCAGTTCATCATCCAAGTAACGTGTTAATTATCGCCCTATGCTCCACCACATCGACTCCCCACCATACCCACTCAATAATGTCAATTCATCTTTCTTTTCCTTTTCTTTTTTGTATTTGCTATAAATATTTTTTTCCAAAAATTCAACCCAAAATTTAAAGACTTATTTTCTGATATTAATAATTCATTAAATAGTTTTATAAATGTGAAACTATTTTAAATCCGTATTCCGTACGTAAACTTAAATCGGATAAGACTAAAATTTATAACACCCCGTTAAGTAACTTAGTTCCAGTTTAATTTTCTTCTTAAATACTCCAAAACTGTTTTTATCCTCGGACCGATCATATAATTAGATTCATGTTTTACGCATTTTTTTAGTTACAAATAAATATAGTCTCTGCTGTAACACATGTTTATAAAATTGGAAATTATATATACTTTCGAAAAAAACATAAATTATAACGAAGAAACCTCAGATCTACAGTTCCCAAGTTCCAACTTGTTTCTGACACGAGTCTCTATACGATAAGATCAAACATGCATGTATATTATCATCAGGAGACTTTACTATAGATGAACTTATATGGTAAGATCCAAATCGGGAAATAAACAGAGGAAATTGAATGGATATCTTTGGGTTCCGTTTTGAAAAGTTTCAATTTACTATGTGAGATCAAAATATATTTATGTACTTCTGGATAACCGGATATGAATCGATATTATATTTCTTTTAGATCAATTTTTTTGTTTATTACAGTGTTGTTTTTAGATATGGTAATCTTTTTTTCTTTTATTTTGTTATCAGTCACAATAATTGTTATTGAAAAGAAGATATTGTATCTTTTTCTCTCTATCCCTCTTGGAAAGAACAGAACAACAACAGCGAGCAATGCTGACTTGTCGGGGTCAGCAATTATTATTGTAAGTCACCGAACCATTTTTTTTGGGGTTGAGTTGGCGCCAAAAAAACGGAAAAAAAATATCTAAAGTGGGGGCATTATTTTGTTTTATCACCAGAGGAAAAGTAAACACAATGGCCCATTTTTACTGTATCGAGAAATTGATATTAAAAGGACAAATGTACCCTTGGTACTGCGGGCAGCCATTATTGTGCATAGCACACGCTGTTTCACTATATATATACTTTCACAGAGGTTCTCAACACTCTCACTAAACCAAGGAGGATCACCAAAGCTTCTTCATCACCATGGATCCTTACAAGGTATCTTCATATTCTTCTTTACTTTCTTTGTGTGTGTGTGTATGTGTATATATATATCTTAGATTGGTTATGTTCAACTATGCTCATTTTTAAAAAACAAGACTGTTTTTAACTTGGATTAATTGTTCATGCTATGTAATATTAGTGTTAAAAATACTTTTTTTCTCTGTAAGATTTTCTCATGAGTTCTATGATCGCTTGAACTCCTAAGTTGGTGATGTTGATTTTGTTTTTTGTTTTGGCTGGCTCGCTATCTTTAAAACGTTTTTGATCTATAAGCCACTGCATGAGAAAGACACGCCACATGTGGTTTTTGTTGTTTTTTTTCTTCAAAGTAGAAGTTTCTTTCTTTTTCGTGCGTCTTTCTATAACACACATGTGTTCTTAAAAACATCGGACGTTCAAATGATTAATCGATTGTGTAAAACGTATATTATTTTAAGTGATATTAGCCAACTTAGATAAACTAATTTAATCAACTAAATATTTTTTTCAGATCTACACACCTGAGTAATCAAATCTACACGTTTGATTAATCAAATTTAAAATAATCGATTCTATTAGAGTCCTAAACATATGCATGATTAATCTTTTTCCAAAACACTCTCGGCTAATCATTCATTGTCGGTCGATCAAACCAATTAATCAGGGATCACCTAGGTTTTGTTTTTTTTTTTTTCATACAAAAAAATTGTCTCACCGACGAAAAAAACAAAATTGTATCGATTTTTTTTTTTTTTTGGATTTGGATTAGATCCATCGAACAAGACTTGAATAAACTACGGAAGTCACCAAAAACATTAAATAAAGATTTATCTACAAACCCTTTATCTCTGACATGTTACTGTTTTCGTCACCAAGTATATTAAAAAAAAAACCTTCTTTGTCAATTTACGAGCCCGAATGAAGCACCGGAGACCCGGATCCGACCAGTAAACCGGATTTTAATTTGTTCGGTTTGCGTCATAAAATTTTAGGGGTTTTTCATAGATTTGTTGTAGTAAAAATTTCGTGGAGTGTTCTTGTCGAATTGTTGTGTGTTTGCCTGTAATTTTGCTGATAACCCGATCGAATCATGTATGGTGTTTGCAGTACCGTCCTTCGAGCGCTTACAACACCTCGTTCTACACATCAAACGGCGGTGCTCCAATCTCCAACAACATCTCTTCCCTCACCATCGGAGAAAGAGGTAATAATTGTAATCTGAAATTCAAAGAATCTAGCGATATGAATTGGAACTGTAAAAAACCCTATTATACTACTTGCTGGAGCTATGAAAGAGATTAAAAGCTGAGAAAAAAAAAGAGTCTTTTGAGTTAGGAGCATCTTGTTTAATGGAGTGTGATGTACAGGTCCTGTTCTTCTTGAGGACTACCATTTGATCGAAAAGGTTGCTAATTTCACCAGAGAGAGGATCCCTGAGAGAGTGGTTCATGCTAGAGGAATCAGTGCTAAGGGTTTCTTTGAGGTCACCCATGACATTTCAAACCTCACCTGTGCTGATTTCCTCAGAGCCCCTGGTGTTCAAACTCCAGTTATTGTCCGTTTCTCCACTGTTGTCCACGAGCGTGCCAGTCCTGAATCCATGAGGGATATTCGTGGTTTTGCTGTCAAGTTTTACACCAGAGAGGTATGTATTACCTTAAAAGATTTCTCATTTTTGATTTGTCTTTATATAGAGAGCTTCTTTAGATAGAATCAGTACTGATGTGTCTTTATAAAATCTCAGGGGAACTTTGATCTTGTTGGGAACAACACTCCGGTGTTCTTCATCCGTGATGGGATTCAGTTCCCGGATGTTGTCCATGCCTTGAAACCAAACCCGAAAACTAACATCCAAGAGTACTGGAGGATTTTGGACTACATGTCCCACTTGCCTGAGAGTTTGCTCACATGGTGCTGGATGTTTGATGATGTTGGTATCCCACAAGATTACAGGCACATGGAAGGTTTCGGTGTCCACACCTACACTCTTGTTGCTAAATCTGGAAAGGTTCTCTTTGTGAAGTTCCACTGGAAACCTACTTGTGGTATCAAGAATCTGACTGACGAAGAGGCAAAGGTTGTTGGAGGAGCCAATCACAGCCACGCGACCAAGGATCTTCACGATGCTATATCATCCGGTAACTACCCTGAGTGGAAACTTTTCATCCAGACCATGGATCCTGCGGATGAGGATAAGTTTGATTTTGACCCGCTTGATGTGACCAAGATCTGGCCTGAGGATATCTTGCCTCTGCAACCCGTTGGTCGTTTGGTTCTTAACAGGACCATTGACAACTTCTTCAATGAAACTGAGCAGCTCGCTTTCAACCCCGGACTTGTGGTTCCTGGTATCTACTACTCAGACGACAAGCTGCTCCAGTGTAGAATCTTTGCTTACGGTGACACTCAGAGACATCGTCTTGGACCGAATTATCTGCAGCTACCAGTCAATGCTCCCAAATGTGCTCACCACAACAATCACCATGAAGGTTTTATGAACTTCATGCACAGAGATGAGGAGGTAAAGTCTTGGTACCACTTGAGCTACAATTGTTGTTCTCTTTAAGACTTGGAATTGGAATTTAATCGGATGTTTGTATTTACAGATCAATTACTACCCCTCAAAGTTTGACCCTGTCCGCTGCGCCGAGAAAGTTCCCATCCCTACAAAATCCTACACTGGAATCCGAACAAAGGTCCTATTCTTGTCATGCTTCCTTTAAATCTTCTTTGAAACCTTGAGTCAATATTTTGGAAACTGTCTGCTAACAGAGATCCTTAAAATTGCTAATGATGCAGTGCATTATCAAGAAAGAGAACAACTTCAAGCAGCCTGGAGACAGGTATAGATCCTGGGCACCAGACAGGCAGGACCGGTTTGTTAAGAGATGGGTAGAGATTCTGTCGGAGCCACGTCTCACCCACGAGATCCGCAGCATCTGGATCTCTTACTGGTCTCAGGTCAGAACAAAAAACTCAGTGAAATCTCCGCTTTCTTTATCCTCATTTTGAGCAAAACTAACAATCATAAATATCTATCTTTCAGGCTGATCGATCTCTGGGACAGAAACTAGCAAGCCGTCTGAACGTGAGGCCAAGCATCTAGAGAGGCAATCAATCTCCAGATATGTTAAGTCTCTCCGTGAGGTACTACACACAATCTCACAGATCCATCATCGCTTGGTCGTTTAAATCCCTAAAAAAGATAAATCTCACCTGTGTTGTTGTTTCGTGTCCATATATAATAATAATGCATGCATTGTAATCTCCTATAAACCCCATGTCTTTTCATCGTTTTCTTATACTGTCACTGTCTTTGTAATCTCTTGATAAATAAAATCAATGTTTCTTGAAGCAGTTAATCTCGTATTATAAAGATTCATGTTGGTCCATCCACACATATATATATTACTTAATTCAACTATAGAGAAAAAGAGATAAATGGGACTTGTATAGGAGAGTCCTGAATTGGGCATATGTCTATTTATGGTAAAGAGTATCCAGAGAAATCGAAGACGATAACATCCACACGTAATAGTATATTAGTTTGACGTTTGTAATCATACAATGGTATTTGGATAATGATGACCAAACGTTTTATTATTGTCTCCTGCTATAAAAGACGACAACAGTGCGGTGCGGAACACACACGCCGATTTGCGAACAGTCTCTCTCACCTGAAATCAAACAAATTTCGGATCAATCAAACAAATTGTCTTTGCATCATGGATCCTTACAAGGTAAGGGGGTACATCGATCGATTCTCTTAAGGCTCTCTTTCTTACTGTAATATGTGAATTTGTTTGTAATTTACTTGATCGATTGAACCCGTTTCGTTTTCGATTCGATTTGGTGTAGTTTTCAGTTATGATCTCTGTAAATCGAAATCAGTTTGATAGTGTTGGTTTGGTTCTTTTTTGTTGTAACTTGATCCGAGGTTATGGAGCAAAATTGGGGTGAATATTTGTTCTAGGGTCATTTTTTTTGTGTGGGGTGTTTTTGAATCAGATTTATTTATTAATTAAATTATGCATAAGATCGGGTTTGGGATTTGCATGCGTTGAAGATTATACTATAAAACAAATTTACTATTGATGTTTTTGTTAGTTATTTTATCACAGTGTGTGCTTGTGATACCGTTATCTAAGATAGTATCATCATATGTTGCATCTTGTTTTTGGTTCTTTTGAAATTTATTGGTTGGGTGTGCAGGTTGTTCCTTCAAGCGCTCATGATTCCCCTTTCTTCACTACTAACTCGGGTGCTCCTGTGTTTAACAACAACTCCTCTTTGACTGTCGGAACCAGAGGTCTGTCTCTGTTACTTTTTCGTGTACTTGCTGCGTGAACTAGCTTTCTTCCTTCAGATTTTTATGCCAAATCTGATTTTACTTCTTCCAATGATTTTATTTACTCTCAGGTCCAATTCTTCTGGAGGACTATCATCTACTTGAGAAACTCGCCAACTTTGACAGGGAGCGGATTCCTGAGAGGGTTGTTCATGCCAGGGGTGCCAGTGCTAAGGGTTTCTTCGAAGTCACTCATGACATTTCACAACTTACTTGTGCTGATTTTCTTCGTGGACCTGGTGTTCAGACTCCTGTTATCGTTCGTTTCTCTACTGTCATCCATGAGCGTGGCAGCCCTGAGACTCTTAGAGACCCTCGTGGCTTTGCTGTTAAGTTTTACACCAGAGAGGTTAGCTTTTTCTCTGATCCTTGCATTGTCTCTCTATCTCTCTCTTTTGTCTAGATCAGTTCAGTAAGGTGTTTTGCTAATATTATTAGAACGTTTATACTTTACTGATTCCTCTGTTTGCAAAACTCAGGGGAACTTTGATCTTGTTGGGAACAACTTCCCTGTCTTCTTCATCCGTGATGGAATGAAGTTCCCTGACATGGTCCATGCACTGAAACCGAATCCCAAAACCCACATTCAGGAGAACTGGAGGATCCTGGACTTTTTCTCCCACCACCCAGAGAGTCTGCACATGTTTTCGTTCCTCTTTGATGACCTCGGTATCCCTCAGGACTACAGGCACATGGAAGGCGCTGGGGTCAACACTTACATGCTAATCAGCAAAGATGGAAAAGCTCACTATGTGAAATTCCACTGGAAGCCTTCTTGTGGAGTTAAATGCCTGTTGGATGAGGAAGCTATCAAAGTTGGAGGTTCCAATCACAGCCATGCCACCAAAGATCTCTATGACTCGATCGCAGCCGGGAATTTCCCACAGTGGAATCTCTTTGTTCAAGTGATAGATCCTGCCACTGAAGACCAATACGACTTTGATCCGCTTGATGTCACAAAGATCTGGCCTGAAGATATCTTGCCTCTACAACCTGTTGGCCGCTTGGTCTTGAACAAAAACATCGACAACTTCTTTAATGAGAACGAACAGATTGCTTTCTGCCCTGCTCTTGCTGTTCCTGGCATCCACTACTCAGATGATAAACTACTCCAGACCAGGATCTTCTCCTACGCTGATAGTCAGAGATACCGTCTTGGACCAAACTATCTGCAACTCCCTGTCAATGCCCCTAAATCTGCTCACCACAACAATCACCATGATGGTATTATGAACTTCATGCACAGGGATGAAGAGGTGATCATCATCTCTCTCGGTTCTGGAAAGTTTCAGATACTTAAAATTTTACATATCATTTTGGCATTTTATGAATTGAGTCTCTTACTTTCCAGGTCAATTACTTCCCTTCAAGGATGGATCCAGTTCGACATGCCGAAAAATATCCTACAACTCCTATTACCTGCTCTGGAAACCGTGAGAAGGTTAGATTCCTCTCCATGCCTTACTTGAACATTGATCTCAGGTGTTTTAACAGTTGTGAAACTAGAATGTTTTTGACCTGATTTCTTGATATCTCTCAGTCCATCATTGGGAAGGAGAATAACTTCAAGCAGCCAGGAGAGAGATACCGGTCCTGGGATTCAGACAGGTAAAAAACTCAGAAACCTCTTTGCAAAAAATCCACAATCTCACAAGTTCATAACCTCTCATCGTCATTTGTCTGGTAACAATAGGCAAGAGCGGTTCGTGAAGCGTTTTCTTGAAGCACTCTCGGAGCCTCGTGTCACACATGAAATCCGCAGCATTTGGGTCTCTTATTGGACTCAGGCAGACAAATCTCTGGGACAGAAACTAGCAACTTGTCTTAACGTGAAGGCAAACATCTGAGTGATAGATACCATCTCTCAAGACTAAGTAAAATCCTCTACAACCCAATATGCTCCTATTACGCTTGGGTTTCTAAAGTAATCTCGTTGGTAATAGATAATTAAAAATAAACATTGACAGTGAAGGTTTTGTAATCTTCTCCTGGATATAGTAACGAATATTTATTTTTCTAAGGCAAATAATAAAAAGCTATTAGTAACATAGCTTAATCAGTAGTATCACTATCACCCATTTGTATTTGGTACTACTCAAAATGGATTTTTATTGGTATTTTACTCTGATTTAGTTTGTAAATACATATTTTATTCTTCCGGATTTGTGCATCTATGACGTGAGCTCTCATAGTTGGAATTTATATTGTGGACTAAATGTCAGACGCACGATCATTGATAAAAAGTTTGTCTCTCTCTGTGTCCATACGGATTAAATTGGTATTGTCATCACGTCAGACCTTTTTAATTGGTCGTCGTTATGATGCAAGATCGCATTCATATTTGTTTATAAGTGGGGGTGGAGTATTTTTTTTTAAATATTCCGCTGCTAGTGGAAATGAAATAGAATAATGAGAGGCAGCAGACCATTTTAACTCATTGTTCTTAAACTTTTATTAGCTAAAACAGTCTGACTAATCTGATGTCTCGGCCAGTAATTTATTTTCTTAAAGAGGAGCCCCAGCTCAAATCAGAAATTAGGCACATGGAGCCACATAAAAACCTTGAAATTCTCAGTCACTACTAATGCATGTGTTATTCCGCTTGGAATACTTTTTAACCGGTTAAACTATATACATATAGTAGTGCTCCCTCTTACTATTGGTCTACTGTCTACATATGGTTTTGTTATATTGTGTGTTGTGTTTCCTAATGGTCCAGGATTTAATACATTATAAAATTCACAACTTTGCAGACAAAAAAATTAACGTGTTTTGGTTGTCGTTAAACAAGATCTCGGATCCATTTAGGAAAAGTCAATATCTTGATGACGAAATCAAGAAGACTTTACTTTGATTGCATGTGACGGAACTATACAAAACGATGAAAATGTACTTGTGTAAAATATCTAAGTTTTGAGGTGTATAATGCAAGTGTATAATTTCGTGGCCCAACGTCTAAGGTCTACCAACCAATGTACTCAACATAAATAATCTCATATATCCGTACCCAAAGAAAAGAAGAAAAACAAAAAGTATGTAAATAGGTTTTATACCTAAAACCAAGACGTGCAAAAATTATCACAATTATTTGACGTGGGAGTTAATGATTCCGCCAACCTTATAATAATTCCTCCTTCTTTATTTTGTTTTTTCACTTAATGGACTCTTTTTTTTTTGTATTATATTAAGGGATCTTTTATATCAATGTCTGGAATTTTAATCTTTTTTTATACGTTTCAATACCCTATGAAAAAGAGATTCTATTTGCCTAAATAATAATTAAATTGTATAATCAGAATCTTCTTTTGTATTTGCAAAGTCTTTTTTTTTCTTGGTTTCCCCAAAAAGCTTGTTTCCTTGCAATTATCTAATACTATTGTGTAGCATTATTTTTCTGTTCACTGATTAACTTTGGCTTTTTTATTTTCTTTTCCGAAACCAATTATTGGCTGTTTTTGGCTATAAACTTGTATATATTATTAACCGTTGAGACTCAAATCTCAACAGCTCAAACAAAGTAATCAAGGAATCATGTTGATGTGGCCATGATTTGATTTTCGCGGATGTGTTCATTATCAAACCTCAAGTATCATGGTACTATCGATATCCAAAAAAAAAATGGTACTATCTAGTTTATCCATAATTCAATATAAATAAATTATATATACACACAACCTTGTATCTCAATAATTCATAGTTAATTTTGTATATATACTTTTTCTTTAGTTGCAATATCTCATGAAACTCGACAAACACAATCCACATGAAAACGAACCACATTAAATCGTGACTTCGTGAGTATATATATCTTTATTTCTTCTTGTTTTTCTTTTTTTTTTTCGTTATTTTGTCAGATTTTAGATCCAAAGTTTAATAGTTAAAGCCATCTATTATTTTTTTCTTGTTAACTGTATTTTTACTATAGATCACACTCTACGACTATATATATAGACGGGATCAGTAACTAGTTCAACGCTTTTGTATCATATGTTAAATATTGATTTGGCTTCTAATTATCGCTTGCCTGGTGTTTGTCTCAAACATGAATATATTCAAATGTAATAAAATTGTAGTGGAGAAATAGAGAAACATATGTTGCTAATAATATTCATATATTCCATGTTGTACGTTGTTCAAATCCTACTTCGTTTACAGTAGGACGACCAAAAATAATAAGATGTACAGTGTGACAAAATTACTATTGCATCCCAAAGGGACACATGAATTTGATAGAAATTAGAAGTGTGAGTAATATATGTGGAGCGTACCTAATTGGGAGTACGTAAGAGAAGAAAAAAAACACCCAAGTGGGACTGTGGGAGGAAACGCAGTCATGCACCACTTGTCTCGTCTTTTGTAGCTTACGTTACCTTACCTGTGTATTAGATAGAAACACTTGCGTGTATAAACCTATTCCTCTTTACGTATAGGGATAGTGAGATAAGCCTCGTTCGTCCCATAAAACAAAAAATGCATTTACATATAGGACATAAATACTGAGTTCTGATAGGGAATTATTGGTGTCACATTCCATCCGTCAAAAAGAATTTTGTCTGTCCTGTAACTAACGCGATTGAAAACTACATAATCAAGAAACCCGACAGAATATGAATTAGGTAAACTATCACATAAAAAAAAAAGTTTTTGATTAATGGAATGACCACTAAATGGCCAAAAAACACTCTCTCACTCGTAAATGTGGATTGGACATTCGTATCGTTCGTGTAATCCATAATCTCCTCCCGAAAACTTTCACACCTTTTCGGAAGAATCATATCATTTTTTCATCTGTCTATTTTATATTCGTTAATAGTAATCATCTATTAACTTGATCTGACCACAACCAAATAATTTCTTAAACTTGCTCTTTTTTTTTTTTTTTTTTTTTTTAAATATACAAAACATATATTTAAATGGCAAAAACCGTTTCTCTCTGAGGCGATTGTTTTACCGATCAAATAAAACCGTTTCTTCTGTGTCTTCTCCAATCGACCGACGTCGGCTCCAAGGTCGGTTGTACTCTTCTACTTACTAATCTACATAGTTATTCAGTTTAACCCCAAATAGACAAACACAACCTGTGTCGTTTCTGTTTCAAGAGAGGCGAAGATTGAAGACGGAGGACGGAAGCAATTCGGTTTACATCACGATGTTTTCCATGCCACCATCTCTGTCATTGCTTTCCCTCACTGCTTCTCTGTCACCGCAACGACCCAAGCACTTCCCATGCGGTAATGTTGTGCCGCTGGCTTCACTGTTGTCAACCACCACTCTCCTTTTATGTTGGTTCTTGTCATTGTTGGAAGGCAAATATGATTATCGGCAGTTTCATATCAACCGCTTTTTCTCCATGTCCGGCGATGTCTCCATGGCCGTGAATTTGTTCAAACTAACATCTGAAGTTAGTTATGTGATTGTTTCCGGGCGTCAGTATGATTTACCGTTGACGTACCGAAGATTAACACAAATAGGTAATCGTCGACCGACGGGGAAACCACCATGGAATGGAAGCAATATGTTAAGGAGGATTTGGAGGCCACAACTAGGAAAATCAGAAGATGGTTTATACCATATCAACAAAAATGGGTTTTAAGTACAACCAAGATCAATGATATCTCTTTGTACTAGAGAGTTTCGATCAATCTGAAAGCTATGCGATGAAACAAATGGATCACTACCTATGATTTTCGAATGCATTTCCGGTATTTCGTTAATAAAAAGAAGATGATTGCTAAGCAAGAAAGTCACATCAGATTGTCGAAAATGATGAAGACGATTAAATATTTTCTTTATCGCATTTTCGTTACACAAACCATTGGTTGTATTTGTAATTTCATTAATAATCTCGTAAACTCTGATTAATATTAATAAAGTGTTTTAGATGTTTAAAAAAAAAAAACTTGTTTTTTTTTGATACAGTTCTTACATATATAAATTGTTTTTATTTTTATTTGAACCGCTTTTCACAAGTTTACTTTAAATCCAACAAATCTGATGTTATTCTAGAAATTAAACATCATCCATATCGAGTAAACTGTTTCGCAAAATCCACAAAATTGGTCTAACTTTTATTTCCATTGTGGATAGTAAGTATAAACGTTTACATTAAAACGTTGATGCAAAAAAGCAAATATCCACATAATTAACATCATGGGATTCTTAGCTTAAGTTTTGCTAAAAAAAAGAAAAACAAAACCATGAATTTTTATGAGAGAACTCGGTTCGAACTTTCAATTGTAAAATTTTAAAAACGAAATGTATTAATCAATACATTATATTATATTATATATTCTTGCGGTGGGCATCTATTCACGAGCCGAAGATGGTATTGGTTACACAATCCCCTCCACTATATATAAACTTTTGTTACACAGAGAACCACTTTTTATTGTCAATTTGATTAGATAAATACATATATTTTCTCTGATCAAAATGAGGGAAGAAGAAACCTACTCCCCCACTCGTTTATTTTTTTATTTTTACTTTATGACTTATGCAAATAAACCTATAGGCTATAACAGTATTAATATAAAGGGCCTTTGAAGATTCTTTAATTTTCTAATAATTATACCAACATGTAACAACAAAATGACCTAAATCGATGGACAATTGTAAACATAAAAAATTGTTAACTTTGTCCTCAAATAGCAACAAGGCCCTATAAATGGAAAATGATTCGCTTTGCTCATCCATCCACCAATAATAATTAAAATGTTGAAGAAGAATCATTCTCCAAATATAAACTTTTGAACAAAATAGGCGAAATCAGATATCGTATTTATATATATTTATATTTAAAGATACGTACAGCCATTATATTTGATTTTTTCACCCAACAAAATAAATAAAATAGGATCTTATTATACCACTGATGGTACTAAACAATCATAGAGAAAACAATGTATTTAATTTATCTTTAGTCAGCGTATACATATAAAAAAAAAAGTCTTTTAACTGTTTCACTCATAGTTAATAAACTTTCATTCTTTTTAATATGATTTACGAATATGTGACGTTTGCAAGTTTTTGACTTTTTTACATGAATATAAATTTACGGCACAGGACATGTTATGGCTCTTTTGTTTATGATTCCCTCTCTGTCTCTATTCTCTCTCTAGAAAGTGGAGGAATCTTCTCTGTCTCTCCTCCCAGTCCAAAAAAAAGAAAAAGAGAAAAACCAAGCAGCCTGGAAGAGAGAGAGAGAGTGATTTGTTCTGTAATGTTGAGTTGATGATAGATATATGATGAGAAGCAAACTAACCCCGGAACAAAACAAAATTATCAGTAAGGTCTGCTCGCTATGTCCCGATGCAAGCATAGTTGATCCCACAAATATTTCATTTTTAAAATCTTTTTTTTTTTGTTTGTTTGTTTTCATCTTCCGTGAAGAAAGAAGTACACCACCACATAGATAGATATATAACCCCCTCCCATCAGACACATCTTTTACAGCTTTCCTTTTTTTGATTTGAGATTTCGTTTTTTTTTCTTTCTCTCATCTGTTCCTTTTGTCTCAGACAACAAATTTGCAACAGAGGAACATTTAAAAACAAAACCCACCCCACTTGAAGAAGGAATCTCCAAGAATCTCTCTCTTTCTTGTGAGTTTTTTCTTTCTATCTTCTCTTCTGAAACTTTAAAAAGTTTGATTTTTTTTTTCGTTTAGAACTAAGCTGATTAGTTTAAAGTTCGTTTTTTTTGGGGGGGGGGGGGGGTTTCATTGGAGTTAAATTGGTATCTATTGAGCTTTATAGATTGTTTGACCAGCTTGAAGGAATCAATCAATCAAACAAAAAGTTTTGTGTGTCTACTTTGGATGCTTTACTTTTGTCATTATGAATTTGTTTTAGGCAAAATTAGTGCTTGATTCGTGTTTCCCAAATTATTTTATGTTCTACTTTGTCGGTTGGTGAGAATTTGATTTTCATGAGTCCTATTATCGATTTCTGAAAATGTAAGCAAGAAGAAGAACAAAAAAAACACAGCTCGATCTCGACCTTTTTGTTTGTTTGTTTATTTATGAAACTTTGTTGAAAAATGGATGCTTTCGTGTTTTCAGATGGTGCTTCAGTGAAAAGCAAATTATATATATCCATGGAAGATAGCTTTCTTCAGGCTGAGAACGCAGTTATGGACTCAGAGTTCATGGATGGGTTGTTGCTAGATGGTTGTTGGTTAGAGACAACAGATGGATCTGAGTTTCTTAACGTAGCTCCTTCAACTTCTTCTGTTAGCCCTTTTGATCCATCTTCCTTCATGTGGTCTCCAACTCAAGATACATCAGCAGCACTCTGCACATCAGGAGGAGTGGTATCTCAGATGTACGGTCAGGATTGTGTTGAAAGATCGAGTCTTGATGACTTTCAATGGAACAAGAGATGGTGGATTGGACCAGGAGGTGGTGGTGGTTCTTCTGTTACTGAGAGATTGGTTCAAGCAGTTGAACACATTAAAGATTACACAACTGAGAGAGGCTCGCTTATTCAGTTGTGGGTTCCGGTTAACAGAGGCGGTAAGCGAGTTTTAACCACAAAGGAACAACCTTTTAGCCACGATCCCATGTGTCAAAGACTTGCAAACTACAGAGAGATCTCTGTGAATTATCACTTCTCTGCTGAGCAAGATGATTCCAAGGCCTTAGCTGGTCTGCCTGGTAGGGTTTTCTTGGGGAAGCTTCCTGAATGGACTCCTGATGTTAGGTTTTTCAAGAGCGAGGAGTATCCAAGAGTACACCACGCACAGGACTGTGATGTCCGTGGAACGCTGGCGATTCCGGTGTTTGAACAAGGTAGTAAGATTTGCTTGGGGGTTATTGAGGTTGTAATGACCACTGAGATGGTTAAACTAAGACCTGAGCTTGAAAGCATTTGCAAGGCACTTCAGGTTTGTGTCCTTCTCTTATGTTTTCAGCTTTTGCTATTGAATTGGTTTTTCTGAGAGGGATCAATGTGTTTCCTTTTCACAGGCAGTTGATCTTAGGAGCACTGAACTACCGATTCCGCCTTCTCTAAAGGTAATAAACGAAAACTACATGAGTTCTATTAGTTCTGCTTTTTGGTCTAAACAAGATTGTTTCTTCTGTATATAGGGATGTGACTTATCTTACAAAGCTGCATTACCTGAAATCCGAAACCTCTTGAGATGTGCTTGTGAGACTCATAAACTACCTTTAGCTCAGACATGGGTCTCTTGCCTTCAGCAAAACAAAAGCGGGTGCCGTCACAACGATGAGAACTACATCCATTGCGTATCAACCATTGATGATGCTTGCTATGTTGGTGATCCAACAGTCCGCGAGTTCCACGAAGCTTGCTCTGAGCATCACCTCTTGAAGGGCCAAGGAGTTGCAGGTCAAGCCTTCTTGACCAATGGACCTTGCTTTTCGTCTGATGTATCCAACTACAAGAAATCAGAGTACCCTCTCTCTCACCACGCTAATATGTACGGTTTACATGGCGCGGTTGCAATTCGCCTGCGCTGCATCCACACTGGCTCTGCTGATTTTGTCTTGGAGTTCTTTTTGCCTAAAGACTGCGATGATCTGGAGGAACAGAGGAAAATGTTGAATGCACTTTCAACTATCATGGCTCATGTGCCTAGAAGCTTAAGGACTGTTACAGATAAAGAACTAGAAGAAGAGAGTGAAGTGATAGAAAGGGAAGAGATAGTAAAGCCTAAGATTGAAAACACATCGGAACTACAACATCTCCACGGTAATTCTCCATGGAGTGCCTCTCTTGAAGAAATCCAGCGGAGTAATAATACTAGTAACCCTCAGAATCTTGGATTGGTATTTGATGGAGGAGACAAACCAAATGATGGGTTTGGCTTAAAAAGAGGTTTTGACTACACCATGGATTATAATGTCAATGAGAGCAGCACATTCTCAAGTGGCGGTTTTAGTATGACGGCTGAGAAAAAGCGCACAAAAGCAGATAAAACCATTACTTTGGATATTCTTCGACAGTACTTCGCAGGGAGCTTGAAAGATGCAGCCAAGAATATCGGTGGTAAGCAGCATTTTTCTCTCTTTTCGATTCAATATCTCGGGAAGTCCTAAGACTGATATCTACTTTTTGCCTTTTTCTTGTTTTGAAATGTTTCAGTTTGTCCAACGACCTTGAAGAGGATATGCAGACAGCATGGGATACAGAGATGGCCGTCAAGAAAGATCAAGAAAGTGGGACATTCTCTGCAAAAGATTCAACGGGTGATTGATTCGGTTCAAGGTGTTTCTGGTCCTCTTCCCATAGGCTCCTTCTATGCGAATTTCCCCAGTTTAGTCTCACAGTCACAAGAACCCTCACAACAAGCCAAGACCTCGCCTCCTCCTCCTCCTCCACCGCCAGTGCAGCTTGCAAAGTCCCCTGTTTCCTCATATAGCCAAAGTTCAAACTCTAGCCAATGTTGCTCCAGCGAAACCCAACTAAACAGCGGTGCAACAACTGATCCTGCTTCAGCTAGTGTAGGAGTTTCATTGAAGAAGACGAGCAGCGAGATCGAGCTTCAAAGTTCAAGTCTTGACGAGACAATATTGACTCTCTCTAGTTTAGAAAACGTCCCTCAAGGCACCAACTTGTTATCATCTCAAGATGATGACTTTCTGAGGATTAAAGTAAGCTACGGAGAAGAGAAGATCAGATTCCGGATGCGGAATTCGCGCAGGTTAACAGATCTGTTGTGGGAGATCGGAAAGCGGTTTAGCATAGATGATATGAGCAGGTATGATCTAAAGTACTTAGACGAAGACAATGAATGGGTTTTGTTGACTTGTGATGAAGATGTTGAAGAGTGTGTAGATGTCTGCAGAACAACACCGAGTCATACTATTAAGCTTTTGCTTCAAGTATCTTCTCAGCATTTCTCTGAACGTTCTTCAGCTACTGAATACAGTTTATGGCACTGACCTCAAATCAGGGAAAGAAAGAAGAAAACCAAGCGTCTTAGGACATGATACAAAAGATAGATAATACCTTTTGTGTTCTGTTACAATTGTTCATATTTTTATCTGTTTCTTTTTATATCTTTTTTGTTGAAAGATCACTAGGAGGTGCTTTGGGTTTTGTTTTTAAAAAACGTACCAGAGATAAGAAGAGAAGAGCATGTAACGATCCTTTCTTCCTAAGAATTTGAAGAGTGGCTTTTATTTCAGAACCTTCAATTTTTACTTGTCTCCATAATTGTCATATACATCACAGGGAAAAAAACAAGTATATAGAAGTAACTAAAACGGTAAAACCAAATCATTTACCAAACATATAAAATGTTTTCTCAGAGAAGAAGAGGAAAAAACCATTTTTACAGAACACCAAACTGAATTTCTTGAAAGCTCAAGACTCTCTTTTCTTGTGTGTTTTTACAAGTCTCGTCGTCGCGGCGTTCTTGTAACCTCAGGTGATGGGGACGAGACGTTTCGAGCTTCATGAGATCGGCTCTGTGCAGCTAAGTACTCAAGTGCCACAACTATGTCACCTATAAACGGTCGATAGTGAGCTTCTTCGTTCAGACACATTGCGATAATCGCAATGGCATAGTTTAAACACCGTCTTGGATATTTTCCTCGTAGAGTCGGATCCACTAAATGTCCAAACTTCTTCTGATCCTTGAGGTATGGACGTGACTACAGAGACAAGAAAACTTTTGGTTATAACGAGAGTAGACTTATTCTGAATTTACGGTTTAGTAAGTTTACTTACCCAAGTAACAAGATTCTGCTCCCCTTGCTTTTGACTCAAATCAATAGCTTTCCTCCCAGTAATGAGCTCAAGCAACACTACACCGAAGCAGTAGATATCCGACTTAACAGTTAACTTCCCGCTCATGGCGTACTCGGGAGCACAGTAACCGTAAGTTCCCATGACACGGGTTGATACATGAGTTCGATCACCTACTGGACCGAGTTTCGCCAGTCCAAAATCCGAGAGTTTTGGATTGAACTCTTTGTCTAACAATATGTTAGCTGACTTCAAATCACGGTATATCACTGGCGGGTTAGCTGTGCAGTGAAGATACTCTATTCCCCTAGCTGCACCAACCGCGATTTTCATTCGAGTATTCCAGCTTAATGGTTCTGGATGTGACTCAAGATCTGAAAACCAAGCAAAAGAATCATAATCTTAAATTAGGAAACCCTCAAGATAATAACAACAAATACAGTTTGAGTAAACTAACCAAAAAGGTGATCTTCTAAGCTTCCCATTGGCATGTATTCATAGACAAGAAGTCTCTGATCACCAGAAGTACAGTAACCAATCAATGTAACGAGATTCGGGTGATGCAGTAAGCTAAGCATAAGAACTTCTACTATGAATTCTCGGTTTCCTTGAAGCCCATCTGGATTCAATTGCTTAATAGCCACTACCTGCTTTCATTAATCACATCAAAATTGTCATAAAAACAGAGTTTCTCTTTTTAAAAGGGTTTGAGGAAGAGAGAGAGAGAGAGAGAGAGAGAGAGAGAGAGATCTGACTTGTCCAGAATCTAAGCGTCCTTTATAAACTCTCCCAAAACCTCCTTCTCCGAGCAGATTGACTTCCCGGAAGTTTCTAGTAGCTGCAGCTAACTCCTTGAAGGTGAAACTCTGAGCTCCACCACCAGGTTTGGAACCATTCACTTTACCGTTTACTGTTTCCAATGCCAAAAAAATAAATTAACCCAAAAAAAAAGTGTCTGAAACAGAGACAAGAGACATCATTGAAAGAAAAAGAAAAACAAAACTCACCTAAGATACCTGAAATCGACTCTGTTCCTGTTGTATCACTTCCATTAACTGAAACCACAACAGAACAATCTGAAATAAAAACGAAACCTTTGAAGTAATAATAAATAAATAAAAAACAAAGGAAAGTTTTCGAATTGGAATTGAATAAAAGAACCTGATGAATCGGTTGGGTAGCGAGAGTTGTTGTTGTTGCATCGAGCAGTATCAACAATGTCGACTCTGATGTCCTTAGTTCGAGGATTCAAACAAGAGAAACAAGTCATTCTCTTTTCTCACACAATTACTACAATGGCTGATTGAAGAAGAAGGGGGGATTCAGATAATGGAGCTGGTTTTAAGAAACCAAAGCTCCAAGAAATCCCACACCAGAGACACAGGACAGACACACAAAACCTGACAAAGAATGTTTTTTTTTTATAATAAACCTAGGATTTTTGGGTCTGAAACTAAAGAAGGGATTTGATTGATTTCTCTGTTTCTCTCCTTTGGATAATTCCAGAAAACAAAAGAACAAAGCTTTTTGGCAGAGATTATTGAATCGGCGATAGATTGCACAGAGAGAGAGAGAGAGAGAGAGAGAGAATAAGTTATATTAACAAAAAAAACAAACTGAAGAGTTACTAAAATTGTACAAATTCCATCTAATCACGACAAAAATGACAAGGATCTCAAAAACAGTAATTATAATAACAAAAAAAGTAAAACAGTAGAAATAAAAATAAAACTACCTTTTTTTTGTTCGTGTTCATATTGTATAAAACTTCTATTTTTTATTATAGTTGGAGCTACTAAATATTTAAGTTGTAGAAGACGACGACAAGCTTTCGTTTTGTTCTTTTCGAACTCTATAGGACCCAACTTTTTAATTATTACTTATTATTAAAGGAATCAATAATTCTATCTTCTTTCAAAAAAATTTCCCACAAAAATCAAAATCCTTTTTTTTTTCTTTTCATTTTTTTAATCATCATTCATCCCCGATTTTATATAAATGCTCAGGTCCCCCTCGTGATGTTTTTGCAATTACTAGAATACCCTCATCTGATCATCACGCTTCCGACAGTACCTCTTCGGAACAGTACAGTGTTTGAGAGATAACTCAGAAGAAACACAAACATCCATGAGGCCGACATTGGATGTCGTAGTTGAGATCACGACAAATGGACGGTCGGGATTAGATAATCTTGACCTTACGTAATTCAGAGTGGGTCTCATTTTTAGTAGTCGTAGTAGTGGTCACACTCACACACACTGTCCTTCCTCTCTGCATTGACTTTATTTACCGTTTTAGAAAATTCTACTGTTCCTATCATAACAATGGTACCTAAATTAATAATGGCTACTACTACTTCTACTTTATAATCATCCCAAATCAATTATTAGCTGATAAAAGTTTGGAATTTCACCCATCCTTTTTAATTCTATCGTATCTTTTGCCTCTCTCTTTTTTTTTTTTTTTAAACGCAAGCTGTTTTTCTTCTCTTATATTTATGACATTGTTGTTGATTTATTTTAGAGCATGTTAATGGCATTACATTTGAAAACAAATTATTATGAGCGTTACTCCTTTATACACCTTCTCTTTTTTTGTCTTCCAAATTTCTGCATAGCATTAATAACTTTATTGTGAATTACTAATGCTGTTGCCATTTAAATATTACTTCGATTTCCATTACTAACCTTTAGCTCTTACAGTTACAGCTAGTATTTTAACATGCTACCGTTCAAATTTCAAAACCGTTATTACTTGTTCTAATTCTTTCTGACAAATGTATCTTTTTGTATTTTCAGTTTTTGAAAAACTATCTGATGCATTTTGTCTTTCTTGAGGTTTGAAATATGTGATGGGCTTATGGCTTTAGCTTAATTTGATGTTTACATACTGCATGGAAAATTCGAGACACGTTGTAGCCGCTAATAGCTAGGGACAAACTTTTACCTTTGTGTAATATAATGTATTACTCCGCATATATGCTGTATAAATCTAGATTGTTGTACCTTCACATTTTCGCATATGATAATTTATAAATTATAACACGTCTGAATATCCTAAACTAAATTCTATAGCTCTCTATCGTAAATATGTAGTGTTTCTTTTTTACCTGCGGATAATGACTAACATAAAAGTCATCAAAGACACACAATTTGAAACGTCTAACGGCTCATGAGAAGAAAAGAGTTTAAAAGCTTAATAGTTTATGAACCTCTAAGAGAAGAGAGAGAAACACCATAACTAGAATGAAAACAAAAGGCACAATAGCAATCTAACAAGGGACTACGTTAATTTAGAGATTGGCTCAAGCTTTACGATGTCCTCTACATGATCTAGAAAGGCGTAAGCTTTATGAGACTTCAAAGCTTCCATTCCTTAGATTCCAACTCTAGTCATAATGTTCCTCTCGGGATCATAGTAGAGAAGGTAGGAAGAGTCGGATTCGGATATATTGTATGGCGACAACACAATATCACCTGTGTCACTTGTTCCAACAAACCGTAACTTGGTCTCTTCAATTATATCCTTCCAAGGAGGGGGCATTACGTAGATGTAGCTTGACCATTGGTGTTTCTCGGCATCGACCGCTAAAGGAGACGAATCACGAGGCTTTGGTGATGAGAAGAAGAACGTTTTGCCGTATTTAGGGCACGTGAACAATAGCTTCGGGCGAGACGAAGATATGGTGAAGAACGAATCAATGAAAATTGGATTGCTAAGTGTGGAAGCACATACCTTGGACAAGCAACGAAATCTCGCTACAGACTTCGCTGGCAATCTCGTGAGTATCTCGATAACGAGATCAAACGGGAGGAACGTTCCTGACGTATTGCGCCGTGTTTTCATGCCTTTTCTAATGTCTCTATTTTTTATTTTTCCTTTCCATCAGATAAACCCTAGTCAGACGATATATTAAAAAAAAGACCCAAGGCCTTTCACATAAAACAAAGATAACGTAAGGGTCTATCTATATAGACATTTACGTCATTATGCATGTTTCTTTATAAAATATAATCGCGTGTATATAAGAGTAAATACCGTATAAGTATGTTAACCGACAAAAGTTATTGACATACATGTAAAAATCGAACCTGCCGAATGTATTAATAGGAATCCAAGAGCGTTTGCCTCAAATAAATACATAAAACAGGACAAGTATTAGTTTTCTTTTTATACGCCTATAATTGGCCAAGAGATAAACCAATGGTTTGAGAGGAAAAAAATAAATATCACGAGACGTCGAGACCCACCAAACAAAGACGGTCATGTAAATCCCGTGACGCGTGAGCCCCCCTCTTCCTCTTGACAAAATTTAACCACTATTGAAGGTACATAGACGAACACCTTGATATGTATTTAATGAGTTATAATAACTTTTAAATTTCTAAATTTGAAATAATGTAGATGTGTTGTGTAGATGATACACTAGAGAAGCTGATTTTAGTCGGCTATGTTTACTATGCTCCTGATTTGATTAAACACATGACTAATATATATTTGTAAACTTATTTCAACTAATTTTTGTTTTTTGATAATACATTAATCCCGTTTATCAAAATTTCAGGTGATTTCCACTCATCTTTTGCCAACATAATCGTATTCTAAGTATCAGAAACAATAATAGTTCCCATTACCGAGGAACTTGAAAATCGAAGCCGGCAAAAAGTATTCAAGAAAGAAACTGACAACTCTTACAAAAGGTCAAATGCTAAAAGTACACATGACAAATCTAACAATACTGTTGTTTCATCTTCAAGGTTAAAAGAACATATATATATCTGAAAAATTAAGGGAAAAAATTAAACTATAAATTATATATTCTACAGACAGCAGAGTGACTCCTGTGGTTTTTCTTTTATTTTTTCTCCTTTTACCCTTAAAAAATTATATGGAAGTTGCAACAATCTGTACAATAGGAGAGACTGTCCCATATATATTTTCATGTCACAAGTCACAACAAATAATGAAGCCATGACTCTCCACAAGATTTTCATACCAGAAAATATATGGCTGAGATAGCCAAATGGAAAAATGCCTCTTCTTCTTCTTCTTTCACATATCCCATATTCATCTTCAGAGCTGTAATGCCAGATCCGGATGCTGCGATGAGGACGAACCTGTCTGCTGATTAGAGCCCGGGGAGTTTGGTGATACTAGCCTAGCGTTAAGGTCCGGCGGAAACCGGTGAAATTCCTGTTTGGTGTAAGGAAACATCAACCCTTGTTGTTGCTGCGAGCTCGGTGTGGCCTCGTTGCTTACGTTTGCTTCTTCTTGTTGTTGTTGTTGTCTCGCAGTTCCTAGCATCTGATTTGCATTATGGCTGAATCCACCGAATCCGCGGATGAGGCCGTTGCTGTTCTCGAGTTTGATCAGCGGTCCCGCCTGGCGAGAGGAGGAGGATGATGGGTGATCGGTTTCTGGATTCAAGACACGAGCGGGTGGTGGTGCAGTCTCTTCTATGGTTTGAGAAGAAGAATGTCTGTTTCCTATGAAAGCGCTCGAGACTGAAGCGGTTGGTGACAGGATTCTGTTGGAATGATCATCAGACGCTAAGTCATTAGAACACTTTTGTTTTCCCGAAGACATTACTAAGTTTTGTTTTTGAGAATTATCATCCTCTTCAGGTCCTGCTGGGTTCTCTCCAACCCAACCTAGACCAAATTTGATTCCAGGTGGTAGTACTGTCTCGATTCTCCTCGATGCAACTTTCCAGGCAACAGGACCAAGATTTGCAGCGTATCGTGCTAGACTCCTCGCGTAACCGTACTCAGTGTTTAAGCCAACCTGATGAATAAGAAAAACAATGATCAGACTCTTGTTTTCTATATACAAAAAAAGGCTAAAATAGTGTTTGGCAATTACGTACTGGAATCAACTGTTTTAACTCGTCTTCAAGCGTTGTCAAGACCGATGGTTCTTGGGAAGAAGTCGAGAGGTGGTTGTAGGTATCACGTCTGTTATCATCAACATTGAAATGTTTCATTCCGTACTTGTTAACCGCCTTCACAACCGAAGCTACAGAGAAACCAAGAAGATGGTTTCATATTGGCAAATTAAAATAATACTGAAAGAAGGCAGAGAGCAAAGGGCAAGAGATTGTTATACATGGAAACTCGTTCTCCCAATCTATGGACCAACCACTTTGAGTCTCGCTGTTATGATTGATTTTAACTGATGATTCTGCTTGACGGAACTTATATGGAGGCGCCTTTCTTAGATTGTAAGCACCAGAAAATTTATTAGAGCTATCTCCTCCTCCAAGCGTATCAGCTGATATTTCAGAAGCAGTACGGTCAATGGAAGATGGTTCAGGCTGTTTCTTTGGAGGACGTCCTCTTCTAGCAACTTTTGGCTGCTGCTGCTGCTGCTGTGAGCTTTGTGGTTCTTCATCATCACTGTCTTGCCTTAAATTCTCAAAGTCCTTTTTCGCCAATTCTTGTATAGCCCGTGCCTATAATAAGCCAAATCACACACTATTTTCATAAACTTGGAACGAAAATATCAAAACAAGAATAGCTAAAAACATAACAATCAGAATCTAGGACATACCTGTCGATAATATACAGTGTCTGATGAATTGTATTCCATTGCATTTGTACATATTAAAAACACATCTCTCTGCAAAAAGAACAGGGTGAGAAGCGACATATATCAGAGAGCGGTATAAAGAAGAGGGCAAGAAGCGATATTTATAAGAGATCAAGCTGTTCTAACACCAATAATCTCCTCACAAATTCACATATATACAAACTGGGAGACAAATTGAGTCTAAATAGATCAAAAGTTATTTTGAGTTAAGCACAACTTTGGAAACAGCCTTAGGTGTGCACCCTGTACTACAAGTATCTATCTTCATTGGTTAGCAGTCTCATGAAGAAAATGCACGCAAACAACATCAAGCAATAGCTCTCCATAAAGAAAACATAAGAAGCCGTAAGAAAAGTTTCGAAATGAAAATGCCAAGCAACAAAACGTTCTAGCTATCAAATGAGAAACCAACTCTCGAACACATGGAAAGTTCAAGGAGAAACATAAGGGAAGAGTCCAATGTGGAATCAAAAAGAACAAAACTTACCTCAAATTGTTCTAAACTGGTATATGCTCCAGAGTCTAGTTTCTTCCGCACAGTGCTAAAATCCATGGGATTTGTGATAATCTCGTGATAATCAGGAAGCTGTAAAACACATACAGAAGCGCAGATAAGACAAACTGAAAAACAAGGAGCTTTGACATCAACAACAACAAAGGAAGGAGATTCACCTCCTCAGGATCAACAGGGTCAGAGTAAACGCCATAAGTATCCTTCCTTCAAGTGTTTTATAAAAACAACAACAACAACAATCAGAAACCCAGTTGTTCTTAAAACCAAAAAATGACAGAAGGAAGGGGGAATGAGCATATATATACTTTTGAAGTCTATCAAGGATGAACACCAACAACTTTTTGTCTGGCAAAGGTGTAGTGGGACCTGACTCCACGGGAGACCCTATCCACATGTAAACCAAAAATTAAAAAAAAAAAGTTAATAATTTAATCGCTTCCCAGCATCAGAAAAAATCCTCGCTTTTATCCTCGTACGAATTTTTTTTGCAGTGTTTATTGCCTTTTTCAAGAATTAAATATATATATATATATAAAAAGAAGAGTTTATACCTTGAAGAATGTCTGTCGCTTTCGAAGCCTTTTCTCCCTGCAAGAAGTAAAAACCAACACCAACAACAGATCATCAGTGTGTTTCCAATGTTCATGTTTTAAGCAAAGGTAAAGAACCAACGGACACAACATACTAAGAAACTGATGGTAGTTTTAATTAAGGAAAAGACAAATCGGAACTTGTTTCAGACACGACTAGTTTCAGTTCTCAGTTTCAGTGCAGGTGCATCTTTAATTCAGAGAGGTAATTTACGGATTTTAATTACCAGGAAAATCAATATTATAATACATAAAATTCTCCAAAATTAAAAGCAGAGAGAATAAAAACTGATTAAACACCCACACAAGAATTTACTTAGCTGAAGACAAAAAAAAAATAAAAAAGAGGAAATTTTAATTTACAGAAAAAGCAGAAATATGAATTCTCCACTCCACCAATTAAAAAAAAAAACAAGAAGGGAAAAAAAGAAATGACTCAGTCAAACAAACTCTCAATCTCTCCCACTCACTCAAAAATCTAAGAGAGAAAGACGAACAACACACACTACTACTACCAAACGCGCGAAATTATTCATAATCAAAATCAATTTTGGGGAAGAATTAAAAAAAAAAAAAAAAAAAAAAAAAACTAGTTCGATCCGAAATCAATTCAAATTTTATCTCTACCGTGTGATTAGATCCGCCGCTGAATTTGAAGGAAGCCTCGGGAGTCTCGTCGAGATTCAGATCCGATTGGGAATTAGGAGAATGTCGATGAGACTGATGATGAGAGTTCAATCCATGTAAAAGCTTGTGTTTCTTCTCACGCCGCTCGTCGTCGTCGTTGTCTTCTATGTTGTTGTTGTTGTTGTCGTCTTCGTCTTTGATCCAGGGCGAATCGCCGTATGAATTAGGGTTCCGCCGTTTGGATCGGGAGGCGGAGTTGGGAGCGTGATTGAGAGAATTAGGGTTTTTCGAACCGGATCTATGGTGTTGGTGTTGGTTCTGGTGGTGGTGGTCATCTTGATTGCGATGTTGTTGTTGTTGTTGTAATTGTTGCTGTTTGATAGCTCGCTTTTGAAGGTCTAATAGAGATGGCCTCCCTTTCTTCTTCTTCTTCGTCATTGTATCTGCTACCTCACCCATTTTTTTTCTCTCTCTCTCTCTCTCTCTTTCTCTCTCTTCTCTCTCTCTCTCCCTCTCTCTCTCTCTCTCTCTTCCCCTTTCTCTTTCTCCTCCTAGACAGGCGTTTGGTTTTGTGTTTTCTTTAAGTTTATTTTTTTTTATTTCTTTAATAAATAATTAAAATGTAAAATAAATAAATACAAAAAAAACTCTTCTACATGTGTGTGAACTAGCACGTGCCGAAAGTGTAATGGATAAGTTATTTGGGCCGTTATGGGCCCGTGTATTTGTTATTTATAGGGTTGGGTCGGTTGATCCAAATACCGCTTTATTATTTGTTCACTAACCTCCAAATAAGTTGCTACGATCATCAATAACAAGAAAAAAAAAAAGGTGCATGGATATAATCATGGAGATGATTTTTTTTTTCTAACGTCTTGGTTTCACTTTCTCTCAAATTAGTAAAAAAAAAAAGTAGTTCTAAGCTGTTTCACATACACTGATACACATGACTCCTCCTTACACAATCAGCACTAGGATCGAACATTCAAACTACCACCAAAGCAAGTCATGTGTATATTAACTTCATTGTACATTCTTAGTATAGTAAAAAAAGAAAAAATAATTCTCGATCATTCATGGATATGACTCGTTCGTCTAACAGCAAAAAAAGCTAGAGAGAGCCAAAAGTGGAATGACTTTGAAAATTGTAGAAACTCTGCATCTTGACATCTTCCATAATACGTAGTATATAGCACATTGTGATTCAAGAAGCTACCTTTTCTTCGTTTTTTTACACATCTGGAAAGGTAAATTGAACCACACAGACACAGTTCCTTGGTATATGAGTATGATGGTGACAGAAAGCTATATCCAAAAATGGATATATCAAAGCTCTCACGTTAGACAAAAAAGAGGGAGAAGCAGATGTGTAAAAAGCAGAGCAGAGGAGATCATCCATATTGCATCATCATGTCTCGGCTATAAAAGCAGAGTCTGGGGTCAGCAGCTCAAAACATCACAACCAAAAGAACAACAAAACAAAGAGAGAGAGCAAAGAGAGAGATTCAAATTAGCAACATCTTTTTTATTAGATGGTTATCCAGGCCATGTGTGGATGATGAATTTAGTTTTTTTTTTTTAATATATTTGTATTAATTTATGATTATGGTAGAAACATATATATAAGTAGCAAGATCAGAGTTTGAGTTGCTGAAGCCAGATTTCAGAGGAGAATAAAATGAGTTTCCAATGTAACTGTTCCAAGCTTGAATTCTAGTAGCTTGAATAAAATGAGTTTCCCAATGTAACTGTTCCAAGCCAGATTTAAGAGGAGAATAATTAGTTACACAAGTGTAATGTTTTTATCCCATGATTTAAATATTTAATGTGATATTAAAGCCTGCTAAAACTAACTTTTACAAATGAACCAAATTCATACACTAACATAGCCTAGTAAAACGTTCTAATTAAAATCCATATATTGTTCTACTTATATATTAAAACATAATAAAAACAAAAGTCAAACATTAAAAATGCAAGATATTATTATTAATGCAATATGCTATTAGATTCATTGCCAAAACGGTAACAAATCTAAGACGGTTTAACAAATACATAAGCTGATGCCTATGACAAGTTTACATTTTTACATATATTTCAAATATGAAAAAATAACTTAACAAAAAAAATAAGTAAAAACTATGTAAGATATAAACAAAACATAAGTAAAATATTTTGATTTACACAAAAAAACTAAAATAATAATAATACGTTAATTTATGTTATTTTTTAAAAGTAGAATAGCTATTATATAACAACTCATGCAACAGATCGACTAACACCTAGTTATCTATAATAAGTAATCATGTTGTCATGTTGATGCTGTAAATACATCTTTCTAATTAACCTTGTTGACTCACGGAATCCTGTTTCCTTGATCTCATATTATATCTAGTCTAAGAAACAATATGCTTTAAATAAATAAATTCTTGGTTTTTCAAAGGGGAGTGTATTCAAACTATGATTTTGGAGAATTTAGTGGGATTTATGATATTTTAGATTTTATGAGATTTGAGTGAGTTTTTAAGTTATTTTGGTAGATTTGTTTGTGATTTGATGAAATTTGGTGAGATTTTAAAAATAATTTTGGACGATTTGAAGAGATTCTCATACAAAAACACTATAGTCAAAAACAATGCTTCATCTCTCCAAATATTATAATCGATCCGAACAGTATAAAACAAAGATTGAAATTGAATTGAAAAGTACACGTATTGATGCAATGAACAAACCCTAAACTGGTTTCTCTTGCTAAACAAAATAACGATCATGTGATAGCATCTTATGAAGACAATTTCATGATTGCTACCCACATTTACGAAATCTGCATAATTCAATTCAGGAAGAGAGAAGCTACCTGCAACAGTTTGATAACCATGAGCGTAACTTTTTTTTTTTTTTTTTTTTACTTTTTCATTGAGAAGAAGAAGAAGAACAAAAAAAGAAGAAGAACAAAAAAAGAAGAAGATTGAAAACTGATGAGATGATTATTTTTACAATTCTTTTTGTTAAGATTTTTTTTGTTTCAAATCCCAGCATTAGAGGTGTGATTTTCTCACCTCGTTTATAGACAAGAAATATAACAAAAGTCTCACAGAATCCGCTTTCTGAATCCTTTATACAGTACACAATTCTTTTTGTCGACTATATAATTTTTATAAGTTGTTTACAAAATATGTTATACATTAAAAATAGGTTGGTTATAACAAAAGGTTATAGATTAATTGGTCAATCTATAGGTTATATGAATACACTTAAGAATATCCAAAGATTATTCTTAAAGAGAATATTCCAATGATTTATACAATTTCCAAAATAAATTTTTAGTATTACATGTATTGTTACAAATATATACTGGTAGGCATAAAAATATACTGTTAGACGTAAAAAAGAATAAATTCTTGGCAATTTATCACACTTAATCGTGATTTTCGAAATCTTATTGTGCAGTTGAAAATAAAATTTTACCTAAGCACATGTCATATTGAAAAACTTTCACAAAACATGTTCAAAAATTAAAATAAAAACAAACAACAAACATAACCATTTCTCATACATAAAATTACAAAATTAACAATAGAAACTTACAAAATATGTGTTTTTTCAAGCCATCATATTTAGCATATGATTTTATTGCATAATGTTTTATTCAAAAAACTTTTAAAAATAATCATATAAATTATATTTTATTCTAAATTTATAATATAAGTCAAAAGAATTTTAACATGTGCTCTAGTACGGGTTCTAATCTAGTAATCTTATATTTAAAAAGTACACAATAAAATATTTTAAAAATTTAAGAGGCTCAAAATAGTATTTTCCTAATGGAAATGCTCTAATGCCATTGTATCAGTCTTTTGTATCTCGCTATTATGTCCCTAATGTGTGTGAACTCGCACGTGCCGAAAGTGTAATGGATAAGTTATTTGGGCCGTTATAGGCCCATTTAGGGTTGTTATTTATAGTGTTGGGTCGGTTGATCCAAATTCCACTTTATTTATTTGTTCATAGTGGGAAACACAGTTCGGGTTCGGGTGAGGCGTGACGGTTTGATGGATTCGTGTACCCACAGGGGACTGGAGATCGAGGAGGCTTAACTGTTTTTTTTGAAGATCAATATGGATCTCGTCTCGTGTTGCCATCATTTCTTTTAGCATGTCAGTGTTTTGATTTCTTTTCTTTCTCCCATTAAAAATTTCTGTTTTCAATTTTCTTGTTTAGGTTTGAGAAAACTAGTTGCATTGCTTTCATTTGAACTAGTCTGAATCTTATATCTCAGTTGTACGACAATATAATAGTTTTAATAAATTGATATGCAGAATCATGGACATGCATGTACCAATTGTAAACCAACAATTTGTGATATACACTCAATTGTCTGGCTTTTTTTTTTTTTTTAAACTTTTATCTTCTCTATTGTTGATCTGAACATTACTGTCTGCCTTTCTTTACAGATATTGGATAAAATCTGAAATGGTTCGAAGCCCACCCATAAAATGGTATGTTACATGCTACGTTGGTTTTTTTTGGTGTTTTCCTAGCCTCTTGCTATCAAATCCGGAATTTGATTGGACTTGCTGTTGCAGTCATGAGGAACTATGCACCAGAATCACTGATCGAAACTGCTTTCAAGAAGGTAAGTTTTTTGGTTTCTGACTAAAATCTAAACAAAGAGTCAAAATATGTGATATTGATCAAAAACTAATAAAACAAGATTTGTGAAATATGAAATTTGGCCATTTATGTAAAGTGTTGAGTCTTGAGAGCTTGAGTGCAAAATCCATGACTCTTTGGAGTGTCTAGGATCATTTGTACGAAGCTTTAAGACGTGTATAAGTGAATAAATTGCAAGTTGATCTCCTTTGGCTCCATATATGATGAGTAAGGATCCTGCGGGTTCAAGGTGTACTAAAGTCCGTCTAGTTCACATCTTGTGAGGATCTAGATGATCTCCTGGATTCCATATATAGCTTTGGGGTGCATCCAAATGATAGTAAATAATAGTTTTCTTATTTGGTTCTAACTTATACGTAGATTAATGCGCATGATCCAAATACATGAATTAACTTTTTCGACTAACTACCTTCATTGGTAGTGTATTTTCATTAGGAATTCACTTTCCATGATAATGTTTGGGAGAAACAAGTAATCCAAGATTTTTTTGATTGATGCAATTTGTTACTAAGACTGGCTACTAAAGAATCATTTGCAAAGGTTAATCTTCACATCGGAGAAGAGATAAATAAAAGAAAATAACATTGCATTTGTTATTTTTCTAGAAGACTTTGTTATTGAACAAATTATGTTAAAATTGTTATGTGGTCATGTTTAAGATGTAGAGTGTCTTGTTAGATAGTTTCAAACACATCATTCTATGTTGTTGTTTTGAATTTCACGGCAACATGGATATTTGTGATTTGTTTGGAACCATCTAACAAGACACTCCTCATCATAATCATGACCGCATGGCAATGGTTTGTTCACAAACAAATTCTTCTCCGCAAATAACATTTGTGGCATTCTCTTTTCTTCTGTTTCTTCGATGTGAAAATTATCTTTAATTGATTCTTAAGTAAAATGTCGTGGTAAAAGACTCCATGAATCAAAAGGAATCTTGAATTGCTTGTTGCTCCCAAATATTTTCATGATTATGTAATACTTTGAGGCGTATTGATTTGTATGGTAACGGAATTGGTAACTCTTCACTAGGGATGTGAGAATCAATGTACGTATGTCTATTTTGTCTCTCGCATATCTGTTGCTCTGGTTCTTTCAGTATTCGAGGTTCTGGATGGATATAATGCCACTTCAACATCGCAAAATTGCGGTCCTTTTTCTCGGATTGCTTGAGATGGTCTTTAAATAATTAGATTATGCAAAATTTAGCAACACGGGGATGAGGGCTCTAACCCTTGCTACATAGGTTGTTAAGATTGGTGCGTTTAGAAAGACTGTTTACCAGTACCACATCCTCATATTCTGTGTGTTTCATGGGATTTGGGGTTGTCAAATCCACTCTTGGTGGTCTCACCTCTAAAGTCCTTCTCGTTGGAGTTACTTACTTCATAGCTTCTGAGATGCTTGATAACAGTTACAGGTATATATCTCTTCCTTTCCAAATTAGCAACTTTGTGATCAGGCTCTATAAGTTGCAAGGTTTTGATGCAAGACTGTTTTTACAGTTTAATCCATTGTTTTGTTGATAATGGAATATGTGGTAACTCTCTAACACGGATGTGCGAATAAATGCACACCGATGCTGCAAGTTGAAATAAATATAGCTTGATGGATGAATGCTTCTTCACGTCTTGCAATAATGGAAGAGTACAAGGAAGTAGCTGAAGAGTTTCAAATTGAAACATGTTTTGTAAGATACTAGTTTCAAAGACTTGCAAATTGCATCAGAATGATCTGGTTCTCATTAGCTCTAATGCGGTTTATAAAGATACAATGAAAACTGAAACAGAACCGAAAAGATAGGACACGACGCAACTAGCTCAACTAGTTCCACTTACAACGGGAAAATAGCAAAACAACTTTGACACATTCTAACCAGAAGAATAGGTCTCTTATTGACTTAAACTTACTCAACATGTTTACTCTTCATAATGGCTCAGCTGAAGAAAAGGATGGAGCTGTGGCTATTTGGTTGCATTCACTGAACCAGAAAAACTATCCTGATCGACGAACCGATGGATACAAACGGGATGAAGATTAGTGAAAAGCCTCTGAACAAATGATCCATGAAGAGAAAACTACAGTGAAAGAGAACACTAACGGCATTGGAGAGGAAAGATGAAATCTCTGAAGCAAAGATTATGGAAGAGAGGATTACACTAGAAAAGGATGCAACCGGGACCGGGTGAATGATGAAACTTCTGAAGTAAATATTGCCAACGTCCTTATCCCCAGTCTTTCTCTTCCTGAGGTAGACCCTTTGGAGCTTATCACTATGCAAGGTCACTGGCTGCAGATTCCGACTATGCCAGAGTTTGTAACGACGGGATAGCCTATCGCAAACAAATACCGTTCACAAGTTAATTACTTAAAAAAAAAATGATTTACACGATAATTGTAAAGACACTTGGGGCCATGCTTATTATTTACAGAAGCTTATGTTTCTTTAACGGACTATACCAAGGCACTTGTATAAAAGATGGTGTATCAAATATATTTTCTAATGATGAAGAAGATTCTATAAGAAGAATCGAACCGATCGATTGAGGGAATTTGCACTATACAGTAATTAAGTGGAAGAAGAACTTGCTTAGTCATCTTTACTTTCCATTTGAGCTTTCATATTTGATTAGGTAACGTGGACACTGTAGACGCAAACCCAATGAATTTTAGGCCCAGATAGTATTTTGTTTTAGATAGATTTGATAGAATTTCAATTATTTAATTTACTATTTAGTGTAAACTTCAACCAACCTAACAATTTAAAATCAGAAGCCCTCGAAAATATTAACAAATCCAAATCGAACCGGATGACCGACGCAGCAAACCGAACCGGATCCTCGAGGAGATATTAATGCGAATAAATATTATTCGTAATTACTTCTATGATTTTAATTATTTTAGGACCAAAAAGAATAAGGGCAATGAGTCACCATATCACTTGCCGCTGAATCCTCGCGCTGAGAAAGAAGCACAAGAGAAACACACATAAACAAAGACCTACGATCAAAATTTGAGAAGGTGAGAGCCAATAAAATGAAACCACAAGGATCGATGACGTGTCATAATATATTTGAAATCCCGCCTAAACCCCTCAGTTTTTTTTTTACATTTCGTGCGAAATTTCAATTTTTAATCCAATAACCCTTTTTATTGATTGACCAAAAGATATTTTACAAAAGCCTTTTCTCTCCCCCACTAGTGCCTCCTTCCTCATCTCTCACTTGAATCTTCTTCTCCCACATAGCGTACAAATCACAAACTCGCTCAATTCCTTCTCTCTATCTCTCTATTCGAACCCTACGCTCTTCGTCTTCAAGGTAAATTTCATTCGTTTTCTAGTTTGATTCATCTCTCGGTTTTTTGTGTTTCGATCTGTTTAGGCGATAAGATTTGTTTATTCAAGTTGATTTTTGTGTGTTTTGAGATATGAATTTCATGTTCTGGATGTTTGCGGTTTATGCTGTATATGATTAGGTTTTTGTAGCATCTCTAATTCATTTCGATCATGTGTATCGATCTCTTATTTGGTGATGATGATTTTTTTTTTCAATTATCGCGTTTGTGTATAGAATCGATTGATGCAATATGTGAAGTACTTGTCTAGCTTTTTTACTGATCTTGTGTGATACGTTTCGCAGAATCAATTATGAAAGGAGGTAAATCAAAGGCTGAAACCAGGAGCTCTAAGTAAGTTTCAGATTCGATCTATTTTTGTCAGATATCTGGAAATTTAGATTCGAGTCCATGTCGTTGTTCGTTTTCTGAAGAGTTTTGTTGCTTGATTTTTTTTTTTTTTTTTTGGTGGTATTAGGCTCTCTGTGACCAAGAAGCCTGCTAAAGGAGCAGGGCGTGGCAAAGCAGCTGCCAAGGATCCGAACAAACCAAAGAGGCCAGCCAGTGCTTTCTTCGTTTTCATGTAATCCTTGCCTCCGATTCTTCAAATTAATCTGTGTTACAGTAGTTTTGCATGGATATAGACTTTTTTGCCGTACAAAAGTTTTTTTTTCATCTGGCTACTCTCTTTTTAAGGTGAGACTAGTAAGAATCCTTTGACTGCTGTAGTTGAGTCAAAAAGTATCTGATACTAGCTAGTCCAAAGAATCTCGTATTGTCCATGCTTTGATTTGATTGTTGATGGTTCCTATTGGTTTGTGTGTGTTAAATAATAATACTAGTGTTGACTTTTTGGTGCTCTGTAGGGAAGATTTCCGTGAGACTTTCAAGAAGGAAAACCCCAAGAACAAGTCTGTAGCTACTGTGAGTGTTATTTGTGATCATTTTAAAAGCTTCTTCTATATGTTGTTGTTTGTTGTTGTACCTTAATCTTGTTAGTTTATGAAGTTGTTGTACTGATGGGTGAATTTTTCAATGGGTTACAGGTTGGAAAAGCTGCTGGAGACAAGTGGAAATCACTGTCAGATTCTGTACGTTCTCTCTCTCAGTCTCTCTGATCAGTGTGACCAAAAGTTGTGTTATGATATCAAATGTTACGGTTCTTATAGTAAAGTCTAATACTATGTGTGTGGTTTTTTTTTTACGATAATTCCAGGAGAAAGCTCCTTATGTTGCCAAGGCTGAGAAACGTAAGGTTGAATATGAGAAGAACATTAAAGCTTACAACAAGAAACTGGTAAAATCTAATAATAATAATGTCAATCATATGCTCAATTTAAAGAGATTGATAGTTATTGAGTTGTTTGACCAATCATCATGATACGTTTGTGGTTGTTTCAGGAGGAAGGTCCAAAGGAAGATGAGGAATCTGACAAGTCAGTGTCAGAGGTCAATGACGAGGATGATGCTGAGGATGGTAGTGAAGAGGTCAGTGGTTGAGTCTTTTAAAGTTATTTTTCCCATCATAGTATATATACAACGTAGAGCTTTGTTTTTAACTCTTGTTAATTACTTGGGTGTGTATAATTTAAATGCAGGAGGAGGACGATGACTAAGAAGTTGGATGGATGGCTGGTAGCATTAGTATAGATGGCTGCAAAAATCTCTCTGGGGTTTTATCTTTATCTTTTTTACTTGAAATGTTAATGGTGCTGATTAAAAAGGGGTCTTTCTTTTTTATCTTTGTCTATGTATTTCCACAACCTCCTCCACTTAAAGAAGCCCTTTGGATGGAGAAAGTGAATTGTAGAATGTTTAGATGGTGAAAGAGAGACTTGCAGCTCTGTACTCTTTGCTCTATAAAACGATTTTTAGTTTTTGTTTTTCTTACCTCTTCTCAAGTTTTTATATTGTTTTATGATGTCGGATGTGTTGGTAAGGAAACTGTAGCCTTAAACTCTCTAGCTTGATTCATTATCCATAAAGGTGGTACTATGATTCATTCATTCTCACAGACTGATTTTGTTCGTATTCATGACGAGTTTGGTTAGTATGTAGGTTAACCACTAATTCTCTCCGAATCAAGGTGTTTCACTAATGGTAATCGATCAAATCTTGTTTGGTTAAATTGACTTAAATTACGCTGTGTTTGTAAATTATATAAGAAGGGATGATGACTCATAGTTTTTCAATAGAAAGAGCAAGTAATCAAAATCATTTCATTTTGCTGAAAAGGAAATTAAACATAAGATTATACTAGAATTTATGATTTTAATAACTTATTAGGAAAGAGAAGATTCGAGAATGATTCGTCTCGCATTCGAATTTGGACCTAATCGATATTTATATTCATCCCTTTTTAATAAACATGCAGTACAAAAGGTAAAAATAAGTACAAAATTTACGAAGCACAGAGAAGAGAAAACACATACATGTTGTTGTTCTCTCTCACTCAATGAAAAGGAATAATAAAAAAAAAAAGCGGGAGAATGTGAAAGCCAGTAATGAGAAATCACAAGGATCGTTGACGTGGCGAAATATATTTGAAATCCCGCCTAAACCCCTAAGATTTGTTTTTTATTTTATTTTTTTCACACATGTCGTGGAAAATTGAATATCTTTTAAATCATATAAGATATTTTTCCCTTCCACTTAAGAAGCCTTCTCATCCATTTCTCGGCCTCTCACTCGAATCGGTTCACAAAGCGTACAATTCACAAACACGTACACTTATTATTATTATTCTCTCTCTCTCTCTCTCTTCAAACCCTACGAAGCTCTTCTTCTTCTTCTTCTTCAAGGTAATTTCATCCGATTTCCTTCGTTTTTTTGTTTATTTTTCCAGTTTTCGTCTTGATTTAGTGCGTTTCGATCTCTTGATTGTAATATTTTTGTCTCCGTAGTTTTTTTTAAGCGCTTAGAACCGAAGATTCTCTCTGTTTTAATTGCGTTTCGTATTTTTGTATGCTGATCTAGTTTTTTGTTTGTTTGTTTGTGCAGAATCGATCATGAAAGGAGGTAAATCGAAAGCTGAAACCAGGAGCTCAAAGTGAGTTTTCACATCGATCGATTCTTCTGTGATTTTTTTTATTTTTTTGTTTTTGTTTGTATCCGAGTTAGTTCCTAGATCTCTGGATTCCAGATCCGTTTCCAAATCGTTGTTGTTTTGTGAATCGTTTTTTTTTTTTAAACTTGAATTTTGTGGTGATGATAGGCTCTCTGTGACTAAGAAGCCTACTAAGGGAGGCAAAGGTGCTGCTAAGGATCCTAACAAACCTAAGAGGCCTTCCAGTGCCTTCTTCGTTTTCATGTAAATTATCTCCCCTTCGATTCTTATAAACGATCTGCGTTAATTACTTCTGGTTTGTTTCAGTGATTCTTTTCAAATTGAGATTGTTAGCTTCGTTTGTTTGCTGTAAAAATGATTGGTCATATTGATGTTGTTTATTATTATTATTATTATTATGCCTAAAATGGTCTGTAACGTTGACTGTATAATCCAATTAGTATCACCAATCATTGGTTAACTGATTCTACTTTTAATTCTGTTTTGCTAAAACTTGCGTTGACTTATGATCTTGTAGGGAAGATTTCCGTGAAACGTACAAGAAGGAGCACCCCAAGAACAAATCTGTCGCTGCTGTGAGTTGTGATTTGCTGCTTTTTTTTCACCGTAGCCTTTGTTGTATTTTTGAATTTATTACTGACAATGATTTTTTCAAATGGATGATGATATATAGGTTGGCAAAGCTGGTGGTGAAAAGTGGAAATCTTTGTCAGATTCCGTAAGTTTTCTGAGCTATTTATTTAGCTCAAGTTGTTTACTAATTCAAATGGTACAGGCTTGTTTGTTATGTATGATTTTTCTTAACCTGTGGGTGTTATGATAATGTAGGAGAAAGCTCCTTATGTTGCTAAGGCTGACAAACGCAAGGTTGAGTATGAGAAGAACATGAAAGCCTACAACAAGAAGCTGGTGAGTGGTTTATTTGCATCATTATATTGAAGGAAGAGTTACGTTTTTACTAATCACATGATTGAAGTATGAGCTATGTTTTATATTAACCACATGATTGAAGTATCAATTATGATATGTTTTACTGTAACCACATGATTGAAGGGATGAGTTATGGTTATACTAATCACATAGTTGCAGGCAGAGTTGTGATTAGAGTAAACAATGATGATTCATATAACTGGTAATTAGTTTAAGGGTAGTGCTTGACTAACAGCTGTGTCTTGTGTGTGTTTCAGGAGGAAGGTCCAAAGGAAGATGAGGAATCTGACAAGTCTGTTTCAGAGGTCAACGATGAGGATGATGCTGAGGATGGGAGTGAAGAGGTAAGCGACTGATTCTATTAATCATTCTACATCATTTTGCAATTAAATATCTAAGAAGTAAGCCTTTGTATTAACTCTGTAATATATATGATCTGTAGGAGGAAGATGATGACTGAGAAGTTGAAGTTGAAGTTGGGTAGCATAATATAGGAGGCTGCAAGGAATCTCTCGGATGTTCTTTATCTTCTCTTAAAATGTTAATGAGGCTGGTTAAATTTATGGGTCTATTTACTTTTTTTTTTTTTTTTTACTGATGTTTCGTTTTAGTAAGCTACTACTATCTCCCACTGATTCTACGTGTAATGGAAAAAAGTGAATGTAGAATGTTTAGATGGTGAATGAGAGAGATTTGCAGCTCTATATTACGCTCTTTTTATCCCTCTACGTTTTGTTAATTACCTTTCAGTTCTTTAATCTCTAGTTCTCTACTGATATGTGCGTCTTACTAGCAAGTTGTAGTAATTCTCAAATCTCTTATTAATTCTCAAATCTCAGTACGATTATGTTGTATATGGTACAAAGGAGTGCTCATATCGATGTTTGTGTTGACCAGTGCATTAACACGCTCTTAATCAAATTGTTCCAAAAAGTGTATTCAATGTTTTTACTTTTTGGTTTGGTTGATCTGACTTTAGTGGTCACTCAGGATCTTAAAATTGTATTATGGCCTTCTTTCCAAATGACCTACGCCGTAATCATTTGGTTACTCTTTTCACCACCTTATGAGAAAAAAGGTTAACAGAAGATTAGAAGAGTATCTCTGTGGATGTATTTACTTGGTTTTACTTGGTCATTGTTGACAAAAGTGAAGATTGAGAGTGAAATCCGCCTAATAGCAGCAGAATAGGGCATTCACACTTGTGTTTATACTTTATAATCAAAGAACCTTTTTGGTCAAATTCATACATTTTCTTCCTAATCAACAAAGAAAAATAAAAAATTAAAGCATGCTCTGCTTCCTTTTATTCTTAATAGTTTAATCATTAGTCATAAGTCACAACGATAACATTTTATATTCTGCTGTGATTAAGCCTTGCTTCCGGCTTTACCTAACCAATATATATAAAAGTAAGTAACATAGTTTGTATTCCTCTACGAGTACAACAAGCTACTGATGTAACAATACCTAGAATTAAGTAGGTTATTTTTCTATATAAGTTTCGTGTCTTATTATGTCATCAACACATAGGATTGAGATCATCTTAGATATTTTTGGATTAACAATTCTTTTTCTCTTATTTATCAAATGGTGGATAAATTGACCCGTAAAACTTGATTAAAATGTAGAGTTTCTAACACAACATAGTGAAAACACAGTTGACCAAAGTTTATCCTACTTATGACCATATAACCAATCTAAAATTTTCTAATTCGGGATTATAATCTTTTTTTTTCTTCTAAATACTTGTCATCTAATAAACTAGTAACTGAAAAAAGATATAAAACCGGTCTAATTGATCATTAGTCAAGAGATCTTTTGCAAAAAAAAGTGTTTTAATTTAACGGTAACAAATAAATTAAAGATCCACTTTATTCATAAACAAAAGAATATATAAATCATTTCACTTTCTCATTGTCTTCTTCATATAGTAAAAGAAAACTGAAAAGGAGAAAAGCAAAGTGATAAGAGGAGATGGAGAGAGAGATCCAAAACGATGCGTATAATGGGAGAGTGATGACGGAGGAGCAGATGGAGATTCTCCGTAAGCAGATCGCCGTTTACGCCGTTATTTGCGACCAGCTCGTCTTCCTCCACAACTCTCTCTCTTCTTACCATCCTTTCTCATCAGGTACACTTCTCCTTTAGCTCTCTTTCTATCTATATGAACACAGAAGTTTATGTGTGTTCTTTTGATTCACAGACTATCACTTTATATGTTTTTTAATATGTACGAATGACCATATGAACTTCTTCATAAACGGTAAAACAAGTGTTTCAAGAAGCAAGAATTTAAACGCAGCGTTTTGAGATGCAAACGTTGTTTCCAATCATAAACTTTAATCGTGGAGCTGCTAGCTTAGTGTAAGTGAAAACTGTGTTTGTGTTTGGTATACAACAACACACGAACTCAGACACACTTTTCTCAGTGTCCGCTGCATATATATATATATATATATATAACCTTGAATTAAACTTTAAAATGATTTTGGACATTAGAAGAGAGTTTAGCAACCGCATAGCATTGATTAATTGCTAACTATATACTGATTAGTTGTTCAATATTCTTTTTAAAGTAATGCTATCTATAAAATATTGTCTTCTGATCGATCACCAAGAGTCTAAGCCTTAGACCTCACCTAACATTTTGAGTATAGTCAACTCTTGGTCGGTTTTGTAGAAGCTTAGCCTGAATAGAGTTAGCGTTTTTGTGGTTTTGATATAATACACATATTTGTACTCAAAAGAACCGTAAGGGTCACGTAACTGATATTTTTGGGTAATGAATTGAGAATAAAAAGGAATAAGGCCAATGGTCGGTGGATACTTTGATCAGATGGGGTCATCGTCAAGTTCTCATAGGATATCGAGTCGGCATCGATGGACTCCGACTTCGACGCAGCTTCAGATTCTTGAGAGCATTTACGAGGAAGGAAGCGGAACACCGAATCGACGGAGGATTAGAGAGATCGCGACAGAGCTGTCTGAACATGGACAGATCACGGAGACAAATGTCTACAACTGGTTTCAGAACCGGCGAGCTCGGTCCAAACGCAAGCAGCCTCAAACGACGACGACGACGGCTAATGGTCAAGCTGACGATGTGGCTGTGACAACGGAGGAGAGGAGAAGTTGTGGAGATTCTGGTGGATTAGAGTCTTATGAGCATATACTCTTCCCAAGTCCTGATTTAGGGATTGAGCACTTGTTGAGTATAGGGAAATTTCTGGAGAGTTAAATTCGTATAGATCACTGACATGGAGGCACGATGAAGATCCCTAGTCTCATCTATTTTATTCTCTCAATTTCCATAAAACAGAATTGTGTGTGTGTGTGTGTGTGTGTGACATTAACAAGAAGTCTTTTATTGTAATTTTGTGTTCCTCAAATTGATATATGCCAATATGATCAGAAATCAAAGTGATATCATCTACGGTTGATATATATTGGCCGGTATAGTGTGGAAACAATTTTGACAAAAACCGAACCTAGTTAATTATGACCATAGTTTTTTTCGTTGCTATTAAATTTTATTGTCATCTCAGAAAAGTCATATAAAATCGGATATTTGGTTATATGACCACAAAAATTATAATCTAATTCTACCAAATTATAATCCAATTATATCCTAAAATTACCTCAATTAACTTGGTAATTGAGAAAAAACAAATCGGACCAATTGATCCTATTCAATTAAATCTTTCCAAAAATGTGTTTGAGTCCAACGATAACAAATAAACTAAAGATTTGTTTATGATTGTCGTCTTCTTCATCATATGATAGAAAGGAGAGAGGAGAAAGCAAAATTGTGAAAGAGGAGATGGAGCAAGGGAGCCTAAACGGTACGTATGATGGTAGAGTGATGACGGAGGAGCAGATGGAGACTCTCCGTAAGCAAATCGCCATTTACGCTATAATATGTGATCAGCTCGTCCTCCTACACAATTCTCTCCCTTCCTTCCCTCCTCTCTCATCAGGTAAGTACACACTTCTCTCTCATGAACTCCATAGTGGTATTTGGAAGAAACTTAAAAGGTCACGTAAAATGAATATTTATATTTTTATGGTAATGGTTTGAGAAATACACTAGGGATGAATATGATGGGAGGAGGATACTTTGATCCGATGGTGGCATCGTCAAGCGCTCATGGTATGTCTACTCGTCATCGATGGACTCCAACGTCGAAGCAACTTCAGATTCTTGAGAACATTTACAAGGAAGGAAGTGGAACACCAAATCCACGGAGGATTAAAGAGATTGCTACGGAGCTGTCTGAGCACGGACAAATCATGGAGAAAAATGTCTACAATTGGTTTCAAAACCGGCGAGCTCGGTCCAAACGAAAGCAGCCTCAGACGACAACTGTGACTGGTCCGACCGATGATGCGGCTGTGACGACTGAGGAGAGGAGTTATGGAGATTCTGGAGGGTTTGAGTCTTATGAGCATATACTCTTCCCTAGTCCTGATAGAGGTACTATATGATATTGAATTTCGTGTCTGAATCTCTCTAATGGTTCGGTCTGTTTTTGATGCCTACCGTATAAGGTTATATAATATAGAGCTAAAAACAACATGTGGTGAACATTTTGTGGTTTCAGGGATTGAGCATTTGTTGAGTAGGGAGAAGTTTATGGAGAACAAATTTCACACAGGCTGACGTGAAATAAAGACGAAGAACTCCTATTCTCTTTTCTCTGTTTTCACTAAACTAAACCAATTATTTGGTTGTCTCAATAAAAGAATACTATCTTTATGTATGAGAGTGAGCATTAACAAGTCTATTTATTTAGTGTAAAATTTGTTTTTCACGAATTTACATTTGACCTTCTACGTATTCACCATGAACAACGGGATTGCCACGACCTGGACATAAATTAAGTTCCGAACGAAGCTGGCCAAGTTTAGATGCAAAACCAATCTTTCTTCAGCCACATGATGACATGAGCAAAGTTCCTTGGTTCACATCTGCTTATGACAACTTGGTGCCGCTGGCTTTGCTGCATTGATTATCTCTCATTTTGAATCAGACCGGTTCTGCTCGCTGAGGTATGAAAACATCCTCTTTCTATGTCTTCTTGCTTGTTGGCAAATTGCGTTTTGGTAGTCTCAACTGCACAAACATATACAAATGAGGTGTGGGATTAGACTAACGGTGTTAACAGAAACCAGAATGCATGTTATTATCTTTACAGACCTTTGATTTTGTAGTCCTCCAGCCTCCTGAATCTTGCTGCTGAATTGGGGAGTATGCAAATCTCTCTATTGACTCAAGCATATCACTTTTATCCACAGCTACATTAGTGTCAGCAAGAGGTTCCTACAATACCATTAGGTTATTAATATTTATTCATACAATGAAATTGATGCACAATAAGAATCTATACACCTGTGAAGCTTTGTCCTCGAAGCATTAAAATTATTTCAGTTCTATTTCAAAATATTTTGCATCTCCATTAATTCCAAACTGAAACCTCAAATTGCTTCTAAAGACTTAAGGGTATGTAAGTAGCAGATTACAAGAATACCTTGTGCTTTAAGGCCGTTTCCTTGCTTGCTGCATCATTCGTGACTTCTAGATGATCAGCAAAGAACAAAATCTGCAAACAAGTAAAATTAGATTTTGATATTAGCGAGAGCTCAAGACAATGAACCCAATCGTAAATGAGAGATACATAAGAACTCTAAGGAATCACCACTAAAGTAAAACTTACTTTACTCAAAAACTGGACATTTGATGAATCAGTAGCCATGACTTGCACTCCGAGACATGTGTTTGGGATACTGCAGAAAGGGCAACAGATAGTATTGAAAACACATCCATCTTGCTCGCACCAAATACCCTGACCTTTTGAGCCTTCAAATTTTCTGCAGAGTCTCTGATTAACTAATGAGCAATCTGTCATAATAATTGAAACACTTGTTGGCATTTCTGCAGCAGCAGTTCCTGATGTTTTTTTCAGAAGAGACAGCAAATACTTTTTGGACGACGAAGTCAACAAGCAATTGAGATAAGAGTCATTCTCAGGTAGACCTAATGGACTTTTGCAGAGCAAACAAGATAGCTGCACTTTCTGATTAACTTCTGGAAAAGAATATATGTTGTAGCTTTGGGATCTTGGTTCGGTACTCCCAAACCCAAACTCAATTCTTCTTGTTAAACTCGTGTGATCTGAGGGTCTTCTAGTACTAGGTGCATCACTGTTTTCGTCTTCAAGGTCAATGACAGGAGAGCTAGTAAACTTTCTTTTCTTCAAAGCCTGTGAATTAACGCTCATGTTGAAAGATGACTCTGCTTCTAGAGTCGAACTACGGATGTCACCGAAAGAATTTCCCTCAGGATTTGCTACTACGGACGACTCAGCTCCAAGTGGAGATTTTCTAAAATTTGGAGTAGATATATGCCGCTTTAATAATTGATCAGGAGACCTCGGAGATCTCAGACCTATTGCTGCTGGACTAGAGCTTTCATTCATTGAGCAAGAACATGGACTGGCTACTGATATCCCTTTGATCATACCAGAGGTCTCCTTGACAAAAGATGTTTCTGGATCTTCATCATTGTAGGTCACTGATGACACCTCGCAATACCTGCACATGACAGTTGTTAAGTCTTCTTAAAGATCTGCAAATATAAGCTTACAATCTGCAGTACTTCGATACAATGTTCACATCACATGCTAGTTTTTGTAGTTGAAGCTAACACTAACAAACATGCTACTTTGGAACACTCTTTAAGAATTAAACTTGAGATAGAAATGGTGCAAATCAAATATATCTAGATTTGTATAAAAAGAACTTGTCTGATATTGTTACCCAGTCTCAGGTTGGACACCGCACTCAAGATCAATAACGTCTTTGTAGCATTCAGCTTCCTCTTTAATTTGAATGAATGTCTGAGTAGAATGCCGTACAGATATCGAATCTTCAGCTATTTTTGGTTTCACATCTTTTTGATCCAAAAAGGCCTTGGTTTTGTTCATAAAAGGATATTTTGTATTCGAATCTGTGCGATCCTCCACGTCTACCACCTTCCTACCTGCGATATCCTGCGCACAAATTCATTATCAATAACAAAATGAATTCATAGAGAACACCCAACACAGAAAAAAAAATCGTTTGCTTTTAAAATGTACTCTTGCTTCCACATGACTAGATTTGTTCTGAATCTGATTTTCCTTCCTTCTGTATTTGCTTTGGTTTTCCGAAGAAAAGTTCTTCTCAACAGTATAATCCTGGGACGCAGACATCTTACTGTCAACTCGCTCCTGCATACAGTTTTCAGCGTGTTAATGACTATGTAATAAAGTTTCAAGGACCAGAAATGAGATGGTTTGAACCTTGGCACTGTTGAAAAATGATCTTAACCCTTCCATAGATACTTCAAAATTATCATACAGTTTGATAGACTGCCTTAGCCACTTTGAAATAGACGTTCTGTTCCTTTCTTCTTTGTATCGCTCATCTGGACACCAAAACAAGGCAACCTCAGAGCTATGATAACCATATTGAACAAAACGTACATAAATAAAGTTGAGCAGTGACTATCCACAGATCACTGATATGTTATAATTACCCAAGAATATGATGGCACCATAATCAAACCTATGCCGGATACATCGCCCTGTAAAGAAAAACACCATGACAGAATATCCTGTTACAATATTAAAATTGACTGGAAGAACCAATTGACAAAATGTAAGCTATTACATAGCACCTGCTGCTTGATTTAAAGCACGATAGGCCTGTTGGCAATACCAGTCACTCCCTCCAAGAAGGTTTTTAGATGATTTGTAGGTATCATTATATTTTTTCTTTAGTCCGACTTGAATATCATGCCTAGCACGAAAGTGATTAATTAAAAACTGCTCCTTGAAAATGGATTTGGAACGAAGCTGAAAGATTTTAGGAAAATAGAATTCTTACAAGTTTGGAAATGGAATGCCGACAATTATCTGTATGTAATCATCAAGGGTTAACAGCCCATTTATCAAAAATATCCTAAGCTTCTATTGCAGCAACGGACTACATTGATTATGTCCACATAAGAAAATAGAATACCAAGACAATGCAGTTAAAAAGGATACCACTGCCCTGGCGTTGTCATCAGCAAAGTCAATCCCTTCTGAAACCTATTAGAAACATAGACTTTAAACTCAAATATGTTATGTGAAAAGTACGAGATACCCATGTCATGCTCATAGAGTCGAACGACACGTCACCCCATATCTTGAGATTGGATTGCTATTTAAATATTGATCATTAAATTTCTATATAGAAACCATGACAAGAAAAGAAAAAGAAAAAACAAACCTTTCCTCTACACACTGCAAGAAATGCAGCTCCTTTCTTGGAATCATCTTGAGTCTCAGTTTTAATAGTCCATGCTTTCTTAACTCTTTTATTTCTTCCAGTAAATCTATTCTTCCCACGTATAGACTCATAATATCCCTTCAGAACAGAATCAAATTCTTCCTGGGCTCCTCCTCTTGGTTCTGCAACCAAGGATTCTTATTTCAAATTTTTGACAAGAAAAAAAAAAAGCATAACAATAGGATTTGCTACAACAATTTTTACAAGATCACAGAAGATAAATATTACTTACCAACAAAAAGGTCCTTTTTCAAGCAAAGCCGAGACCATTGCCCAGTTTCACGCCAACGTGTGCAGAGTGTTTCCATCAACTTATAGCTTGGAAAGAATACAAGGGAGCCACCTGGTACAACAGCGCATATTTCTTCCAACGATTTCCCTAAAGCATCCTTCAAAGAAAAGTAGAGCATACGTTTACAAACACACAAAAGTAATGCATTACTGTACAAAGAACACATATACATGCAAAAATAGATTGAACCAGTGACAAAAAATCCGCGGTACCTGGAATTCATATGCATCAGCTGTTTTATAAGTTGCATTTAGAGGATAATTACCAGGACCAATGGAGATTGCACCAGCCCACACCTGGAACAAAGATTTTGTTAAATCAAACATTCAGTTCTGAAAACGGTTGCTACGTAGAGAGCTTTAGTCAGAACCTGCAGATTAACATCAATCACATGTGGAGCCTCTAAACAAGTGCCAAACTGCATCCCAAGTTCAGATGAGAAAGAATTCATCGGTGACAAAGTCCTATATTTCACAACCAAGAAATTCAAAACTTACTCATTCCTGAAAAAGATGGCTCCAGAAACATATAATTTAGCAAATGGGTTAAGGAGGAGAGTAGAATGGTATGCACATAAAGAATGTGATGTACAAAAAGGACCACATTGATCACTGGTAGTAACCAAACTTAACAAAAAAGATGAGTAATGTCATTGTACATTGATGACATTGTGGTTTTTTACAGAACCTTATATAATGAAGTAACAAGGTGTTATTACTTGCCAAAATATCAGATGAAAAAGGTGTACATGACTTGAAAAAGGATCACATAATTCTTTGCAGTAGCAATATTAAGAAACAGGATACTGCTTACCCAGATGTTAAAATGATTGATAGAGATATATCAGCTAAGTCTTTAAAAACAACCGAAGGATTCATGCACCACAAACTGAAAGTATGCGTCCATGTACCAGAAGAATCTCCTGCAGCCCAATAGAGCAACAATGAACACCTTTTTTAATTACAGATGGGTAAAATATTCACACATTAGGCTAAAAAGGTCCATCAAAATTCAGGTGTACCTCTTTTAGTAGAGCGTTGTAAACCCAGTTGGTAATCTAAGATGTGACTTCCATTTCTTGAAAAGAAGTACGTAAGTGAAGAGAACAACTCTGCATGAATATGACACAATAAGCTCTCATCCTCGAAACGATATCACAGGAAACAATGCTTAATAAAGTTAGGGAGACGCAAAAAACCTAGTGTCAAGACAGATAACCCACTCAAATAAAGCATATCTGATTCCATTTCTGCTTCCTTTGATGTTCTGATAGCCTAGAACAGCAATCACAAGCACATTCAAGCATCATATAAAGCCTGTGGGCCTAACCAGATAACGTTGAAGAAATGACTTACCTTTGTAAAGCACTCCAATAAGATTGGGAAGCATTCACGAGAGATATTAGATTCCTCAAGCTCTCTTAAAGCTTTGTCTCCGGTCCAACTGCAATCATGTCATTGTGGAATTAGTGCGATGCTTGATTACTGTTTTATAAACATGGTTTCCCTACTTAACTTGATATTCTTTTGGGAAAAAAAAGTTCCAATACCAATGGCTCGACCATTATTTCTGGCAACACTACATGAAACTCATCACTAAATAAAATATACTACAATGCCTACATGCAAATATATGCACAAATTTTTCGGGTGGGTTAACAGAGGATCTATATTTAGCACATTTTAGTCAAGAATGCTACATAAAATATGTATAGATAGTAAGAGTTGTCCAAACAAAACTAGTTCTCACGGAGACTAAGAAAACCAACACTATAAACAGTTGCAACCCCTTTCAAATTCTACAGTAAAGTAAATGATTGGAAGAAGAGTTTAACTTACCTAGAGAAATAGTGCTGGAAATCACGTTTTGTTAATGAATCCTTTTTTCTTCCAATCCAGCTTATCAATCCCTAAATACATAGACCAATCAATATTAAAACGTAGTCAGAAAAGATACATCTCAACATTATTTGCAGTTAATGACTTACATCTACTACTTCACACAAGGGTTGATATATCATTGGCTGTGCCACGCTCATCTGTTCTAATTCATTCTGCAATTCTGCATAACACATAAACCACATTAGTAAATTAAATGTCAGTGAACCAAACCATGGATTAGTACACAAAGAAGACAGACCCAGGTGGAAGAAAAAAAAAACACCTTTTAGTATCTTGATTAAACGCAACTAGGCAAGTCCACAAAAAGAGAGCAAAACCAAATTTAACATACCAATACAGCCATGGGCACTCTATAACCAGTTTTCCGATACTCACGAATCACTTGAGTAATCTGAGAATGAGTTCGTCTACAGAACAAAAAAGCAAACAATCAATACTAAATACGAAAGATAAAATTTAATTCACAATATCTCCAAGCTTACGAAGCATAGTATATGGTAGGAATTTTAGTTCTCTTCTTAGTTGCAGTTTCAGCTTGCTCCACTTTTGTAGATGCAGCAGGAGTATCTAATCAGAGATAAACCACGAATTAAAGGCCGATACCCTAATTAAGAAAGCCCAAATCATTCATTAATGTCATCACGATTTCACGAACCTGAGGGCTGTGTCTCCGGTATGAACCCACCTCCGTGATTCAATGGATCGGTGGCTGCTTCCGGGGCAGCTTTCGAATGAGTCAAATTCCCTTTCAGAAGCCGAGATTTATAGTTCTGTTGCCAAGCAAGCACCGAGCAGAGCAAAGACAGAGATTTTCCAGTACCAGTGGGAGACTCGAGTAACGCGTGACTGTGACCGTCTCTCTGGGCTCGATCGAGCGTAGATATGACCCGGCTCATGAACGCAAGCTGGGTTCCGTACGGCTGATAAGGGAACTCCACTTGAAGGCCTCCGATTTGGTAGACATTTTTAGGGTTTTTGGAGTTTAGGGTTTGTTTCAATTCATCCTTCGAATCCGATTTAATGGTTGAGGAAACCATCTTCTTCGTCGAGTATCCCTTCGGGGTTCGGTGAGGGGAGAAAAATGAGAACTACGAGAGAAGTGAGGTGCGATGATTACGCGTTGTTGATAAATGGGCGGGAAAATTCGACCCCTTTTTCGAGTTTCTCTTTCTTTTGGCGCCCGCCATTGTTATTGTCTGCGAGCTTTTACTGGTGTAAAAGCTGAGACACTAAAAGCGACGTACAGTTCTTATTGTTTAAGAGAGAACGGCAATACTTCCGTACTCAGCGTGATAATGGACCGCAAGTGGGCTTATTAAGGCCCAAATTTCGTAGAGGCTATTTGAGTGTGATCGTGATTTACAACAAATAAACTTTGATTGCCCCTAGTTTATATATGATTTAAAGAGAAAATATAATTTACTTGTATCACATAATTGAGATCGTCCTGATTGTTCAGTTGTCTTCTCCCCCTTTCATAATAGTATAATGCAATCATTTTTTCAAATTAAATATTTCATAGGTAAGAGTTTGCAAGTTTTAAAAGGATTGCAACAAACACTATATATAGAAACTTAATTAATAATTTACTCAGTAGTTTATTTTTCTTTACACAATTCCTATATAAATTTGCTACACATTACAAAATAATAAATAATTGAAAAAGTTCAAATAAAATTTAGAAATCTAAGGCCACATTTTAATAAGTTTGCTTTAAGCCTCCGAAAAAAAAGTCAAACCAGCATTGCTGAAAACATCCTGGTTTAGACTTTCTTGCTTGCTTGTTGGCAAATCACGTGTTAGTAACAGCAAGAGATTCCTACAATACCAATCGGCAATAGGTAATGATTATGTTTTCACCAAATAAATTTGATCCAAGATTTTTATTATGTCACATCATTAAAATAACTTCACTTCTATTTCAAAATCTTTCGCATCTCCATTTGTTCCAAACTGAAACCTCATACTGGTTCTAAAGACTCAAGGGTATAATGCAAGAATTACCTTGTGTTTTAACGCTGTTTCCTTGCTTGCAGCATCATTCGTGACTTCTAGATGATCAGCAAAGAACAAAGTCTGCAAAGAAGTAAAAAGAGATTTTAATATCAAGACAATGCACTCTGATGATCGACTCACCAACTAAAAGTCATGCTTACTTTGCTCATAAACTGGACGTTTGATGAGTTTGTAGCCATGACTTGCACTCCAAGGCAGGTGTTTGGGACACTACAGAAAGGGCAAAAGATAGTATTGAAAACACATCCATCTTGCTGGCACCAAATACCCTGACCTTTTGAGCTTTCAGAACTTTTGCAGAGTCTCTGATTAACCAATGAGCAATCTGTCATGATAACTGAAACACTCTTTGGCATTTCTTCTTGAGCAGCAATACCTAATGTTTCTTTCAGAAGAGACAGCAAATACGCCTTGGACGACGAAGTCAACAAGCATTTGGGATGCGAGTCTTTCTCAGGGTGACCTAATGAACTTCTACAAAGTGAACAAGATATCCTTATCACTCTCTGATTCACTTCTGGAAAAGCATATGTATTGTCGTTTTGGGATCTTGATTCGCTACTACCAAACCCAAATTCAATTTTCCTTGTCAAACTCGTATGATCCGCAGGTCCAGTACTAGGAGCATTACTGATTTCGTCTTCTTCTTCAAGGTCAATGATGACTGGAGAGCTACTAAACTTTCTTCTCTTCAAAGCATTTGGAATTAACACTCATGTTCAAAGGCGACTCTGCTTCTAGAGTTGAATTACGTGTATCACCATTAATGGAAAATCTCTCTGGGGTTACTAGAACAGACGATTCAGTACCAAGAGGAGATTTTCTGAAATTTTCAGTAGATATATGCCTTTTTAAGAATTGATCAGGAGACCTAATAGATCTCAGACCTGTTGCTAGGCTAGAGCTTTCATTCTTCGAGCTAGAACCTGGACTCGCGGTTGCAATACCAGAGACAGAAGATGTTTCTGGATCTTCATCACAGTTGGTCGCCGACGAAACCTCACAGTACCTGCACATGACAGTTATAAAAGTTTGCTCAAAGATTTGTATAAATATAATCTAGCATCTTAATTCTTCTTGTACTTGAAACTAACTCTAACAAGTATGCCACTTTATGACAATTATGATGTGATCGAATTATATGGTTTAGTATGTTTACCCAGGCTCAGGCTGGACCTCGCAGTCAAGGTCAATGACTCCTTTATAGCATTCAGCTTCCTTTTTAACTTGAATGAATGTATGAGCAGGTATGTAACCTGGAGATGATTCAGAAAGCCGCCGCATGGATCTCGAACTTAAAGTTATTTTTGGTTTCACATCATTGTGAATTAAAACTTCGTTCGTAAAAGCGTATCTTGGATTCGAACTTTTATAGTCCTCCACGTTCACCACCCTCCTACTTGCAATATCCTGCACACAAATTCATCATCAGTAACAAAATGAATTCATGAGAAAACAGAAAAAAGTATATAGTTTCCTTTTAGAATATACCTTTGGTTCGACATGACTAGAATTGTTCTGAATCTGATTCTCTTTCTTTATGTATTCTTTGCTTTGGTTTTCAGAGGACAAGTTCTGCTCATGGGACTCTAACATCTTACTGTTAACTCGCACTGTTGAAAAAAGAACTTAATCCTTCCATAGAAGCTTCAAAATTATCATACAGCTTGATAGACTGCCTTAGCCACTTTGAAATAGACGCTCTGTTCCTTGGTTGTCTGTATCGCTCATCTAAACACCAAAACAAGACAACCTCAACAGAGCTACTGAAAAAAACAAAACGTTTAAATAGATATTGACGTCTTTTAATTACCCAAGAATACGATGGCACCATAATCAAACCTATGCCGGATACATCGCCCTGCTGCTTGATTTAACGCACTATACGCCTGTTGGCAATACCACTCACCGCCTCCAAGAAGGTTTTTAGATGATTTGTATGTATCATTATATTTTCGCTTCAGTTCGACTAGAATATCGTGCCTGCCAAGAAAGTGGTTCGTTAGAACCAAGAAGTTTTGGGAAGGAAGCTGGAACGTTTTAAAGGGAAATAGAACTCTTACAAGTTTGGAAATGGAATGCCAACAATTATCTGTATGTAGCCATCAAGGTATAACAGTCCATTCATAAGCCAATTTCAGTAGCATGAATCAAAAATATCTTAAAGTTTCTATTGCAGAAAAGGAGACAAACTCAAAAATACCAAGACAATGCAGTTGAAAAGGATACCACTGCCCTGGCCTTTTCATCAGAAAAATCAAGCCCTTCTGAAACCTGTAGAATTTGAACTCAGATCATGGCCATGCACATAGGGTCCCTTTAAATAAACATCAATAAGAGAAACCACCAGGAGCAAAAGAAAACAACAACAAACCTTTCCTCTACATACTGCAAGAAATGCAGATCCTTTCTTGTAATCATCTTGAGCCTCAGTTACAACAGAACCTGCTTTCTTAACTCTTCTATTTCTTCCAATCAATCTGTTCTTTCCGCTTATCGAATCATAATATTCCTTCAGAACAGTTTCGAAGTCGTCCGTGGCTCCTCCTCTTGGTTCTGCAACCAAGGACAGGTTATTTGAGATTTATGATAAGAAAACAAAAATGCAGCAACAGTTTTTAAATGAACACAGAAGATATAGATGTTACTTACCGATGAAAAGATCCCTTTTCAAGCAGAGCCGAGACCATTGTCCAGTTTCACGCCAACGCGTGCAGAGTTTTTCCATCAACTTATAGCTTGGAAAGAATACCAGAGATCCACCTGGTACAATGTTGCAAATTTCTTCCAAGGATTTCCCTAGAGTATCCTTCAAAGCAAATTAGAAGCATTGAGTTTTACAACACACTAAAACATCGTACTACAGTACAAAAAAAGAGCTTGAACCAGTACCTGGAATTCATATGCATCAGCTGTTTTATAACTTGCATTTAGAGGATAATTACCAGGACCACTGGAGATTGCACCCGCCCACACCTAGAACAAAAAATGTATTGTTAAAATCATACATTGACTTCTTGAAAGTGTTGGTAAGTGGAGAGCTTTAGTCAGAACCTGCAGATTAGGATCAATCACATGTGGAGCCTCTAAACAAGTGGCAAACTGCAACCCAAGTTCAGATGAGAAAGAATTCATCGGTGACAAAGTCCTATATTTTACAACAAAGAAACTCAAACTATATCATTACTGAAAGGGATGGCTCAAGAAACAATAAAAATTAAAAAAACCACTAGCCAGATGACATAAAGCAAATAGTAAGCAACAGGATACTGCTTACCCAGATGTTAAAATGAAGGATAAAGAAAGATCAGCTAAGTCTTTGAATACAACAGAGGGATTCATGCACCACAAACTGAACGTATGCGTCCAACCAGTATCTCCTGCATCAGGTAAAGCAACAATGAACACCTTCTGTTTTATACAGATGGGTGAAGTTTTCACACATAAAGATTTCACTTGTACCTCTCTTAGCAGACCGTTGTAAACCCATTTCGTAATCTAGGACGTGAGTTCCGTTTTTGGAAAAGAAGTATGTAAGTGTAGCAAACAACTCTGCATTAATATTTTTTTTGTGCAATATATAAGCTCTCATCCTCAAAATTACATCATAGAGATCAATGCTTAATAAAGTTATCCCACTCAAAAAAAAAAAAACCTTCTAGTGTCGTGACAGATATCCCACTCAAATAAGGCTTATCAGGGTCCATCTCTGCTGCCTCTGATTTTGTGATCGCCTTAACCAGTTAAGCACAAAGTCACATTCAAGCGTCGTAAAAAGTCATGCGGGTCTAGCCAGAAATCATAGAAAAAATGACTTACTTGATCAAGACATGCCTGTAATTGTGGCAAGTACTCTGGAGTGATATTGAATTCCTTGAGCTCTTTCAAAGCTCTGTCTCCAGTCCAGCTGTTATTGATAAATAGCAACAAAAAAAAGAAAGAATGAATGGAGTATATTGTAATACAAATCAGCTTGCCTCATAGAGTTTGGAACCATTTTGCAATTTTAAAGTAAAGTAGACGATTGGAAGAAAAGTTTCAACTTACTTAGAGAAATAGGGCTCAGAATCACGTTTTGCTAATGAATCTTTTTTACTTCCAATCCAACTTATCAATCCCTAAATACATAGAAGAGTCAATATTTAAAAAGTAGACGGCAAAGCATAGTTACCTCTTAATAATATCTTGCATATAATGACTTACCTCTACTACTTCATACAAGGGTTCATAGAACTCTGGCTCATCCGCACTCAACTGTTCTAGTTCATTCCGCAATTCTGCATAACGCATAAGCCAGGTTAGTAAAGCACATTTTTAGTGAACAAAACGATTAATTACTGCAGGGATATATAATAATTTGAGTAGAACATACTGAAAATAATCTCTTCTTCCAAGTTAATGCTTCCTGCTTCACGAGCAATGTCTTCCATATTGCTGTGGACAGTAAAAGCTTTTAGTAGACGGCCTTTAGCCATGAATATCATCAAGCATGCTAACAAGGTTTCTGAAGCTTACTGTGCTTCATCAAAGATTATAATGGCTCCTTTTAGATTTACTCCTCCTCGAATGACAGGATCAATTATATATGAATAAGGGCAAAAAACCAATCGTGCAACCTCCAACATTTTCCTCGAAGCAAAATATGGACAGCCTATAAAAAAAATTATTTGAGATTAAAGAAAACTGAAAAATACAAATAACTGAAAGAAAAATAAACCAAATCTAACTAACCTATAACAGTTTTCCCAATTTTTACAAGATCTTCAATGTCATGAACCCCATTGTGCTCGTTTTGCTTAAGTGATGGGTAAGCTAAGATACGACCGGCACCTCTGCAAGTTAAAGTAAACAGTTATATGGATTTTGACAAGGTAGCTAGAAACAAAAGAGGAAACAAAAATAACTTATAGATTATCAGGGGAAACTCACTCGAACTCCGGACATTTTGGGTTTTTCTTGTCTTTTAGAAGCAACCGACTAGAAAAAGAATGAATATAAATTATAATAGACGTTAGCATAGAGAGGGTTTATGAGGATAGTGAGATGTGTGAATATGGATGAAAATTGACCATTTTTCGTCTACGTTGTCTTTCCCTTGCACATGGCGATTAGTGCAGCAACGTTTCCTAGAACCCTAACACAATGAAAGATGAACCCACAATGGACAACAAAGAACAAATTACAATTTTAATGAGTTGCGTCAAGTAAAATATTCACTTGATTAAACCAGAGATAAAACAAGTTCGCAAGATCAAGTTTTATTATTGACATACCAATACAGCCATGGGCACTCTGTAACCAGTTTTTTTATACTCACGAATGACTTGAGTGATCTGAGCATGAGTTCGTCTAAGAGAAAAAAACAAACAAACAAACAGTCAAATGATTTGCAAAATTTCCAAAGACTAATGATGTAAATGCTTACGAAGCATAGTATATGGTGGGAATGTTAGGTGGTTCAGGTGGCTCCACATTGCTAGGCAAAGTAGTATCTGTTCAGAAATATAACCACGAATTAATAACTAATGAATCTTCTCAATCATAGAGATGCAATATTCATTAAGGACGCGACGAACCTGAGGGCTGCGTATTCAAATGAGAAAAACTCCCATTGGAAAACCGCGATAGATAGCTCTTTTGCCAAGCGAGAACAGAACAGAGTAAAGACAGAGACTTTCCCGTACCAGTGGGAGACTCGAGCAAAGCGTGGGAGTGACCTTCTCTCTGAGCACGATCGAGCGTAGATATGACCCGGCTCATGAACGCAAGCTGGGTTCCATACGGTTGATAAGGGAACTCAACTTGAAGGCCTCCGATCTGGTAGAGCTTTTTAGGGTTTTCTGGGTTTAGGGTTTGTTTGACTTCGTCCTTCGAATCCGATTTGCTGGTTGTGGAAACCATCTTCTTCGTCCCAGATCTGTCTCAGTGACGGCAGAAGTTGTAGGATCTGTTTTTGTTAAAAAAAAATATGGGCGGGAAAAATCTTATCCCTACCCTTCATCGCTAATTGTGTTACACAGCTTCACTGGCAAGCTTGATCACAAACAAAGCGACGACGTATAGTTTTCAATGTGACAATGGACCTTAATTGGGCTTATAAAGCCCATTTACAAGCAAGCGAGCCAAAAAGAAAAAAAAAAAAACTCGGAAGAAAATGAAGACTTGATTGAACATCTTCAACAAAAACGATTCGATCTTTTTTTGCTGTGTGACACTGTCATTTTACGGTTGTTTTTGTTTTTTTTATAATGCGTTTTAATTTTTTGATTTAATTAATTCATCGATTCGAATCGGGGCAAATTACGTCTGGGCAAGGAGAAGAAATCTGGAGATAAAGGGATTTTGATCTCGATTTCGAAGCTCGGATCTAAGTTTTTGAGGGATAGCTCTCCGGTGATGGCGGGTCAGAATCCTAACATGGATCAATTCGAGGCCTACTTCAAGAGAGCTGATTTGGATGGAGATGGTAGGATCAGTGGAGCCGAAGCTGTTGGGTTTTTTCAAGGATCTGGTTTGTCTAAGCAAGTTCTCGCCCAGGTTTACATTTCTTCTTGGATCTCTACTTTTTTTTTATTGTTTCTGGTGAGAGAATTGTTGAGTTGTTCCGGAGAAAGATCTCTGATTTGTGTGTTTCTACGCAGCTGATTTGGGTTTCCAAAATGCCGTAATTTTGTTTCTTCCATTTGAATTGCATTATATATCTTGAGATTTTTGATTAGCCTATGAACTGAATAAGGAATAAGAACTCAAGGGTGCAGATTTGAGACGCTGTTTTTGTGCATTCCTTCCTTTAGGATCTTGCTTCATAAGAGCAGCCTTTGCTAGGGATCTATAGTGAAGAAGTTATTGGTGTATGACAGTAAGATTCTAGAGGTTTCCTTGGTAAACACTTTTGCCATTTGGTTTTAGAGTAGTCACTGATAGGAAGGGCACTTGGTTTTTGGTTTTTGCTCGAACTTGACAGCATCTAGATGAGGATGTCATCATTGGCTTAGCCTGAAGATATTGGTTAATTAATTTGTTGCAACGTCAGTTACTATGTGGCTATGTCTCTTTTATCTTGAATGTCAATTCACGTTTTGGTACATTTGTGTGGATATAAGCTTTTTATCTTAGGTGTATTTGAATCTGGAAATTTCTCTGGCATACAATTTCAGTGTGGAGGGGTTCTATTTAGCGGTGTTTTCGATGTGAATTTTTTATACTGATCAGTTGTGTTCTGCATTTGTAGATATGGTCGCTTTCTGATCGCTCACGCAGTGGTTTCCTTGATCGGCAAAACTTTTATAATTCTCTGAGACTTGTTACAGTAGCTCAGAGCAAGAGAGAGCTGACACCTGAGATTGTTAACGCCGCACTGAATACTCCTGCCGCAGCCAAAATACCACCGCCCAAAATTAATCTTTCAGCTATTCCTGCACCCCGACCTAATCCTGCCGCTACCACAGTCGGTTCCGTACCCTCAACAGTTTCTCAAAATTTGGGGTTTGGAGGACCAGGGGCACCAAATGCGAATGTCAATCAGAATTATTTTTCATCCCAACAAAACCATCAAATGAGACCAAATCAAGGAATATCTGGGCTGACTTCACTTAGACCAGCGACTGGTCCAGAATATAGACCAAGTGCCTTACCGGGTCAATTTCAGTCAGTTCCTGTTGGTAGTGTTACACGTCCTCCTCAGGCTGGTCCCACTAGTGTATCTGGTCCTGGTAGTTCAACGTTCAATCTTAATAATTTGTATGCTGGAAACACCGGCGGATACTCGTCAGGCTTTGGAGGGGGAAGCATAGCAGCACCTTCTCCTGGCGTAAAACCAGAGTCACAAATTGATCCAAAGGCGCTTGTTGTATCTGGAAATGGAGGTGACATGTTTTCCTCTTTCCAGCAACCCACTCTGAGTAATTCTTCAATCAGTTCAGCCATTGTTCCTACTTCTGCTGGAACCCAACCTCCACCAAAACCTAATGCTCTCGACTCCCTACAGAGTACTTTCTCAATGCTACCTGCAGGGAATCAGCCACGGCCAGCAGCAAGTTCACAGCCTGCAGTGTCCTCACAAGGTCCATCCTCCGGTTTGCCAGCTGGATCTGCCCATTCAACTCCTGCTGGAAATAATCAGCCTCCGTGGCCAAAAATTAAACCATCTGATGTCCAGAAATATACAAAGGTATTTATGGAAGTTGATAGCGACAAGGATGGGAAAATCACTGGTGAGCAGGCAAGGAATCTGTTTTTAAGCTGGAGGCTACCCAGGGGTAAGATTTTTCTATCTTTCAGTCCACTTTACATGAAGAGTGTAAATTTTCAATTTGTATGTGAAATGAATTGTTGCCTCTGTTGAAATTAGATGCAATTCTGGATTGAAGAATCTTTTAAAAATTTGTGTTCTTGTCTCTTTTCTTCATGGGACAGGCCATTTCGCTGTTATGTTCATTTATTTGCTACCCTCCTGACGCTTATGTTTCTATAATAATATGTGCAAGTGTTTATGGTAACATATTTATTTTGCTTGGTTCCAGAGGTATTGAAGCATGTGTGGGAATTATCTGATCAGGATAATGATACTATGCTTTCTCTGAGGGAGTTCTGCATTTCATTGTATTTGATGGAGCGGTATAGAGAAGGCCGTCCTCTTCCGACAGATCTTCCTAGCAGCATCAGGTTTGATGAAACACTGTTATCTATCTCAGGCGCACCTACTCATGGATATGCAAATGCTGGATGGGGATCTGGTCAAGGTATTGCTCACATTTCATGCCTTTAGTGATCTTTTCCTTTTCCCTGATACGTTACTCTAAGTCAAATTTCTCTATTGGAAGGTTTCGTACAGCAGCCAGTGATGGGTGCACGGCCAATCACCCCAACGACTGGTATGAGACCACCAGTTCCTGCACCAGGCCCTCACCCTGGCAGCGGTATATCTTTTAACCAGCAAAGGAATCAAGCGCCAGGTTTGGATGATCCCAGTCACCTAGGTAATGGATATCCCGCAAGCTCAAATCTTCCAGAAGCAGCAGCTGATGGGGAAAAGGTGATCATTTAAATTTTCTCTTGTAATATGGACAAAAACATTATTTAAGCTTTAGATGAGCGATATTTCCTTATGCATTTTCTTGAAGCTTGTGAAACAATTTTTTTCTAATCTGCGTAGGTTGAAGAAAAGCAGAATGCATACATGGACTCCAGGGAGAAACTTGAATACTACCGGACCAAAATGCAGGATATTGTGAGTACTCCATTAATATTAACTATTGTTTGTTGAGAAGTGAGAAATGATCTTGATCTGTCTCAGATTTCTGTATTCGAATATAGTTAACTATTGTCGATGTAAACTTTGCTATATTTGTATGCATTAAATCCTTGAAGAAACTGTTAGCTCCTTTGATCGAGAGAATATTGGTATCTAGTTGATTTATTCTAAAAGTTTGAAGAAGATGGTGTGTATAAATAAGACCAATCGACTGGAATTTACCATCTAGATTAAGATGTAGAACTCGAATGTTATCTACGTAATGGTCTTGTAAGTTTACGATTGTTGCTCTCCCTGAAGTTCTGGCCTTATCGTATAGGACCGTAGTCCTTGTTTGAGGTTTTGCTATCTAGAGCTAGTTCTTCAGCTTGATCTTTATCTTATATACACATTATGTGTGTCAGAGAGTAGGGTTCTTGTGCTAAGATCCGTTTCTTATTATCCCATTTTTTTCTTCCTTTTTATGTCAGGTCTTGTACAAAAGCAGGTGTGACAATAGATTAAATGAGATCTCTGAAAGGGCTTCCGCTGACAAGCGTGAGGTGCGTTTCACATAGAAAATCACTTTCCTCATTTATTTAGAGGCAGTTCTGTCTTATCCAGAACAATTTCTGCTGCAGGCTGAAACATTGGCAAAGAAGTATGAAGAGAAGTATAAGCAAGTTGCAGAAATAGGGTCAAAATTAACTATTGAAGAGGCCAGGTTCCGCGAGATTGAGGTATGACAAATTCGTTTGCCTGCCATTTCAAGTGGCAATGCCTATGTAGCCGTATATTTCTTCATTTTGTCTATGTGCTTCTGCCTCCAACACTAGGCTTGTCGTTATCCACATTTTCTGGTGAAGGGGATTTGAATAATTTTGTAACACATCTTTCACGGAAATTTGTTACTTACTGAAGTTTTGCTAACCCATTCCAGGGGCGGAAGACGGAGTTGAGCCAAGCAATTGTGAACATGGAGCAAGGTGGTAGTGCTGATGGTCTCCTTCAGGTACATCTATTCTATATTCTTATGTGATGCATAAACTATCGAGTATCTGCTGTACATGCCTGATTTGATACTTTACTGGACATATAGGTCCGGGCTGACAGAATACAATCAGATCTAGAGGAACTGATGAAGGCTTTAACTGAACGTTGCAATAAACATGGGTTGGAGGTTAAGTCCAAGGCCCTAGTAGACCTTCCAGCTGGTATGACATACGGTTCTATCGCCTTGTGACTTCTTGCTTTCATTGTAGATGAATGCAAATTGCATGTATTTTGTAAACAAACAAATAATTTGGAATCTGTTATGTAATTATGTTGTGACTTACAGGTTGGCAACCTGGAATTCAAGAAGGGGCAGCTCTTTGGGATGAAGAATGGGATAAGTTTGAAGATGAAGGTACAATCCTAATCCTATCTTTTTATTACTAATACATTTAGATATCTATAGTTAACTGATAATCCTCCCACTGTTAGGATTTGGCAATGAGATTACTTTTGACAAATCAAAAGAGCAAAACTCATCTGGTGAGAAGGAAAACGGTGAGGTGGATGATGGTAAGGGGCCACCTGAATCGCCGACTCATTTAGATGAAAACTATGGACCATTTTCAGAAACCTCAGACCGCCACCATGAGAGTGAATATGGGACAACTCACAGTGAAGATGATTCAGGCAGAAGTCCTAGAGACAGTCCTGTCTCTAGGACTACTACTGAGATCCCGTCTCCAGATTATTCTCATGGAAAGAATTCGGAATTCTTTGATGACTCGAATTGGGCAAGTGCGTTTGACACTAACGATGATGTGGATTCAGTCTGGGGATTTGATGCATCAAAAAGCCAGGTTAGTACAGAATCCGTAGTGTCTTTCGATTTAACAAATCGTTTCATCCATCTAAATACTGTATCGAACCTTTCAGTTGTGATTATCGAATAGACATTAAACTGATCTTTTACTTTATACAAGATTTTGAAAACATGTATCGTCATTAAGTAAGTCCATGCTTTCAGATTTGGAATGGTGCATTTGCCTTCAGTATGCTGAATCATTTAGTTACCTATTCAGAGTCATAACCAAGCTTAGCATTTTGAATATGGACATTGGCAGGATGGAGATTATTCTGGATCTGGTGGCGATTTTGGTGGAGACACAGGAAGGGAAGATTCTCCAAGTTCGAGAAGCTTCGGCGCTCAGAGAAAGAGCCCATTTGCATTTGACGATTCAGTTCCCAGCACTCCACTTTCAAGATTCGGGAACTCTCCACCTCGGTTCAGCGATGCATCAGCGAGAGATAATAATTTTGATAGCTTCTCCAGGTTCGATTCCTTCAACACCAGTGAAGCAGGCGCCGGGTTTTCCTCCCAGCCCGACAGACTGTCTCGGTTTGATTCCATCAACAGCTCAAAAGACTTTGGTGGAGCTGCCTTCTCCAGGTTTGATTCAATTAACAGTTCCAGAGACTTTGGTGGTCCCTCGCTTTCAAGATTCGATTCCATGAATAGTACAAAGGATTTCAGTGGCAGCCATGGATACTCATTTGATGATGCAGACCCGTTTGGTTCCACAGGCCCCTTCAAAGTCTCTTCAGAGGAAAGCCCCAAGAAAAGGTCAGACAATTGGAACTCCTTCTAGCCTCGATTTTTATATCATTCCTTTTTAAATCCCTTTTTTTTTCCTCGCGTGATGAAACTTGTGATTGTTTCATAAAATCTTATAATCTTTTCACCCAATTCTGGTTTGGAGGAGACAATAGTGTTAGACTATTTGTAATTTGTAAAGTTTGTCTTTGTAATACTGTATCTCTGTTCTGTTATGAATTCACTTGCTTTATTATATAGAGAGATATTTGAGGCTTTCGTCGTGGAGAACAAATAAAAGAACAATGGAATCTGTGTACAATATTTTATTTTGTCCAGTTTACTGATTCCCTCTTTCCCAAAAGGTTTTATTATTTTGATCTATTTTTAGCTCAAAGGTCCGTAAGAAATTCTGGTAACATTTAACCATACCGAAACAGATACTGTGTTTACACTGAAGGTGGTAGCTACAAAACTGAAAATCGAGCTAGTGCCTTGGCACATTCTATCTCACTGTCTGGAATTCCCCCATTATCAATGTAACCTTGTCTTTGAGGTAGACTCCATTCTGCATCCGCTGAATCCCCTGAGCACATTTCAGGATCAGTAGTTACCTAGGAACCTCACTTCTCTGTGATCCGCTCAAAGGCAGATAGCATAGATGCACGCATGTTGGCTATTTCCACAAGAGTTTCAAGAGCTGTCCAAAGACAAGAAAAAAAAGAGTTTCAGCTGGAATCTATTCTGTGAGTATACTTGTGGTGATGATGATGTTACCTGTCTCAAATGATAGTTGAGCGCCGCGTAGCTTAGGCGAGACTAGGCCTCCAAATACTGACAGAGATTTAGCTCGTTCTTTTTTGATCTGGAGATTAACACATCCGAATTAGCAAAACCCTCGTTCTACATATTGAAAACAAGGAGAGTTTGTGCAGAAGATGAAATGATTGTTCACCTCTTCATCAGCTGCTAAAGTGTTTTCGTCCTTGGCTGATGGTTTCTCTTCTATCAAATTGCATAAGAAAGAAATTACACACCAACAAATAAAAGGGCACAGAATAAAATAAACCAACAGATAAAGTCTCTTATTACCAGAAACTCCTCGATGTCGTAGCTGTTGGCTGAGAGGTGAGCCTATCTCCGAATCTGTATCAGTAGAGAAGTCTTTGCCTTTCGGGCTACCACCACCCTTGGAAACCCACTTGGACAAAGCAAAACGTGGAACTGATCCCAAAGATCCAACTACAAGAGTTCCATAGATTCATCATATGTAAGAAGAGTCTTCCCCGAATAACATCCATAGCATAGAAACAATCAAACGCTCAGAGCGTAAGCCAAACCTACCCTCTTGGTCTGTGACTTGCAATGTAGAAGCAGCAGGATGATACTTGAGGTCTAAGAGAGTGCTGTTGATACGTAAAGTTCCCATAGAGTGTCGAGCACTAGCTAGATCAAACCATCCCTGCCAAAAACAACCACACATTTTCAGAGAGTTTCTATACCAATAAGTTAATTTAAGGCAGAGTCTCATCCTAAAATCAGTGATACAATTTCACTTAAAAGGTTACAAACAAACAAAAATGCTTCCATAAGCTAAGCTAATCAACAAAAACGGCAAAGTAACACAGAGAGGTCATCTTATTTATTATTCATCAACACAAGACAATCAGCTTCGATTTCTAAACGAAAAAAAATCAATTTTGCTTCATAACAAATAAAAAAAATAATAATCAAAAAGCATTCCCATTACATCACGGAGCTTTGAATTGACAGAGTCCATAAGCGTCAGATACCCATCCAACGAATCTAGGAACTGCAACACGTTCTCATCTTCTTTCCCTTCAGTTTTAATTTCTGTTTCCTTATCCACCGCAGCATCCATGGATTCTTCTCTTTCCTCGTAAATCTCAGCTCCTTCATCTCCCGCCATCGCGATTAGATCCCACAACACACAAGAATCATCAACAAATCAAAGCGATCGAGAAAGAGAGAGTATCAGAGTCAGAGCAATTTCCGAGTAAATGGGGGCAGTTAATGAATAAAAGGCCCATTAAGAAAACTGAAAGCCCATTAACCCGGATATGTTAGTGGGTGGGTGGTAAGTCGAGTGTGTTGTAGTGTGTACACACAGCAAGCAAGCCAGGCTGGTTTGTTTCTGTTTGTGAAGTTGGCGTTTGGTCTCTCTCTCTCTCTCTCTCTCTCTCTCTCTCTCTCTCTCTCAGGACTTTTCGCTTTTAGTCAACCTTTCGTGTTTTTTTTCTTTTTCTTCAACCCATCTGCTCTGTTCTTTCCTCTCACTTTTGCCCGTCTCTCTCGTTCTCTCGCACGGGTATAGAACAACACAACTCTGTTCAATTCTAGCTCGAGTAGAAGCTCGGATTGCTTTCTAATTCGGGATCCATGGATGAAGAAGAACTCACACTTTCTTTTCCTTAAAGAAGTGGTTTTTTTTTTCCGAATTGTCAACTTTGAACAACTATAAAAACTTAGGCTTTTTTTGTTTTGTTTTGTACTTTTGTTCCCTTCTCACGCTTCTTCGATTGGAAACTGGTTGGTGTGCGTTTCTCTCTCTCTCTCTCTCTCTCTCTCTCTCTCTCTCTCTCTCTTTTGGTATTTTTTTTTGACATGCTCATTTGTTTGGTTCCGGTTTCTATAATTATTGCTAAATTTAGTAATCTTGCTATATTAGGGTTCATGTAACGGATGATTTTGGTATATACTGTGTGCTTTTTTTGTTTCTTTTTGCTGATTAAGGAACTTAGCTTAAATCTGGTATTTATATCCTCTTTTGTGTTTCCAAAATTTTCTCCTTCACTTACTAACCTGACTCTTCGCATTTATGAATCCAGTTTCTTGATTCTAGTTAGCTTTTATGATCCCTGTTTTCCCGTAATCTTGAGCTGTTTGCTTGTTATTTGCAGTGAGTTAACATGGTTGGAAGCTCGGAGGATGGTAACCAGTCAGATGATAGCTCTCAATTTGAGCGAGGTGTAGATCACATCTACGAAGCCTTCATCTGCCCATTGACAAAGGAGGTTATGCATGATCCTGTCACTTTAGAGAACGGCAGAACATTCGAGCGTGAAGCCATTGAGAAATGGTTCAAAGAATGTCGTGACAGTGGGAGAACTCCATCTTGCCCTTTGACTTCTCAGGAGCTGAGCAGCGCTGACGTTAGCCCCAGCATAGCTCTGCGTAACACTATCGAAGAGTGGAGATCAAGGAATGATGCTGCCAAGCTTGACATTGCTCGTCATTCGCTGTTTTTAGGGAATGCTGAGACCGACATTTTGCAAGCTTTGATGCATGTGCGACAGATTTGCAGGACTATCCGATCTAATAGGCAAGGTGTACGCAACGCTCAGCTTATCCGTATGGTCATCGACTTGTTGAAAAGTAGTAGCCATAAAGTTCGGTATAAGGCTCTACAGACTCTTCAAGTTGTTGTTGAAGGAGATGATGAGAGCAAGGTTGAATCTGATTTCTAATATAGAGCATTGTAATGGATAATTGTGCGGATTCTAATTAATGTTTCAGCATATTGCAGGCTATAGTAGCTGAAGGGGACACTGTGCGTACACTAGTTAAGTTCTTGTCACACGAACCATCAAAGGGGAGGGAGGCAGCCGTTTCCTTGCTGTTTGAGCTCTCTAAATCAGAAGCTTTGTGCGAGAAGATTGGTTCCATTCATGGAGCACTTATATTGTTGGTTAGTCTGACTAGCAGCAACTCAGAAAATGTTTCGATTGTTGAGAAAGCTGATAGAACCTTGGGAAACATGGAGAGGTCAGAGGAAATTGTTAGGCAGATGGCTTCATATGGTAGACTCCAGCCTCTTCTAGGAAAACTCCTTGAAGGTGATTATTCCCTACTTTCTTAACGATCAGCTGAAAGAGTTCCTCTTCTTTTCTAGGTTTTAATTCTCTTTGCTTCGTTTGCATAAAACATGTTATCATCTTCCTTCAGTCATTCGGATGCACGATGGTGTTATGGTATTCTGCCTTATAATTTGTTTGCTCTAGGAATTTTACATGTTCTCTTGTAAGAAGCTGTCAATTTACTTCTACCTAGATGTCGATTCTTTGATTATTTTCCTCTGTTTTATGGCGAGTTGCATGCATGAATAATGACACCACATGTGAATCATGATGTGCAGGTTCACCTGAAACAAAAGTCTCTATGGCTTCCTTTCTCGGGGAGCTTCCCTTAAATAACGAAGTGAAGGTTCTTGTGGCTCAGACTGTGGGTTCTTCTCTTGTCGATCTTATGAGAAGTGGTGACATGCCCCAACGGGAAGCTGCCTTGAGAGCTCTTAACAAAATCTCATCGTTCGAAGGGAGTGCTAAGGTCTTGATCAGCATAGGAATTCTCCCCCCGCTTATCAAAGATCTGTTTTATGTAGGGCCAAACAACCTTCCGATTCGGTTGAAAGAAGTCTCTGCCACTATTCTTGCTAACATAGTGAACATTGGGTATGACTATGACAAAGCCACTCTTGTTTCAGACAACAGAGTGGAGAATCTGCTCCATCTAATTAGCAACACGGGACCAGCGATCCAGTGCAAGCTGTTGGAGGTTCTTGTTGGACTAACCAGTTGTCCAAAAACAGTTCCAAAAGTTGTCTATGCAATTAAAACCTCCGGTGCAATCATCAGTTTGGTTCAGTTTATAGAGGTCCGAGAGAATGATGATTTGCGTTTGGCTTCCATAAAGCTTCTTCATAATCTTTCCCCATTCATGAGTGAAGAACTAGCTAAGGCCTTATGTGGCACTGCTGGACAACTCGGAAGCCTTGTTGCAATCATTTCAGAAAATACACCAATCAGTGAAGAACAGGCTGCAGCTGCTGGACTCTTAGCTGAATTGCCAGATAGGGATTTGGGTCTTACTCAGGAAATGTTAGAAGTTGGTGCTTTTGAAAAAATCATCTCCAAAGTGATTGGAATCCGCCAAGGAGATATCAAGGGCATGAGGTTTGTGAGTCCTTTTCTGGAAGGACTTGTGCGTATACTTGCTAGGATTACTTTTGCTTTCAACAAAGAGACTCGAGCCATTACCTTTTGCCAAGAGCACAATGTTGCTACGCTCTTCCTTCATCTGCTTCAATCCAACGGTCAAGATAACATCCAGATGGTTTCTGCCATGGCTTTAGAGAATCTGTCACTAGAGTCTATACACCTGACACGGATGCCTGATCTACCTCCTCCGAACTACTGTGGCTCGATCTTTTCATGTATGAGCAAACCACACGTTGTAAACGGGCTGTGCAAGATCCACCAAGGAATATGTTCATTAAGAGACACATTTTGCCTCCTCGAAGGACAAGCTGTGGAGAAATTAGTGGCTTTATTAGACCATGGAAATGAGAAAGTGGTTGAGGCAGCACTTGCAGCTCTTTCGAGCTTATTAGAAGACAAATTAGACGTAGAGAAAGGGGTGAATATACTTGATGAAGCAGGCGGGATAACGCATATACTAACCGTTCTGAAGGAGAACCGATCAGAGAGGCTGACGAGGAGAGCTGTTTGGGTGGTGGAAAGGATCTTGAGGATTGAAGACATAGCAAGAGAGCTCGCAGAGGAGCAGGCCCTGAGCGCTGCACTTGTGGACGCTTTCCAAAACGCTGATTTTAGAACGCGACAGATCGCTGAGAACGCGTTGAAACACATCGATAAGATCCCAAACTTCTCAGGTATATTCCCAAGCATGGCATAGGGGAATCTCTTTGAACTTGTTCAGTGAGTTTTAGTGATTTATATAACTGTGGTTTATGTTTTGATGGGATTACTTGTTGATATAGGCATCCAGTCTTTTTCTGGGTATATATATTGTAAATTTCGATTCTTGTTTGCGTGTGCTTTAAGCTATTTGATTTGTTTGTTTATAATTAATCCTACGTCTGAAAATCATAATCATTTGATCGGCCTCGGACTAATATCCATATGTTTGTGAGCCTAATTTAGATGTTAGATGTTATGTTAGACTAAACATCCATAAGTAGCAGATTCGAGAATGGGGAAGAAAGAAACTAACTAGTTTAGAGAAAACACAAATTACGAAACTAACTAATTTAGAGAAAACACAAATTACGACTAACCAGACCCATAATAGCCATTACAGAGGAGATGCGCCGTTCAGATTCGATATCGGGTTGACGATAGGTCCTGGAACTCGTGGCCTTGAGCTTGAGCAGATTCCTCTCCTCTTCCTGATCCAGTAGTCCTATCACAGAAGAAGACAACGACGGCTTAAACAGAAAAAAGTTTCGATTACTATCGCACCACCATGGAATCGTGCCCACGACTTCCCACTTGTTCGCTCTCAAGTCGTAGCTATGAACCACTCGCTCAATGGGATGGTTCTTCATCGTCCTCAGTACCACACATTTGCCGTCGTACGCCTGCACGTTCCAGTACGACAACGGCATATTTAGGTGCACCGGCTCGTTCTTGATCCGCCTCACGAGGATACATTTACCATCGTTCTCGACGGCAACTACGGAAACCACTTCCTCCGTAGCCGATATCAGTGTCAGGCGGTTATCGCCGGCACAGAGCAAGACCTTCCCCGGTTTCCGGTAAAATTTGATCGGAATCAGTCGAGCTTCCTCTGTTTCCGGATTGAAAGCTACGATGCTGCCGTCTTTTCTCAGCCAGTGAAGATCTCCGTTCAAGTAAACAGGTTTCGAATTCTTACCATTCTTGAGATTGCTTGAGTGGCAAGTAAAGGTTGTTTTCGATAAACTCCATGAATCTCCGGTGTTAATGTCGAACTGATACATCTTTTCGTCTGGATTTGAAGGCTTAAGCACCTCGACTATGCAGACGATTTTGAATTTCTGAGTGGTTGGATCGATATGATCAACAGCAAACCCAATGCAAGTTGTTTTACCCGAGATAGGGTATTCCAGGAATCGTAACTTGTTTGTGAGGGGATTAGCCACGCAGAGACGACCACCAATGGAGAGTAGGAGAAGGCCGGAACAAGAACCGAGAATATTAAACAAATTCTCTAAGCGCCCAGTGTTATTGAATGACCTAGAATTTCCAAAAGGGTGAAAACAAAGTAAATTGGAGGCATATTTGGAGATGTGAAGCAAACTGGATCCTGTACGGGAATAGTATTCTCTTTTAAAATTTAGGTCCTCTGATACATGCGAGTTGATGGATTTGTTTGTGCATTGATCTTCACCAAGGATTTGGGATCTAATTTGAAGAGAATCTCGTCTAGGAGATGCAAAGGTAATCTCCTCATGATCACAGAGGACTTAGGTTTTTTTTTAACAGTGTAAATTTAAGTGTTCGTTTATATAACGACAGATAACCTATTTGACAATATTTTTATTTTTATTTAACAAAATCTCCTTTCATTATTTTATTGTGCCAAAATTAATACATCACTATTAAAATTACTTTTTTTCTGAAGGTAAAGTTTATTCAATCTAAAAGATAATGTTTACAAACTATGATAGTAATCACTAGGTCATCCAGTTTGGTAGCTTCCCGAAATTTGTGGCCTAATATGAAATCAAAATATGAGAAAGGTCAGGAATTTGGAAGCTTGTTTGTACATATTTTGTTTGTCAAAATTAATCCATCTCGTCTAGGAGATGCAAAGGTAATCTCCTCATGATCACATAGGACTTAGGATTTTTTTTTAACAGTATAAATTTAACATTTTATGTGTTCTTTAAGGTGTGGGTTGTGCGTTATGTGTAAGTTATGTATATGACGCGACAGAAAAACCTATTTGACAATATTTTTATTTAACAACATCTCCTTTTATTATTTACTCGTACCAAAATTAATCCATCACTATTGGAATTATCTTTTTTTTTTCTTTTTTTTGAGGATAATCTATATTTTTATTTAACAACATCTCCTTTCATTATTTACTCGTGCCAAAATTAATCCATCACTATTGAAATAAATTAGATTCATCATACCAAAAACTTTTGTTAAATCAAGAATTAGAGGAATTTTTTTACTTTTAAAAGAATGAATTCTAGAGAATAATTTAGAAATCTGTAAAAACCGTTGAGATTAAAATTTTATATTATTTTGTGTCATGGCAAAAAATTGAAAAAAATGAAATCAGTTCAAACAAACAAATATATATATATATATATATATATATTTCAAAAGATACGAATATTCGAATAAACACAACTCTACAATGAACGGTTGCAACTTTACAAAAAAAATCGTTATAATGAACAATCACAACTTTTGTAAAACACATAATTTAAAATTTTTACAGATTGTTTTGGAAATTATCCAAAAATTATGATTGAAAAAACACAACTTTTGGTGACATTTATTCGGATTGCTATTACATATAAATTACTTTTTTTTGTTTTTTGAGGATAAAGGTTATTTAATCTAAAAGATAATTGTTTACAAGCTATGATAATAATCAATCAAAATATGAGACGTGACTCGTACGACTTTGTCCACTTCTTACTTTGCTGGTTCGTTTGCACGTCGTTAAAGAATATCTTGGAAGGCCTCCATCATCCTTGAACATTAGTACTTTCGTTGCTTGTTTAACATTACTTTAGTTTCTTCCTCTTGAACCGATCTTTTTCTAAGTTGCGTTTCCACTTTCTCCGATGAGATTCCAACCACCAATCCCATAATCGAGCTTAGAGAGGAGATGCGGTCGTAACCATCACAAGGCTTCAGCTTCTCATCCAATCCAATCACAGATGAATAGACCGACGGTGTATACAGATAAAAGTCCATGTTTGTACCGCACCACATTGGAATATAACCCATTACTCCCCACTCATTAGCTCTCAAGTCGTACCGATGAAACACTCCGTCAGGGAAGTCACGATTCTTCTCCCTCAACAATAAAACCTTTCCGTTGTAAGCCACAACGTCCCAGAAAATGAGTCTCTTTGCCTCCGCCATTACGTTCCTTATCTGCCTCACTAGAACCCACTTGGGATCGGTGAGAATATTCTCGAGGGAGTAAACGTAAATTACTTCCTCCCTCGGCCATATCAGTGTCAGTTTATTATCGGCGGCGGCAAACAATGTTTTCACTCTCAGTTCTTGGGGAAATCTTATTGGAATCAGCAGTGCCTTCTCTGTTTCGAGGTTGAACGCCAAGATGCTGCCGTCGTTTCTCAACCAGTGAAGAGATCCGTGGACGTAGACAGGTTTCATACGCTTATCGAAATTGCTTGAGCGGCAAGTAACTATGGTTTTTGACAGTCTCCATGATGAAACTCCCTTGTTAATCTCAAATTGATACATTGTTTCTTCTGGATTTAGAGCCTCGATACCTTTTACGCAGACAATTTTGAATCTCTGAGTTCTCCGATCAATCTGATCAACAGCGAAACCTATGTACTTCGTTTGTTCCCAATCAATAGCTTCACCACTCTCAGTTATCCTAGGGAAAAGATTTGACTTAGAGTGATCCAGGAACCGAAACTTCCTAGTGTAAGGATTTGCGACGCAGAGACCTTGGCCGAAGAGTAAGAGAAGGCCAGAGCAAGAGCCTAGAATCTGGGTTCTCAACTTTAGGGTTTCTTGGGCTCTTGGTGACGTAGAACCGACAAATGGGAGGTAGTGGACCAATCTAGCGCCCTCGACAGGGATGTGAAACAAACTGGATCCTAACCGAGAATTGTATTCAGATTTAAAATACGAGTCTTCGGATAGATGTGAGCGAAAAGATTTATCTGTGCATTGCATCTTCGCAAGAGTTTTGAGATCCAGTCTGAAGAGAGTGTCGTCGACGATATGCCATGGTAATCGATCCATCGGAGAAGGAACAAAATTTACAGAGCTGTCGCTTCGCCTTTTCAAGTATGATTGTATGGTTAATACTTAGTGATTTGGTGTTTCTGATACTCTAATCTTATATATAGACCAGATAAAGCATGGTTTACTATTTTAATAGGTTGACAAGGAAAAGGAAAAGTTACAATTCCCTTTTTCTTTTGGTTTTTCTTTTATTATTAAAAATTTTAACAATTTTTACAAGAAAGGAAAGTTTCCCAATACCGGTTAAGAGTCATTCTCGAACATTTTCGGATGGAGTTCAAAAATATATTAACTTTTTTCCGAAAATAATGTGCAAAAAACAAAAAAAAATTATAATGATACTGTTGTCAAAAAACCAAAAAAAAAAAAAAAAAAAAAATTATAATGATACTGTTTGTACCACTTCAAAGTTCAAAGTAATAATGGACTACTCCACAAGATCAAAGACGAAGCGTACCATTTTCTCAAATGCATTGTTGGATATGATTAGATTTGTATGTTCTAGTTTGGTCAAGGGACTACCAACTCGGTCTTTTGTTAGCATTTTTTTTGGTAATTTTGGTCCACGTGCTCTGCGCTTGAGCACAAAAACTGTTCCAAATAGCCAAACCAGCAAATCATGGATTATATGTGGTCTTTTCCTGGGGCGTGTTCTTTTCAAGCGAAGAACTTCAAATTTACATCACCGGACAAGACTGCCAGAATCTTCACAAGGACTTGATACTTTCTTATGGAAATCAGGGAATGACACTTCCACACTGTAACTCCAACAACACTTGACAGCTCCTTCGTGATCCTCCCTACAGTTCGTGGAATTATATGATATGGTTCAAGAAGGCAAAACCACGGTACTGGTTCGCTTCACTTTGTGGTTAGCCTTTCGTCAACGCCTCCCAACTTGTGATAGACTTTTAACAATTGTGGCATCACAACAGTCTTAATTTACCCACTTTGTTCTGTCGCCAGTGAAACGCATGACACCACCTCTTCTCTGGATGCTCATTTTTGGGCCAGATTTGGAGTTTTTTTGCGTCTCACGTTTCTTACCTCAGCCTCCGTAGTCCGTAAGATCAAACGCTTCCTGCTATTGACGCGGATGTATGGCCACTCTAGCACTCTCATATAGAGTCCTTATTCTCAAGCTACTTCTTTAGGTGATTCTTTACATTAAAATCAAAACACAAACTATTAACTATGGATTGTAATAAGTTATAGCTAGAGAGTGAAACTTAACATTAAAACCAAACAAAACTATTAACTGTATTCCCCACAATGGTTCAATTTATTCACTTCAATTGTCTCAATATCCTAAAAGAAGAACAATAAACAAGCATACAGTAATCTACTGTAAAAATACAAGAGAAAACATAACTAGTTACCATCCAAATCTAGTTTTTCTACTGGATCTTTTTCTTTTGCTGATTCTCTCCGCGTTTGAGAAAGAAGGCTCACCCACCATCATCTTCGGTTTCTTTTCTTCTTCAAGTCGCTTTTCATTTTTCTTTAACCATGCCAGAGCATAAGGATTGCTATCATCAATCAGTCTCATAATTTTCCTTAGAGAGGAGATGCGATTACCATTATTACCACGAACCGGTGTCACCCAATCGACGTCCACCTTCTCATTCAGTTCTCTCGCAAAGGATAAAGACAGTGTAAAATGGTGAAAGTTTTGATAACCATCGCACCACTGTGGAACCCAACCTACGAATCCCCACTCGTCGGCACTCAAGTCGTACACATGAATAACTTCGTTCTCCCTCACCACTAAACTCTTGCCGTCGTACGACCCAAGGTACCAGAACCTCGTCGACCTTTTGTCCACCGCTCGGTTCTGGATCTGCTTCACCAAGACCCACTTGGGATCGATGAGAATATTCCCGAGGTGATAAATGTAAATCACTTCATCCGTCGCTGATACCAATGCTAGTACGTTCCCTGCGACTGCGAACAGGTTCGCCGTGATAAGTTTTTGGGGAAGCTTGATAGGAACCAGCCGTGCTTGCTCTGTTTCTGGATTGAAAGCTAAAATGCTTCCGTCATTTCTTAGCCAGTGAAGAGACCCGTCCAAGTAAAGCGCTTTCTTATCCGCCATTAGCTCGCTTGTGCTGCAAGTAATAGTTGTCTTTGACAGTCTCCAACAAGAAGCCCCTGTGCTGATCTCGAACTGATACACCGTTTCGTCAGGATTCGAAGCGTCTTCAGTACCTTCTTTTATGATGACAACTTTGAATCTCTGAGTTGTTCGGTCAATTTGATCAACCGCAAAACCGATGCGGTTCAGATTCTCCCATCCGAGAATGAAGGGTACATCTTCTTTTCTGTCAGCACGATAAAGAAACTTCGATTTAGAGTGATCAAGGAATCGGTACCTCTTTGTGAGCGGGTTCACGACACAGAGACCATCCATTAAGAGCAGGAGGAGGCCAGAACAAAAGGAGAGAACCCGAGTCTTGACATCTAAGGGATCTTGGTTTCTGAATAACGTAGAATCGCCAAAAGGGTAGCAAAAGAGGAGGGTTGAGCCAAAGCTGGAGATGTGAAGCAAACCGGTTCCGACACGAGACATGTATTCGGATTTGAAATAGATATCATCGGATATGTGAGAGTTGATATATCGACCCGTGCATTGCATCATTGCCAGAGATTTCGGATCCAATCTGAAGAGAATCTGGTCGAGGATATTACAAGGTAAGGCCTCCATGGTCGTATTCTATGGGGAGGACAAAAAAAAAAAAAAAAAAAGGTCAAAATGAAATATTATGAAATCCTGAATATTATTTTTTCCTTTTTTAACAAAATGAGTCAATGACTATAAGTTTTCTGAATATACAACGTATCAAGCTCCTCGAAAAAAGGAAATACTATATACAATGCAGAAACGCCTACATTCATTCATTAACATTTTCAAACTTTGTTTTTGTCAAACATTTTCAAACTTGAAAGTATACACAGAATCTATATAAATTCTTGGAATTCAAATAGATTAGATATTGTAATAAAGTTATAAAAAAATGGTATCCATATAAAACTTATTGGAAACTAATCAGCTAGTTCCGTGCTTACTAAAAAGTTCAAAAGATCAAAGACTATTTTAAACTTTTCCAAAAAATATGCTTAGATAAGAAGGATCATTAAACATGATGTATTAATAACCCAAAGATTCAAGTGAAGGTTTCTCAAAAAAATATAAAAAAATTATTTTATTACAGATTTTCTTTTTTTATTTATTTTTAATATCTGTTCCACTAAATTAGTGATACTTGTCTCATTTCTTTTGAGAATCGTTTCTCAAGTTGCCTAAGGAAGAATCGTTTCTCTTCCTTTTCTCTTCTCTCTCTTCTTTTTATTATTTTTTTAATAAGAGTATTTGTATGAGTAACCACTGATAGCCATGGTCTAAGTAAGTGGAGCAAAGTGTCTCAAGGCGATACCACAATTCAACTAAGGGGCTATTGGAGATGTGATTTCTAAATTCATATAGAATTGTAAATAATAGAAATCAAAACATATAGATTTTGAAATAACATGTTTTATCCTTGGATTTGAATCTTTTTATTTTACACTTTCAAATCCATTCAAATCCATTTAAAACATAATGTGGATTTTGAAATCCAAAAACAAATCATTAAATGAATAACATGAGATTTTAACAAGTATTTATAAATCATATAACCAATAACACATAATTTTGATAAGTATTTTAGAATCAATGATTGAATAACACATGATTTTTGTTTGGATTTCAAAATTCATTAGAATCATAGAACCAATAACCCCACCTGATTCTTTGTGATGTATTTGTAAGTATATAGACATTATCAACACAGTACAATTTCTCTAGATTTTAAAATTAGCAACTTATGTCTCAGTAATTGTTTTCTGTTCATTTGATATAGGGTGACAAGATTGAAACAACGATTACTGAAGATCTGTTTGAAACTTTCGATAATCAGATTGAAGAAAATGATTGGAAAATATTTTCAAGTTTTTCTGTCTATTACAATGATAGACGTCTTAAGCACACTGATAATGATTACAGGATCATGTTCACCAATGAAACCATCGTTGAGAATTCAGCAATGATTTCCAATAATCACATTTTTGATTTCGATAGGCTTGATAGAATTTTCGAAGGATATCATGCTGTGAGAAATCTTCCATTAGGTAAGTTTTTTATATATAATCGTTTCTGTACATTCTTAAATTTTATTCACTTTGTGTAATTAATAATCTAATAAAAAGATTTGTTTATTTATCAGACATAATGGGTGAAGTCGTGAATGTCGAACCTCTCAGTCATGTACATGATCCAAATGTGGAGGTTCCACATGAGATGATTAGGAACTTACGATTTTCTCTAAGAGATTTGAGGTTTGTTAACATTCCCACTGAATTTGCGCATATATATTTCAAGATGTGCTTAAATTAATTACATATTGAAGGCATGTTTTTGTGTAAACTATAGTGGTCTTCATATACAATGTGTGGCATATAATGACTTGGCCGATTTCTTTACCAACAATTGGTTTGCAACAGGATGCTATCATGTTGTTGCAGTCCTGCAGTTTTGGCATGTCAAATACCAAAGTGGAGGTATTTTAATATAACTTTATGATTAATGTTACGGTACATTAGTATTTAGAGGAATATTTTATGGTAAATCGGCCGAATGTTTATAATACAAGTTCTAATGTTATTGTACATTAGTATTTAGAGGTATATTTGATGGTAAGCGCCGAATGTTTATAAAACTATTGTAATCTTTTAAGTTTTATATATGTATTGTTTTAATAGGTGAAAGAATGGAATTGTATTCTACACCATGGGTTTCAAAGATTCATTTTGATCCACCAGTTGTAAAGGTCAAAGATTTGAAGAGGAGGTAATACCTATAATTTCATTAATGATATATATGACAAAAAAAAAAAAAGAAAAATTGACCAAGGTTCTGAAGATGGCGAAAGTGATTGAGAGAAGTTTGGTTTTTAACATTCAATAAGACACATTGTGTGTCCTCCTGTTTAAGTTTTAAGATTTTTGAAGGTTTAAATTTTTATTTCAAGATTTTAGTTTGCATTTTAAGGTTTGTGTTGTAAGAGATATTACGTTTTATTTGAAGTGATTTTCAGATTTAAGATTTCTTCTTTTTAAAGTTAATTTACTTTAAGAACACTGACCTAATAAACATGCTTATGAACACAAAGCATAACACAACTGAATTAACCATAAAAAATAAGAAAGTGACTTGAATATAGGTTACAACTTACGTTTTTGATAGCAGTAGGTTGCATATATCCACGCTAGCAGTCAAAGCACCAAACAGACATATTATTTTCTGCAAATGTATACATGTTTAAAAGGATCATATAATTTGCAACCGAAAGAGACATAGTTGCATGCAAAGCTAAATTTGTATATATTATGATTATACAATAAGAGAACTACAATTTAATCAAGCTGTAGGGATTGAAATTATAATTTCACAACGGCTCATAATCGTGAAAATTAGGAATCTGACAGATTTCGAATTGAAAATTTTAAACGATAGCTACATATTGTAGGGACGATTAGTAATGAACAACTTTAAACAAATTTATATTTTGTTACATGGGTAAGAATCTAACTAAAGCTAATTACCGATTATGAAAATTCTATAAACTGACCTCTATCTTAAATTCCAACTGGTTTCTCTCCTGATCCAGCATCAACGGATTGATTCGCTTGCATCGATTATGTCTGATTTTTTGGAAAACAAATCAAAGATTTGAAAACTGAAAGAATTTGTTGTTATCGCAGTGAGCAGACGAAGAGATCGAGTTTCATCGTTTTCGGATTCTGCGGCTGAAGAAAATATATATATATACATATATATATATATATATATATATAATTTTTTAGGGTTTTCAACTGTAGGTCGTGGACTGGGCCGTTTACATTGGATCTTAGTCAATATTAATTGTAGTGTATTCTCTAACTTGATAATTTTCTTAATGGATCGTTAATGGGCCGTTAAAAGTTATTTGGGATCACAATGAAAACATATAATTATTCACTTTTACATTGCTAATTTAATTAATAGGGATGTTCTACTTTGGGTAAAAAAATTAGTTATGATGTCAATAATACTAATTAACCTCTTACACTTAATTACATTACATGTTAATTCTAATTTATATATAGTCCAACATATCATACTTTATCTCTATATTTTAAAAATAAACCAATAACTATTAGTATTATAATATGATTCAAATTACACTATATGATCAAAGGTCAATTAAAATCCAAGGTGCACTCAACCACGATCTAGTGGTGTCGTCGTAGCACTTTAGGGTCGAATCCACAGAGACCAAACTATGCACTATAAAATTGTGAAGATCAAATCTAGCTAAGGCAAAAGAGAATTTGCGTGACAAGTAATTATCAAAACAGGAAAAATAAAAGAGTGTTTAAATTCAGAAAAAAGTATTGGGTGTTGGGAGTCTATTAGGAATTATGATCACTAACTCAGATGATAGATTGGGATATCATTAGATACCGTTCTTGAACTCAAATATCGAATGTAAAACTAACCTACTGTCGCAACATTAGTTATCTATGCAAGGAATTGATTAAACTCTAAACCGTCGTTTGAATCTAGCAATCCTAGCAAACAATAAGTTCAAGTTTGATTTTGTTCACAAGGTGCCTTAACTTCAACTTTCGTTGGCTAAGGATCACCTTGCTCACCTATGCTCTTTTCAAGCAATTCAACAACACTTTTGATGCCTAGATGAATTAAACCTACAATCATAAACTAGGTAGCTAATCTAGTTTAAGCATTAAGAACAACAATAGAGGAAGAACACAATAGATCAATCCCAAATCTAGCAACCTAAGTTCAGAGAATCATGAAACCCCTTTTGAAACCCGAAACCCAACAGAGAGACTACTCAAACATCGAACAACAACAACCACAAATCAAATCTGAAGAAAACATGTTTGAGTTGCAAAGAGAGATAAAATGGTTCAAAATTCTTCTCCAAAGTGTCAAGAAGGATTAGAGATCTTCTCTCCCAGCTCTCAATACAAAATAGTCTCAGAAAAATAAAGCTTGGAGGCCGAGCCTCTAACTTAAATATCAAAATAAAACCCTAAAAGTCGGTTTAAAACAAAAGGAAAATTGAGTCGGGTACGGGACTGGTCGATCCAGAATGCGGATCAGCCGATCCTGGATGCTTTATCTGTGTTTTCTTCATCTGCTTGCTATTTCAATAAGTCTTCACCAAATTGGCTTCAGATGCTTGTCTTCATCCCAAAACACTTAGTTTCCTTCCAAAGTAGCCTAGAACCTGTACAGACTCTCAAAAGACTAAAAGGACTCTAAAAGCACACTTGGACCTAATAAAAGACTCAAAACAAACTTAAAAACTATGGTTAAAACCCTATAAAATACAGACACATCAATTCCTCCGGACTTGAATCTTTGCTTGTCCTAAGCAAGAACAGACAAAAACTCAGGAACAGAGAAAAGGTTTGAAAGTGGAAACTCACATATTCTTGGGAACGTCTTCTTTGCACTCTTCATCAAATCAAATTAAGAACTACTTTTTGTACTCTTCCCATGATCAGAATCAACACTCCCTACTCTGAACTCCACAACCTTAAAGAACCTTCAATATCCCCGTAGTTGTCTCTCTATATCAGATTAGTGAAAATGTGTGGTCTCACTGAGGGAATATCGATTACTGAACTTATTGACTCCTTAACCTTTTAATGCCCAAGACTTCCTTCATATGCTCCCTTTCCTCTCTCTTTTCTCACTTCCAAAGGATCGATTTTTCTCTAATTTTCTAGGGTATCATTGTATTCTTTTTTATCAATCCTTTGCACTTTTCTTGTGGACAGGTTTCCATGAATTCCGAAGGATGCATGGGTTTACGCACAACCCTCGGCTCACTTCTTTGCTACCTATATCCTCTTATTCTTCTCTTTTCTTTCTTTTTTCTGTTTTTTTTATGAGTATCGAAGGGAAGAGAGAGGGGATGCATACTTTGTGAGGAGATGCATGTCTAGTAAGGCTTAAGGGAGGAGTCTTGTTTGATATATACCAAGTCCCAATGCAAGAAATTAAATCCGGTTAAGTCCTGTCAAAGCTAGAGATAATTGTGGATCACCTTAATGTCCTCTTCGGTGAGGGTCTTTTGGGGCGTGTTGAGTCTGCTCATGTTCATTCCAAGCTTCATTCTAAAATAGAAAGTACTAAAGCAATCATAAGAGTATTAGTTCAAAGCAAAAGATTCCTAGAAATGATCATAGTTCCCCAACATTTTTGACTCAATAAAAATAAAAAAATGATTCAAAGACTCTAAAAATTAAAGGGAAACAACCAAAGAAAACGAAATTAGTAACTTGGAGACATCCCTACCCGGATTTACTTCACACCGTCCCGGTGCGAAAGCAAAACCAAGAAAAGAACGAATCCCACAAAGAAAACAAGAAAAAATGAAAAAGAAAAAATAAGGACAAGAAACAAAAACCGGTGATCTCGCATCTGGTGTTGGAGTGGTGTTGGTAAGGGTGGGGACCGATCGGTCTCAGGGTGGGATCGACCGATCTGCAATATTATTGAACTTAGAGACACCCGCAGAAAACCACCGGGATCGATCGATCTTTAAGGAGGTCTGATCAATCCTAAGCTCCTGGAACATAAAAAGTTTCGCATCTTCTGCGTTATGTACTTGTTCCTGAATATACTTAACACCGGATGTGATTTCACCTTAATAAATCCTAGAAACAAAACCAAAATCCTAAGACAACTAAAAATAAAAGGGTAAGCCAGCACAAACCCCATGGGTTGCCTCCCATAAGCGCTTGTTTAAGGTCTATAGCTTGACCATGGTTTCAAGTGTCAAGTGATGGGAGGATGAGAACTCATATCAGAACAAGCTCTCCAATTCGTCAACTTAAGCTCCAAAATCTTTTTCAGCATACCATCCACTGCTTCTTGGCCTTTCTCTTTAAACTCCGGAGTGAGGATGACTTTAACTTTAGAGAAAGACCGAGATATTCCTTTACACTTCACCTTGTACTCAATGGTGTCTCTAGCATATTTATGGGGTACCAATGTTATGTGAAGATCTGGTATTACTCTCTCTATCTTCGGTTTGTCTCTCTTCTTAACCTTCTTAGACCTCTTCTCAGGAGAATGAATGTCTCCATCCAGGATTTCGTCGACCTCATTCTTATCACCATTCTCTCCCATTATCATGACATCCACCTTGTTCTCATGTTCTACAACTAGAAAAGAGCCATGTCGTATAGCTTCATTTGCAATGATTGCGTTGTAGAAGACCTTATCATCAATGTTAGAGAAATTTATCCTCTTATTAGGCAAGTCAACAACTGCTCCCACTGTTGCTAAGAAAGGTCTCCCAAGAATCAAAGGTATTTCAGAACCCTCGCTCATTTCCACAACATGAAAATCTGTAGCAACCAAGCAACTCCCAACTTGAACATCTAAATTATTAATGAAGCCTTGTGGAGTCGTGCTGACAACATTTGCAAACTTTAGAGAGACCTTAGAAGCCTTCATATCATCAATTCTCAACCTCTCTGCAACAACCTTCGACATTACATTCGCACTGGATCCAGTGTCACAAAGGGAATCCTCAAAGTTCACTCCTAATATGGATCATGGAACAACAAATTTTCCTGGATCTTCTAACTTGGGTAGTCTTTTCAAAGATGGAGCATGAATGTTCTTCTCTAGAGCCAAAAACGCTTTAACCTCCACCAAATCCTTTTCTTCAATCACAACATCATTGTAAACCTTCTTAAACAAAGAGATATGCTTTACTGCCTCTGTAAAGGGAATGTCAGCGATGAACTCACTTATAGCTTCTTTGTACCGATTATACTTCTTTTCATCCAGAGGTTTCTTCACATGTCTTCTTGGAAAAGGAATTTGTGGCCATAGGGTTTTGGTTCCACAAGAAGTGACTCCCTAGCATCTGCATCAAGAACAACTGAGTTGGGTTTTCCCGTACCTACAACAGGGACTGACCGGTCTGGACATAGATCGGCCGATCTGAAACTTTCTGAGACAGGTTATGTGTTATTGATGGGATCGACTGATCTATAGGGGAATTGGTCGATCCAACTTCTCTGGAGATCATACTCGAATTATCAGAATGGATGGGACTGGCCGGTCTAGGCTCAAGACTGATCGATCCTGTCTCTGAGGAAGCCAAACGTGAGTTGATCACAACACAACTCAACCCATCTTCGATTCCACCATGGAGTGTTATAACATTGCATGACTCTTTGTTCTTAGAGCTAGAAGAAATAGCAGAGACTCTCTTATCAATAGAATCAACACGTGAACTCAACCTCTCAAATTTCCTGTTCAAATCATTGTACATGCTATCAATCTTGGCATTAATATCAGCAGAACTTTTCTTATGGCCGTCCAGTAGTGCTTGCATCATCAATTCGAGTTTGTTATCTTGTGAAACTGCAGATGGAGCGTGGTATCCTTGGACATTTGAGCTATTAAATCCAGCACCCTTGTTCTGAAATCCTTGCGGGAAGTTACCTTGTTGACTATGTGGAGGATACACTTGATCTTGAGGATTCTCGACATTGGTACTTTTGTAAGAGAGATTAGGATGATTTCTATAATTCTGATTAAACCCATTCTGATAGTTCTTTTTTCCTCCTACATAAGTCAACTCCTTTGTCCCCTCAAAACCTGAATTTACTCCAACTTGCTGATACACACCCGTATGCCCGTCGCACATGTTGACAACTTGTTGATCTCTCTTCAAAAGAAGGTCTACCTTGGCAGTGAGACTCTTAATAACATCTGTAGTCACGGAGCCAATAACACGCATAGAACGATCATACTCATGGCTATGATTGCTGTTACTCGCTGCAAGGTTTTCGATCAAGAGGTTTGCTTCAGCGGCACTGTTAGTAGAAAAATCTCCTTTGCTGGCGGTATCGAGTGCCATCTGGTACTTCTGGTCAATTCCTCCATAGAAGATGTTCATAAGATTCTCTTGTGAAAAGCCATGATGAGGACAATCCCTCATATACTCCTTGAATCTCTTCCACGCTTCACAAAAAGACTTTGTACCACCTTGTGAGAAGGTAGTAATCTTGCTCCTTAACATAGCTGATCGTGACTTAGTGTAGAAGTGGTTTAAAAACGCTGCTCTACATTGCTCCCAAGTGGTAAGTGATCCTTGGTCCAAGAGATTTAACCATCTCAAAGCCTTATCTCCTAAGGAGAATTGGAACAAAGTCAACATGAGATAATCATACGGAAGTCCATTAGACCTTGTAGTACTAGCCAATCTCTCAAAAGCTTCAATATGGTCCAGAGGACTTTCTGATGCTAATCCATTAAACACACGATTCTGGACCAAATTGATCAGGCTATGCTTGATCTCATAATCTTGTCTCGCATGAGCAGGAGGTTGAATCGCAGATCGATTTGCAAACAGCCTATTGTGAGTATCTTCGTCCCTCAAGGTGGTTTGCCGTGCTGGTGGATTGGGTTGGCGAACCTCTTCATTGTCTTCAGCCATCTTATCGGAATCAGCTCTCACTTTTCGGTTCTCTCGTTCCAATCGTGCTAGCTCCTCGTTTCCTAGTATACACAAATCAGCTTTTTTATGGCTCCTTGTATGCATACACCTGAAACAGAGAAATAAGAACGCAAGAACTAGTTAGTAAATTAAAATTAAATAAACCTTAGACTAAACTCAATTCTAAAATTTCAAAGGCAACGTTTGGTCTCCGGCAACGGCGCCAAATTGATCAAAGGTCAATTAAAATCTAAGGTGCACTCAACCACGATCTAGTGGTGTCGTCGTAGCACTTTAGGGTCGAATTCACAGAGACCAAACTATGCACTCTAAAATTGTGAAGATCAAGTCTAGCTAAGGCAAAAGAGAATTTGTGTGACAAGTAATTATTAAAAAAGGAAAAATAAAAGAGTGTTTAAATTCAGAGAAAAGTATTGGGCGTTGGGAGTCTATTAGGAATTATGATCACTAACTCAGATGATAGATTGGGACAGCATTAGATACCGTTCTTGAATTCAAATCTCGAATGTAAAACTAACCTACTGTCGCAACATTAGTTATCTATGCAAGGAATTGATTAAACTCTAAACCGTCGTTTGAATCTAGCAATCCTAGCAAGCAATAAGTTCAAGTTTGATTTTGTTCACAAGGTGCCTTAACTTCAACTTTCGTTGGCTAAGGATCACCTTGCTCATCTATGTTCTTTTCAAGCAATTCAACATCACTTTTGATGCCTAGATGAATTAAACCTACAATCATAAACTAGGTAGCTAACCTAGTTAAAGCATTAAGAACAACAATAGAGGAAGAACACAATAGATCAATCCCAAATCTAGCAACCTAAGTTCAGAGAATCATGAAACCCCTTTTGAAACCTGAAACCCAACAGAGAGACTACTCAGACATCGAACAACAGCAACCACAAATCAAATATGAAGAAAACATGTTTGAGTTGCAAAGACAAATAAAAGGGTTCAGAATTCTTTTCCAAAGTGTCAAGAAGGATTAGAGATCTTTTCTCCCAGCTCTCAATACAAAATAGTCTCAGAAAAATAAAGCTTATGTCTCTGGAGGCCGAGCCTCTAACTTAAATATCAAAATAAAACCCTAAAAGTCAGTTTAAAACAAAAAAGGAAAATTGAGTCGGGTACGGGACTGGTCGATCCCGAATGCGGATCAGCCGATCCTGGATGCTTTATCTGTGTTTTCTTCATCAGATTGGCTTCAAATGCTTGTCTTCATCCCAAGTAGCCTAGAACCTGTACAGACTCTCAAAAGATTAAAAGGACTCTAAAAGCACACTTGGACCTAATAAAAGACTCAAAACAAACCTAAAAACTATGATTAAAACCCTATAAAATACAGACACATCACTATACAACACTATATTATTTAAGATCCCAAATAATTATAATCATATGACTCAAAAAAAAAATATTACCCCACGCTGCCATCGCGGGTCATTATCTAGTTAAACATGTATTGCTATACCTAGCCCTGGGCAAAATACCCAAACCCGAAAATCCGACCCGAACCCTTAAGCCAAGGCAATATAGTCACTAGCAGTACTCGAACCCACTACCTTAAGTATTTATGGGGTGCACTGTAACCATTTTGCCATTTTAATATTTGTTGTTATTATTAAAACTTCAAGTATTTATATATTACTAGATGCAGTTGTCCCCACAAATCTATAACGTTATTTGAAATTTTAGATATAAAAGGTTATAATTATTTTATACAGACTTAACTACATTATTTGTTTTACATTCTAAATACTAAAATATTGTTTCTAGATATTAAAAAATACAAAGAAGAGAAAGAAAACAAATAGAACATTTTCAATAATAAAGGTGTTTTCCATAAATTTTCTTCAGTTGGAGAGATTTGAATTCGGAAATTCGAATATTTTGTTAAGCTTAAGATGTAAATAATCAGAACCGAACCTAAATCTGAAATATATTTTGAGTATTAGGTAAAACTCGAACCCAATCCAAATCTGATGGGTGTTTATCCGAAATCCGATCCGAATACTAAAAATACCCGAATGGGTCTAGGATCCTTTTACCAAAATACCCAAAAATCCAAAATACCCGACCCGAACTCGAACGGATACCCGAACGCCTAGGCCTAGCTATACCATAGAGAAATAAACATATACAGTGTATATAATTTGTCGTTAAATAATAACTATTTTATAACCTCTTCATTAACCAAAAGATTAGTCAGTTGATCACCTTGATACGAAATTTGTCTAGTTAACTCTTGTCTTTTGTTTATTCCCTCCACGTCCGTGAAACTTGAAAGAAGACTCATCCATCATCATATTCATACTCAAACTTGTTAGCTAGCCTTTCCAACTATAGTTACTCTGGGCACTTAAATAAAATTAAAACACACAAAAAAATTAGTACAAAAGACAAAGGAAAACATAACTCTTAATTAAACTCCTTTTGTTCTGGCCTCCTCATAATTTTTTAATTTTTTTCGTCTTTTTTATCAATCATCACTTGAACTCTTAATATTAAAAAAAAAAAAAAAAAAAAACATAACTCTTAATTAAACTTCTATTACATCAACCAATACGAATTTTGTCTACATGACTCTTCTTCTTTTGTTGATTCTTCTCTTCACGTCTAGGAACTTGGAAGAAGGCTCATCCATCATCATTTTCACTTTTGTTTCTTCTTCGATCATCAATCTTTTTCCAACTCTCTTTTCCTTTTTCTTGAAGAGACTCTCAGCATATGGTGAGATTCCACTTATCAGGCTCATTATTTTGCTCATAGAGGAGATGTGTTTATCATCAACCATCGCCACGTCGACGTCCACTGACAAAGACGGTTTGGACTGATTAATCTCTCGTTTACCATCGTACCACCGTGGAATCCAACCCATAACTCTCCACTTGTTAGCTCTCAAGTGGTACCCATCAACCATTCCCTCGTCGTAACACTTGTTCCTAAATACAGATTTGAAATACGGATTGTCCGATATATGCGTCTTGATAGATCGATCCGTGCATTGCATCATCGCCAGAGATTTTGGATCGAGTTTGCAGAGAATCTCTTCAAGTAGGTGAAAAGGTAAGCTATCCATGGTTGTTGCTTCTGATCACGTTTCAGTGCGTATATATTTTATAGACGTAAGGATACTTGTTTGGCAAAATAATCCGAATTACAAGTTATAGAAAAGGAAATATTACTAATCGGCTAATGGAAACTATTGACATATATTTTCTCACTATTGACATTTATTTTCTCACTATTGACATATGTATGTATATATTTTTTTTGATACAATAAATTATTTTTACTTTTTTCTTATGAATATATTAACAACAAACCTAATAGAATGACTGAATGAGTTTAATAATATTAAAATTCTGATATAATAAGGAAATTTTATTTATTTTTAAATATATTAACAAATCAATTTCAATCAAATTAGGCTTAATAGCTTATTTTATTAATGAAATTTTTTGAATATATAAACAACTTTTTAATATTATTTTCTTTTTTCGATAGGCTTTAAAACTCTTTTTGTTTTTATCTTCAAATAACTAAATCTCAATTTAAATGTGGCATGTGCCATGTGGTGACATTTTATGTTTTATTTGACACATATCATGAAATAAGCAATTATGAAAATTAAGTATATATTTTGAGAATTATGTAGAAATTTAAAATTAGATACTCTGATATATCAATATCAAAATCACAACTACCCACAATGTGATTAGGATTATAAACATAAACTCGCCTATTTATTTGGAGATTTTGGATACACGAAGATAAAAGAGTACTTGCAAAAAGCAGCAGCAGGCCCTAGAAGAGAAGGGAGAGAGAGTAACAAAAATGGCGGAGCCGGAAAGTATCTGCTTATTATCTCCGCCACTGGACCCGAAATCTCCTTATTACATCGATCCAGAGTTTACAATGGAAGACAATCTCTCGACGGTTAAACTCAGCATACCCGTGGACAACTACTTCATATGGAAGAGAGAAGCTCTTGAATCCCTTGGAACCAGGAACAAGATCGGGTTTGTAGACGGCAGCGTCGCGAGACCAGACCCTTCATCGCCGCTCTACGACGCATGGAAACAGTGTGACGAGATGGTAAAGTGTTGGATACTGAACTCGGTGAACAGAGGCTTACGATTTACTGTGTGTTTCGCTGAGACGGCGCATAGAGCCTGGAATGATCTCCGGCTCATATTTGCAGCTAGCCCTGAATTGAAGGTCTACGAGATTCGCCGGAGGATCGCAATGATGAGTCAAGACAAAGATTGACTCGGCGTTTTTTTCAGGAAGCTGAATCTTGCTTGGGAGGAGCTGTTCGAGTATGATCCCGTGCCGGAATGTGTTTGCGGTCGTTGCCGCTGCGAGATCTCGAAACAGATCAAAGATGGCAGAGATAGGGAGAGGAAGTTTGGGTTTCTGTATAAGTCGAACAATGACGTGAGTGTCAAGGAAGCTCTTATCTCTGCCCTGAACGAAGATTGGAAGACCCACCAGCTTCGCGGGAATATCACCATGATGAGGCAAAAGGGTCGCTCGCTCGGTGTTTATTTCGAGGAAATGAATAGAGCTTGGCTGGAGCTGTCGGAATATGATCCCTTGCCGGAGGAGTGTGCGTGCGACGGCTGTGGCTGCGAGGTCGCGAAGAGGGCTGCAGATGCGAGAGAGGTGTTTGTACCGGGGGATTACACAGTTTAAACAAATAAGATTTAGTGGGAAAGAGCGAGCAAGTTCTTTATTAATCGGAGAAAACGTGAGATCGTCACTTAAACAAGTCGAATTAGAGCTTGTTAGTTCACAGACGAACTAGTAAGCTTAAAATGACGAACTGAAAACAAGACGAGTAATACGAAAGATAATAGCAGTTTTCGATGCAAAGTATTGCTCTGTGGGTATTGTCCGCCAGTCAGGATCATGATCCCAATAAATGTTTTCTCCTTTTATAGGAGACTGTTGACCTAGAGGGGGTCTAGGGTTTTCGTCGTGAATTCCCGAGATTGGCCCCCTTTTGCGGGAGTTAGTGACTTGCTTCCAATCTTGTCGGGCCGAGAATACAACTAACGAATCTTGTTGGGCCGAGTGGCATGTTGGGCGTAGCCCATACCCAACAATAGTCCTCCCCTTAGTCCGGAGAGTGGCAGTCCTTCTGCGATCGGCGGACATACTTAAATCGTCCGTAACATGCCTGCTCGGCACAGATTGTCGCGGTTTGCCTTTGGGGGTGAAATTGCTATAGTAGCTCTTTTTATAAATGCCAGGCTCGTCTTTCGAGAGACACCGTGAATATCCAACGGTCCTTTCTTTGAGCGCGGTATTCGATGAATTTCCGGAAACGGGGCATGTTGCAGATCGAGGTGACGGATTGCGGCAGTAAATTTTCCGTTTTATTTACTTATTTATGTCTCCCCATCTCCTCCTTTTTCTTCACTTCCTCCTCTCCATAAAAAGGTAACTTTCTCTCTCTATCCTTTTATTTTCATGCTATTACTTCTTTCTCTCTCTACTTTTCTCTCCCCTTTGTTTGGTCACATACCCTAGAAGACCTAGCAGCCGCCGCCGCCGAGCTTCTTATGGTGAGATCGTCGATGGTCGGCGGTCGATGAAGCCGTTCGGCTTGGGATCGGCATGATGCCGATACGGAGGAAGACGGAAGCTGTCGTGCTGGCTCGGGCTTGAGCGGGCTCGAAGGTTATCAAGTCGAGCCGGGACTCGAGGTCGGCAGAGAGAACTCGGTCGGCGGGAGGACGTTCGGAGGTTGGCGCCATACGAGTTTCGCGAGCTCGGCCGAGAAAGGCGGTGTGCGTGAATCCGGCCGATCGACGGAGATCGGCGGGTCGGAACGGGGAGATTTTGAGTGCTGGCAGAGAGAACGAGGTCGGCGGGAGGACGTTCGGAGGTCGGCGGGAGGACGTTCAGAGGTCGGCGGGAGGACGTTCGGAGGTCGGCGCCGTTCGAGTTTCGCGAGCCCGACCGAGAAAAGCGGTGTGCTTGAATCCGGCCGATCGGCGGAGATCGAGTGCGGTAGAGAGAACGAGATCGGCACTCGGATGGTCGGAGATCGACGCCGTGTCGATTTCGTGAGTACGGCTGAGAGAGGCGGAGCGTCCATACCTGGTGGATCGGCGGAGATCGGCGGATCGGATCGAGAGGATTCCGGATTGAATGGTGTGATCAAGACTTTTCCGCCGAGAATGGCTGGATCCGGTGAGTTTGGCGTGGGAGATCTCGGAGCTCGGCCTCGCGTTGGTGAGATCGGGATAGGAGACGGTATTTTCGAGGTCGGCATAGGAGAGGAACCGGAGATTGACATGGTTGAAGGCGCCGCGATCACTCGTCGAACTGGTGAGATCGGCAGTCGCGCGAGCGTGATGTCAGCTTGGCGAATGGATGCTCCTGAGGTTGGTTCCGATCTCGTCGGTACTTCCTGCGAGGTCGATTCTGACGATGATGATGTCGATCTCATGGTGGGTGGTTGCGAGGTCGGCATTTCGCGCAGAAAGGAAGGTCGTCCTTTGACGAGCTCCCGAGTTTTAACGTATGCGCGTGGTAAAACTCTTGCGGGAATTCAGCGTGCTTTCTCCGAAGAGTTTGCGGCTTATAAAGACGTTTTTGATGATGTTAGTGTCGGTATTGGAGCAGAGTGTGGAGATTTTGATAGTTTGACCAACGACTTCAACTTTGCTGATATTCTTGAGTTCAGCGAAGATAGCGATAGTGGTTTTGGTGGGAGTCCTATGGACGTTGTCCCGGCCGAGGATATTGGTCCTTGTTCAGCCGTTTTGGGTCTTAGTGCTGCGTTGATTGGTGCTAATCTTTCAGCTGGTCCGGTCGATCATGGTCCTTCGTTGTGCACGTCGCATAGTATTGCTGAAATGGCGCGATGGTGTAAGATGCCCGAGGAGTTGGTTTTCCGGGTTCGTGAATCTCACGAGCGTCCTTGGACGCCTCCGACAGGTTTCATTGCGCTTTTTGAGCATTACTTCACTGAATGCGGTCTGTGGTTCCCTTTGCCGGAATTTTTGATACGTTATTGTGCGAGGCGTTGGATCGGTAATGCGGTCGGTTTGGCGATACTTGGTACCAACTGTGGTATAGAAGTCGATGTGCATTTTTTGGAGGAAGCCACCAAGTTCACAAAAGTTAGAGGTAGTCCGGTATACTTCTACACCAGTGCTAGATCGGGTCATCAGATAATCGTCGGGGCTGAGAAAAAGATTCGTCGTTGGCAAAGTTATTTTTTCTTTGTCAAGCGGGACGAGATTTCGTATGACGATCTCGATGTGTTTTGATTGCCATTTGACTAGTTTCTGACCCTTTCCTTGTTTTTGTTGGTGTTCACAGAGCCTGATTGTCCGTTTGCGCGCTCATCCTCCAGGTTTTTTCGATAACCTCAGACAGATCCGAACGCTAGGGGCGCTCCATTGGCCTTCGATTACTCAGAGATCTCGTGAGTTTCCTGCTTATTCTGTTGTATTGATTGTTGCTCTCCTTAGTAGTTATTTGGTCGTCACACTTTTGTTTTCCTTTCTAGGTCTACCGCGCTTAGGGATGGGAAAAGTTAACACTCGTCTTCCTCGATACGCCAATCAGTTCAAGAAGGCCGTTGATGCTGGGTCTTTCTTGCGCGCTGTCGATACTGAGGTCATCGACCCGTCAGCCGGCGGAGGTGCCGATCTGCGAGTTGCAGGAGATTTGAGATCGGCGGAGGTGGCCGCTACTCGTGCCAACAAAAGAGCTGCCAAGGTTCCTGCTGCCGTTCCGCGTGCGCAGAAGTCACGTGGCGAGGCTTCTGATGCCCTAGCGATCATCGTCGCTGATTCTGGGCGTCCTACTCCATCAAGGAAGAGAGCTTCTCATGGTGAGGTGGTCGCTCCCGAGCCCGAGTCGTCCAAGAGATCTAGGAGGGATGGCATACCGCGCGACACCACTGAGACTGACGATTCGTTCTCCTTTTCTTACAAGACGAAGGATGAGTTGTTCATCAACAACGCTACTGCTTGTGGTGAGCTCGCTAGCAGGGTTCGCGGGTCGTTCGACCCGCTTCCTTCTGTGGGTTCTCTCTACGATCCCGAGCTGTATCGGTCGTGGGCTCGGAAACATTTCCAGGTTGGCATTTCTCTTTATGTTCTTGATTGATTTTTCTCAACTATTATCTTAATTCTTTATTTCTTGCATTTCAGGATGGTGGTGGCGTGAATCGCATGGTCGTCTCGTACGAGCGTCGCATTATCGAGCTGGAGAAACAACTTGCTGATTCTCGTACTTCTGAACCATCGAGGAGATCGGCTGAGGAGCTTCGTCAGGATCTCGATAAAGAGCGAGGGGTTTCTCCTGTTCTCACGAAGCAAAATGCCAGTTTCAGGAAGCAAGTAGCCGATCTCAAGGCTTCTCTTGACGCTTCCCGCTCTCGTTTTGAGCAGTTCGAGGTTGATCACGCGTTTCAGAAGGCGCAGCTGCAAGCGGAGCGGCATGGCATCGATGTCGAGGTTTCTGGCTACAGGTCTCGTATTGAGAGGATGAGGAAGCATATTCTTGATAATAGAGCGGCGCAGGAGTGTCTTCTGACTTTGAGCCAGGTGAGCGGCACCTATGATTGTCTTCAGGAGTTGGTGAAGAGTGGTACTGTCATTCCGTCGAAGACTTTGCTCGGCTTGGAGGCCGATGCGAAGATGTGGGAGGACAAGGTTCTTGGTTTTGATATCGCCGACGTTTTGGACAGCGATCTCGAGGTTCTTCCAGAGACTGCGATCGTCCCTACGAACCTTCAGGCGGCGGAGGTTCCCGTGATCGTAGGAGAGGAGGTCGTCGTGGCAGAGGCGCCTGCAGGATTGGACGCTCAGGTTGCTGCCGAGCAGTGACTTGCTTTTGTCTTGTTGTTCTATCAGAACCTATTCCCGTTTTGTAACGGATGTTGGGCCGTTTAGGCGATGTATTTTCTTTTTGAACCTTTGCATTATGATTGGACTTGCTTTGTGTGTTGTCTTCTGGTTTTATGATATGTGCTCATCATTCTATGGATGTGTTTTTCGAGAATTGCGGTATTGATTGCTTCGCCTCGAAAATTGCACTATTTGTTCTATAAATTGGCCTTCAAGTAGCTCATTTCTCATCATCCTCCTTTCTTGTTTTAAAGATAAATCTCTCCTTTTGAAGGGTAGTTGAGATCGGTAATATGCCTGTGACAACGAGGTCGGCGTGGCTGAGGAGGGCGCGAGAGCGGCTCTCTGTGAGGTCTGACGACGTAGTTCGTTCCGAGATGGAGTTTTATCGCGCTCGGATCCAGAGGTTGAGAGCTTACATTCTCGCTACGCGTCGAAAGTTCGAGCGTCATTTCTGGTTTCATCGTGTTGACGGAGTTATCGGATATCTTGAAACTATGATCGACGAGGGATTTTTGGTCTCGTAATGGAGGTGGGATCGTTTGTTAGAGGAGCGCTCTCGCCGTGAGGCGTCAATGGCTGAGGTGGAGATTCTCGTCCTTGAACCGGACGATCTCGATCCTATTTGGAGCAGGCCCTTTGAAGGTCGGCCCGAGCTTGATGCATGCCGGAATCGGGTCGACATATTGCATCGTTACATTATCTACTTAGAGTGCACGGACCATTTCTTCGTTGAAAGCAACCGTGCTGAGGGGATTCGCTCGTATCTCGAGGAGATGGCTGCTAGGGGTGTGAATGTTCCGATGGACACGCTGGAAAGTCTGCGGAGGGAGTGCCAGGTCTGGGATGTGAAGATCGGCGAGCTCGAGTTTAATAAACCCTCCGATGCCGATCTGGGATTTGAAGACTGAGTTTGCACTTTGGGACTTGTTTGTTTTGTTAGTTTTTGGTATGCCGAATGTGGCCTTTCGTATTTGACTTTCGTTGCCTTGTCCTTGTGTTTTTCTGGAATAAGAATGTTTATGGAATAAGAATGTTTTTGTCTTTTTCCTATCTTTGGTATCGAGTTGTACTTTACGGTGCAAGACGTCTCCTGGCTTATCCTATTACGTGTTTTGAATACCAAATGTTTAGGGTGGCAGTTGAGATGAGCTCGTCGTACCTTTTAGGTGCGGCTCTGGTGTCCGGCTTACCCTGTGTGTGCCACGAGGTCGGCAAGAGAGTGCAAGTAAGAACTTGGCTTATACAAACTTAACCGCCTGCTAGCTGAATGCGATCTGGGTCGGCTTATTTATGCAGATTATTTCACTGCTGCATCCATGAGGAACGCGTTTTAAATCGTTCCCTTGGCCAGAGGGTCGATGTATGAGCTGGACATCTCGCAGAGACGGACTCGTTCGAGAGAGCTCGTGTGTTTTGATAGGTTGAAACTTTGGTTTTTAATTTTTTGGTATAGCTGTGCCGTGTGACGGGCTGCCTACGTACCCTTAGAAAAGGGATCAAGCCATTCGTAGTTCGTATTACAAAGGGAGAGCTCGGTAGTACGAGCGTTCTTTTTTTTTTTTTTTTTTTTTCTTATGGTAGGCAAGTTCTAATGGTAATAACGTTTAAGGTTGTCGGAATTCCATGAGCGAGGAATTGGTGTGCCGTCCATGGCGAGCAGCTGGTAGACGCCGGGAGTGACGACCTTGGAAATCAGGTAAGGGCCTTCCCAATGAGGGCCCATTTTTCCTACGTTGAGCTAGGCCGTGTTCTCGAAGACTTTTCGGAGGACGAGGTCGTCTTCGTCGAAGTGGCGTGGCTTCACCTTCTTGTTGTAGTATTTAGCGGCTTGCTGTTGATAGTTCTGAATTCGAAGAAGTGCCTTGTCGCGTTCTTCTTCGAGAGTGTCGAGGGTATCGAGCATCATCTTAGCATTGAGAGTAGGATCGTGCACGAGCATTGAGGTAGGTACGCCGATTCCCTCTGGTGCGAGGGCTTCCATTCCATGCGCAAGGGAGAACGGTGTCTGTCCCGTTGATCGGCGCGGAAAAGTTCGGTGCGACCATAGAACGCCATCGAGCTCGTCGGCCCAGAGACCTTTCTTATCTTCGAGTCGTTTCTTTAGTCTGTCAATGATGGTCTTATTGGTCGCTTCGGCTTGTCCGTTGCCCTGTGGATAGCGGGGGGTCGACTTGCTTAAACGGATTCTCCATTTCGCGCAAAAACCTTCGAATTGGAGCGAAGTGAATTGCGCGCCGTTGTCGGTGACGATCTCATCCGGAATTCCGTGCCTGCAAATGATGTTCTTCCACACAAATTTTTGGACTTCGTTTGTTCCGATTTTTGCGTAGGCTTCGGTTTCGACCCATTTGTTGAAATAATCCGTCATAATGAGAATGTATTTCTTTTGACGGGATGCAGGGAGAGGACCGATGATATCCATTGCCCATCGCATAAAAGGATATGGTGGAGAAGTCGTTCTCAACAGTTCGGTTGGCGCGTGGATGATCGGAGCGTGGCGCTGGCATTTCTCGCATCTAGCGACGAACTTATCGCAGTCGTCGTACATGGTTGGCCAATAATGACCATTATTGCGTATGCGTTGTGCGAGCGCGCGACCTCCTGAGTGATTACCGCCGGAACCTTCATGAACCTCTCTCATTACATCGTTGATTTCTTCGGAACCGACGCAAGTCAAAAGTGTACCAGATGCTGTCCAACGGAAGACGTTGCCATCGAGAAGTGTGTAATGCGCGCAGCGAGTTCAAAGGCGCCGGGCCTCCCACTTGTCTGAAGGGACGATACCGTCTGCGATAAAACAACGGATTTCTTCTTGCCAATCGTGTGGTCGCTCGTGAAGTTCAGGATTGGGTTGGGCGTGCGATGATGACGCTTGTTCTTGAGATGATGACTTTTGTTCTTGAGACGACGAAGTTCGTCCTTTTTTGCTGGTCGCGGATCCTTGCTCGGCCGAGCACTCCGCAGGTGGCACATTTGCCGCTGGTTCAATGACGAATAGCGTGAGTATGGGGTCGTCGTCCTCTGTTCTTTGCTTTTTCGAGACTTGATCGCTGAAAGTCTCGTGTTCGATAATCTGTTTCTTTTTCTTATCCTGGATATTGGGCTCGGCGTGTGCGAGGAGATTGATGCTTGGTCGATCGATGCTCTCGACAGGGATTACTCGGCGTTAGTCGGGATCGGAGGTGGATGCGAGGACGGCCAGAGCGTCAGCCGGTGCGTTGTCACTTCGGGGAATTTTGTTCAGCTTGAATGTCTCAAAATTGTTGGACATATCTTGGACAACTCTGAGGTAGGCATCCATGCGGTCGTTCTTCGCCTCGTAATCGCCGCTAAACTGGTGAGTTACCAGCTGCGAGTCACAGAAGACTTGTATCTTTTTCACCTCTATTCCACTTGCCAATCGCATTCCGGCGATTAGGGCTTCGTACTCGGCCTCGTTGTTCGAGGCGGGAAAGGCGAGCCGAAACGATTGCTCGAGTACTTCACCCGTTGGTCAAACGAGGTGAATGCCGATCCCGGAGCCGTGTCGAGAGGATGCGCCGTCAACGTGCAGTGTCCACTTCTCCTCTCGCGGACAGCCGAACTCTAGCTCGTGGGGAGTTCGATCAAGAAATCAGCGAGCACCTGAGACTTTGCACAAGTGCGGTTTTTATATTCGATGTCGTACTCGCTGAGTTCCACTGCCCATTTCGCCAGGCGGCCCGATTGACTGGGGCTGTGGAGGATGGTTCGCAGGGGTTGGTTGGTTAAGACTTCAACAGTGTGGGATTGAAAATACGGCCGAAGCTTCCTGGCCAAAATAACTACAGCGTAAGCGAGTTTTTCCAACGTGGGATATCGGAGCTCGGCTCCGTCTAAGCTTTTACTCACATAGAAGATTGGGTGTTGTTCTCCTCTGTTCTCCTTGATTAGTACGCCACTGACCGCCGAACCGGAGACAGCGATGTACAGATATAGAGTTTCGCCCTGATCGGGCTTTGCTAGGACAGGGAGAGTAGCTAGGTAGTGCTTGAGTTCTTGAAAAGCAGACTCGCACTTATCATCCCATTCGAACTTCTTGTTGCTACGAAGCAACTGGTAGAAAGGTAGACACTTATCGGTAGAGCGTGAAATAAATCTGTTCAGAGCAGCGATCCGCCCGGTGAGGCGCTGAACTTCTCGAGTGTTGCGTGGAGATGGGAGGTTGGTGAGCGCCGAAATTTGTTTCGGGTTAGCTTCGATACCTCTCTTCGTGACGAGGTATCCTAAGAATTCTCCAGAAGTCACGCCGAACGAACACTTGGCTGGGTTCAGCTTCATATTGTATCGGTTTAGCACTTCAAAACACTGAGTGAGATGCAAGACGTGATCAACGGCCTGGGTTGACTTGACCAGCATATCAGCGATGTAAACTTCCATGGTTCGTCCGAGCTGCTCGGCAAACATGCGGTTGACGAGGCGCTGATAGGTTGCACCAGCGTTCTTGAGGCCGAATGGCATAACCTTGTAACAGTAAGTTCCCTGATCGGTGATGAAGGCCGTTTTTTCCTGATCGTTCTTGTGCATCATAATTTGGTTGTATCCTGAGTACGCGTCCATGAACGACAAAAGCTCGTTCCCCGCAGTCGCCTCGACTAGTTGGTCGATGCGCGGCAAGGGGAAGCTATCCTTTGGACATGCCTTGTTGAGATCGGTAAAATCGACACACACCCGCCACTTGCCGTTCTTTTTCTTCACCACTACAGGATTGCTCAGCCAGTCGGGATACTTAACCTCACGGATGGATCCAGCCTCGAGTAATTTCTTGACCTCCTCGTTAACGGCGGCGGTACGCTCTAGCCCGAGCTTTCGACGCCTTTGTTTGATCGGTTTGAACGTCGAGTCCACATTGAGCTCGTGGCAGGTTATGTTTGGGTCGATGCCGGTCATACTGTTCATGCTCCATGCAAAGGTCGCTGCGTTCTGGCATAGGAACTTTACGAGCTCGTCCTTGATTGGTTGTGGTAGGTCGGCCCCAATTCCCACGCATCAAGTTGCGTCGAAAGAGACAATGTTTACTTGGACGATTGATTCAGAATTAGGGCGAACACGACTGTCTGGGCGCTCGGCCGAGTCCGAAACGGTGAACGTCCGGGCGTGGCGATGTTGACGCTCAATGATGAAGCAGGTTCGTGCTACCAGCGGGTCCCCTTGTAGTGTAAATATTCCTCTAGGAGTTGGGAACTTTACGCACTGGTGGTAAGTTGACGCCACGGCCTTCATCTTATGCAGCCAAGGAGTGCCGAGGATGACGTCGTATACGATCGGCTTGTCGACGATAGCAAAGTTGATACAATGGATCGTCCCGCCCACATAGACTTGCAGCATGATCATACCTTCCGTCATCACCGTGTCACCGTCAAATCCAGTGAGAGGTTGAACATCGTGCTCGGTGGTCCGCAAGTCGATTTCCATTTGAATGAGCACGTCTTTGAAAATGACGTTTACCGAACTACCTGTGTCGATCAAGATTTTGGTAACCATGCTTTCGCCGATCTCCATCTCGACCACCAGTGGGTCGTTATGGGGTCCAGTTAGACCTGATGCGTCGGCTTCTTTGAACACGATTGGATCGGAGTTCGTAGTCGGTGGCGTGCTTTGAGCTAACCATCCTCGCTTGGCCTCTAGTCCCCGTCGATAAGCTTTGATAGAACGGATTGAGTCGCGGCAAGTCGCCAGACCACCCATGATCATTTTTATTCTTCGGCGTGGAGCTGGAGCGTTGGCATCCTCAGTTCACTCGGGATTCCTTTTATAGGTTGGTGGGGGCGGAGGTAGAGTTTCGGGTCTCGGTTGTGGCGCGGGGGCGGTGTTATATTGCTTGCTTGGGTTTTCGTTCTCAGGATTGAAGAAATGGTTATCCCTGTGAGCGGCTATTTGTCGTCGCTCGAGATCGACGTCAATTTGGCCTTCTTTAAATTTGTCGAGCAATATTTGTTGGAGGGTGCGGCACTCTTCTGTTGAGTGTCCTGCTCGCTTGTGGTATTCGCAATATTTGTTGCCACCCTTTCCTGATGGGTCTCGGACCCATTTGTTATTCCAGGGCCTCGATGAAGATGCCTTGGAATCATGATTACTGACTGCAAACGTTTGGACTTTCTTTCCTTTATCCAACTTATCGGCGTATTCTTTGTCAAAGTGTTGACGAGGCTCGTGATGCTCGTCTTGTGCCTTCTCTTTTCCTTTGGACGATTTGGGGGCCGGGGGTTCTGGACGGTTTGTCCTCGATGCCTTCTCTTCGTCTAACTCTATGTATCTGTTAGCACGGTGTAGTGCGTCATCCAGAGTCAGGGGCTCATGTATTATGATGTCTTCCCTAAATCGGGAGCCGTGAGCGAGAGCATTTCGGAGAGCCGATATTGCTGTGTCGTCGGCGATCGAGAGCTTCGAGACGATTCTTTTAAACCTCTCCATGAAGTCTCGGAGAGATTCGTCGTTTCGCTGGAACATGTTCCAGAGATCGGCGTTCGACGCGCCCCGAATCATGAATGTAGAGTGATGTTGGAGAAAGGCGGTGGTAAGCTCGTGATAGCTCCCTATCGAGTTCGGCGGGAGCCGGGAGAACCACCCTAGAGCCTCATGAGCTAAATTCTCAACGAACAGCTGGCAGCAGCCAGCTTCGTACTCTTCGTCACTGAAGTGAGCTCGGCTGTTTACAAAACTCATTGACGTCCAAAATGGTTTCGGATCGTCTAATCCGTTGTACGGGGTGAACTTGAACTTGTTTACGTAGCGGACTTGAATGCGGGAGATTCGTGCCGTGAATGGTGAGCGCTGGACTTCTTCGAGCACTCGATCGAGGTTGGGAGCAGAGCTCGTAGCTCGATGGACTCTGGAAGAGAGTTCGTGGACCATCGCCTCTAGGCGTCGTATGGTTTCATCCTTGAGATCGGCTTCGGGCTGTTGGATCGGCAGTGTCGGAGTCGGCGGACTACCGCTTCTTTGGTCATGGCCGTCTCGCAGCTCCTCATTCGGCTCCTCTCTACTGCGTCGATCAACGGATCCTACGATAATGGACGTCGGGCGGCGTCTGTGGCCGTCGTATTGGTCCTCCACAGAAGGTTGCGCTGGGGGAGGATTCTCGTTCTCGCCGGCAGGACTGCTGTCGTTTCGGCGCTCGCCCCTCCTTCGTTGAAGCCTGCTGATTTGGTTCTGCGAGGCCTCTTGTGCGGCTGCGATGGCCTCGAGCCGTGCGTTCGTTCGTGTTTCCTGGCCATCAAGACGACCGAGAATGACCTACATCATATCGTCGAGTCTGTTTCTTTGTACAGGTAAGGGGAGAGTGGCGCTGGGGAGAGCGGTAGCGTTGGTGAGAGCGGCGGTTAGGAGAGCAGCAGCGTTGGTAACCAGCTGGTCTGCGACAGGACCGGCTCCGGCGTGCGCAGCTACGGGAGGCTCGGAGGACGTGTCAGGCGCCGGCGGAGAGATTGTGCTCGGCAGTGGGCCCTCGTCTGGGCTCGGCAGGGAGCCTTCAGTTGGGCTTGGCAAGGAGTTCGGCAGGGAGCTCGGCAGGGAGCTTGGCAGGGAGCTTGGCAGGGAGCTCGGCAGGGAGCTCGGCAGGGGGACAGTTCGCGTTCTCGTTCGCCCCCATCGCTGCCCCGTTGGTTGCTCCGTTGCTTCGTCGAAGTTTTCGCTGGGGTTCGTCATGACTTGAGATTTCGAAGAAGTGAGGATCGTCGGTTTTGATTCATCAAAAGAAACGCTTTACTCTTGCCCCACGGTGGGCGCCAATTGTTTGTACCGGGGGATTACACAGTTTAAACAAATAAGATTTAGTGGGAAAGAGCGAGCAAGTTCTTTATTAATCGGGGAAAACGTGAGATCGTCACTTAAACAAGTCGAATTAGAGCTTGTTAGTTCACAGACGAACTAGTAAGCTTAAAATGACGAACTGAAAACAAGACGAGTTATACGAAAGATAATAGCAGTTTTCGATGCAAAGTATTGCTCTGTGGGTATTGTGCGCCAGTCAGGATCATGATCCCAATAAATGCTTTCTCGTTTTATAGGAGACTGTTGACCTAGAGGGGGTCTAGGGTTTCCGTCGTGAATTCCCGAGATTGTCCCCCTTTTGCGGGAGTTAGTGACTTGCTTCCAATCTTGTCGGGCCGAGAATACAACTAACGAATCTTGTTGGGCCGAGTGGCATGTTGGGCGTAGCCCATACCCAACAAGAGGAACACAAGGTTTTCCGGTTTCTGATGGGTTTGGATGACTCGGAACTAAGAAGTGCAAGAATTTTACGAATCATGCTCATGAAACCTCCTCCAACTTTTAGCCAAGCCTATACTGTGTTACTGAACTGGCCCTGAATACATACATGTCTTGTCTCTTTTGTTTGCTTTCTTAGTTTTTTCTTCTTTTTTTTTTAATAAAAGGTTTTACAGCTTTTAAAGCTTTTAATGTATTAGAAGATCTCTCCCTCACTGATGGAGAAATACTAGTCCCCGTTCGTTTTCATTTCGATATGCAAGTATTCATCGATCATTCTCTTGCTTTGCCAGTTTCTTAGGGGGCAATATATGTTTCAACTCCACCTCTTCTCTTTTATGCAAACCTGGTTTAATGATTGGTGATGTGAATTTTGTTTTCTTTTGTCCACACACCTGCTATTAAAAAAAGTTTGGGAAGTTGAGGCATTCCCAAGTAATCGAAATCAGAGGTTAGAGTGCAAAGTGACGAAGAGGATCGGATAACATTACATAGCTAGTGTTCTGGAGATTGAAGACAGCTTTAAACTGTGGATGACTTTAGTATTTTGTTGCGTAACTAAAGAGAATTACAGGTTTAGTTTCTAAAATATACAACTGAATCCCAAAGTTTACAATTGATCAGGAAGAACCTATGCAAAAATGAAAAGCAAAAGGTTTGGGCACTAAAGTCTAAAACTGTCTATACATGTGTCAGAACAGATATCATCAGGATTTGACTAAAACTCTACATGTGCCAGAACAGATATCATCAGGATTGATACGTTAGAGCATCATTACTATTACTAGCTACGGGTGCAAAGAAAGAAAAAAAGAAAAAAGAAAAAAAGATCTATGCCTGAGACAATGTACATCATTACCTAGATAGGTTTTACTCAAGAATCAGGATTATCAGCTAATACCCCGAATCGATTCCTTAGCACCAACGTCGAGGTTGAGTTTGATGTTGAAGAAGAGGCGGATGCTATAGGCGTAGGCGTAAGCGTAGGCGTATTCAGTTCTGATATAAGAGACTCCAAAACACGTCTTACGTCTGAGATGTGAGGCCTGTACATAGAATCTCCATCCAAGCAATCATCGATTAAGTTCTTTAGTCTTGGATTCGTCTCACTTGGAAGCTCAGGCCTTGCTCCCTGATCAACACATGACCACAAATTAGTCAATTATGTCACACAATCAGACTTTATATGTAAGGATCGAGAAAAGCCTTACCCCCAGAACACGTAAGGCTGTATGTCTAGTCGTTATGTTATCCAAAGTCTCATATGGAAGCTTAGCCGTTAAGATAACCCAGAGAACAATTCCGAAACTGTAGACCGCGGATCTGTCACCAAATTCTCTTCTATTCATTGCCTGTACAATTAATACAATGAGTGTTAGAGCCATATAAGATGTTGGATAAAAGATACAATATAAACAACCATAAAACTTACTTCTGGTGCTGTAAATTTTGTCCACCTTCTGATTTTAGGAGTATTCATCTCAGCTAATTGAAAAGCATGAAAGAGAGCTTCCAGTTGGGGAATGATACTTTTCCCAGCCCAAGCCATGTACAGACTAGTAGGCAGATCAACTTTTACAACCTACAAAACAAAGCGAAGACACATTATTAAGGATATGATAAGAAACAAGAGTATAAAAGAGTAGTGTTTCACACTTACATCGTCTATATCCATAAGGATATTTGAAGGGTTGATGTCTTTGTGTATGATCCTCTGAGACAGAGTCAAGTTTTCATGATTTCTTTGGAGATAATCAAACAAATTGCCACCAGGGATATATTCTGCACTCAGAGACGATTAAAAAAAAATTGAAAATCAGGCATTAAATAAAGACAATCAGATGAAAGGTTATATATGTCTGATTTAAAAAGTTGCTTTGACCTGTAACTATTCCTAAGGTGCCTTCTGCGACATTGCGTGTGTTGGCACCAAGAAACCGTACCAAATGTGGATGCCTAAGTCCACTGAAAAAATTAACAAGTAGTGAGATGCGCCATCTGTAACTACTCTTATAGTGATTACAAGTTATAGTAATTCTCATCTGTCTTATAGTAACTCTCATTGTCAAATATAATAACTAACTATCACATCTATAAACACTTAAGTCAGATGAGTTTTTTTTTACCTAAGAAATTCCTTTCCCCTCCAAAATTCGGTGGGCCCAAAAGATCTGTCTACTTGCAGTTCCTTGAGGACGATTTCTTTACCTTGGTATGTCCCTCGGTAACTGAAAAGATAATAAAAACAGATATATAAGAATCGATACATGTATCAGACAGAACTGAGTCAAAAATGAATCACTCAAAAGACTCACAGATGGGCATGTTCAGGAGAGATTATCTCTCTAATAGCAAGAAGCTCCAGACCAATGTCATTGTCATATTTTGGCTCCTATATTGTAGTAGGTTATTCAGCTTAAATATGAAAACGTACAAGTTGAAACACCAAGACAAAAGAAGATGTCATTACCTTAGTTGTAGGCTGGCTAGTGCATGCACCATTAAGCATTCTCGATATATCGTCAATATGCATGCCATAAAAACCTTCAACAACAAACAGATACAACGAGTAGTGTTGATCACTCGTTGGAAATGTGTCTGCGTTGCGAATCTTCAGATTATTAGCAGAAAACATCGATGAGAGCTGGGGAAAAAGAAAAAAAAACAATTGTAAGTGAAGAAGAAAAGAATGTACGTATGGATGATGAGGCATCTACCTTACTATGACGATCCAGCTCATAACTGCTGGCAAAAGCAACCTTATGGCAGTTGGGTATTTTCTTATCGACAGTTATCTTATGAACTAGATTGTGTGATTGTTCTGCTTGATCCAGAATATCCATATGTACCAATACATCTTCTGGAAGATAGACTTCAGACTCATATCTGAGATATCATGAAACAAGAAAATCATGAGCAATTATATTTATCATTTGTAATATTGTTAAGACGAACTCAGGGTGGCAATATAAAGCACCTAAACTTTAGATAACAATGGTTACACGAAATCTACAAAATTCGCCTGCCGCAACTCGATAAATTCATAATCGTTCCTGATCAAAAACTTTCCCTTTGCAGTCCCAACCATCAAAGAACTTGGAGCTTTAATACTCGAATCAAGACGAAGTACTAAATATATATATATATATATATATCAATGTTCAGGAAAGAGCTTTGAGTGTCATGAAACAACAATCTCCAAAGAATTAGACAACGATGTTCACTCACAATTCACGCCAAAGATTCATTCCTAACCGAAACTTTTCCCTTTCCAATCCCACAAGATCTCTAATTTATCCATATGACTGACAAAGATTACGGCTTAATACGCTAATCCCGCAATCTTTTTTTTCTGTAGCAAGAGGAAGCAGTTCAGCTAAGAGGGCATAATAAACAAACAAAGAAAACCTCAAGAGGGAAAAAAAAAACAAAGAAACTCTGAGACTGAGACACCAACTCGCCGGACTAACCATCGCCGTGACCCTTTGACTAAGAACCCTAATCGGGACTGACTCCAGTATCTCTCGAATTGCGTAAGAACTGAATGTTACCTGTTAAGAGGGAATCGAGCGTAATGAGCATCGATTAGTGCCTTCACGCCATCGTACGTCCTCTTCCTCATTCTCCGGGACGAACCCTCGCCTGCACCTTCACGCAAATCCATCAGATTCGACATTTCTCCACCAGCTGCGACCGGAGTTTTGCTCAATCCGGCCCTAACGAAACCACCCAAACGCCAATTTTTGATTTCAAGAACGCGCGAAATTGTTTGATTATTTTTTTGTTGACTCTATGAGGAAGCCTAAAGAAGTATTTATAGCCTAGGGTTACTTCCGTCATTTACTTAGCAAAAGGTTGCAAAGGGGGGGGTAACGGGGTCATTATACATCAAAGTAAGTTACATCGAAACGACTGCGTTTTACCAAATGCATCGTCTTCGTTTCACACATCTCTATCAAGCGTTAGGGGTAAAAAGGTCATTCAGCAAAATTAAGATATGGATATGGTGGTGGTGCTCGCAGCTCGGAGCTGAGTCTCTCTACGCTTCTTCATCATCAATGGCTTCCATTAGTAGTAGTAGCTTACACAGATGGGTATCTAATCAACACCCTCGTCTTCCTCGTACCTGTTCGATCTCGGAAGCAAATCAATCTCAAATCGTCTCCTTTTCGGTTCCCATCTCCAGAAGAGACGCGAGTATTATACTTCTGGGCTCGCTTCCATTGACAAGCTTCTTCGTTTTACCACCAAGCTCTTCAGAAGCTAGAGAGAGACGGAGCAGAAAAGTTATCCCTCTCGAGGAATACTCCACTAGCCGTTAAGTCCCTCGCTCTCTTCTTAGCTCTCGGTTCGTATTCCACACATATTTCTTCACAATTTAGGGTTTAGAATTCGTTCTTTTCGATTCTCGAATCCGCTTAAGTTGAGAACTTAGGGTTCTTTGTTTTTGCCCATGAAGACTCTCTTGCTGAATTGGGGGAAACAGGATGACTTGTATGAGGAGTGTCTAGAGATTGTAAACATATACTGAAGCTTGTTGTTTTTGTTATGCTCTGTTGTTGCAGCTGAAGGGTTGAAATACTATGACATTGAGGAAGGCAAAGGTCCAGTAGCCACACAAGGATCAACTGCTCTGGTACTCTCTCTCTCTCTTATGATTCACATTGTAATCTCTCTACATCGAAGTTGAGTAGACAACCTTGACATTGTGTAATGCACCCTTCTTTTCCACATTTTAGGTGCATTTCGATTGCCGTTACAGAAGCATCACTGCGATTTCTACAAGAGAATCCAAGCTTTTGGCTGGAAATCGTAGTATTGCTCAGGTTTCCTTTTTGTTTTAAACTTTCTGAAAATTCTGCATAGTTTTCTAGTATTCTTCTCTTTGATGATGATGGCTCGCTTTCTCCTGGAAACAGCCTTATGAGTTTAAGGTCGGGTCTACGCCAGGAAAGGAAAGGAAACGTGAATTTGTTGACAATCCAAACGGGTTGTTCTCTGCACAAGCTTCACCAAAGCCTCCTCCAGCAATGTATTACATAATCGAAGGAATGAAAGTCGGAGGCAAGGTTGATAACAGTGCTCGCTTTCTACTTCTTTTAAACATGTAGGTAAGTAGTGTTCTTGACATCTTTTGTCTTTTTGTTTCTGCAGAGAACAGTGATTGTTCCTCCTGAAGCTGGTTATGGTCAGAGAGGAATGAACGAGATACCGGTGAGAACCTACTACAAATTGTATATGAGGAAAGCTCCGTCTTTTGCAGAAAAAAAAAAAAAAAAACTGATTAGTAATATGTTTTCGGGTTTAAATAGAAAATAAAAAAACATGTATGTTGTTGCAGCCTGGAGCTACATTTGAGTTAAACATAGAGCTGCTTCAGGTGACGCCTCCACAAGAGAAGTGAACACAGATAAGACTAAAGTTTGAAGCTTCAAGCATTGATTTGTCCCACTATTTGTCTAAAGAGATAACAAAGGAAAAAAAAAAAAAAAGAGAACGATGTAAAGTTTTTGGAGTAGTTTGGTGTCTGGGTTATACACCAAACTCTCTGGTACAGTAATTAACCGGTTTATTTGTTGTTGTACAATTTGATACACGTAATTGTTAAAACCTGCTTGTTGTGAGACTTCGAATGTGGGTTGGTGTGGACATAGAAACCAAACCAAACCAAACCAAACCAAAAATTTCAAATGGTTTGAAATCACAGAACTGATGAAAAAACAAAAAAAAAACAAATCGAATGTCTAAACCATAATTAATTTGGTTTTCGTTTGACAAGATTTTATTAATCGAACCGAAATCGGTAATAAACCGATGTCGTTGTGGCTTGGGTGGGCAAGTGATAATTATTTTCCGGTGGCTTATTCTTCCCGAGAAAACCAACTGAGAGAAAAAACAAAAAAAAAATGGAGACTTCTCTGAGATATGCAACCAATTCCAGGTCTCTGAAGATTCATGCCAAGGAAAGGTTTCCGGTGAACTCCAAAACTCGCCTACAGGTGAGTATCTCTTCAAATTAGTGGCTGTTATGGAAGGGTTTTAGAGGCTATTCGCTTTGTTCTGTAACGCTCTCTTCAATTTGATTGGGGATATCTTCTTCTTTTGATTTACTTCCCAGATGTGGGGATTATTAAATGCCGCCCAAAAGTTTCTTACTTGAGATTTATAGGTTATGATTTTGAGGGTTTATGTTCTTGCCTCTTAAAAATTACATGTAGTGACTAGTGATGGAGATAGGCTTTAGAGTTTTTACCAGCATATATACCTGTTTAGGCTAAAAGAATAATCGATAGTTCTTTAGAAGATTGAGCAAAGACTGTTTGTGTTCTTACTTGCTTATGTTGGTTTGGTACATTTTGTGATTAGCTTCATGGAGAGCTAGATACAGGAGCTGGAGTGCCAAGTTACTTCTGTGCAATGATTAGACACTTTTTCCCTCAGGTTTTTTTATCTCAAATGTGTGTTTTTTATTTCCTTCCTTGAGCTCTTTTGAACCTTTTACAAACAACCATTCACGAATGATTGCTTAATGCTTTGTATAGGCTTCAACAAGCCTTGGAGTAGGGTTGCATTATGATAAACGCGAAAAGCTTCGGTGTCTTGTACGTGGGAAAAAGAAGTTTCCTGTGATAACTGATGAGCTTGTAACCTTTAATATCAAAGGAAGATGTGATTTTGACCAGGACTTTCTTCAGGTTTTGCCTCTTTCTTGTTTCATCAGTTATATTTGTTTCTTATTTAGTTAACAATGGACTGAGATTTTGCGTGACAGAGGAACGCTAAAGGAGCTGCTGAATTTGACTGGAACATATGGAAGTTTCAAAAAGATCAGGATTTACGCCTCAGAATTGGCTACGAGATGTTTGAGAAGGTATGCTTTTGAGCTCACCGTTTAACAAAAGAGAAACAATAGCGCTCTCACTGGATCACTGAACACTAACTGTTTGGCTTTCCCTCTGTTACAGATCCCTTATATGCAGATTAGAGAAAACAATTGGACTTTCAACACGAATTTGAAAGGGAAATGGAATGTGAGGTTTGATCTGTGATGAGTACACATGAACAGAAACACAGAATACTAAGATCACATTTTTCATATTTGTAACATTTTGAGAATTGTATTACGGATAGCAAAAACTCACTTTAATTTAACCAACTGAGAGGAAATTCAGAGATCATACTCTTGCTATTGTCATCTAGGCTCATATAGCTACTTCTATGTCTAATAGAATCCGTATCTAACTAGGTTTGACTAAATGTGTGGTCTTAAAACCCACTAATTGTATGTTCCGCAGAGTTCTCCTTTTACTTTGTGATACTGTTATAGTTAACCGGGATATACATACCAAACCAATCTCAAGCAAACCAAACCAAATAATCTTTCTCTTGTCTGTGCCAACTACGATGCACTTCGTATTCCAAAGTTTCTAAACATGTGTAATGAACGATTCACAACCAAACGTCAGAAATCCTGTCATCTCAGGTCGGTATAGTCTGGTTTGCTTTCACGGTTTTGGTTGACTTTGAGATCGTGATGCTTCTAATATGAGCCTTCAACATCACCATCAGTATCAAATTGACATAAAATGAGTCCCACACACACACATGTGAAGAAGATCTTGTTCTATAAAGATTTGCTTCTGATGGTCATGAATCAAAAACGATCTTTCGTAACACCCCACAATGACCAAGAAGAATCATTAACAAATTAGTTTTCAAAGTCAACAGTAAATCAAATAAACAGTGACAAAATTCACATAGTTGGCGGTTTTAACTAAACACCACGTGATAATCTATACATATTAAGCCCCAAACAACGGTTTAGTAGAGGCGGCTTTAAATTCCAACATACTAGGGTCTCTATTAATATCTTGTTTTATAGACTATAATTATTTAAATGTTTAGATAAATTTCATTAACTAACAAAAAAAAAATTCCACTATGATTGTGAAATACTCGAAGGCCATCTTGAAAAGTTAGACAACACTGGGAATTGCTAGAGTCATTGTCATAGACTGCGGATGTGGCTTAGAGCAATTTGGTGCCCACAATTGACTGAATTTGGTCAATTCCAATGCATTTTCCTCGAGGCTGTTTTCAAACTTTCAATAAACTAAATTAGTGGAGGAATGAAGTTTCCTCCTCGCTCTGACTATTTTTATATGCTAGTCATTCGAGATGATTATAGACTTACCCATAACCATAATCATTTAGTTGTTTGAAAAAAAGGTTTTGTAAAGTGACCTGTTTAGATGTGATCTTCGTATTTATTATCCCATATTTAACGAGAAAATAATAGAGCATGTGCGGAGAAGAAGGAGTGGGCGGTGCGAAATCAGAAAGTGGAGAGTGCACTCAGAAGAGAAAGAGTCAACCAGAAAATTAACACTAATTATTAATTTCTCCGAGTTACTATATTTGGAAACTCCTGATTCACACGTTTCTCCTCCTTTACTTCTCTTTGGGAAGGTTAACTATAAACCTGTCACTAGTATTAGTTTTTGTATAACCCCTTACGCTTAGTCATTAGTAACTGTAACAGGTTATCAAATACCATCTGTTCTATAAAGTGTCGTACGTTTTAAAGTCTAGTTTTGTGTTGTTATTTCTATGTAAAGATTTTAAAGTAAATTTCAAATTTCTATCTACTAGTTTGGCTTATCAGTTCATTAGAAAACAAAACTTAGATATTGTATTCACAATATATAGTAAAAATTTACATATATGTTTACTATAATATTTTTTAAGCGACACATATAAATTATATTGATCGATGGACTCATTGTTTGTTAATTAGTGTCACGTTTCCATTGCTTCTCTCCTTCCTCCACTTTAAAAAATGTTCTAAATTAAACAATTCAGAAAGAAAAGAAAAAAATGAAATGAAATATATATGAATGAAGAATGATATCTCTAAACTAGCTAAAAAGCCTTTATGATAAATATTGACAAGTGTATCTCCACTTTCTTCACCAATTCGTTGAGTCTCTTACACCTGTTACTGAAGTTAGCTATGTATCATCATCGGACAGAAAGGTTTTAAGACCATTGACAAGAGAGTAACGTATACACGAGGACGACCATATATTTGGCCGATTCTGGTTACTGGTCTCCACATAGTTGATATATCTTGAACATATAATTCAACTCTAGTAATACTAAACTTGGAACAACTACGATACATATATACTAATTACCTTTACCGAAATAAAAACTAGAAACATGTCATTAATAGACCTTGTATATTTGTACGTATATATATAGACCTCGTACATATACAAGACGACACGATCTATATTGTATATCTGTCTATTTGAATGCGAATATTTTGTATAAGAAATTTCCTAACATATATAGAGTGTCGTATTGCAGTTTGAACACAAACAAGCACGCAGTCTTCGTTTTCTTAGGACGGTTGGGCTGACATGTATCAGTTAATATAATCGTGGCATCATTCTAGATTGGCGGAGTTGTTTCCCTTACAAAGTAATGTATGTACCTCAAAAGCAATTCTCCATATTCGGTTGACGAAATCGCTTACAAAACCTGTGATTTAATTAGCATAAATATTTAACTAACTACACTAAAAGTTGCATTTGTTAAATAATTTAATACAGTCTACTTTTATGGTTTACGAATACTAATCAACTAGCATTAACGAATAAGAATCATACTATTTCTCTATAAGCGCAGTCGTCATTAAGTTCTCTCCCACCAAAATCATCAGTTGAACAGATACCTAAAACTATCGAATTAGCAGTTTAACCTACTATAATTAAATCCGTATTAAAAATGTGATTAAATTATAGACCAATAAACGTTGGAAAGTTATTTTTGAGTGCAAAATGTAGGATCTTATTATATGGACGGTTCGAGTTAAATTGGCATCTGCAATACTCTTTCTTTACTAGTGCATCTTTGGTCTTCACTAAGACTCTACCTTTTTATTGATTTTTCTTATTTGTTTATTTTTTTTATTTATTTGACATAGCCTTAGTAATTTACAACCATCCATGGAGATTTATTTATTTAACCTTTTTGGTCAAGAGAACATGATATCTTGTGTTTTTGTTGGATTTTAAGCCATGTTTTTGCATAGTTTTGTTGCATTTTCTTTTCATTCTAGGATGTGTTAGAAGCATATGCATCTAGTGTCTCATTTCTCAGGTTCTTGGAGTAATCTCACCACATTTGGAGCATTTGCACTTGTTTTGGTGCAAAAAAGCAAAGAGGAGTGGAATTGGAGAAGTGTGAAGGAATCAGGAAATCACCATCGGCCAAGCTCAATCGGCCGAGCCATGACCGATGGAGCTCAAGAAGGGAAATGACCGGATGTATCAGAGGCAAGCTCAATCGGCCAGACCATGACCGATGGAGCCAATCGGCCAAGCTCAATCGGCCAAGCCATGGCCGATGGAGCTCAAGAAGACAAATCAGCGGATGTATCAGCGGCAAGCTCAATCGGCCAAAGTATACCCGGCCATCTCAATCGGCCATCCCAATCGGTCCAAGCTTGCCCGGTTGTCCTAAACCCACACTTGTTTTAGTTTTAATCCGGGTTTGACCCGGTTTGTTTTGGGTTGACCCGGTCCTCTTATGTTTTCCTATAAATACTCTAACCCTATTAAGGGGAGTTGATATCTTTTGTTTTATATCTTATCTTTTGTTTAGTAGCCACTTAGGGTTCTTAAGATTATTTACTCTTGGTTTGTTGAATGATTGAGTATTTATAAGTTTTTAATAGCAATTTCTTATTCAAACCTCTTAATCTACAATCTCTAATTATGATTTCACAAAGATCAAACTCTTTCCTTTGTGTGATCATGATGATGAGTGAGTAGATCTTTTAGGACTTTGGGCTTGGTAGATTAGGGAGATAGATGATTGATCTTTGATGCCTAGGGCTTTATTTATGTATTTCCTATCTTGATTAGTGTTAATAATGCTAGATAGCCTTGATCAAGCTTGAATCTAGACATTAGGATTTCCATGCCCATAAGGTGTTTGATGAAATTCCTGAACCAAACTACTCAAGAGCTTTGCATTTCTAGCCAATGGAAATTAATGATTAGGGTGCTTAGTGGTATTTAGACTTGTTTTTAATGTATGCTTACCTTGTGATTGCCTTTGGAAATTGTTGATTCTCACTTGATTAGCATATGAATTTTTATCATGGAAATGAATTGATTTGCTTAAGTATTTTTAGTCATAGGATTGTTCTTGATTGTTGCTTAGACATCTAGGATTGATTAGCTATCTTCCAAGTCAATTACCTTGCCCAAGGTTCACTTCTTTAATTTTGATTTAAAATTGTTATTAGTTATATTCTGTTTCTTTTCATCAATTTGTTTGTTAGTTAAGATTGTTACAACTAAACCAATTCCTTTTAAAAATAGATTAAACAATTTTGTGTATTCTTAGTGAGTTGATTAATGCAGATTGTGGATTGATAATTTTATTGACTCAAATATACTACACCACAACATTTCACCTTTGCACTTTGAATGGACCATGTGACCAAAAAAGAAACTCACATTCGGTCATAGCAAATAAAAATAGGTGATTTCTTCCGTCTATTATAATTATATTAGCTAAAGTTATTCCATTATTTTATCTTAACGTGATTTACTAGCTAATGCAAGATAAATACTTAACTAATTAAGCGTTGTGTTGATTACTTACTCGAGTCATTTCAAAATCCATTTGATGATGATTTTTTTTTTTTAAATTGTTAAAAGGTTTTATATTGTTTCACAAAAGTATCTTTGTATCTTAGTATTTAAAATTGAGGCTTATAATAAAAACATAGTATACTATGGGTGAAATACTAATAAGTTGTGCTTTTATCATTTATGTCATGTACTGGAGTCAAATGCAAGTACTGATTAAACTGAGCGAAGAACCTTCGGTTAAAGTTAGTTCCCGGACGTACCGTTGTCCAATGACAGAGAAACACAAGTCCACAGTTATTCGGTTACATGCATATTTTAAGTACCAACAATAAATATGGTCAGGCCATGCACTGCAACAAAATTAAGTATCATTAATTTGGTTTATAAAAAAAAAGTCTTTCTAGCGTTACTTTTCTGGTTATTTTATATATTTAAAATTTAATAATAATTTTAATTTAGACTTGTAAAATGATTTTTGATTACAACAATACAAATGTACTCTTCACTCAAACTACTACTTGACCTTATTTCATTTTTTTTTAAATGACCTTTAATTATAATAACTGACCTTGTATTATAAAGTATTTTTTATGTAAGAACAATTACAAAACTATGACAAAGACATTAATTAATACTCCTTCCGTTTTTTATCAATTGTCGTTTTAGATTTTCAATGCAAATGTTTTGTAAATATTCTAATTTTATCCATCTGATTTAATGTTTTAACCAATCAAAATATTAAAAAATATATTTAAAAAGAATAAAACAATAAAATTAATGATTTTCTTATGTGAAACAACCTTAAACAACAATTAATAAAAAATGGAATATCAATAAGATAAACAAATATTTTCATTTCCAATGAATCGAAGACCGAAAGCAACAACAACACACAAGTCACAAGTGTTAAAACATCAAAGATTATTATAAAAAAACCGCGTAGTAAATGACTGAAATAACCTTAACCGACAACGATAATTTTAATAAGACCAAGCCAACTAGGAGAGAACTCTCTCTGTCTATAAAAACCTCTGCATCCCTTTCTCATTCCTAAAACCTCTCATCTCATCTCATCTCATCTCATACTCAAAACTCAATCAATCATCTTCCATTTATTCAAACATAACATAAACAGAACAAACCTCTCTCTCTCTTTCTCTCATCTTGCTTGCTTCAATGGCACGTCTTCTCTCCCGTCTCCTCGTTGAATCCAACTCTCCTTTGCCTGCGGTTGATAACTCCACTGCCGCTTTGAATTCCGATCTCGTCGTCATCCTCGCTGCTCTCCTCTGCGCTTTGATTTGCGTTCTTGGCCTCGTAGCGGTTTCTCGATGCGTCTGGCTCCGTCGTCTCGCAGCCGGAAACAGAACCGCCTCAGGATCTCATCAAGGTCAATCTCCTTCGCCTCCGGTCGCAGCGGCTAACAAAGGACTCAAGAAGAAAGTACTCCAGTCACTCCCGAAGCTCACCTTCTCACCGGAGTCACCGTCGTCGGAGAAATTCGCCGAGTGCGCGATCTGTCTAACGGAATTCTCCGCCGGGGACGAGCTCCGGGTTTTGCCGCAGTGTGGTCACGGATTCCACGTGTCATGCATTGACACGTGGCTAGGTACTCACTCGTCTTGTCCTTCTTGCCGTCAGATCTTGGTTGTTGCCAGGTGTCACAAGTGTGGCGGTTTACCCGGTAGCTCTAGCTCCGAACCCGAATCCGTACCCGAGATTGAGATCCGAATCAAGCAAGGCGAAGATGATCCCAACTCATACTTGCCATGATCATTTTTAGTTACTTTGGAAATTGGAACTCATTTATTTAGTTTCCTTTTGCTTTATTAGAAAACTCTTATAAATTTAAATGCAGATCAGTTTTTAGTTGGATAGTGTTTATTCTCTCTCTAATGTGTACATGGTTTATTGTAATTTGTAAATGTTGTATGGATTATGGCAATGGAAATTTAACGATTTGCATTGAACCTTTTACAAGTTCTTTTGGTTTATCATAATCAAACTCATGTAAATTGGTAAAAACAATAGAGACATACTCAAACTTACTTCATCGTATCGAACCTTTTACAAGTTCTTTTGGTTTATCATAATCAAACTCATGTAAATTGGTAAAAACAATAGAGACATACTCAAACTTACTTCATCGTATCGAGGATCAAGCTTGTTTTTTTTTTTTTTTTTTTGGATCAAGCTTGTTATGTTTACATATTTGACTGGTATTCCAAAAATTTACGATAGGAAAATATATATAGTATTTGTTTTCCAATTTTGTGGAAAAAAATAATGTCGTTAGAGATTATAATAAGTTTAACTTTGTATGTATATCATTACATCCTCTTTTTGTGAAACAATACAAATTGAACAACGACACCTTGATTTAATAATTAATAGAAAACATATGATTTTGAGGAAATAGTATCGGGTCATTATGGACAGTGGGCACTATCGATCGATAGCCTATTCTAGGAAGCTCAAGTTAGTCAATGATTATTACTAGGAGCATTTAACTTGGTTAATAGTAAATTATATATGAATATAGAAACAAAACTGGAGTGCACATTGGATTTTCAGTTTATTAATGTCTGAATGCAATATTAAACCATTTGAATAAATTTAATTTTTGTATAAACAAATGAAAGCACTAGAGGGAGTATTTAATCAGGCATTACATGATTATTATTATAATAGCTAATTATAGAATATTCCCTAGTAATTGGGAAAGGTAACCTGGCCAGTGTGTATGGTGCAAATTGTATGTAATACGTTGGCTCAATTTTCACTTTTCAATTTTCATATTATTAATTTGTAAAGCAGCAGGCTAATTCTCGTGCTTTTTCAACCTTTTTTAAGTTTTGTTTTCTGGTTGTAGAATTATTACACGAGTCTGTGGTCCATTAATCATATTAATTTGTTGTGATTAGTGAATTTTCAGTTAAGATTTTTTTTTTAAATGAATAATCCAAATTAGTTCTAGAAATTTTTTTTCGATGAATTATACATTACGCAAAATATCTACCATCACTCATAATTTAGAATGAGTTAAAATATTTGTGGAAATATCATAAAACTAATATGTTATAGAGATAGTATAATATAATAGAAAGAGTCCAAATGACTGCAAGAAATTCTTTTTGTCTTGTATTCTAGCTTTTTAAGTTGTGACCTAACAAAATAGATGTTTTAGGAAGGGAACTATAGATTTATAAATGAATGATTTAGTTTATCAACAACAATTGGGTGATTTAGTTATTTAGAAACTAATTAACATGTGAATTATTCGTTTTTTAGGGGAGCCGTTGAATTATATATATACGGCGGATGCATGGTCCACCGGTCACAAGCATGTCCACTACGGAAAGTGCCTACTATTTGTGCTTAGTGCTGCTACTAACCATATTGTATAAGGGATATTTATATTTTAATTTTAATTCATTTTAAAATTAACGAAAACTTATGACCATTAATCTAAAGTTCAAATTATAGTGGACTGTGAGAGAAATCATATTATATTGAACATTTACGCATATAAATAGTTAAATTACTGATATCATATTTAATTTCTTTCAAAGCAAAGACGATATTTCTTAATATAATTAATCTCTTAGGTTATACTAATTCACATGCCTTAATAAAATGTTGTTAGTCTGAAATTCAATTTATGGATATCTCATTTGTTTAATTAGTAAGGATTTATACCTGCATGTGTGTGTGATGTACTTTAAAATCACAAACCATAAAACAGAAAGTTTACAAAAACAATAAACATTTTACCAATTTTGGGAAGGTGTAGGGTTTATAACTCTTTAACATATTATCAGCTACGTAAATTTTATCACTACCATTTTTGTTAAGCTTTTTAATTTATTTATGATTATCTTAAGTATCGACTTTTGGGAATTGGCTTAATAAAAAGAAAGTATGAGCTTCAAGAGGGATCCCTGCATATATATGAAAGCATTACAGGATAGATTCATACGCAATTTGGTTTAAGGGAGCTGAATTCGTACGTGAAGCTCATGTGAGGTTGTTGCGAGGTCGTATGAATCGAGTGTAAAACAGTCTCTTCCGTACGTGTGCATGTATTCAGTTATCATGAAGTTCCGTTATGTAAAAAGTTAGCTAGAGTTTCACGATCACTAATTACAAAAATAATGTTGTTTATAGTGAAAATTTATCATGGAAATTTGAAAACTAACTTGTGAGGGATATTTTTGAAATCGTCCTCCAAGAAAGAGAAGTAGAAACCAGAAAGTGAAGAGAATGCTTTATGTTTTGTCGAAGGACTATAAAATTCGCATACGAAAATGATGAGAGTTGTAAAGTTTACCAATGAGGCTGGAGATTCCATATTTATGTTCAACACTACTATTGTGTGCATTACTGATTGTTTCTGTTTATCACGTGAATGATTAATAACCACTTTTTAAAACGAGTGTTGCAAAATAAATGTTTCCATATAAAAGAGTATTTACCCGGTCTGGCTTATATTCTTAATTAGTTCTTACATTATTGTTCACACTTCACATTGTTAATTGTTTCAAACTAATTAGTTATTATAGTGTTTACAAATTACATGTCAAAATTACTACATTCACATTTTGAAAAACACAACGTTTAATTTGTTTGTTAAAAATATTTTACTGCATGTAAACGCAATTGGCAAACAAGATTTCTTTTATCAGCTCACGTTTACTACATATAAAAATAAATTATCATGGTATTTATAACTACGAAAACCAAAAATAAAAAGAAAGTAAATTATCACGTTATAATTTTAAAAGTGTGGATTCATAGTGTGTGTGTGTGTGCGCATATGCTAAATATAAACATAGACAGGCATATAAAATAGAGATAAAACAAAAATGGCAAAGGCAAAGAATCCATCAAACTCTGTAGTTTATATACTAAGTGTCGACCTTTTAGCACGACTAGAAAGTTCCATTTCTAGTGGGTGGATTCGATCGATAATTTCACCTTTTATATATACAGTTTTATGATTATTATTATTATTTAAAAAAAACTAATAATAAAAGTCTTGTTTTTTTTGGGAATATTTGATAGTGGTGAAGAAAAAAAAAAGCACCGGTGAAGAATAAACTTAGTTGGGTTGGGTCACTCTTTTGATTCTCTTAACGGCCCAAAAAGGGTCTTATTGGATTCTCGTAACGGCCTATGTTCATTAAGAAAAAAAAAATTTAGGGAATACCGAATACATTTTCGGGGTATTGAACCCGACGTGAATCGAACACGCAACCTTCTGATCTGGAGTCAGACGCGCTACCATTGCGCCACGGATCCCCTTGTTTAATTATTACCTATAACTTTATATAGTCTATAATATACAGAATTGAAATAAAACATGGAAATTGTTTGGTCCTTCATTGGCATGAAATGGCGTCCATTGATTCTCTCCAATTCCACTCTCTCTGCAATGTCCAGGTAAAATCGAACCCATTTCTTCTACCAATACTGCTGCGTTCTCCTCTATCTAATTCTTGATTTTTCCGGTGAATTTTTTCTTAAATCTCGCGTCTTTTGTTGTTGTTGTTGTTGTTTTGGTACCCTAGTCGTCGATTGGAAGAAGAGCCAAGCTTCGGATTCCTTCAAATCTGGTTGTGTTCAGAAGAAGACCCGTGAATCTCAACTGGGTTCAAGTCGAAACTAAGCGAAGATTCGTGTGCAGAGCGATTGGTGATTCCTCGACTCCAGATGAAGATATTCAGAATACTCAGAATGATGATGATGTTGTTGTTGTTGTTGCTAGCACTGAGAGTAACACTCCCAGTGATTCCGAGAACTCAGTTTCGAGATTCCGGAGTATGATTACCACACTCCCTCCTGTCGTCTTCGTGGTATGTATGATTCTTCTCTCTTATCGCTTCAAGTTTTGATTTTTATTTTATTTTCCTGTAAAAATCTGGTTTTGATTGATCTCTCCTTCACTATGATAGTGGAACTATAGATTTCACATCTGTTAGATGTTCCCTAAGTTTTTGAATCTGTTCTGACTTTTCTGGATAGTGAATTAGTTTACTGTCCTGAATAGGAAATGTTATACGTTCTTAGTTACGTTAAGCCTTCTTTTCTTTGATTGGTTTATGTTAGTGTTTAGATTCTGATGATTCTTCTGTTCATTGGTGTCTTACGGCATATGGATTTGGATTGTTTATTTGGTTATTACAAATTCTTCTCTGCTTTAGATGAAAAAATGCTCAGGGAACGGCATTTGGATCGGGATCTGCATTGCAGCTACAGTTTTGGTCGCGGCTGTTAGGACTTATGTAGTCAGAAAATCAAGAGATAACCAACCTGCTGGCTCGGTTGCTGATCTTGTGAGACGTGGCCAGCTGAGATCTGGTGATAGAAGAGGCATGTATGAAACTCAACACACACACTCTTTATCTTCTTTACAATTCTCACTCCACATAACTTACTAGTTTTTGACTGTACAGTACCAAATCTTTGATTCATGTAGATGGATGTGTGTTACACATATGGTCTAACTTGTCTAATCCTATGATGTTTTCCATTTTCTTTATCAGCTCCAAATCTCTTAACTACGAGGATCCATTCAACAATCCATTTGTGAAACTTGATAAAGGAAACTCAACAGTAGAGATGTGCGGGAAAGTCTATCGGCTAGCTCCAGTCACACTTACAGAGAAAGAACAAACTATTCATCAGAAAAGAAGGTCAAGAGCTTACCAATGGAAGAGACCAACGACTTTTCTCAAAGAAGGAGACTCGATACCGCCTGATGTTGATCCTGATACAATCAGATGGATACCAGCTAATCATCCGTTTGCAACCACGGTTAGCGATATAGATCAAGACCTTGCCCAGACCAATGTTTACCAGAAGCAAGGTGTTCCTTTCCGGATTCGAGCTGAGCATGAAGCTATGCAGAAGAAGCTCGAAGCTTTACAGAATGTAAGCTTTTTTTCTTTCTCTGAGAGCTAATATTTGTATTTTCCGGGGAATCAGTAGGGTATCAGAATTATGATTGATGAGTTTGTTTGGTACAGGAGGAGAAGTTGAATAATCTGAGTATTGATAGTCAAAATGCCAGAGAATTTCAGAGACCATACAAGCTCGGAACCAAGCTCGAAGGTGAAAATATCCAGAAGAATTCTCAGGACAATGTTACTGGCAATTCATCCTCTGAGGAGACGCATAAGACCTGAGACTCATTAAGCTAATTGTAAATACAGTTTTTCCCTCGAGAATCACACTTGCGTTCCAAGAAACTGGAGATTGTCTTTGTAGTAAAACCTCCAAAAGCCTAAATCTATGTCTTTTTTTTTTGCCATCAGAATTTGGTTCCAAGGTATTGGTCATGGAAATTAGAAAGAGAGAAAATATTAAGGATTATTAGATTGCTTTTAATTATAAAACAGGAAAAAGAAAGAAACAAAAACGAAATGAAGGTATCTGAGAATCAAAACAAAAAGGGGATGAAGAGAATCTTAAGTACACAGAGCAAATGAAGAAGAAGAATCAAGGTTACAAATTATATATCCTTAGAAGGAGCAGAAGCTTGAGCTTGAGCTCCAAAGGCAAAGTAGTCTGTGATAACTTCCAAAGGCATGCCTTTAGTCTCCGGGACTTTCATGTAAACGAAGATCCATGAGATAACGCAGACCGCAGCGTAAATGCTGAAAACACCAACTAGTCCGATGGAGCTGAGGAGTACAGGAAGTGAGTACGTGACAATAATGTCTCCTATCCAGAAAACCATAGCGCAGATGGCAATGCAGAGACCACGGACTCTTGTTGGGAAGATTTCAGAACAGAGGATGTTTGGAATCGGACCGTAACCCATCACGAAGAAGCAGAAGTAGAGCACGACACAGCTCGTGGAGAGTGCTGCGTTCACGACTTTGCTGATGTGGACAAGCTCGCTAATGACGAGAATGATAAGTGAGACGATGAGAACTGGAATTGTCCAGAGAAGTAATGACCTGCAAAGTGAAACAGAGATGATTTCAGAATCATGAGCCAAACAAGGAAATATGTAAAAGAATCTTATGGGTTTTGATATATATACCTTCTTCCAGAGACATCCATGAGTCTCATGGCAACGACAATGGCTGGGAGCATGAGTAAAGTTGTTAAACCGCTGATGAGGAATGATGCTGAGATGGAACTTAGTCCGAAGCTCGAAAGAAGAATATCTACACCAGCCCGTTCAAGAATCTGAGGAGTGTAGTAGAGAACTCCATTGATACCCGAAAACTGCATACAAGGTTAACAAAAAGCCCACAATGTTAAAGGATATAAAGAACTCGAGATAATCCAAGAAGTGATAGACTGATAGATCTAAGAGTGTTTGTGAGTGACCAGTCAAAAGTTTCATCGTACCTGCTGTAGTATCTGAATGCCAACACCAACGACCAACGCACGCTTGACACCAGGTTCAAGAAGAGCAGACCAGAGTGGTCCAGAGGCAGCGGTTTTCTCAGGGGGAACCATGGCAGATCCAAGCATTGATTTAGGACCAAGAACGGATCTGCTTACAAGTGCAGAAGCGTGAATGTAGCTGCCTCCACCATCAGGACCTCCTGGAACAGAAATGATCGAGCCACGGCGAGATTCAGTTCCATCTTCTTTAAGATAATACCTTTTGTATTCGCCGTTTTCATATCTATATCCCATATGCCAACCACCACCAATTCCCATACTGCTTTCACCGTTGCCTTGCATAAGAGTACTGTGTCGTCTCATGCTCAATGTGCTTCCGCTTGTAGGATGCGGGATCATGTCCTTATCCATGCTAGTTGTCTGGCGTGACATTAACGGGCTACGAAGATCGTTATCCGAGTCATCATCATCACCCGCACCATCATCACTTGCATAGTCATCATTGTCTTTGTTGTAATGGCTCTCTATGTCCTTCTCCCAATGAGCAGGTTTACCGTGAGGCGCATCAGCATTAGTACTGAACATGCTTCCGAAATGAGGGAAGATCCCACTCCGCGTGTTTCCGCCTGCTTCTGGCATCTTCTCGTGGAGACTGCCAAATAAATTGACAAGTGGATCTTTAAGGATCATGCTTTGGTTTGCTAAGCTACCGTGGCGAGAGCGTAAAGCAAGTGAGCTCTGGTGTTCAGGGACAGGTCTAGCAATGTAGGATTGATTCTCGTGTGTTCCGTAAAGACGCATTTGTCCATCTTCATCAACGGTTTCAAGCGCATCATCTCCTTCATGATCTTCCAAAGTTACTAAGAGATCCTCCATTGTTTTCTCTCCTCCTGTATCTAGTCCTTCAACTAGCAAAGCCATCTCATCTGCAAATGTATAACAAGAACAACGTTAAAAGCGTAATCTGAGTGATATATATAACCGAAGAAAGATAGAGAGAAGGAACCTTACCGGTAACATCTTCTCTGCCACATAACTGTTGAAGAACCTTCTTAGCCTCGTCCATCCTTCCTTTACTAACCAACCAACGAGGAGACTCGGGCAAGAAAAACACGGAGAGAAACAAATAAACAAGAGAAGGGATGGAGAGGACACCGAGCATCCCTCTCCAGCTAGGCGAATCGCTTAGGGACATAGTGAAAACCATACAGTAAGACAAAAACATTCCACCAGAGCCAAGAAACTGAGGGAGAGTATTCAACTGCCCTCTGATCTCCGGAGGAGCGGTTTCAGAGATGTAAACAGGGACAAGCGTGACAGCGAGTCCAGCACCAAACCCATTAAGAAGCCTAGCAAAGCACAGAACATAGACATTGGGAGACCATAGCATGATCAAACCGCATACGAAATACATAACTGATGATAAAATCAGCATGGGACGTCTCCCGAGCCAATCAGATATGGGTCCTGAGCAAGTCGTGATGACCGTGGCACCGATCAGTGACATAGCAACCACAAGACCCTGAACAGAGGTTGGTAGATTCAAGTCTTTGTTGATATAAACCATAGCTCCTGCAAATCAAATCCAATACACAACATTGCAACACTTTCAAATCTCAAATGATCCAAAAGCAACAACAAAGAGTAAAAAACAAAAAAAAAAAAAAAAAAAAAGAGACAAACCAGCAATGGTGGCATTGTCCCATCCTTGCAAGAAATTGCCGATAGTGGCGGCGAGAGCAACGAGTGTCGCTCCCTTCATTGTTCAACCAACCCTAAAACACACACCAACCAAAAAAATTTCAAATCAAATACAGTGATTCCCTATTTTAAAGTTTCTAAACTTTCAGTCAAACCATATAAACAAAAAGAATATATTCCAAATCCAGATCTAAATCTTCACCAATTCACAAAATGTTAAGTGTAATACAACCCCATAATTTTTTTTTAACTCAATTAGACTAAAAAAAAACTCTAAACACAAACTCATCAAATGGTAATGAAAATATACAGTACCGTAGAAAGGGAATAGAAAAAAAAGAAAAAAAGATTTGCTTTTTTTAAGTTTCCTCAGTTAGAAGAGCAGAGCAAAAGAGATTTACAAACAAAAAGAAGATAGCTTCACTTTCTGGGAAAAGAAAAGGTCTCACCTTTAGTAGAATTCTACGGCAATTACGAGGAAATGAGAAAGCTTTCTTCTTTGCCTTTAGTCTCTCCAATATATATAATTCAGAAGAAGAAGAAGAGGCGTTGAAATTGGTGTGATTTTGATTTGGACTCGTTTGAATGATTTTTGCCAAGTTTAGAGATTTTATTTTTTTTAAAAAAAATATATTTTTCAGACAAAACCTCCGGTCATGGAATCTACAATAAAGACAAAAAGAAAAATTGTTTTTTTTTTACAATTATTATTACTATGCAAAAATATATATATATATATATATATATGAGATCGGTTCCCAAGAGAGGGAGAATCTGCCGAGAAAATTCTCACCGCCGGGATTAGCTTTTTTTCTTTTGTCTCGGGAAAGTGAAAATTTTACATTCAGTTTTCTTCTGGCGGCTAAAAATATGAGGAGGAGAGCGATTTACGAAGAGAGTTTGTAATGGTTTTCCAAACTTTATATAGAAAACTCATTTAGACTAATAAAAAATTCTAAGCCTTCTTTGTATTATCAAAAAGTTTTACAAGATATGGGGAAAAAAAACAATACTATCTGAATTTTAATTTTTTTAAAAATCATTGTCATGACTCGTGTATGAGTAGATTTTAGAGGATGATAAGGTTTAAGAGGGGGGTCCTTCTATTGCAACATGGATTACGACTAACATTTTGGTTTTTTTCTTTTACGAAAACTTTAAATGTATGAAAGTTACATTGATCCCAATTGTATTGTATTGTGTTGATAAGAAAAGTGGTCGGGTCGTCTGTCACTTTCTTGTAAAAGTTTGACCTTTTTTTTAGTCATTTGTTCTTTTTCAAATTTATTAGGAAAAAACAAATTTTATTTTTCTATTTTGCATGGATGAACCTTTACAATATATTGGTTAATAAAACAAAATATTACTCCATAAGATTGTGTAAATGGTTTATTAACTAACCTAATATACTGAAAAACTTATTAGTCTGTTAGCAATTTACTGTTTATTACTTAAAAATGAGGTTTCAACCATTAAAACTAAAAAAGTAAATATTTTATCAACAGAACAAAAAGAAATAAGAACCCAATATCAAAACTTTTGTTGTCTTAAAATTAAATTTAAATAGGATAAGATATTCAAAGGTTGCACCAATAAAAAAGGATAAGATATTTAAATATATATAAATAAATTTAAAATAAAGAAAATTATGCCAAAATCTATCATAAATTGACCAATTTAAGTGCTTTAATGTTAAATCTTTGAGAAATTATATCAAAGATAAATATTTATTATTGTTATTATGGTTATTGTCCAAATATTTACTAATATTTATAATGGAAGAATTTGCCAAAATGCTGCAAATCAATCAGATGCTATTGATATTAAATTCATCAACAATCTATTTTTAGCAAAGACAAAAATTTAATCGTTAAACCAAATAATTTTTGTTTATAAACGAAAAAACAAAATCGAATCTCATAAATTGTTGTTATTTAAAACTTAACTTATATGGATGAAACAAAATATAAAAACAAGAAAAATTAACTCAAAAAACTTCATTAAGATGTGTTGAAATCTGATCGTCGTGATGTTGAGTTCATTAACTACTAAAAGTTTATATTAATAAAAATTTGTTTTATTAGTATTATCATAGTTATTATTAAAAAGTAAACTACTATTTAATATTTTATTGCGAAGTTTAATATATATTATGCTATTTTCGTCTATTGTTTTAATTGTTAAATTGTTATTCTTTGAACTCAGGTAATCCGGTGTTTTTCTATTCCAATAAAACGATAGTTATAGCACCAAAAATAAATTGAACACTAGTCGACATCTTTTTTTATCTTTCGCATGCATATCGTAAGTTATAGAATCTTAAGAAGTTCAGTAGTAAATATTTGTATATAAGTAATATATTATATATTTATATACATTTATATACATATAAGTTATAGTATCCAAATCGCAGAAGAGACCAAAAAGAAACAGCAATGAAGGTGAAAACGTTTTATTAAATTAGGACCGGATCAATGTGGAACATGCAAAAACAGAGGATCCACGTTATAATTCAACATCTCAATCGATGTCGCAAGTTAATAACGTGTTCATTGGTATCTTTTCCATTATATTCCTTTCGTAATCTTCTATTCTCATATGACATAAATACATAATCATTTAAATTTTCAAATTTTTCAATTTAGAACAACATACATAAGTGCACATCCTAAATACAAGCTATTGGATTACCAAATATACATCAATACGAACACTAAACATAGTCCGGATGACAAAATTCTACGTAACGGAAGTACGGAATATTCCAAAGATATTTACAACAACTTGTCTATCAAATCAAAATCAAATATTTCAACTTGGGATTGTCACACTTTGAATCATAAGATTGATGGGGATTAACATTTTGGTGCTCATGTGATCATGTGGCTTAATTATATCAGCTAACTTCATAGAATCATAGACACAGACACACACAATCGTGGATCTACAGTAAATTTACGGTAAGAGAAAAGAAGACAATATAGGTTTTTTTCTTTATGGAAAAAATTGGAGGGAAATTATCAAAGATTAAATTAAAATTACTATTAAAAATGAAAATAAAAAATTAAGAGACAGATGGGGTTACTGCAACGCGAGACGAACATGGCGTCGATGAGAGGGCATGTGATTTTATAATATTAGTGCTTTGTCACTTTCTCACGCACCTTTTCATGCCCTACCAATTACTTCTCCTCTACTTGTATTTTCTATATTATAAATTTCAACAATGATAGCATATATATAGTTTTAAAAAAGAATTATGTGGCAAGTTGATGCTTTTATTAGTCAGCGCAGAGGCTATTTGTGTATGTATGAAGATCTAACGTCCATTTTTCATATTACTGGTAAGTGTATTAACTCTGAAATAATACTATTTTTTATCAAATAAAAACTCTATAATAATTGATATCATATATACAACCTAAGAAAGATAGACAACGGTCTTTTTCTTCATAGAGTTCGTGCTCCCAAATTATTCGAGCATCTCCGACCACGTGTCTCCACCTCAAACGGATCTTATGTATGTTTAATTATCATTTATTTTATTTTATACATTGTTTTTGTTGATTTTGTCCCTGCAAAAGAAATAGCATTTGTTTATTTCATTTATATACAAGTATGTCCTGTAAAGTTAGAACCAGTGAGTTTTTCAGTTGAACTTTTACATGATTCATGTTTTAAATGAATCCACTTTATGAAAAATATATGGTGTTAATTTTTTGTTCGTACTGCATAGTGGTTGGTGGGTCATCATTATAGAATTAAGTTTTACGTATTAGGTTGTAAAATATGCATATCTTAATCGGCCATTAACTGATTAAAAACTAGGATGCAGACGAAGATCCTTATCCTCCTGACTTTGTTATCAGAAATCTTGGTGGATTGACAGGTCAAACTTTGTTCTTTACAGAATAATATCTTATAACACTTCGTTGTTATCTCGTGTTTTATGAAATTTATATAGTATAATCAAGAATTTTGTATAAACAATCAGAAAAGTGAACAAAAGAAGAGCTAAGCTATCATCGATAATTAAGTTTAGCCTTCGTTCCTAGCTCCTTACCTTAAATACTGTCATTCAAAATAGCTTGACATGCTAAGTTGCTAACATTAAAGCCCACTAAATAACTTCTACATTAATGATTATCCTACTTTAACCACTCCCATGGAAAGGGTTAGTGATTATGGGCCGTAAAGATCCATGATTTAAGTATTTGTTTGATTAAAAGTGCCTACAATATGATTGGTGATTTCGAGACATGCGAAGAAGTTGCATTACCCATGATCAAAACATTTCGTTAGTTAAATTACATAGTTGCCTTGTTAGGCCACTTTTTAGGCTTTCTTATTGTTGAGATATTGAGGTTATATATCTTACCATCTAAAACATGAATCTGTGTAGTGCTTTTAGGCTTGTACAATGATTTATTTGATCTGTAGTGAAAAGAAATTGAAAAAAATCTTGATGTGAAAATCATCCTAATTCACCACCTCTATATATGTGGGCTCAATATGGGCTTGTTTAGGAGCAAGATCATATGTATCATACAGAGGCTTCCCTTACATGATTCCCACTGGCTGACCAGAGGCTTCTGGTTCTGCAGAGAACTTAATAAACGATATACAATTATTACTTGGATTCAAAGTAACCCCAGGGAAGACAAAACTAATCTTAAAGACACGGACTGTACACAAGATTCAGATTCAGACAACTTTACTCCAAAGCAAAAAAGAGCGACCTCTATCCAATCTTTAGCCTATATAAACAAACTCTTCTCTTACAATAACTTCATCAACTAACGAAAAACAATTAAACCAAAATGGTTCTCTCTTCGCCTTCAAGAATCCTCTGTTTTGCTCTTGCCTTATCCGCTGCATCTCTCTCCGTCTCTTTCGCTGCTTCCCACGATTACTCCATCGTCGGATATTCCCCCGAGGATTTGGAATCTCATGACAAACTCATCGAACTCTTCGAGAACTGGCTCTCCAGTTTCGAGAAAGCTTATGAAACCGTTGAAGAGAAGTTTCTTAGGTTCGAAGTTTTCAAGGACAATCTAAAGCACATCGATGAGACTAACAAGAAAGTGAAAAGCTACTGGCTGGGTCTCAACGAGTTTGCAGATTTGAGCCACGAAGAGTTCAAGAAAATGTATTTGGGGCTCAAGACTGATATAAAGAGACGCGATGAAGACAGATCTTACGAGGAGTTCGCTTATAAGGACGTAGAAGCTCTGCCTAGATCTGTTGACTGGAGAAAGAAAGGAGCTGTGGCTGACGTTAAGAACCAGGGCTCTTGCGGTAATCTAATATCTTGGTTTCTAATGTGTTATGTGTCAAACTTTAGACTCTTAATTAATTCAAATATTGTTTCACAGGAAGTTGTTGGGCGTTTTCAACCGTCGCTGCGGTGGAAGGTATAAACAAGATTGTGACAGGAAACTTGACAACATTGTCTGAACAAGAACTCATAGACTGTGACACGACCTACAACAATGGCTGCAACGGTGGTCTCATGGATTATGCTTTTGAGTACATTGTTAAAAACGGAGGTCTACGCAAGGAAGTGGACTATCCTTACTCTATGGAAGAAGGAACTTGCGAGATGCAAAAGGTTTTAGTAAATTCGAAAAGAAAAAGGAAAAAACACAAAGATGAAACTAAAAAACATAATAATAATTAAGCTGTCCGCGTTTTATTTAACCCTCTCTGTTTCCTAAATAGGATGAATCTGAAACGGTTACCATTAATGGACACCAAGATGTACCTACGAACGATGAGAAGAGCCTTTTGAAGGCATTGGCTCATCAGCCTATCAGTGTCGCTATTGACGCCTCTGGCAGAGAGTTCCAGTTCTACAGCGGCGTAAGTACAATATTAAACCTATGAATCAAGTAATTTGGTTAAATAAAACTCCCTGAAGTTTGAACCATTGTATTTTTATATATATAAAGGGCGTGTTTGATGGGAAGTGCGGGGTTGACCTAGACCACGGTGTGGCTGCGGTTGGGTATGGATCAAGCAAGGGTTCAGATTACATCATCGTAAGGAATTCTTGGGGACCAAAATGGGGAGAGAAGGGTTACATCAGGTTGAAGAGAAACACCGGGAAACCAGAGGGTCTCTGTGGTATCAACAAGATGGCCTCTTTCCCCACCAAAACTAAGTGATCAACAAATCATTCTCGCTTATCTGCATTTGATTATCATCTTCGTATCTATATGAATATTGTTGTCATGAAACTACAGTGTCTGTCTTTTTTTTCTCTTTTGATTTATCAATGGAAGTCTTCTAACAACTATGTGCGAATGATACCTATATATATGTAGCAGACAATCAACAAAGTTTATAGTACTAACCAAGAAGAAAGTGAAGTGAAACCTTAGGGAACTGGATATCAAAATGATGAAAAGAAAAGAAAAAAGCATTAAACTGAAAATTTTCTAATTCTAGGTAAGTAAATTGAAGAAAACAGAGAAAACGTGGTTTAAACAGTTTCTTGGGTAAGAAGCATATATAACAAAAACAAAAAACAAAAAACTCAAGTAAGACATAAGCAAAAATCTAGAAGCGATAAGTAGAAAAATAAACAAATGCATGTAACGTTCCTTTGTCCCAACTTGAATTGATCATCATCGCATTTGAAGCAAAGTGCTTGCCGAGGATTGCCCATTAACAATTGGTGGCTCAGTTTCGCCCTCATCATTATTATCTTGTTCATGCTCGTTGTCCTCTAACGATCTTCCCATAGTTTCCTTGGTGAAGAAATAAGTCACAAAGATTCCAGCAATACAAACGCCACCAAGAACCAAAAAAGCAATTCTCATACGGTTCACTTCGGGGTAAACCTGATTTATATCATCTCCGTCCATCTCCTTGGTAGCCCACAAGAACCCAACAGTGCCCACAATAGCCCCAAGCTTACCCACGGCACCGGATATCCCATGGCAAGTAGATCTAAACCTAGCAGGAAAAAGCTCCGCGGGAATAATAAAAGTGGTAGTGTTGGGACCAAAGTTGCAAAAGAAGAAAATCAAACCGTAGAGAACCATAAAGCCTTTCTTATTCTGCTCATGTTTTGACCAATACCAACTGTATGGAATCCCCGCGACTAAATAAATAACAGCCATGAAGAAAAACCCCATAATCTGGATTTTTACACGACCTATCTTGTCGATGAAGTAAACTGTGAACCAGTAACCGGGAATGGTAGAGCAAGCCGCAATGATGGCTCCTAATTCCGCAACTTCGAAGGCTGCGTCATAGACGTTTTCCGGGGTGGAGGAAGAAGGTTTATCAGAGTAGTGACTGAAGATTTGGGAGAGGAGGAGGTTGCTTGTGTAAAAGACCACATCAACTAGGAACCAATTAACGGAGGCTGCAAAGAGGTCACGGCCGTGGAGGTTGAGGAAGCGACGAGAAAATAGTTTGTAGGAAGCCGGTGGTGGCAGAGGTGGTGGCTCCGTCGTGGTCTCGTCGGAGAGATGAGATATTGACATGACTCTTTGCATGTCTTTTGCTGCTTGGACGATATTGTTTTCCACAAGTGCTGTGTATCTGCATGCATAAGTACTAATTCTAATTAAACTAAAGTATTTACAAAATCGACTTTACTTTCTTAACTCCTTTTTTGTCTGATGGATGCAATAATAGTGTGTTGGAAACTTGGAATTAAGAACTGTTTATGAAGAGTACGTGTGAGGATAGTTTAGTTATATATAATTTTAATGTAAAGACAAAACTTGCTTCATTAGCTGGAGCTGATACGGTGATTTACCTGAGGACCTGAGGTATATATAAATATTAAATGAAAGGATATAAAATAATATTTGCTGTTGTATTGATTAAAAAATAATGTAGACATATGATTGGTGGAAACTTGGGATGGCTAATGTTGAATAATGAATATACAGAAAAGGATAAGAGGCGTATAAGGTATATACCATAGTGTTATGCTATCTTATCCCTCACAAAGTCAATGACTCCTTCGGAACAAAATACCAACTTGTAAGTTGTAACCCTTAAATAAGTGATACCTACCTATATTCATAAAACCTAGCTATTAAAACATACAAAAAAAAAAATCTAATAATATGTTTTAAGGAATCTAATATTATATATGTGTGTGAGATATCAGAACCATTATATCAAAGGAATATTCGTTTTAATCACGTCAATTACTTACTTACTAGAAAATACAGTTAAACTTGTTTTTGGTTTGGTATAACACACAATTACAATGTTCCTAAACTAGAGAAGAGCTCACACAAACAAAGAAATAAATAAATTCGTTCTAAGTCAAATGTATGGTGACAAATACGTTCCTTCACTCATCAAAACATCAAGACAACTGTTTTTGTAATAAAAAAAACAATAATTTAATTTAGTTCTACACAATGATCAAATCTAGTAGCTTTTAGTTTTAAGCAAATAAAAATAGTGAGCAAGAACGTCCTGCATTACGTCCTAACTGATTTGTGATTGGCAAAATTATGTAAATAAATAATAATTATAATTAATATTTGTAAACAAAAATAGAGATGATGGACGGACCTTGCGGTTTCAGGCATCAACATACGCCAATAGAACGTCAATGCAGCCGGAAGAGCACCGATCATAAGTATAAGTCTCCACGCCACGTCAGCTTCAGCCGGAGCCTCCTTAACCACCTCAAACCCATTGCCACCGCTCTTAAACGCCACGCAAACAGCCATGGTGACGGCAGAGCTAACCAAAATCCCCAACCCTTGCATCGAGAACACGGCAGCTATGAACGCGCCACGTGTCCTCTTGTTAGCAAACTCGGACATGATGGTAGCGGAAAGCGGGTAATCACCACCGATACCAAGACCAAGAATAAACCGGAAAAAACCGAGGCTAACCATGACACAAGAGCGACGAGTCGTGCACACGGAGAAACCACAACCGAAGGAGCTGAGGATCATGATGACTAAACAGAGTCCGTAGACTCTGCGACGACCGACTCGGTCACCGAGGTAACCGAAGATGAGTTGACCAGCGGCTGTACCGAGTAGAGCGATGGCGTAAGAAGTTGAAAGAACGGCTGTGTTGATCGAGTCACCGTTGTAATAAACATGGCTGATCATTTTCATGACCGGTGCGATGCAGAAAAGATCGTATGCGTCGGTGAAAAGACCCATTCCTGCGACTATGATCGCTTTGAAATGGTACCATTGTATTCGAGCTGCATCAAGCGACGACAATATCTTTATTGCCATCTTTGCTTTCTTCTCCACTCTCTGCGATTCTGAATCCAGAGCTTTCTTCTTTTTTTCTTTTTCTTTCTCTTTGTTTTGTTTATCAAGATTTCGAATTCATGAGAAGACAAAGTACGAAAACAGGACAATGATTCTTATAACGACTTAACTTTTTGTAAAATTTCATTATTTTTATTTCTATGAGCATGGAATATGCTTATGATTTGACTCCGAGGAAGACTTGGTCCTTTTTGATATTTATTTATGTTGTCACGATGGGCACAAACCTGAACATCATATTGTTTGGAAATTTCCAGCAGTTTAGAAATTAGTAACCAAATAAAACCTGAATTCTTTTTACTAGTCGGTTTAATACAGTTGGCTTTGGTTTTGATTCACTTACTGAGAAGAGTGGACAAGTGACAACTGACAACATTAGTGGTACGGCGAGTTTTAGACACAAAGATTCTCAGTTGATGATGAGCAAGCAAAATCGACGGTGTCATGTCCTAAAAGATGAACAAAGAGTAAATGATCTGTCCTTTACATGAGGTTTGATTGGCCTAGCTTCTGTATCCATTAACACAAAAAGATTTACAGAGATCCTGAAGTTTTCAACTTGTAGGAATCTCCGGTTTAGTTAAGAGTCTTTGTGTCTGATGATGACAGCCTCGAAGATACCATCTGATCGGAAATTAGGAGAGAATAGCCGTGGATCAACTGGTCCTGGGAGGCTAAAGCACATCTTGAACGGTCCAGAGGGACACAGCTTCCGGATATTCATTTCGAAAACCCGAGAATGCCTCTTGATTGTTTTCTCACCTGTCGTAGTTGTTCCTTCAAGTATCACCTTACCATCTGATTCAATCTCACAGCTGAATTCACCTGCACACAAAATAACCAAACCAATTCATGTGTTTCATCACTTATACCCGATGAGACCTATGGAAATAGTCAGATGGGTAACAACAACAAAGCATGACTATACCGTAATCTTTGCGGACACCAGGCAAAGCAACTTGAAAAAAGTAAGCAACTTTGTTGACACCAATGTCAACAACACCAACAGATGGTCCTAGCGTTCCTTTACTGGCTGTTCCGGTAGTGACAACCGACGGTTCTGCATCACATTCCTTCATGTCAGGAGGAGGAACAGGTATAACTGCCTGACTGGTGGGTTTATCTGTTCTGTCTCTTTCCATAAGCGTTTCACCATTCTTGTTTGCTGCCTTTTTTGATGAGTTCTTGAACCGTTTTCTCTTGTATGTCTCCCGAAATCTTTCAGGGGTTTTACTCATTCCAGAAACAACAGTATGACCAACAACTGCTTCTTCTTCCTCTTTCTTAGAAACAACAGTATGACCAACAACTGCTTCTTCTTCCTCTTTCTTAGAAACAACAGTATGACCAACAACTGCTTCTTCTTCCTCTTTCTTTCGCTTGCATGTTTCTCCAAGCTCCACAAAAGAATAGTAGTCTTGGTCAGAGACAATTCCATTGGATACCGTTCCACCGTTTCTTAAGCAATCCTGCTCCACTCCCTGGCTTTCTGGAATGTCCACAGAGAGTCTATCTGGTTTACTGATCACGCAACTAACAACTGCTTCTTCCTCTTTCTTTCTCTTGCATGTTTCTCGAGGCTCTCCAGATGAATTGTAGTCTTCACTAGTGACGAGTCCATTAGATGTCGCTGCATCCCCATTTCTCGAACAGTCCTGCTCTGTTCCCCGGCTCTCATCCAGCTGCACACGTGGAGGACACAGAGACATGACCCTATCGATTTTAAGGTCATTCAAACGCGACAAGCATCTGAATCTTTGAAGCTCTTCCTTCCTTACAAAGTCCAGTGCAGGTTCATCGATAACAACAACCCCTTTCACAATCTCGTGGCTTGGGGAATACCTTTTCTGCTGGTGAAGATTCGTGGGGAAAAAAGACGTGAACTGAGGAAACTCTCCAATGGGTTCCATAGGTAGATATCCCTTGAGATACATATAAATCATGTCAGGATGGACAACGAGGCTAGACTTGGCGTTTCTCAGTACATTATAGTAGAGGTTCTGTAGCTGCGCAACAGTGAGAGAGGAAGATCCAACGTGCATCAAAGTGTAAGGTGGTAAACCTTTAGCTAATCTCTGAGAAGCTGAGCATCTTGGGTTATCAGAATACACATCAGGACCCAAATAATTACTCATGATGAAATTAACCAAGAAGTACTGATCGCTCGATAACCCATCGCTACACAGACTCATGTTTTTTTGATACCAGCAAATGGGGCAAATATATATCAATGAACCCTGCATAACATATGATAGTGGCAGCATCATGCAGTGTCACATACATGGAAACAATATATAAAGGACATTCCCAAAATGTTAGGCACATGAGTGTCTTCAAATATTCCAGATTCAGTCATATAAATTTCCACCATTGTCTAGTTAATCATTTTGAATAGTGAATTATATCCAAATTTAACCAGAAAAAACTCCAATAAATGCAGAAACCAGAAAGCTCATTCTGAGTAGCTCTTCTAGTTCAAAGTGAAAAAAAAAATTTCCTAAAAATCCCAAAGGTCCATAACGCTTGAAGACGAGACTGTTAGTACTCTCTATTGCAAGAATCGAATCCACATTGTTGTTTACAATAACACACAACACAGGAGATAAAAATGGGGTTTTCAAAAACTCTTACTTAAAAAAAGGCCATCGATTTGTGAAAATCAAGCCAACATTGCAATTGTACTACTAATCACACATTTCATTGCGAAAACGAGAAGAAACCCCGAAACTAAACATCAGTGGGCAATGATTAACAAAAGAAAATGTGACTTTTGGTACCTTTGATTTTGTCGTGATATTGCTTCTAAGCTTCGGAGGATGAAGGGAAGGAAGGAGCAAAGAAGAGAGATTTTTTTTTTTTGTGTGTGTTCTGTTCTGCTGAATTATCAAAGTTCTGGTAGGGGATGGGGTCCTTTTGCTCGTTACACGTGGCTACCACGTGGGACCCTCAAAATAACCGCATTTGGAGGTATCACTTGTCACTTCCCCTCACCACGTGCCGTCTTTGTTTTTAGAGTGTTTTTGGGCTTCTTTCATAAAGCCCCAAATGATGGTAACATAAAAGTAGGATTTTTAAATTTATTTTGTGTTTGAATGTTGATGACAAAAACGAGTCCAAGAAGGGTAAGAGAAATAGAGGAATCTGAGCAGAAGATGATGGTCATAAACAGAGTAACTTATCAGTCTAGAAACTCTGTACAGACATGGAGAAGAGAAGACTCCTCGAGCTAAGATACATATATGCACAGACGAGAAGCTAAGTCAACACAATAGACATTCATTCCTCTTTAGTTACAATGCAGACTGCAGAGGAGTCGACTTTATAGGACTTCAGAATCTACCTTATAATCTTTCTTTACTAAACACTCTCCTATGCCTTGAAAGAGTAGTGTTTAGTGATAACAAGACTACTTCAGCTACCAAAAGAATCAGATTTTGAATCCACCATTCTATATGCATCTGTATGTGTTTATATGTATATATATACACCAAACTTTATCCTACCGGTTTACCACGACAGAGGTTCAACCATTCATATAGTTTATTGCCAGAAAGCTTGTAGTGTCTATACACATGATGAAAGGGTTACGTAAACAGAACCACAACCAACCCCTGCAAGTTCCATTTTCCTTTTTCCTTCATCCGCCTGCAACCCTTTTTTTTACTTCTTCAGTGAGCAAGAACTACTTATGACCTGTAACAGCGGTAAAGTGGTGAGATTGATAACATTTGCAAGTATTGAAACTAAAACTTGCAGCTAATGTACCAAAGCTTACCTCTAGAATGCTAAAAACAAATAATTGCAAAGCTTAAACAGGAAGCCTGCCAATACTCTGAGTAGCTTTTACGTTTTTATCCTTAGTTTCTTATTTTCCTTTTCAGCAGTCTTCAAGAATTACTAACTGAAACCCAACAAATAACACCAATGTAGTGTATGTAAGCGAGTATCATCTCCAATCCAATTTAAACCCAAAAAAATACATCCAAAAAGCTTACGTTGATCAATTTTTCACCCCGTTGTTTGATCAGAACCACTACTTTGCATATACTGAGGAGTCTGGACAATGATACGTTGTTGTGTTGGAGCTGAAGCTGAAGGATATGGAGATTGAATAGCAGACATAGGTGAAGTGCCACCAAGCTGCAGAACATGACTTCCTGGATGAGAATAACCCTGAACTGCTGTATAACCATGACCACCGGGAATACTCTGACTCAATTGCCCGTATTGATACCCTGGTGAGTTAACTGCCCCAGGTACTCCATACACCTGAATGTACTGTTGACCCATGTAAGGACCATAAAATCCCTACAACACCATGAAGAGAAGACATGATTTTATAACTAAACAGTTCAAAATGCATAAAGAAAGTAAGGACTGCAGCAGTTTCAGACGCCTACCTGAGATTGTGAGTACATGTAGTCAGGTCCATATGGTGTAACCCTGAGAGAACACAAAATGGAACAACTAATATTAGACACAGATGAGTAAGTTTTTGCTAGACACTCTTTAAAAGAATATATATAAGACAAGTAGCAATTATACATCAATGTTTATACTATAAAGGGAAGTTGCTAAGCTAGGAGAAATGGCCTAAAGTGTCTACTCCATAATGTCCGTTGGAAAAATTAGATCATTTCGGCCCTATCAAAGTCGAAAAACATGTCATGACCTTGCCTGTCCAAAAAATAATTGAGTTCGGCCACATATCCTCTGCGATTATATTTTTGTATTCCTGCAAGTTACCAATCACAACATGTCACATCATAGTGCTACACTCAAGACACTAAGTGGTAGAAGATAACTATTCTACGCTTAGCTCGTCGAATATCTAAGTGATTGTCCATGCTGTGATCGGTAAATGCTACTTGACCAAAGTGACTGAACATATTCAACCTTTGTGAGATAGACTACCAATTAGACATTAGAACTGATACGCTTATCATAGTATGTCTGTTATAGCAGATTTACAATAGAACTTAAAATTGCGCAACTCACCCATAAGGGTACACCACTCCTTGTTGGTAGTTATAAGCAGGTGATAGCTGATGCGGATGGCTTCCAAATAGTGAACCGCGAGGACTCTGCACATTTCCAATATATGGGGGAGCAGGTCTTATCCGCCCTAACCAAACAAAATAAACAATGCAATAAATTAATGGTTTACACAGTGACAATCCATCGAAAAAAAACAGAATATTTCACCAACATTATAAAGGTTAAGTAATGAGACGAAAAGGAATAGATGAATACTGAAGCAAGACTGACCAGGAAAGCTGGGTATCATGGCATATTGCATAGGGACCCTAGGTCTCCCAAGAGAAGCGAGATTACAATTGGCGCGTCTGCCATCTATAATAGGTGTTGGGTCGACACAGGCTCTCCTAGCAGCCTCTGGATCTCGAAAAGTCACCTAAATCCACCATACAAATCATAAACATAGTAGTGAGTCATACTACAATCATGAACATATAAACAAACAGATATCTAAATCAAACGAATGAAAAGGACGTCCTATGGTTAGCAAAGATGGCTAGAAGTTTCATCAAAACCAGCATTTTTCGAATTCAACATCTATTTGTTTATTCAAAGAACTAGGAATCCTAAAGTCAAACAGATCATTTACCAAAAGTGTCACTATAGTTATAACTCTCAAACCAACATTTTGGTATCTAATAATTTCTAAGCATAAAATGGACGCAGAGGATGTTGTTCATTAGAAGCAGCCAAGAATAAACCAACTTGAGATATAGAAACATTAAAAGCATGAACAAAAAAAATTAGGATACTCACAAAGCCGTAACCTTTGGATCGACCAGTGTTCTTATCAGTAATAACGACGGCCTCAAGGATATCACCATATTGTTCGAAATGCCGACGAAGAGTCTCACTTTGAGTCTCCCACGCAAGGCCACCAACAAAGACTTTAGTAAAGGTTGTATCACCAAAAGGAGAGTTCAAGTAATGAAACCCAGAGCCAGGAATCGAATGATACGCCATGATTAGAACCAAAAGACAGAAACTTTTTACAATAGAAGACAACAAAAGACCCCTATAACTAGACCCAGTAAACCCTAGACAAAGTTTTGAGTGGTGGTTAAGATGAAGAAAACAGAACAAATCGAATTTGGAAAAGAGGAGATTCTAGGGTTTACCAGGGTATGCGAAGAGAAGAGGGAGAGAAACAGGAAAAGAAGAGAGATCGGACCCAACGAAACCTAATAAAGGATCATACTTGACAAGTAATGATCATGACAGAGAACAAAAAAAAAATAAAGAGATAAAATTTCCCGGGAAAAAAAACAGAACAATAAAAAAAAAGTTGGGGGAAAAGGGTTTTAAAAACTTTGGAAGATGGGCCACGGAAAGAAGAAGAGAAGAGTCTGTGCCGGGGTTAGGTACACAAGGATGGGTCGAGACTCGAGAGAGACGATTCACAGACGAATTAGAATCATCAAAGCGTTAGGGGAAATGGGAAAAGAGGGTCAGAATTAGAGTGATTTTAGGGATTTAGATAGAAAAGAAAAGAGTGGGGGAATTTTAACATTGATGATGATGATGATGAAGAAGTTGGTGATGACGAAGACGATGATGCGTGATTATTTGATTCATGAATTGTTCGAGAGAGAGAGAGAGAGAGAAATTGTAAAAAAGAGTTTGTTCTTCTTCTTCGCCCCCCCCCCCCCCATACTAATGGGTCCCGCTCAAAATCGTATTAATAATACTAATTATCGTTTTAATTTAATAATCAACACTGTAAGCCTGTAACTAAAGGTTAACACTTAACAGAGAGAATTTGAGAAACAAACATCAGTGTGTAATGGAGTTTAACCAATGCGTCTTCTTAACGATCACGATCTCCATCTTTGATTACAAGATAAGACGGGAGAAACTTGGGAAGAATCAACGCGGCCACTAGACACAAAACTACCAAAACCACCACTGACAAGCTTGAGTAAGGTATGCCTAAGAGCTGTTCTTCACAAACTGTTACCAACGAAAGAAGAGAGTTTACAGATTTCAAAATATGCATTTTCATTCACTGCAACTTCAATGTAGTGAAAATAATTGATGATAGCAAGTGAAAAGAAAGAAGCTTGCCTATGTTGTAAATGACGAAGGATCGTTCTTTGAAATTTGGTATAGCCACGATTCCTTCAGGTTCAACCGTCACCAAAACATACAATCCGTCCTAAATCAGAAACAAAAATGACTCAAGGTTCTTATCTCATCAACGTTTCAAAGTTGTAGGAAATCATTTGAAGATGATGACCAATACCTTGTTATAAACTTCTTCAAGACTCTCGGTTTTGAAGATCAGTTTCTCAGTGTTGAGTAATCTCCTCATCTGGTTCAGCTTCAAACCAACCTCACCATTCTTCAGTAATTGCAGCGAAAATAGAGCCGGTATCTGTTATAATCATCAAAGCAAAAAAATCAGCTTATTCAACAAGGACAACAAGAAAAGTTGGAAACAATATAAAAAGCAAGAACAAGCAAGATAACAAACAAAAAATTTGACATACAGAAGCTGGGTACGATATCTTGACTTCATACCAAGAATTTGACTTAAGCCCTTCCAATTTGTAAACTCGAGAACCAGACTGCAATGGCAGTGTCTCCTTCCATAGTTCCTTCCCAGCATATAAAGTTTTCCCATCAAACCTAAGAGACACATCCCCTAATCACATCATGTCCCATTGTACCCAATAAAGAATCCAAATAGGGAAAATAATGTGAAAGACGATTACGCACACTTACAGTCTCTCATGGCTGTAACAAGGCACCATATTTATGAAGACGATTACACAGATAAGCAAGCAGCATCCTCTATCACGTAACACTAGCATCCTATAAACTCATGAGAAACAAATCCCAAAGTAATCTTTACAGTTTTGTTCTCTCAGCGACACGAAAAGAAGGATTAATCAATCTAAATCGAATCGACTTACCCGTGAGCAGACTCTCACCGGAGATGATAGATTCTCCGTGATCCTTGGATCGACGGCCTGAGGAGGAACACGATTCCGACGACTTCTATCGGAGCTTGATTTGATTCCTCCACTCGATCGAAAAGATGCGATGCTGCTTGAGATTTGGGCCTTCTATTATTAATTAATTGAGCTGAAATAACTTTATTGGGCTACGTAAGGCCCAATATACTATATATAATACACACTGTGATTGTAATTTAGCTAGTAGACAAAACAGTAACAACGGATCGTGGCCGTACACGTCAAATCTTACGAGAATCGGGTCAGAAACCGTACCACGTGGACAGATCTCCACGTCGTAATACCTACGTGGCGAGTTCTAAGAATAGTTTTTGTCCTGTCTTGGTTTTTGGTGTGTAGGGACCTCGTCAATATGGGGGCCCAAAAGGCTTCGGACAGACACACTAACTCAGAAAGTCCAAAAGAGTCAGGTAAACATGTAGGCTCCATTTATAAAACCAAATTGGCAATTTGCCCATGTTGCTTCCTTCCCCTACTTAAATAAATAGTTAAATCTATTCAATCAACTCACCTTTATAATTTACTGTTATCTTACGTCGTCAATAAATTTCACCTTTAGTTCTAACAAATAATAATATACTAAATTTTAATCCGCGGTGTATAATTTTTTAAAAAATAATAATATTTTAATTTTTTTGTTTTTTATATTTAATTTGTTTTGTTTAATTAAATAATAATTTTGTTTGGATTGTCAATTATTAGAACAATAATAGAGGAAATAAATACATAAATATGTAATTTATTAGCTATTGTCGGATTAAGTCACAATTTTACCAATGATTTAATTGTTTTACAAAATTTTAGTTAAATACCCTGATTTAATATGTCTAATATTCTTATATTAGTGGTATTGACCAAATAATTAAAGGAAGATTTAACCCGTGTTTCAAAACCAGATAATTTAATGATCCGTGTTTCTAACCGAATTTTTAAATTTAAGAGATCAGACAGTCTCTAAAGATCTATTAAAATAGGTTTGGAGATTTTTATGGGATTAAAAATTTAATGTGTAGAGTTGTTTTTGGAAAAATCGAAGTGTATAGATGTTGTCAAGCTATTCATGGCAATAAATGTATTAAATTATGTCGATTTAAATAGTTATATTAAATGAGTTTCCAGGAATTGTTATTTTAGGAAAATAGTTAGAGGTTAATGTTGTAAATAAACAAATTAAATAACCAAAACTTCAAGGGTAAAACACAAAATGTACTTCAAAAATAATAATATAGGTGTATAAACTATAAACCAACATATTCAATAAAACACTTCTTTCGTTTGATTGCTTAAAATAGTTTATAACTTCACTTCGCATCCCCTATATAGTAAAACAGAAGTACATAACCTTTTTTGGTGGACTATATAATTTTTATAAGTTGGTTACAAAATGGGTTATAAATTAAATATAGGTTGGTTACAAATAAATGTTATAGATTAATATTAATTGGTCAATCTGTGGACTATATGAATACAATTAAGAATATCCCAAAGAATCTTCTTAAAGAGAATATTCCAATGATTTATACAATTTCCTAAATAAAATCTTTAGTATTCAATGTATTGTTACAAAATATATACTGTTAGACATAAAAATATACTCTTAGGCGTAAAAATGAATAAAATCTTGGCAATTTATCACACTTGATCGTGATTTCTGAGATCTTATTGTGCAGTTGAAAATAAAATCTTACCTAAGCACGGCTCATATTAAAAAACTTTCACCAAACATGTTCAAAAATTAAAATAGAAACAAATAACAAACATAAACATTTCTCATACATAAAATTACAAAATTAACAATATAACACTTACAAATATATGTTTTTTCATGTCACCATATTTAGCATATGATTTTATTGCATAATGTTTTATCCAAAAAAACTTTTAAAAACAATCATATAAATTATATTTTATTCTAAAATTATAATATAAATAAAAGGAATTTCAATCCGTGTTCTAGCCCGGATCCTAATCTAGTTAATATGTATAATGTAAAGTTATAAACTGAGAAGGCTTGTTCACATTCCAAATGACTGTAGAAACTAGTAGGCATGGGTATAAAATCCGAATCCGAAAATCCGAATCGTATCCAAACCGAAATAAGCGGATTAAAACCGAAGCGATATTAAGGAAATAACCAATCGGTTTTTGGCTTTCATTATTTTGGATATCGGATATTATCCGATCCGAACCGATATCCAATAGATATCCGAATATAACCGAACATATAAAAAATAGTTGATATTCCGATAAATATGCCTCGCATCTTTTATGTATTTGTATGGTTCTGTGAGAACTTTGTCATTTACTTAATTTCTATATTCTTTTTTTAATACTCTATTAGTATGGTTATTTGGGTACAATAAGATTAAAAACTATTCGGATAAAACATTGTCCAATAACTTTTGGTTTGATTTTGATTATCGACAATTATACCCGAACCGATCCAAAATTTGAATTATCCGAACCGAAACCGATCTGAATTTTATAAATACCCAAATGGATGTTATAGTCAATATCCAAAAAAACCAAAATTCGAAAAATCCGAACCGAATCCGATCCAATATCCAAACCTCCCTGCCTAGAAACTAGAAACAAATGAAAGAGGCAATTAATTTTGACAAAACACTTTGGTTTTGTTTTCTTCTTCGGGCTTTATAAATAAAATAATTAAAAAAAAATTGGTGGATGGGGGTGGTGGTAGATCACAAGTTGCCAAAGATGTGAGAATGGGATTGGGCATTATCGAAAAAGTTGACCCGTAATTTCTGATTGATCACAACTGCTTTTGAATTATTTTTCTATAAAAAATAATAGTGTGGAATCTGGAGACCACTAATTATAATTGATTTTTACTAGCTCCTGTTAACTTGTGACCATCATTACGTTGGTTAAAATTTATTATTATACACAAATTAATTTTATAGTAACATAGGTATATTTGGGAAACCAAGTAAGTTCTCCAGATTGATAGGAGCAATATAATACAGATTTTTCATCCTATTTATTTAGTTGTCTATCAGTCTATAGAGAATAAAAATGTCAAGTCAAAGTCGTAAGAGTTAAATAATCCTTTTTATATACTATAATACACCTTCATATATCGCTTTATAATACATAGAAAAATCAGAAGAGACTACACCACAAAAACAACAATGGACAGGGATATGACCATATAATTATTGATCCATAGAATAAATTGAAAGAGTTCTAGCTTAGATTAACGGCACTAACACAAACTATTAAACTACATATCATATAGTATATTTAGCTAATATACATCGTTGGAGTAATTCATATCATACAAATGCATGATTGCTAACAAATAAAACTAAAAAGAAAATAATGTAAAAGTTTTCGGAATAAATATAGAAAATAAAATAAGATAGGGGTATTTCTGTTTTCATCCACTTGACCATATATTTATTTATTTTGCCAAATTTGTATTTTTCTTCTTTGTGCCAAACAAATTTATTACACCAATTCACTTGAATAAAGGGAAATTAGTATTTCTTCTTGTACAAAGCAAAGGAGCGGACATGTTAGATTCCGTGCGACAAACCAAAAAGTATGATTTGATTGACAATTTGATATAAAGAGCTCGATTAGACTTGTTGATTGTTTTTTATGTAAAGCTTTTTACATCCATAATCAACTGCCAATAAATAAACATTTCAAGTATAATACTAGTAAACTTGGTCCTGATGATGGTAGTCAGCCAATTGATTTGGTAAGTCTTTCGGAGAAAAATATAAAATATATCCAGATTCGGAGTTAAAAAGTCGTTACAATACCCGTTTTTATTTAGTCCAAAAAAGCCACATATAGTAAATTCTTTTTTTTTTTTTTTTTTTTTTTGTGTGTGTGTGTGTGTGCACCAATTCTAATACTATTTAGTTTAAACTGCTAGCATAATTAAGAAAATGTACAATTTTATCTTCAAAAGACACGGTACGTGTAGACTAGATACATAACTTTTCTAAAGTGTAAACTACTGGAATGACGTTACCATCTCATACATATACCCAAAAAAAAAAGCTATATATGGGCATCCCGTAAATCTTAAGCATCCCAATTTGTTGTCTGGATTATTATTTTTTTGGTTAAAGAGGGCAATATATCTAATATCCCCGACGTTTCCTTATTTTTATAATCATGTCCGACCTCACAAGACTATACTTGGATTATCTCTCCGAACAAGCAGTATCCTTTTGAGATGTTTACATCGCTGACAAACAAGAAATGATATTTTGATCGATGTGTGTTTGTCCGAATAATTATTACTGATTTATTCCATGTTTGGTGACATTATAAAACTCTTACGGGTACTAAGAAAAGCTTAAGTTATCTCTTATGACACATGTGCGGTAAATTTTAGTAAGTTTTAATATTGAATTCCACGTGACAATAACTGGACGTATCGGTTCAGTAATACATATCTTAAATTACTAATTAGAGAAAAACTGGTTCATCCGTCTTAGACTAGTAGCGTCTACGAAAACTTAGGGCAGTCGCATATTTATAGACTTGCATGATGTGCTTACTGCTTAATTTGGCGTGTAGCTCTCGGTAGGGATTATATTATATATATGCACTGAACACCTCCCGCTTATTTTCTAAGTTTCTCGGATGATAGCACATGTACATTTCGTTTTCAATTTACATATGAGATAATAATAATAAAATACAAATTATATTGGACCAGCTTATATTTTTCGATAGTTGTAACACGCAAACAAAAGTTCACGTACGTATTTTGCTTTTGAGATAACTAGAAATACGGGCAAAAGAAGCGAAAGTAAGTTAGATAGATTCGGGAGGAGGAGTACTGCGATTGGATAAGGTATTGACCAAGTACCGATGATTCCGACCACCTCCACGTGGTCACGCAGCTTGCCTTTCACTTTCATGCTCTGACATTTTGACCGCACGTGACTTTTGTCTGTGCACGTGCGAACCAAACTAACGTGTGCGGTTCAAGGACATTGCACCGAGCCCTGACTCGCCAGGTTGCGCCGATGAAAACGACGGTCCGCGGGTCCCGCATGCCATGAAGATGGACGGTTTGATCCGATCCGTTTCCTGCTTTCCTACTGAGGATCGGGTCCCACACATGGTTCAGGCCACATGCCTCCACGTTGAAGGAGCTTAGGTGTTACTATATGGGTGCAGTTAAAAATTATGACAACCAGTCACGGTCCGATGTGAGGTCATGCATTAATGGGTCGGATCGAGTTAATTAGCCAGTTCAATACATTAATATATGCAATAATTTGGATGGGTTGATGCAATTGGTAAGTGTTTTAGGGTTATCCATTTTTTTTGTAAAAATTAAACTACGAAAGACGATATTCATTTTTATATAAAAACGTATAAATGATTTCTATATATAAAAAAGATCTGTGTCAAAGTGGGTTTTTCTGTTTTTATTTTTGTATGTTGTTATATTCATGTTAGAGAAAGTGTAGATCAGATTAATACTACACATCTATCTTAACATTTTCTGAGTACATTTTTGTGACATCCTTTCTTATTTCTGTATCCATATAAATCCCAACTAAATTCTCTACAATCTTTACAACCAAACATGATGATTTCATTATTTAATAATATTAATTTCTTAAAATCTATCTACCTAATTTAAAGCAATATGTTAGATTAAAATATAATTTTCCTTTCACTTTTATTTAATCTTATGTTTAATTATTTAAATTACTATTTAATATATTAAGTTAATAAAATTTTAGATTTTTTTAGTATATGATGTGATTTGAATTTTTATAAACGGATATATATTTTTAAAATTGTTTTAAAATTTTTGTAACCAAACAAGTATATTCGGATATAGATTATTTCACATCTGAGTTATTTTAATATATAATGAATATCTATCTTAACCTTTTTATTAATTATTGTGAGAACACATATATAAAAATGTAACAATTATATTAAAACTCAAAAAAATTTGATCTATTTATAATATATTCAAAAGTTTTTTTAAAAAAATTATCCCGTGGTGTATAACAGGGTCAAACCTAATGTATAAGTTAAAAAAGAGGAGTACTAATCAATTATTTTTGAAAATGCTAATACTCCTCCTATCATCTAATTTGACATTGTGATAATTATTAACTAGTCTTTCACATTAATGGATCATTTAACTTTCTCCAAACGTATCATTAGAAAGGGTCCACTCCGTCTTACGATATTTAAAGGAATGAATATATAGATCTCATTATGATAAAAGGGACATTATATTATCTAGATTGATTGTGCTTTGTTATGCGGCTTATGCTCTCTTCCATGACAATAAAAGTGGATATAAATAAATATCAGATGTAACAAGTGGGAAACTTTAGAAAGAACATCGATTCTTTGATATCTAATTAGCTCGGGTTCAAGCTCAACTATAGATAGTTTAGTAATAGCAAACAAACAAACACACACACAAATAAATTGGCTGGAGTTGGAAATAAATTAATAATTAATAATCAATCAATAAAGCAAAGGTTAATCAATAATTGTTCTGCAACGCTTAAAAGTGACTAATCCTCTCTTTTTTATTACTAAAGATTGTTCCTATCCGTTTGTTTTAGTGAAGAACGTGGGTTCGCCTTTATTGTAGTATATTTGCTAACCATATACAATACTATAAGATAAGGACCCGTATTTACTAATTATGTTTCGTTATTTAATTCGAATTTCCATTTAATTACAAGATTAGTTGACAAAGTATATATATAAACTATTTGAATATGCAACTAGCTAGTAAGGATGATGCAACTTGTTACTAAATTTTAGAATACTGTACAAAGAAGCTTCAGTACATTAAAATTTAAGAGAAGACGAAATAGTATTTGTCAGTTTCCTTTATACGAAAAACGTTTTAGTGACTAAGAACATAAAAAAATCAGTAACATGATCAGTAATATTTAGTAGATAATTTTCGTTTCAACATAAATTTCACGCGCTTTAAAGGGATGCTAGATTTTTTTTTTTTTGACAATCAAAGGGATGCTAGATTTATATACATTAAAACCTCTATAAATTAATAAGGTCGGGACCACGATATTTTATTAATTTATAGAGGTTTTAATTTATCGATAAATTAATAATTATTAATTTATCGATAAATTAATATTGATTTCCATTTTCATAGTTTTGAATATTTTCGACTAAAAATAAGATATTTTTGTTATAATTCACATTTTTACATTTCTTAATTTTCTAATTTTGGCTATCGTAATATGATTGATGTCAATTGTTTACTAGATTATCAAAGTGAAAATGATAAATGTTTAAAAGTTCATAGTTTAGAAGAAATTGTTGTTACTATTCTTCATGATGAAGTCAAAGAAGATATTACAGTATCTTTATAACCAATTACACGTAAAACTATCGCTTATAAGATGCTCTACAATTGTTGGATACAATTTGAGAAAACAACACAAAAGTTTTTGATGCAATGAAAAAAATTATAGAAGAGTTCCAACAAGAATGCAAATTCAAGAATAGGCAAACATATATTTTACTAAATTTTCTTGGCTATATATATATATATATATATATAGTTTATATCATTATTAATTTATAATATTGATGAGACTATATTTTTACATAGGATTTCAAAAAAAAGTATTAGCTTATCATTTTATCAAATTATGTCATTTTTTATACCATCCCAATTCAGAACTGGAAAAATTTATTAATTTATAATAAATATTAATTTATAGAATATTAATTTATAGAGATTGTACTGTAGTATATCTTTGTACCCAACCAACTTCTACTTGAAATTTTTTCAACATGATACGTTTTCGTTTTTTTTTTGTTTTTTTAAACTAACAATACGTTTTCACTATCTTTTGATTCTCTTCTAAATAATTTCCCACAAAATTCAAAACTTATTCTCAAAAATTTTATTCTTTTATTATATCCGATTGGAGCCAAAGAAATCAAAAACCTGTGACGAACCCCTAGTTTTGTTTGGGATCTTATGTAAGGATAGCCACTTACACACAAACTTTTTTGTCGGCTTGTGTGAATTATGTATTAATAAACTTCAAAAAAAACATGAGTATTATTCATAATAATAATTGTTATTATGATTAAATTAATTGATATAATAATAAAAGGGACTGTTTCTCCGCTAAATTCTCGGTGTATGTCTTTGCTTTTACTTTCCTCGTTCAAGGAGAGGACCAACAATTTATTGCAGAGTCGCACATGAATCTCAAGCTTCTCTCTCCTTTTTTTCTCCAGAGCACATCAGAGTCACTAAATTACGACTCGTATGCAAGAAGAAACTGCTTCTTCCTCTTGCCCTAAATCAACTAGGGTTTCCTCTTACCTTTCCTGAGACTACTAAAAGAGATCATTTAACATAAGTCACCTTTTTTTTCTTTCTTTATCTTTTGCTTAGTCTTTAGTTTAGTTCTGTTCTTGGTCTGTTTCTATATTTTGTCGGCTTGCGTAACCGATCACACCTTAATGCTTTAGCTATTGGTTCCTCAAAATCCTGAGTTTTGACTTCTCGATCTGAGTTTTTCTTGTTTCTCTCTTCACCTCCGCAATATATGAGCGAGAAGGATCAAGAATCAAGCATCAAGAAATTGATTTGAGCTGGCGAATAAGCAGTGGTGGGAGAGAGAATTAGTAGATGCGCCGGCGATGGAAGGCGGCTACGAGCAAGGCGGTGGAGCTTCTAGATACTTTCATAACCTCTTCAGACCGGAGATTCACCACCAGCACCTTCAACCGCAGGGTGGAATCAATCTTATCGACCAGCATCATCATCATCAGCAACAACAGCAGCAACAACAGCAACAGCAACCGTCGGATGATTCAAGAGAATCTGAACACTCAAACAAGGATCATCATCAACAGGGTCGACCCGATTCAGACCCGAACACATCAAGCTCAACACCAGGGAAACGGCCACGTGGACGTCCGCCGGGATCTAAGAACAAAGCAAAGCCACCGATCATAGTAACCCGCGACAGCCCCAACGCGCTTAGATCTCACGTCCTTGAAGTATCTCCCGGAGCTGACATAGTTGAGAGTGTTTCAACTTACGCTAGGCGGAGAGGGAGAGGCGTCTCCGTTTTAGGAGGGAATGGCACCGTTTCTAACGTCACTCTCCGTCAGCCAGTCACTCCCGGAAACGGTGGTGGTGTGTCCGGAGGAGGAGGAGTTGTGACTTTACATGGAAGGTTTGAGATTCTTTCACTAACGGGGACTGTTTTGCCACCTCCTGCGCCGCCTGGTGCAGGTGGTTTGTCAATATTTCTAGCCGGTGGGCAAGGTCAGGTTGTTGGAGGAAGCGTGGTGGCTCCGCTTATTACATCAGCTCCAGTTATACTAATGGCTGCTTCGTTCTCAAATGCGGTTTTTGAGAGACTACCAATGGAAGAGGAAGAAGAAGAAGGTGCTGGTGCTGGTGCGGGCGGAGGAGGAGGAGGAGGACCACCGCAGATGCAGCAAGCTCCATCAGCGTCGCCGCCGTCAGGAGTGACCGGTCAGGGACAGTTAGGAGGTAATGTGGGTGGTTATGGGTTTTCTGGTGATCCTCATTTGCTTGGATGGGGAGCTGGAACACCTTCAAGACCACCTTTTTAATCGAATTTTAAATGTCCGGAAATTTATGTGTTTTTATCAACTTGTGGAGTCGTCTTTCTCTTTTGGGATCTTTGGTGTTTAATGTTTAGCAGCTGATATGCATATTTGATTTCTCCTATTTTTCTTTTCTTCTCATCTTTGATAGATGTTAGAGAAATGCATATTTTTGTTGCTCGTGCTATTAGTAAAACTTCTCCATATCATGTATGCCTTTCTTTTATTCATTGCTAGGGTTTCGTGCTGCAGTATACCCTATTAGTGTTATTATAATTAGCTCGATTTGATAGATGTATAGGTCTATTTATTAATGAGTTCATTATTCTTTAAGTTTTTTTTTTTAGCTTCACGACGTATTCTTGATGATGAAGTATATCTGTGGGTACATCTCGGAAGTTGCACTATATATATATATATATACTGTGCCGGTCAGGTGAAATCCGAGACCCAATACGGAAAAAAATTAGGATTTATATATTTTTTTAAAAAATAATAAAGTATTAAAAGCTGATATTTGTTTTGCTAATTATATGGAGCGGTCAAAAAAAATTATATATTAACTTCTAAAATTTTGGGATTTTTTGGTAATTATGGTGACATTTTTGCTAATTTTAAAACCTATTTATTAATTATGGGATATTTTTCAAATTAGGAGTCTTTTAACTAATTTTTGGATTTTTTGGAAGCCTATTATTGGACATTTTTCAAATTATGAGGCATTTTTACTAATTTTTTGGGGGGGGGGGGGTTTGACTTTTGAGACCTTATTAGTTTTTAGAAAACCTCTAAAATGGGCTTCGATTGAGGCCCCATACGAATGTTTTATTAGAAATGGTGAAGGGCCGAGCTTATATATATTGGTTTATTCTACAATACGTTTCCATGATCATATACTCTAATATAGTTTTGATGTTAATAACGTTTAGGACGCAAATATTTCCCATAACATTCATTATAACTTTTGTTCACAACTTCAATGTAATACTATATAACTATGAGGTCAAAACTTTAAACTTAGTGTACATATTCATTAAAATGTTTAGTGCATTTATCTAAATTTTGTAGTTATATATATTTGTATAGAATCTTTTAAACCGCGTATACTTAAAGATCACAACTTCAATGTAATATTTATCAATTAAATGTTAAGAATTAGCCAACACATTGATCGAAACGTAGTGTATCTAAACGGTGTAGTTAATCATTCGACTGTTTATAACGTATATTTAGCCGTTTGAACAGTTTAAATTCGATTGACTATGTGTAAATAGCTATCCAAAATCGTTTAGGGACATGACCGTGTAAGCGATCTCTCACCTTGTCTTACTATCTAGGAGAAAAAAATAACGGCAATTAGAAATATTTAGCGTTTAGAGACAGTTGTCTAAACTGTGTTATACAAATACGACATGCATGTATACTTGGGGGTAATGGCCATGTCAATATGTTTTTCATTCGACCACAAAAGTTACTTGCATTCCCTACATAAAATATTTGCATGAATGCTTCAGTTAGCTAGACCGGTCCGATCTTTTCTAAGAGAGTTGTAAAGTGTAACCTAACAACATGACCATTCAAGGCACAAGTAGCTTTAAGCAAATATTTTGTAGGTCACATATATACTGTTCATGTTACAAACGTAGTTTTTGTTTAAGATTTCGAACCTCTTGATTTTGGCTGGTATGAAGAATCTATCTCTCAAGCAAATATATTTATGGTTTCAAATATATTTATGGTTTTGTACCGGTTTATGTATTCTCATTTTCGTGTTCTTCCACTACAAAACGCGGTTATTCATATATATATATATATATAAACAAATTCATAGAAACATATATATATATATATATATTGATAGAAAAATAAGAAAATGAAATAATTTTGGAATAAGGACATGAAAAGTGCAAATTGTCTAACTAGAGATATAAATATTTAGTAATGAAGCATGCAAATTTATATTCTGCTAAAATCTAATGATATTCGTAAATTAGAATGGAATCATCATCGTACATTCCACTGAAAAATATATAAACAAATTCATAGAAACATTTTCTTTTGCAATTATGCAAAAAAAATTTGGTTATTTATTCTTTTATCTTTCGTAGCTCATTCATCTTTATTCCATTTATTCAGGCATATAATATTGCTTTGGGGGTTCTACTTGTAGCAAAGGTATTGGACCCATTTGGTTAATAAGGACAACCGTTACAGCATAGAAGTAACATGAAGTAAATGTTATTTCACGTACGTCGTCGGTTACATACAAATTAGTGAACTTGAAACATGGTAAGACTAACAAACAATGAACATGAATCATTTGTAGTGTCAGTTAAGTAAGACTCTCTGCCGCAACATAACAAAATTTGAGTTTTGATTACCAAGATATATGAAAAAGAGGAATGTTCCAATTCCCTAGGGACAAATTTATTAGCTAGGAACAAAAAAGGAAGCTTAAGCAAATTAGTAATATAACTTTTTTTTTTCACGAGATAGTTTAAATGTAAATTCAATAAATTTTTTTAAAACCCAATAAAACGAGGGATAACAAGTTAACTACTTTTAGATAACCAATACATAAATTAAAGTCCAAATTAAAAGAAAGTTGGGTTTTTAAAGCTACTTAAATGTGATGAATATATGTACAAATTGAGAATGAAATTTCAATCAAAATTATGATGATTGTTAAATGATTTATTATAACTGTTGTAAGAGTAAATTGAATGTTATTTATGTTTAATTTTTTTGGCAACTAACTTTCATGAAACAAATTGCAGATTAATTCACAAACTACAGTTCTTAGTAAACTAGTGTACGTAGTTCATAAAAATAACTATTCTACAGTTATCAGATGTTTTTTCCAGTAAAAATTGTTTTGTCTTTGCCCAAATAAATAAGTAAGATGAAACATCAAGACATATTTTTTTGTAATTTCATATGCCTTTTTTTTTTGGGGCTTGGAGCATGTAGAGAGAAAAAGCATCGTAGTTGTAGACATTATCAAATTACCATGCGGTCATGTCATGTGCCTTACATGCAATTGAGCTACACCAAGTTGAGAATAAGCATAATAACAAACTTTAATCACTGTGAACTTTTCCAAGACACACACACACACATACACAGAGACAGAACTACTAATATTTAAGTAGTGAATATGTATCATATATGTAATCAACTAATCATGTTGTTTTATCTGTAAGATGAACATTGTTTAGACCAAACCAATATATTTTTGTCTAAATTCCCCCTTGAATTGGTAGGCATTCTCATAAACCCATACCTGCACCTGAGGTGCAGATTTTTCTGATGTCTAACATTAAGACTGGACTTCACAATTTTGAACCTTAAATTTTCGTCATGATACAGATATTAAAAACAAATCATCCACTTTATTCTTATAATCTTAATCATATGTTCCCGAAAGAACAATCATTTAGCTTTTTAGATTTATGGAATTGTCAATCAGTTTTTGTTGTTGTTATTGTTATCCCTTTAATAATACTGTATGCACCACCCAAAATTGCAATTTATGACATGAAGCAGCATAGATGAACACAAATCATCTCAGGAAACTTTTTTGAAAAAGAAAAAAAAAATCAAAAGGATGAGAATCTAGAAATATATTTAGAACTAGTAGATGTGATAAGGCAATATCTATCCATACCAATATAAACACATAGATGAAAAAAGCATATCACTCCAATCTCGGATCAAAATCATCACTGTTGGCTGCATCATAAATGGCTTTAAACCTAAGATATGGAGCAGCTTCTCCTACTAATCTCAACTTTTACAAAACAGAAATCTTACAGTAAGATCAAATGTTTGTTTGCATGTTCCTAACTTCAGTCTTGAGACACAAATCACAGTTACAAAACTGCTTCAGTCGCCTACAATGTGGTTCTGAAACATGTGAATTCCTAAAATACACTAAGAACAACTGCCGAGCTTACCCTTGAAATCAATCACTGCTCAAACGGAACTCGTATGAACAACCGTCCGTGCATGCTCATGACCGCAGATGTCTTAAGCGGATCGATCCTTGCTGATAAGTCGACAATCTGGTGAAATCATACCACAATGACAGGACGGTTCTCAGGTTTGATACACAGGTCTCTTAATGGAAATATCTTGGAATATATAACAATCTTTTACCTTCTTGAAGGGTGTTATGCCCCAAGGATTGTCAAGCTGCTCTGGCTCGCCTGTTATAACCACCTTTCCCACGGGATCTGATTGAATTCGAACCTGGGAAAAGACAACTTATGTTCAAGAATTGGAATTTTGTAATGATTTACCAGTAAATACTTATTGCCGACGAAACTGTGTACTGAGATTATGAAACCAACGGTAAAAACTACCAAATATCTATGCTGCTTCATATCAATATCGTCGGAAAAAACAGTCAAACAGAACTGCTTCGGTAACCTAACAAATCTCTTTGTGCTTACTGTGTATTGCCACAGTAATATGCATTCATACAAATTTCAAAGACTAAGACTTTTCAAGTAGCTTCACAGAGACAGGGTTACAAAAAAATTGCTCACCTCTTTGCGAAGAAGTCCAGGTACCAAGGCAAATATCTCAAAACAATCCTTCTGTGAATTCATGAAAAACAAAACAAAAAACAGATTTGGTAAGAATTCCTATTGGAAACAAACATCTAGTTTGCAAATTTTTGGCGTTTCCTTAGCCGTTGGCAGAAGTTACTCACTGTTTCTGTGACATTTATCTTCACCCAATCTGCAAGGGGTCCAACATCAACAACCTCAGCAACCGACCTATCACGACAAAAAAGAAACCTTAATGTCAATATACCGTAATATATTTAGGTTTAAGAAAATGCTCTGTTTTCATTCCACTACTGTACAGAGCAATTGAACGAAGAAACAAAAATTTGATATAACTATCTAAGACTTGCAAATACGCAGGAGAGAATTAGCTTTCCGTAACTGTTTGTCGGCTTCATTCGAAACAACAAGGTCCATGCTAGTTAGTGTTTTGTGTTTCTCCATTCCTGAAGAATTCGTTTAAAACAAAATGTTAAGCTACCCCGATTTACAAAAATAGCAAACGCCTTGAGAGATCTCTTTACCAATGCTTTTGAGTTTCTTATGCTTTGGGGTCGAGTTTAAGCCCTTATCCTGAAACAATATGAGAACATCATCCTGGTTCAGGACAAAAACTCTGCATAATGGAATCACAATGTACAGTAAGGTTTGAAGTGAAACCTTAACAGTAGGCGCAGTAAACTCTCCAGATCCACCAAGGCGCTGTGCATGCCAACCTTGCATAGCACGAGCTGCAGAATCTCTTCTTGCCCTGCCTGAACCAGAACCTTGATAGCTACTTGCCTACATCAAATTCCTTATATCAGGGAAGAAAAAAGACGTGGAGAAGGGAAATAAGTGAGGCCCATGAACTTTCATTTAGGATCTCAGGAACTCATATGGTAATTTACAGGGCTATGCACATGGATTTCATATGGCTTTTCATATTAGACACAAAAAGGCTACAGCTTTTATTCAGTCAGATCGCAGATAGTAGAGTTTAACAGGTTTAGCTGGTATTGCACATTCTAGAACTCCTTTCTACATTAAATAAATGCTGAAAATGACTCTTAAGCTCCCATTCCCTCAGTGTCAACAACATTTTATACGTATAATACCCCTTCCTACAATAGATTAACAAGTAGATAGTTTTCTTAAAGTTTCATGCTGCTAGATCGAGTTGATATCTTCATCCGAACTTTCCATATCAACCCAGTTTTCCTTAATTCAATAGTATCCAAAAGCATAAAAGCCACATTTTTAAGTGAAATTTTACCTCTTTTTCGCTGTTGGACGACAGAATCAATGTTGGACCAGGAAGGTTAAGCTCACCATTTTTCCTTAAATACTTTTCATACTCCAAAAGTGCCTGCAATTGAAGAAAAGATAATAATCATAATGTATGAATGCATAGTACTGTGGCAATACACAGTAAGATAGAAATAAAAGAATCACTGCATTCAAAGTGCCAAAAGAACTGGTTCAAAATAAACTGCCATTCCTAGGCAAGACAAAACACCAAACTAACTATTATAACACACCATACCAAAAAGAAGCACAAGGTGAAAATAGTCTGAAGTGGATAAGTAAACATAAAGACAGGATAAAAAAAACATGATACTTATGCATAAAAAACTCACCTTCTCATAGAAAACACGGAATGTGTAGGAGACTGTTGTGCATGTCCTGAAAAAAAGATCGTTTAACCAAATGTGGAAAAAGATAAGCATTAAAATCGGCAAAGACTAATGGAGAGTCTAAGGTAAACATCAGCCATACTTGGGAGGATGGAAGGATTCTCCAACTTGTCGCCACAGCTTAGATGTGGTGACCTACATTACCATGACAAAAAGAATTTTGAAGACCATAAGACAAATTTCAGCAAGATTCAGAAAAACATTGGATATATAATACCAACAACAATAAAATAAATCAGCTTCCCAACAACATGTCAAACATTCTTTAATATATTACCTGCATAATTAATTCCCTTAAAGTTAAACAAAATCTCATCTCTGGAAAGTCACATGGTTATATACTGTTATCATCAATTCACTTACCGATTTAATATTAGTACCTTATACAGTTCATATGTTATCCACAGCACAAGAAAATAGAATGTAGGTGAAAATCATACAAGCCAACTTAAATGAACTAGAAAGTTTAACTGACGAACTAAAAATGATATGGTTTGGGATAGTTACCACTTCATAGCCACCTAATTTAGTGACTGCTCGAAATAGCCTACATAGCATAATAAAAGATGCAGAAGTCAGGCACTGATGAACGAGCTATATGTGTTTTATTTACGAACAAAAGCAATACTTTCCAACAACTCACTTGAGAGTGTTCAGAGGTTGTCCATAAAACTTAGGAGCTTTAAAATCCAGGAAATGCTCTTTGTGAAAGGTCTCCAATTCTCTTAGAAACATCAATTGTTCTTGTGGTGTCCCTGCCTCATCAGTTCCCAGTGCCTGTAGAGAAAAGATGAACTAGTAAGAGAATAATATTTCACCAGAAAGCTCCTTTCTTTCAATAACAAAACAGTGGCATTAAATCCTGAGAACATACAAATGTAGTCTATTACCTCAGAATCACTCAGAAGCCAAGACTTGCGCTTTTTGGCAGGCTCATCTTCAGTCTTAGGACCACTCAACAAGTGCATCTTACGAGTCTTCCTTTCAGAGTGGTTAACAACTCCAACATCACCATTCATCCCATGACCATTAACCTGACCACCTCCATTAGCCAAATGAGCATCACTCTCCAGAAGGGGCTGGGGGGTTTCACTAGGGTTTTGATAGTTAGCTGTCTCCAAAGGGTCTTCCTCTGTATATTGGGTGTCAACAAGGTCAGCTTCCTCACCAAAATACACATCTTGCTCTTGCATTTCGGTATCCGCCATCTTAAAAAGCTTCGATTTTTTTTTTTGTTCTGAGAGTAGTCAGGTCACAGCGAGTCAAAGCGTCATTAAATCGAATACAAAATCATAAAACCCAAAAATAAAAAAACGTATTTTTCCGCCGCATGGAAACCATTAGTCTTATCTCTCCTTTAGAAGAATTTGGAGCAAAAACTCACTCACTCAATATATAGGTTTTCACAGCCTCAAGACTAATCAAAACAAGCTGATAAAAAAACCGAAAAGCTTCCAGAAAATAAAGAGAGCCGCATAAATATATAAAAACAAGTGCTTGCCTGTTCTGAAGCGACGGCGAAACGGGATGAGAACGAAGGACCTCCGGCGGCGGCGCGCTAGGGTTTACTGGCGGAGGAATTGAAAGCAATAGGAAGAAGAAGATACAGGGTAGAGAGAAGCAGCAGCAGGGAGAGAGAGAGAGAGAGAGAGAGAGAGAGAGAGATTAAAGGGAGATAATTTGAAAGAGGAGAAAATGGAAAAAATCTTTTGCCAATGGTGTCAAGATGAGAGAGAGATGGGATGTGATTAAACTCGAAACTGCTGAGCGACACAGAGACTTCGCAGAACTTTTTTTTTTTTTTTTACACTAAGAAAAGTAAACACTAAAGATTGTTTCTTTTTGTATTTATTATTGTTTTCAGATTTTGTTAATTATTTTTGGAAAAGTTTGATTAAAAAAAAAGAAGAAGAAATCTTGTTCCTTTATATTGTTGTTGGGACAGCTATAATAAACTCTATAAGTAAATAACGACGAAAAAAATTAAGTTAGATTCTGGCTGCAATGATTGACACACGTACAGTATATAAAGAATTATGTTAGAACTAATCCATTTTAAAATTTGTTATGCACATTTTTTTTGAAAAGTGGAACTAACTCATTCATATGTTCTGGACATTGATGAAAGATAAATATATTTTGACACAGTAATCACTTTTCAAAACACTTAAAATTGTATTAAATACATACAATAATTTTTAAAACGTTGATATTTTAAATACAAGTAAACGATATTTGGACATTGTAAACACATAATAGCTTCCAAAAACACATGATATATATTAAGTTTTATCAAAATCTTTCTCAAATTTAAAAGTTTATTTGTTTCTTTTCTAAAACTTGAAATTTTTTATTAAAAACTTTCTTAAATACGTTCTATTATATCATGTGATGATTTTTTTTTGGCAACTTGATATGTATTACTATATGTTTAATATCTATTATCTAAAATAATAAAAAAAAATTAACACATATAATAGTATTTTTTTTAAAAAAATTACTTGTGCCAAGTTTATTATTATTATTATTTTTAAAACTAATCAAAAGATTTAAATTAAATCTTTGACTAGTAAAATTTTGAACCTCTTGTATTTTTTATATTAATAATCTTTGACTAGTAAAATTTTATAGTCTTGGTCAATATAATTAATTCAAATTTGAATCTATTACCAAGTATTGAAGTATATAGTTCACAAAAAAGTTTCTTCCATATTTAAGAGATTTTCAGATAAATGCTATTATTAGGAAAATATCTTATTTGCGAAACTGTATTTTAGAAAAATTATATAAAAATAACAAAAAGCCCACATCTCTCCTTTTGGGCTTTAGGTCTAAACAGATAACCAAATTGTCTTGTAAAAAGATGGGCTCGATATGGATCCAACTAAGGTCGGCTAATTTCTGTTATTAACATAAATATTTAAGGAAAACCGCCATCTCAGTCAGTATTTTAGCAAACAATTTATATAATCAATCACCAGACGCTTAGGGTTCCGACGTTCTCGAATCTTCCCTTAGCTTCGTCTTCTTCTCCATCGGAGATTTATTTGTGTAAGCTTTCTAACCTTGTTTTGTTCACTGTTCCATTAACTCTGGTTTTGCATTCCTCCTCCTCACTCTTTTGATTCTGAAATCAGGTTTGCGTACGCGTTAATCTCGCGGTGGGTCATCGGGTTTCGTTGATTTTACATTGAATCTGCGTGGTTTTCAATCCGGATTTGTGGTGTTTCAGCTCAATTGAGGAATGGGGGAAGAGAAATCTAAGTACAGGAGCGAAGATATGGATGTAGAGGAGGAGGAGGATGATTTGAAGATGAATCGGCGAGATCGTGATCGGAGTAAGGAGCGGAAGAAGGATAAAGGTTCGGAGAAGCGCCGGGAGAAGGATAAGCGGAAGAGACGGTCTGAGAGAGTTAAGAGTAGTGATTCTGAAGATGATTGTAGAGATGATGATGATGATGATGAAGAGAGGGAGAAGCGTAAAGAGAAGGAGAGGGAGCGGAGACGGAGGGATAAGGAGAGGGCTAAGAGACGGTCTGAGCGAAGGAAGAGTAGTGAATCTGATGAGGACGATGAAGAAGATGATGAGAGGGATAATAAACGCAGATCCAAGGAGAGGGAGAGAGGACATCGAGAACATGAGAGAGATAGAGGCAAAGATCGGAAAAGGGGCAGGGATAGAGAGAGGGAGGAGAGAAAGGAGAAGGAAAGAGAAAGGGAGAAGGATAGAGAGAGAAGGGAACGGGAACGAGAAGAGCGAGAGAAGGAGAGAGTGAAAGAAAGAGAGAGGCGGGAACGGGAAGATGTAGAGAGGGATAGGAGAGAGCGTGAGAAAGAAAGGGGTAGTAGGAGGAACCGGGAAAGGGAGAGGTCACGAGAGGTTGGGAATGAAGAGAGTGATGATGATGTCAAGCGTGACTTGAAGCGTAGAAGAAGGGATAGCGGAGAACGGAAGGAGAAAGAGCGTGAAAAGAGTGTTGGTAGATCCAGCAGGCATGCAGATGGCAATGGAGATAGTCCAAAGAGAAAGAGTGTCGAGGAGGATGGTGAAAAGAAAGAGAAGAAATCCCGAGAAGAAGAACTAGAGGATGAGCAGAAGAAGTTGGATGAGGAGGTGGAAAAACGGAGGAGAAGAGTTCAGGAGTGGCAAGAATTGAAGAGAAAAAAGGAAGAAGCTGAAAGTGATAGTAAGGGTGATGCAGATGGTAAAGAGCCCAAGGCCGGTAAGGCTTGGACTCTTGAAGGAGAATCTGATGATGAAGAAGGCCATCCGGATGAAAAATCAGAAACAGAAATGGATGTTGATGGGGATACTAATCCTGAAAATGGTGGAGATGCCAAGATGGTAGACTTGGAGAATGAGACAGCTACTACTGTCCCTGAGAGTGGAGGTGACGGAGCTGCAGACGAAGAGGAGATTGATCCTTTAGATGCTTTTATGAATACTATGGTATTACCAGAGGTTGAGAAGCTTAGCAATAGTGCTCCTCCCCCAGCAGTGAATGATGGTATTTTGGATTCTAAAATGAATGGGGAAAGTGGTGACCAGCCAAAGAGAGGTTTTTATAAGGCCCTGGGTAGGATAATTCAAGGTGAAGATTCTGATTCTGATTATTCAGAACCAAAGGATGATGATGATCCAAGTTTAGATGAAGACGATGAGGAGTTCATGAAGAGAGTAAAGAAGACAAAAGCAGAGAAATTGTCCCTTGTTGACCATTCAAAAATAGAGTATGAACCTTTCCGGAAGAACTTCTATATCGAAGTGAAGGATATATCTAGGATGACACAAGAAGAAGTTAACGCTTACAGAAAGGAATTGGAGCTGAAAGTTCATGGAAAAGATGTTCCAAGACCCATTAAGTCTTGGCACCAGACTGGGCTAACCACCAAAATTTTGGATACTATGAGGAAGCTTAATTATGAAAAGCCAATGCCTATTCAAACACAAGCACTCCCTATCATCATGAGTGGTCGAGACTGCATTGGGGTTGCAAAAACCGGTTCAGGTAAAACCCTTGGTTTTGTTTTGCCAATGCTGAGGCATATCAAAGATCAGCCTCCCGTTGATGCTGGCGAAGGGCCAATTGGGCTTGTAATGGCACCTACAAGGGAGCTTGTTCAGCAGATTCACAGTGATATCAGAAAGTTTTCTAAGCCATTGGGTATAAGATGTGTACCTGTCTATGGAGGATCAGGAGTTGCCCAGCAAATTAGTGAGCTTAAGCGAGGTACTGAGATTGTTGTGTGCACTCCTGGCAGAATGATTGATATCCTTTGTACAAGCAGTGGGAAAATCACTAATCTGCGAAGGGTCACATTTTTAGTAATGGATGAAGCTGATCGTATGTTTGACATGGGTTTTGAGCCCCAAATTACTCGTATTATTCAGAACATTCGACCTGAACGTCAAACTGTGCTCTTTTCTGCCACTTTTCCTCGCCAAGTTGAATCTTTGGCACGTAAAGTTTTGAACAAGCCTGTAGAAATTCAGGTTGGTGGAAGGAGTGTTGTGAATAAAGATATAACTCAGTTAGTTGAAGTCAGACCGGAGAGTGATAGGTTCTTTAGACTTCTGGAACTTCTTGGGGAATGGTATGAGAAAGGAAAAATTCTGATCTTCGTGCAGTCGCAGGAAAAGTGTGATGCCTTGTTTAAGGATATGATTAAACAAGGTTATCCTTGTCTATCTCTTCACGGGGGTAAGGATCAGACTGATCGTGAATCAACTATATCTGATTTTAAGAGCAATGTCTGTAATTTGTTGATTGCCACAAGTGTTGCGGCTAGGGGTCTAGATGTGAAAGAGCTTGAGTTGGTTGTGAACTTTGATGCACCGAACCACTATGAAGACTATGTACATCGCGTTGGCAGGACAGGCAGGGCAGGGCGGAAAGGCTGCGCTGTGACATTTATCTCTGAGGATGATGCGAAATATGCACCAGATTTGGTCAAGGCCCTGGAACTTTCTGAGCAGCCAGTGCCTGCTGATCTGAAAGCAATTGCTGATGGTTTCATGGCGAAAGTGAAACAGGGTATTGAGCAAGCTCATGGAACTGGCTATGGTGGTAGTGGCTTTAAATTCAACGAAGAGGAGGAAGAAGTTAGGAAAGCAGCAAAGAAAGCACAAGCGAAGGAGTATGGCTTTGAGGAAGACAAGTCTGACTCAGAAGATGAGAATGATGTTGTAAGAAAGGCAGGTGGTGGTGAGATTTCACAGCAGCAGGCTACTTTTGCTCAGATAGCCGCCATTGCTGCTGCTGCGAAAGCTGCTATTCCCGTGAATGTTCCTGTGACCGCTAACCAGTTACTGCCAAATGGTGGCGGGCTTCACGCCGTGCCAGGTGTCCTTCCACTTAATACTGTTCCTAGCCATCCTAGTGATGGGGCAGGCCGTGCTGCAGCCATGGTTGCTGCCATGAATTTGCAACATAACCTAGCAAAGATTCAAGCTGATGCAATGCCTGAACACTATGAAGCAGAACTCGAAATCAATGATTTCCCACAGAATGCTCGCTGGAAGGTCACCCACAAAGAAACTTTGGGTCCAATATCAGAGTGGACTGGAGCCGCCATTACCACTAGAGGTCAGTTTTATCCGCAAGGACGAATCCCTGGATCTGGGGAACGCAAACTCTACTTGTTCATTGAAGGGCCTTCTGAAAAATCTGTTAAGACAGCAAAAGTTGAACTCAAGCGTGTTCTTGAAGACATTACAAATCAGGCCATGTCACTTCCTGGAGGAGCACAACCCGGCAGATACTCGGTGATATAATGTAAGTCGAGAATTCTAATCTAATTTACAATCATGGGTTGTAAATATAGGTTAAATGCTATGCTCAAGCCTTGCATATGTTCTTTCTTTCTTACATATTTTAATCTCAAGTTCAGACTTATGGATCTTAGTTTCTCTCTTTTAACAGGAAGGCAACCATGAGGTGCGTGATTATAAGGGATTCAAATCACTGAGAGTTTTATCAAACAAGTATTATTGGTTGGTGTTGTGAACTACAATCTCTGCACCTTTGCTAAATTTTTTTACTGTCTTGAACTTGGTGTGACATTCCTTACTTCTTTATGGTCATCAAGTATTATTGCTATTGAATAATGAATGCTTGTTGTTTCTCATCCTGGAACTCATTCGTCTTTTAATTTTATTCTCTTTTTCTTTGTCATGTTTGTACAATGGCCCCGAGGGGTTTGCTAAAGCGCATTACCGCGTGGTGGCTGTAAAAGGATCGGTAAAATCTTATTAGTATGATGCAGTTTTTTGTGTTTGGCTTTACCCGTGAATCGAACAGCACTACAGTTGTTTGTTGCATCAATCTGCCCTTTTACAGCTTTTAACATCTTTCCTGCAGGGGAAACATGAAGCTCGTGGAGAGATGACATGTAATGTTTCTGATAGACGAGGTCAAAGCTTTTGTACCTCTCCAATGGGTAAGACTTGAAGCTTATTCGGTTTTGGTGTCCGGATGCTTTGTCTATAATTCTCAGTGTCTATATCTGCTTAACCACTACTCTTAGAGAGAATAATAGTTTCTGGGATTGTCTCAAGTGACTTAAACGCTGAAGGATGCTTTCTGAGTAACGGGTAGAAAGGTGATGTTGCATTCGGTATGTAGTAAAACATCGGATCTATGTTCAAAATAGTTCTAAGTAAAAACTCTTGTATGCGATTTTATGTTTTGTCGATCAAAATTTAAAAGACTTAATGGTTTTAAAACAGTGAAATAGGTAACACAGATTTTGTATTATGTGATGATGATCTAAAAGGAAAGGTTGTGGGGTTGGCCAAAGTCATTTTGTGACCGCACCTTTATCAAACAATGAAACATATAAAGCGTAGATACGGCAATGCACAACTCTATCAATGTCTTTGTAACAATCAGCAAAACTAGAATATTGGAAATATAATCAGAAAATATTACTGGACACTTGTGTACTTTATTATTAATAAACAAGTCTTATGACTGAAAACAATGTCACAACCAACAAAATAAAACAATGTCACAACCAACAAAATGGTCATGACACATAAAGTCAAGTACAAAAACAATTCCCACAGGACTCAACATTGTCTCTATGGAGTCACTATTCGATCAAGCTACTATGGTGACATCACAAATCTTTACAGACTTTACAGATCACTCCAAAAAGTACATGACTTCGAGATTTCATTGGCTGGAAAAATAATACTTTGTTTCTAACTATTCTCTAAATTTTTATTAAGAAAATAAAGAGTGGGGGAAAATTGTTGGGTATAATTTTATCTTCTCTATTAAATAAATAAATTTCATGGTTAGTTCGACAAACCCAGTAAATCAGGAGAAGCAGAGAGAATATTCGCGAAGATATTGGATAGAGTCAACTCATATTCTACATGACAAAGTCAACAAAAGTCTACCAATCTACTAAGAGAAAAGTCACGTGACTGACTTCGTCAATAGATTGAGAATCACGTGATCGACGTTGTCACTAGACCAAGAGCTTGTGACTGACTTTATCAATAGGCCGAGAGTCTCACGACTGGCATTGTCTACATGCCAAGAATCTCGCGACTGACTTTGTCTATAGGCCGAGAATCTCGCGACTGACTTTACCAATAGGCCCGAGAATCTCACGACTGGCTTCGTCAATGGGCCGGAAGTCACATGACTGGATCTGTTAATGGACCAAGAGCCTAATGACCAACTTTACCAGTGAGTCAAGAGTCTAATGACCGACCCTATCACAGATAGTGTCGGCAAGCCCAAGCCATATCCTAAGGGATTAGGATAAAGAGATCTCTATATAAAAAGCAGAGCGGCCTCCACGAGAGGGGGGATCGAGAGCAAAAAAAGAGACCTAGAACACAAGACACACGACTCAAATCTAGAACGCGGCTAGGGATTATAGATTGATTCGTTGTTCCTTGAATTCTTGTATTTGAGCTCGAGACTTTGATCAATAAAACGACTATTCAACTTCTATTTCTTGTTTTCCGTAGTCACTAAATGAATCGATTATTTTTGCCCAAACATCAACCACAGAGAGAACCTTGGCTCTTCCCTCCTCCTGTGTGGAGAGAACATGTTTACGTATTTTTGCTATCTCAAAATGACTTGTTCCGACAACCAATAAAATTAAAAACTTTTTTGTAACGTCAAAAAATCTTTTGATAGTAATTAATGTTAAATTTCGCAATATATTTGTGGAAGTGTCTTTGACACACCATGATGTAGCCTCTGTCTTTGTAACGCCTCAACCGCCACCTTGATTAGTGAGCCCAACATCTATTCCCAGCCCGTGAACCCACTCAAATTCGATGGCCAGTTTGTTACGTCAGGGATCTTTTTCCTGTGTTTTGTCCTCACTCGCACAGTTCCGACAATCATTTCCATGAAGGTCACCCATCATAACGTTCTCTCAGGACCCTTGACCAGAAAACTAATTGCATTTTGGTGATATATGTGGCCAAATCAATTATTTTAAACCTTTCCGCAAACCAGGGTGTCACAGTCTTTTTGGGCTCCTATGGATCTATCAACAACGATTTATGTGTTTCTATTCTATCTATCTACGTTTGTTGTAAGATTGTATTTGATTAGCCTATTTTATCTATCCATTAGGTTGATGAGCTTCTACTCGTTATCTATCTTTGGGATTGAATGGGTAACAATTATGTTTGCAAAAAAAAGAAGGGTTTATAACCAACCAATCAAAATTGAGAAATTAAAAGAAAATTAATTTGACATAATTAAAGAAACAATAGAAAATTATAAGCACGGTAATATATGAAGCCCAAATAATTCAAAGATAAAAATATAAATTAAATAAAACAGTCTAAAAATACTACAATAAATTTTAAAATATAGTATTAGAAAAAAAAAAATATGTTAATCTTTTTTATGGGTCAACATATTAATCTTACATATTCCAAACTGAAAAAAGAGAAAGTATGAGAAAATTTTGTCAACATATTAATCTTACCTTTTTTTGGTTATTTTCTTACCTTCCCATTAAAAAAATAACCCAATTAAACAAAGTTGAAAGCTGTGTTTTTGAATAGATTTTTTAAATGTGAGAGGATCTATGTTTATATAGAAGTGAGTATTTACAAAATCCAGAATTAATAATTAACTGTATATTTTCTTTATTCCTTTTTTCTATTTTTTTGTAGAATTAATAATTTAAAATTAAAAATAAGTAAATAATATTATAATTTTGAATTTTATGAAATAGATATTTCCATATATATTATCTCCATATAATTATTTAAAAAACTTTGTAAACTTTGTTATCTCCATTTTGTAATCAAATTGTTTCTATTAAATATTAACTTGATTGATAACTTGACACATGTCAAAATTTTGTTAATGACTAACTTTCAAAATCCAACTTTATATAATAAGATATATTTACTTCAATGTTACCACAATTCTCACTGAAATAAAAACTTGCGAAACATACATGATACTGAAGTTGATAGCTCATCTTTTTTAATGCTTGTATGTTTTTAAGTGAGGTTTTCTATGATTTTTGTTATATATAACACGGCAATAGCATGGGCGTCTTAAAACAAAAACACTTCAAGAAATTAGAACTTGATTTCACTCACAATGTTATAAATTATTTTGATATCATAAATAACGGAATACTATATTACTTTTTTGTGGTAGTTAACTAACTAATAAAACTATAACCGGAGAGAGGCCATGCAAAACAAAGCGTGCGAGAGAACCACTACCACTCCCAAGTTTCTCATCTTCTCTTAAACATCTTTTGGATTTTACGTTTTGATACTCTGTTTCTTAGCTTGAGAGAAGAACACGATCGATCTTTATTCCCTTTCGATTTCTCCAATTGTTTCAATTCCGTAAGTTATAATCATCATCATCAATCATCGTTTCTTTCTCTAAAGATTGAAAACACGATTCGAATGCTTTTTCGTAATTTGATTTCTGTTAAAAGCATTTTGTTTTGGTATTTAGTATCATCAGATCACAAGCGACGATCGATAACAATGAGGCTGTTGGATCTGTTCATAACCTCGTCGATACCAGTTGCAAAGATTCTGATGATAACAGGAATCGGATTTTACTTGGCTATGGATCGAGTTAACATTCTCAATCAAGATGCTAGAAAACATCTCAACAACGTCAGTTTTTTTATTATTTATTCGTCACGACATCGAAACGATTATGAGAGGTCTCTTCTGAGTTTCTTTTTTACGTAACAGATAGTTTTCTATGTGTTTAGTCCTTCACTTGTTGCAAGCAGTTTGGCTTCTACTATTACGTACGAAAGCATGGTGAAAATGTAAGTTCTTGATTCAGAGAATTGATCTTTCTTTTCTGCTTAGTGCTAACAATGACATGTGAATCTTGAAATCTTTAGTTTTTGATGGGGCATGCACTTTCAGGTGGTTTATGCCAATCAATGTGTTGTTAACATTCATCATTGGTTCGTTTCTTGGTTGGATTGTTATCAAAATCACTAAACCTCCTTCGCATCTTCGTGGCATCATTGTTGGTTGCTGTGCTGCTGGTAACTTTAATGTCATCCTACTAAACTTGTTTCATATACATGAATTTATCTAATCAATCAGTGATGGAACTGTACAAATCCAACAGGGAATTTGGGAAACATGCCACTCATTATCATCCCAGCTATATGTAATGAAAAGGGAAGCCCTTTTGGAGATTCAGAGAGTTGTGAGAAATATGGACTTGGTTATATTGCACTCTCAATGGCGGTATGTCACCATCTTATGCTTCCCTACAAAAGGTTTATTATACTGGATGTTTTAAATGCCAATAGAAGTCAAAAAGTTCTTTTGATGTGTATCAGATTGGAGCCATTTACATATGGACTTATGTATACAATCTTATGCGGATGCTAGCACACCCAGCTGGAGAAACCGCAATAAACAGTACCTCATCTACAATGCCACTGATTTCTCCCAAAGTTGAAGTTGCGGAACAGGTGATCTCAGTCAGACCTTTTCCTTTTGTATTCTCTTGTGAGTATTTGTTGCTTCAACTTACTGAGTTTTGAGAGCCATGTATATGTGACAAGGTTGGGACATGGAGCAAGGTCAAGCAAAGAGTGTGTTCTGCAGCAGAGAGAATCAATCTACGAACAATATTTGCTCCTTCAACTATTGCAGCGGTTTGTTTCAATGTTCCCTTGATTCAAAAGAGTACTATCTTCTGTATGTATATACTATTGTGAGTATTCAAAAGAGCAACTAATCCGCCTTCTCTTTAGCTTGTCGCGCTTGCAGTTGGGTTAAATCCTATACTAAGGAAGCTACTAGTTGGCAACACAGCTCCACTCAGAGTGATTGAGGACTCAGTATCTTTATTGGGGTATTCTACAACATATTAATTTCTTACTCGTCTGTCATAATCAATGCTTACTTGAGTAGCTTAATTTCTTGAAGGGATGGTGCAATTCCTCTTCTGACTCTGGTTGTAGGAGGAAACCTTCTCAAAGGTAAATAAAAAAGAGTCATAGCGGCAAAAACTTATTTTCAAAAGACAAAACCTTATATCTTTGCTCTCTTTCAATTATCACAGGTCTGAGAGGTTCAGGAATGCAAAAGTCAGTTATCTTAGGGGTGGTGGTTGTGCGTTACCTTTTACTGCCAATATTAGGTGTTTTAATAGTACAAGGAGCTCACCACTTTGGTTTGGTTACATCTGAACCGCTCTACCAGTTTATTCTTCTGCTTCAGTATGTCGTTCCACCCGCAATGAATCTTGGTTCGTTCTTCAGGCTCAAAAGTTACTACAAAAACACGCATACTGTCTTTCTCATAGACTCACTCACTCTTGACCTTTTGGCAGGTACAATCACTCAACTATTTGGGTCAGGAGAAAGCGAATGCTCTGTGATTCTATTCTGGTCTTATGCTTTGGCTTCGGTTTCTCTCACTGTCTGGCCAACATTCTTTATGTGGCTTGTAGCCTGAACACACACACGCACACACGCACATACACAAACGGGCAACATTTGCAAAACTCGCTAATTTGAAATATTAGAGCAATTGATGTATTCTTTCATTGTTAAAAAGGTTTGGTGGGGTAATACAATTGGGAACAGAGACCCAATCAAAAGGGAATATTAAAACTTCAATCATCCTAAGAAAGCAGAAAAATGCTTGAGAGAAGCAAAGATAAAGATGGAACAAAATATCCTATTGAGAGTTCATTAAAAGAGCCTCAGAGAGAAGACTTGTCAGGTAGATCATCGAAGTAAGGATGCTCCATAGCCTTCTTAGCTGAGATTCGTTTTGCTGGCTCGTACTCCAGCATTTTCTGTGCACAAAGAAAAAAGCATATTACTATCAGCTATGGGCCTGGGTGATTGTCTGAGAGGTGTACATGTTAGACATTGGGGACTTACAGATAAGAGATCAAGTCCGGCCTCATCGAGGTTTGGAACAGCTGTGGAGAGACTCAACGGTTTCCATTGTGGGTATTCATGCCAATCCTTGAGTGTGCTCACACCAGGCCACACTTCTTCGTTTGGTGTTCCCAGCAACCTGAATTTCCACGAGAAAAAGCAAGTGAGTATGCGAACGTCATGTCTATGTGCTTAGAGAAAGGTGAAGAAGAACACAAAGACTTGCCTGAAAATACGGAGGAGCTGTTGGAGCTCAGAGTCTCCAGCAAAAATTGCTTGCTTGGTCACGAGTTCAGCTACAAATAAAAAAGAAACCAATGTAACTGTTAGTTCTTGCAGTATTCACATTGAAGTGAAAACCAATGGAACTAAAGGAGAAGAATTAGTACCAAAAATGCAGCCAACAGACCACATATCTACTGCAGTTGAGTAATGGGTTGCTCCGAGAAGGACTTCTGGAGCTCTGTACCATAGAGTTAGAATCTGTTGCAAAGTGAATCGATCATGGGAGTAGAAACATCATTAGTTACAACCCAAGACAAACTAAGACAGGATTTTAAAACACTATTATGGAAACAGGACTAATGTTATATCAAACAAAGACTTATATTATACCTCATGTGTATACTTTTTCATTGGGAGAGTGAAGGCTCTGGCTAATCCAAGATCAGCTATTTTAAGGGTCATTGTATTCCGGTCCATCAAGAGATTGTGAGGCTTAAGATCCCTGTAACGAAACCAAGAGAAAGTAAGATCACTGATCCATCTCGAAATAGGTTTTACTCAAAGGCGTTGATTGTTCTCTCAAAAGAACAAAGACAATATTGTACCTGTGCAACACTCCATGACCATGGCAAAAAGCCATGCCTTTGCATAACTGGTACATCAAGCTCTGCAATTCAAGGGACATTTAGCTTATAGGGGATTGCTTATCGCACAGAACAAGAGAGAAGGTAAAAAAAAAAATCAAAAACCTTGACAGTGTTCTGAGGAATGTTCTGTCCAGCTTGACGAAAGCTTCTGATGAATTTCTTGAGATCAGTGTCAACATACTCGAAAACAAGGTAGAGTACAGTTTTCCCTTCTTTGTTTATTCCTTGCTTAACATCCATCAACCTGGTCGAAGACGAAGAAGATACAAACTAAGATCAAAACACACAAAAGGTTCCACTTTTGACATTTTTTTAATCACAATTGAAGAACCCATTTGATCTCAAAACTAGCAAAAGAATTGAAACTAAGATATAGAAATAGAGAGTCCTGAAATGAATCTGGAGTAAACCCTAGAAATCCAAAATTGGGTCCTAAAATAACAAACCCTAGAAAGAGAGAGGAGGAAGATACAATTACAAACCTGACGATGTGGGGGTCACGAGCGAGCATGCGCAAGATGGAGATCTCGCGAAGAGTAGTGGGAGGAACGCCTTCTTCATCCTCATGGAGACGGGTCTTCTTCAAAGCAACGATCATCCCTGTTGCTTTCTCTCTCGCTCTGTACACTTTCCCGTAAGTACCTTCGCCTACTTTCTCAAGCTTCTCGAATGATTCCATCGCTGAAACTGCAGGTTTCACTCCTCCTCCTCCTCCATTGTTGTTGTTCTCCATCTCTCTCTCTCTCTCAATCAAATCGATCAAGAACTCTCAGCTTTTGTTTGGGGGAAGAAGAAGAGAGAAATGGTTATAAATAAGGAAGGAGATATTTATTATTATTATTTCCCTAAATTTTACAACGGTTATATATATATATATATATGATTATGATTATAGTTCAAAATTCAAAACCGGAGCGTCACACCCACACACACACTAATGATTTAAAAAAAAAAAAAAAAAAAAAAAAGTTTTTTAAAATGTGACATGGAAATGTCGATAATTTGTTTTCCTCATTTTTTTCATTTACTTTTCTATATTTTTTTTACAAAAAAAAAACATTAAGATGTTACGTAAACACAAAATTATGTTGTTGAAGTTGGCTAGCTTTTCTGAATCATATGTTATATTCTTCTTTAGTCTTATATGTACTTAAAACTAAATAAGAATTTCATTGATTACACTTTTATGAATTCGTTAGTAAATGTCCGACCCTGTATAACTAATATATATACTCAATTCAACTCTTCAATTTTAATTATTTTCTTAATCAGTTTGTGTTCAAGCATGCATGCCAAATTATCATTTTTTTTTAAAAACACTTAATAGTGAACATTTATAATCCAAAACCTTTTATCTCTATCCAAAGTGAACAACTTAAAAAATTACAACAAAAGTTATTACATCTGAAAAGAAAACAAAAAAAAGAAGAGAACAACAAACACGACGTGTGGGATTAGAAAGTGTTTATGCAAAGCTCATCAGAGAATTGATCACAAGAGTTTTGACTCTTGCGTTTTAATCAAACTATTGACCACCAGTTGAAGAAATAGTAGTAAGAACATCAGTCACCGAAGCCATCACACTCAGTGCTGCCTTCAATACGTCTTGAGAACATCCTGGTTTCACTATCTTCCTCACCTGACCGACCCCCAAAAATGTTAAGATTATGAATATGGCCAAGAAGATTAGAAGATAACAAAAGAAAACACACGAGAGAAAAATATTTTTACCTGGTCTAGATATTCCTGCAGCTTCTTGATACGGCCCATGTAATCTTGATCTTCAACACAGAGACTCACTGCTTTAGCGTCCGCACCAGGACCATCGTACTGAAGCGGTCCTGGGTTTCTGTACAGATCTTCCATCAAGAACTTCTGTGCATTCTGTCTCAAGAGGCTGCAAAAAAAAAACCCCCATCAACACTATAACAATTGAGAAGCTTAAAGGCAACTTTGTGAATTAGTGTGTTCATGTTCTTTGTTATAGATGGCTTACTCGTATGCTTTGCCTTTCAAATCCACCATAGCTGGATGAATTGCAGGTCTACCAATTGAAGTTAAAGTAGAACTAGCATTTTGGGACCAATGCTTCACCGTCATCATCGCCTAAAGGTTATACCAGAGATAAAGAATGGGGGAATTAGTATATAAAGAAACTTTTTAAACTGCCATATTTTAGATAGAAAAGAAGACAAAACTCAACTGTAATAGGTGCAGCACCACATTTCCACTTGTTTACAGGACTTTTCAGGTTCGTTACAGTTGCCATGTAACCATTCAGACCAGCTGCAAGGACGTGGTAACATATATGTCCAAGAACCTGCATGATTTTTCCCATTCAATAGTTAGTGTGAATATTCATCCAAAATTATTAAGTTAGTGACTTACGTAGGCATAATCACAGTCGAATTTCGATGGAAGAGATCCACGAGCTTGGTAACCAAAAAAGTGACATATGGCATTGAACTTCTTTCCCTTGTATATGCCTTCTTTCTGTCAAGTTCACAGATTCAGTTACACAGGCAATAATGTTTCTTGATGCCAATAATGACTTCAACATTTAGAAAACATGGAGCATACCAAGCGCTTGTTCATTTCAGTCTCCACAAGATACGCAAGAAGTTTCTCCGTCTCAATCTGGAGTAGAAAGCAAAAAGGGCATTTAGGATTCCTACGTTTATTTTTTTTATCATATTAGCTCGGACATTTTTATCCTCTTTATTCTTACCTGGGATAGCTGAGCAGAATCATCAGACTCAGGACGGAGAAGTAGCTGCAGCAACAAAGATTGACCATCTTGTAAGCATTCATACTCATTTGATTTGGAGAAAAACAAAGAGAAGTTTCTTGTCAAAGTATTATAACCTGTTTCTTAATGAATGGAGGAAGAAACTCAAACAAAGCAGATGACCAAGGTGAAAGCTGAGTAGATATCTTATCAGCAGCTACACCCTGCCTAAGGAGCCCGTGAATTTCCTACATCACAAAAATGTCAAACTTAGAGAAGGTATATAATAAAAAGCCCATCTTGGTGTTGGTGAAAGAAGAAAAATTGCTTCAAATGGTAAATACAGATGGCTACAACTATCAAATAATTACCTTTAACAAAGCATAGACTTCAGGAATACTCTCTATGATCCCTTCGGGAATGAGGATGACTCCATGGTTCTTGTCTGATGCAAACAAATTTATATAGCACTAGAGTCAGTGGAACATTTGGATACATGATTGCACAATCATATTTAGATATTCTTGACTTTTGTATTCAGACCTTCTACTGCTCTTGCTTGAACAGCATCACAGATCTGTTTCGCAATGTCAAAAATTGTGAGCTTCGATGCTGCAACCTCCTCACCCAATATCACCTGAGACCATTTCGTGTTTAGAAACCATGTTTAGAAAATCTGGAGACACAAGCATACCATGAAAATATATTGTCTCTGTTTGAAAACAGAAGAAAAAAAAATACTGACCATGTTTGGATGAGACTGAAGTGTACACTCAAGAGCAACATGAGAGTGCTTCCGACCCATGAGACGGATGAAATAATAATACTGTCAAAATATAAAGTAAACTTAATATCAGAATCATAAAGAATACAAGTTAGGATTGTTCACTTTGTAATAGATTACATCCTTCATCGAATTTATCTTCTTATCAGAATATAAAGATGACAAACTGCAGTTAGCCAAAATAATCCCGATCTCTTACAATATAAAATTAAACAAGAAATAGCATTTACCTTCTCTGCAGAGAGAGCATCAGTGCAGGCATTGCTAATTAGCTGTGAATTCACCTGTATGACGTAAAATATCATTAGCCAACAATAACATATAGTTTCTGTAAAGACCTACGAGGAAAACGGCAACATGTTGGCTGCAATAGCTACAAAAGTAACCGGAAGGTTAAAGTTTACATTTACCTTGCATATGGTGTCAAAACCTACGTTTGTCTCCACAAACTGATTCTTGAGATCTCCATTTGTAGTAACTGGAGCACCAACAACCTGGAATTTTATAGGCAACTTATAGTATCAAATAGGTTTTTCCATTGGCACATGCAATTGAATTACCAGAGCGTTTATAAAGGAACTTAAAATAAAAGTATCGGAAAAAAAAAATTGGGACCTTAGTTGAGCATTTTGCTTCAACGAAAAATTCAGCAAGATGAGCTGCATCTGTGTTTGATGTTACACCTTCAAAATGCATATAAATTCTTGGTTTAGTAAAAATCTACGACAAAACTTTCAATGAATGTAAATAAAAAGGCTAGGTACCTCCAATGATAACAAGGCCATCTAACTTCAAATCCGTGCAAGCTTTGAGTGCAGCGTTAACCTGCTCAGTTGTTTTGATCTGATCCTTGGTTCTTCCAAGCAAATCATAACCACCTTACAACATACATTTTAACACCAAGATAAAGTAATGAACAGGATTCTACATATGACGGCAATGCCTTCATCATTAATTTAACAACCTACCTTGGTTTTTGTAAGTCTGGAGTATATCATCTGTGATCTCCAAAGTCTTTTGTGCAAATAGACCTTCGGAACCACCTATTATCAGGTAACAAACAAGTTTTACTTAAAATCTATTCTAACTAGAAACAGTGGATGAATGGTAATGCAAAAATTAGAAAACTCTAATAGCAAATGATGCAATATCTCAGAAGGTAACAAAACATTACCCAAAAAACCAAGCAAAGTGCTATTTGAGTTGTGCACTTTGAGAGCCTCGAAAAGACCCCAGATCACATTGTGTCCACCTGGAGCTTGCCTTCCACAAAACACAATTCCAACTCTACAGTAGAAAAAGGAGCTAGCTTAGGAGGATGAATACAACTTCCTCCTGATAAAGGTGAATCCAAACATAAACACGGAGTGGAAACAGATTCACAGACCTAACAGATGGAAGCTCGGTAATGATGTGAGCATCAGTGACTTGAGCAGTTTCCCTGAGGAAGTGAGCCAAAGGCTGGCCTAAGGTATGCGGGAAAGCACGAGCCATGGTGTGGGAATCAGCAGCCTCTGCAACAGTGGTTCCATCACCAAGCTCGACGCGGACAGTAGTCCCCTGAGAAACGGAGACATAAAGCAGAATAAGAAAAAAAATGAGTGATAGAGAAGAAGTCTAAGAAGACTGACTGTAAAATCAAAACATAGGGATCCGAAAAATAAAACAGATCGGAGAGCATTACAATATAGAAATCAGATCTGGTTAAGCTAAGCAGCACCAATACTGTAAGTTGCTCGAATTTAAAGATATATAAACAAAAAAAAAAAACAAGGTGGATAGTTCCATGTACTAATAGCAATACTACCAGACCAGTAGTGAAAGAAAGTAAACGTAAGTCTTCAAATAGATCCAATGATTGGAACAAGATATATACAATGGGAAGGAACTAAGGAAGGAGTAGATCTGTGGAGGGAGAAGTAGAAGAAGAAGAAGAAGAAGAAGAAGAAGAAGAAGGGACCTGGAGACAAGGAGGAAGGTCGGATTTATACTGAGATCGGAGTTGCTGAAGAGGGGAGAGTTCTCTTGGGATTCCAAAATCTGAATCCATGGCGTTAGGTTTTATGTGGAACAAGTGTGTTTGGTTTGGTTTGGTGTGTGAGAGACTTTGAGACTAGAGTGAGAGACTTTGTTTTCTTCCTTTTAACTTCAAAATATATAGTGAGGAGGACTGAGGAAGAAGAATATACCACCAACCAAACACACCCGTTTCTTTCTTTCTTTGGGTCTCCCTCTCGTCTTCTTTTTCAGATTTTATTTAGACTCTGAATCTATCCTCTTCTCTCTCTTATTTGTCCCTGCTTCATCTCCACTATTTACGAGAGGACCATTGGATCTCCGATAAAAGTTACCAACATATTACCCGACTGTTTCCTTTTCCCACTCTGCTGTTTGGACATTTATTTTTTTGGTTGTGATCGGTAAACTACCAAAAGGGACATAAAGTATCCCATTATGTATATTACAACCTTTTTACTCAATTTTGATTTTAAGCTGACTCGCAAGTCTCAAAAACTCATATGTTACAAATGAACACTGCTGCATTTAAAAATTCTCTTAAGCAATCTCAGCTTCCATAGTGTCATAAACTCATATTAGTTTTGACAAAACCAGTAACAAGTCACACCATACATAGGTCTAAAAACTCGATGCATGGCATAGTATTGAGTAAAAATTTCAGCACTGGCTAATCGTAGTAGTACTTACGAAAGGTCAAACAAAAGACCAGAACAACGATTATTACACCTTCATATATAATATCTATTCTTCAGAAACTTCAGACTGCAGAGACCCTCAGACGGTGGTACCGTAGGCTATTTGGAAGACAAGTTTACCCACTCTCCAGAATCAGAGCATATATGCCTGCAAATATAACAGAAATTTTGTGTCATTTTCTGGATCTTCAAATACAAATTCTTTTAATCAATTATTTGTAAGGCACAGCATATGAGATTTATGAGACACATAATAGCAGTGATGCACACATCAAATCATTATCCAATTAGACAGATTTCTAGCAATTTGCTGGTCAACACTCAACATCTTCACTACTTGACTAATTATTCAAATATAATCACATTGTTCACTACTTGACCTACTATTTCACAATAGTAGGTAGGTCATCATCATATATTATGCACAATATGCAGTCCTACTTGCACAAACCTAATGATAGCTCAGGCAAAAAGAAAACAGAAGAAGCAGATGGACGAACAGATTACTCACACCTAATAAAATTCACACAAAAGATGAAGCGAGTCGGTCAATGCACAAAGCAGAACCAGATACCGAACCTAAATCCGAAAATTATGACCAGAAAACTGTGGAACTAACCTGAATAACAAATCATTCTTCCATGTGATCTCCAGGGCCAGCTCCTTTGACATCAACAGAGAAAGAGTACTCTTGGTCACAGCCCAAGTAAGAGTCGCACATGAAGTATAGTGTGTATGACTTCTCTCCTGGTTCAGTCGGTACTGTGAAATCCAGCTTCACCTTCGCTTTCCGTTGCAATGAGACACGCTTGATTGCCAGCAACTGATTCGTCTTGGTGTCTCCCACGACCAGCCACCATCCTTCTTCTTTGGTCTTGGGATACCTGAGTGAATCCACAGCTCCCACTTCTGTCCTCCCCTCCATGTCTCTCTCAACCATCACTTGCAATGTAACCTCTTTCCCTGGGGTCACCTCTTCACTGTCAACAACCTCGTAAGTAAGGTCGATGTTTGGGAAGCGGTTGCAGAATCTGGCAATGTCTAGAAGCTGCACGTCTGACATATTGAGAAGCTCTTGGCGTTCTTCGTCCTCCATCTCCACAAGATCAAATACGGTTTCAATGTTTCTCCCCGGGTTCTCCTGGCACCTCTTGGCCAAGTCCTTTGTAAAGTGAGGGAGCTGCAGAAGCATGGAGTCCCGCTCCCACATGCCTTGAGTCACCATCTGGCTTACTTCCATAGCTAGCAGAGCAAGATTCAGCCAGCCATTGCTTGATATCACATCGACCATAGCTTGAAGAAGTCTAGTTGCAGATAAAAGGACATCACGCTGATCCATTGCCAAGTTCCCGCCAATGTTTTGCCTTGAGAAATGCGCCTGGAGAAGCGCGTTTGCCTTCACATGAGGGTCTGTGCATTTTGGGTTTTCAAAAGAGAACCTCTGGTGATTGATTAGTCTCCGAACAGTCTCCTCTTCGCCAGGCCGTATAGGGATCATGTCATACTCCGAAGCTGATGTCAAGATCTCAAGAAGACCCTTCATCTTGGTTTTAGATGACAACAGAGAACTGAAGCGCTCAATGGTGGTATAACTGATGTAATAATAGGATGCAATCATACCAAGGTTAAGAGGAGAGAGTTCCATCTCATCCTCTATCTCAATGCATTTACTGGCTTCAAGATTAGACAAGGTGTTCTCAACCAGCTCTGATAGGTGATCAGACAAATGCCTGTGGCTAACACCTTGGAGATTGTAGTAGTTCGGGTTCTGGGGAAGCCTCCTGTACATGAAAGTCCATGTAAGATAATCCACGGCATCTTGCTTGTTTTCTATAACCCCAGCAACCACTTCTGCGTTGAAATTATCATGCAAGAAATGCTGGAGATTACTTTCCACAGGGAAGGCTTCGTACAAAAATTTCTTGTAATACTCCTTCTGCGGTGCGTGACAAAAGATCACACACTTCCCAGCATTGTCAAGAAGAGGTCGGCTAGCACGCCCCATCATCTGAAGCAGATCATGGACGGGATAATCAGAATGTGAATTTTCCCTCCCATCGTAATACTGTGTCCCCATTACGACCACCAAATGCGCAGATAATGGAGTGCCCCAACACAATGAACTGCTCATCACACAAGCCTGTATCCGTCCAGCTTCAAAGAGCTGTGTCACAATCTCCTGATCCAGACTGCTTAAACCCTCATGCAAGTACCCAATACCATGGCGCAGTGTCTTATTCAGTGTTTCCTCGCGGATTTGGCTAACAAAAGGATCCAGTTCTTCCAGATTCCCTAACAGAAAGTCAGGACTCTGCGGGTTATCCATGTGAGAATAAGCCATCAGATCCACAGCAGTCAAGCGGACATGTTTACGGGTTGGGACGAAAACAATAGCCGGCTTCTTGTTCTTGGCGTGCTGGACTATGGCAGTGTAGGTTGGCTTGGTCATCGCCTGCATCCTGGCTTCAAAACTAGAAATATCCACTCCCTGAATGTGAATCTCCAGAGGGACAGGACGGACTCCGGGAGGGAAGTTGAAAAGGCCGTGGGAACTGGCCCCAATCCACTCCCCAAGATCCTTCGCATTTGCAAGGGAAGTGGATAACGCAACAATCCTGATCTTGTTATTGACCTGACTTGAAATATATCTCATTCTGGAGACGATTACCTCCAACACTGGACCACCTAGACCTCCAATTAGATGGAGTTCATCGACGATGAAAAGGCTAACCTGTTGAACGAATTTTCTCTGTTTCCACCTGCGGGAAAGAGCATCCCATTTCTCAGGAGTACTTACGATTATCTGACCTTTCTCAAGCAGCTTAATATCCAATGCAGTCTCCCCAGTTAGCTCAACAACCCGTAAACCAAGACCCTTCCCAAACTTCTTCTCCCAGATACGAAACTGCTCCTTGGCAATAGCCTCGAGCGGCGCAATATAAACAACACGCATTGTAGCAGGCCCTTCTTGATGATTCCTTAAAATAGCAAACTCCGCACAAATAGTTTTCCCACTTCCCGTTGGAGCAGCAACCAACACATTGTCGCTTGTGTTATACAAAACAGTAAAGACCTGCGTCTGCACTGGATTAAAATGCTTGAAATCCTGATAGAGTCTCTCATAATTTGGATTCCTTAGCGCCGTCACTGGGAGGGGCTGCAAGTCCAGTAGTTCCGTCGGAGGTGGATACTTTTCTGGAAGAATAAGATGCCTGAAAGATACAGGCAACACAGTCTGAGAGCCAAGCCACTTGTCTGAAACCACTCGGACAAAATACTGAGGTGGTAGTGGTTCAAAGATTGGCACAGTGAAGCTCAAAGTGTGATCCTCATCAACATACTGCTTCTTCAAAATAAAATACTCGTGATGAAGGATCTTTTCACCATCATTGTCTTCCACAATTATCCAGAACGGCTCAACATATTTATGAATTTTCTCGTCCCACAAGAAATCAGGTGTAACTGTGAGCTCCACCTTCAGAACAGTGCGAGTTATAGGCTGAACATGTGCAGAAAGAGTCAGTTTTGGGAACTGGTGGATGAACCTGTGAAGCGGCCTGCCCATCTTAGGACTACGAATAAGCTCTCCTAGCTCCTGTGCGGATAGATCATAGTATCTCTCCCACACCAAATCCTTCTTCTCCAACTTCATCAAAATATCATTAGGAATTCCATGAAACTGACGAAGGGGTGTCTGGACACTCCACATCCTCTTCCCAACCATTTTAGACAAGTTCAGAGCCTTCTCTGCCAGTTGAGCCCATCCCCGCTTCAATACAATTTCGTAAAGAGCTCGCACAAGACGTCCAGCACTCTAAACATGACAGAAAGAAACGACATATGAGGACCAAACACTAGATACATCAAATTTATCAATGTAACTAGAAGAGACGAGAGTAGAAAGTATGGAACAAACCTGAGTAATGTAGACCATATCAGATGTCAAAGAAAGACCCTCAAGCTTTAGCTGTGAAATATATGCCTGCAGCAATACATTTATCTTTGCACTGGGCTCCTCCAAAGTTTCCTTGATCGGAATCGGGACACGATCCAAAAGTTTCGCCAGTTCCATCTTTTCATCTTGCCGAACAGTCACATACTTGAACTCCTCACTCAGTGAGAACAGACGATAGAGATCTATATCACCCATTGTTGGCTTCAAATGCTCATTGTACGTAGCTATTGTCCCATGGGTTATGTAATAGTAGCTAGCAATGCGTCCCAAATCTGTAACTTGGAAGTACCCACTTTTCCTGTCATACTTAACCAAGTTGTTTTTGTCCAAGATAGTAGCAGCCGAATGTATCTGCAAAAACAACAATTCAATCAAGCATTAGACACAGCTGGCCGTTAAGAATAATTAATAAAAGTAACTTAAGAACAACTTGAAGAGGACAAGGCAATCACAAGGATCCAACAATTCATCATGGCATGCATGTTGAGAAAGCTACTGATGCTATGAACAATATTTATGGAAAATGATATCAAATAATAAACGTAATTTTCAGAGTACTAGAAAATGAGATCACCATTAGGAATTTATTTGATAAAATAAAATGCAACTTACAGAGCAATAACGTTAAATAATCAGATACATCATCATTCAAAATACTCAAACAGCAATTAATGATACTATATTAGTAATCAACATGGTGAACGAACAAGTGATCCCAACAGTTAATCATGGATTGCATATAGTGGACAGTGGCAAAGTTACTAATGCGAGGCATGATATTTATGGGCAATGATACTATATGAAAAACAAACGCACAGAGCATTAGAAACTCGTCACTAAGAATACTACGTAAATAAAAGTAACTTTCAGAGCAGTGAGAAAAAACATGCACAGTTAATCATGGATTGTATATAGTGGCCATGTAACAATAAACATGCACAGTTAATCATGGATTGTATATAGTGGCCATGTGAAAGTTCCAGATAGTAGGCATATATTTATGGGCATGTAACAATAAACAAATGATATGATGACAATAGATTTCGAAAACTCAAATTATGCAGATGAAAAAAGTACGTACCAGGTCAGCTCTTCTTTCCTCCAACACTACGTCTTTTGCAAGTGCATCAGGCGCTAAGCCATACAGCGTTGGATTACGAACCATACGGATATATAAATACGTATAACCAAGCCAATGGCAAGCCTCTCTAGCATTCTGAACGGTTCCAAGCACAATTTCAGCATTAAGCTGATCAGCAAGTTTAGAAATAAACTGGCTTTCAATAGGAAGTTGCTCATTCATCAAAGAAAGATAATACTGCAGCTCGCTGTAGCCGGTGATAATTATACCCTCCCCATGTTGATCATACTGAGGTCTTCCAGCACGGCCAAGCATCTGCATAACATCTAGAGGACTCAGCTCCATCCACGCCCCTTTCTCAGGATTATACACTTGGGTTCCTTTTATAATAACTGTATGTGCAGGCAAATTCACACCCCATGCGAGAGTTGCTGTGGAAACCAGGACTTGCACATGCCCCTGAGCAAAAAGATCTTCAACAATCTCACGATCACTCCTTGTTAACCCAGCATGATGAATTGCAAAACCGTATGGCAGAATATCTTTCAGCTCATTATTCTTAACAATCTCAACCTGACTCTGAAGAACTTCACGACTTACACTATCTTCTTTCAAGAATCTGCTGACGGTATCGTTCGCCATTGCCGTGTCCCGTATTGCTCTTGCAGTTTTTGCTGTTTCCTTCCTCGAATGAACAAAAATAAGGACCTGGTGCTTTCCAGCACCAGCCAATACTTTCTGATAACACAGATCATTCATCAGTTGGAACCGCTGCAACGGTTTTTTCACACTGATTCCAATATACTGCTGATGGAGAGGCACGGGTCTGTAGCTGCGGTCAAATTTAAACAAACCTTTCTTAAGATCAACCCGCAAAAATAAGGCCACGTCTTCATAATTTGGCAGTGTAGCAGATAAACCCACCAGACGAATATTCTCTTTCGTGGTTTCAATTTGCCTAAGAGTCCTAGCAACAATGCTTTCAAGCACAGGACCTCGATTATCATGAAGGAGATGAATTTCATCGATTATAAGAAGTCTCACAAGCTGAGTATAAGTTCGATCTCCAGACTTCCTAGTGATGATATCCCACTTCTCTGGTGTGGTAACAATTATCTGAGTCTCTTCAATTTCTTTCCCGGTTAGGGACTGATCCCCACTGAGTTCTCTCACAGTAACTCCATAATCCTTCAGACGATTAGACAAATTACCTACAACTTCAGCAACAAGGGCTTTCATGGGTGCAACATAGACAATTTTGTAATCTCCATGGTTATAAGTTCCATCTTCATTCCTATTCATTTCAAGTTGCTGTAGTATCGTAAGCATAGCAACATTGGTCTTCCCCGCACCAGTTGGAGCACAAAGAAGAATGTTCTCTGCCTTAAAAAGTGCAGTCTCATACACTTTGCTCTGAACCCTGTTCAACTGTTGCATTCCCTTAAAAGCAGGTTGGGCCCAGCCAGGCATTTCGGTAATCTTCACAAGCTTCTCATTGATATCCACCTTTTTAGAAACCCATGGCACATGGACTTCATCATATCCTTTGCCATGACTTCTGTAAGAGCCAGGAGGGAGGTCACACTTCTTATTCGCCATCAGGAGACCACCTTGGTCAAAAGCCAAACTCTCCAAGTCCAGCATCTGACGCTGACCCTTCACCCAACCACTCTCTAAATCTCTATCAGCAACATCTCTCCTGCCTCTGCCTCCATCTCCACCAGTTTCATCCCTCAAACGTCGAGCTTCTTCGTTAATACTTTTTTGCAGATTCTCCTCCCTCTCTTTCGCTGTTGCTCTTGTTGCATGCAGCTGCTCCACAATTGCTGTCAACTCTGGGCCCAACCCCCTCATCTCCTCCTCAATTCGATTCCTCTCTTCCTGGTCTTCTGCCCTAGCCAACCGAGTGCACCACACAACTTTAAGACGGTTCCGCAGCAGAAATTTAACAAGGCTAAACTTGTCAAACTGAAGGTGCACAAGCAGCTTGTTCTCAACATCCCTATCATCTCCTTCAGCGAGTATCTTAAGAAGCTCTTCTGCGAGTACTTGGCATTGTTGTGGATCAATCTGCTGTTCATATGCTTGAGATATCTTTCTCTGGAGCCAATATGCATCTATGTCTTGAACATTAAGATTTGTGCCCTCATTTGCATCTCCTGCATCATCGTCATTTAATCCTGCACCAACCTGCATACCTCCAGTTCTGGTAGGCTCTTCATCCTCCTCATCATCTTCATCTTGAACCATATCAGGATCACTATCCTCATCATCTTCTTCATTCTCCTCAAATTCAACAGCGACGCCCAAATCATCATCAAGCCCCTCATCGTCATTCGCCTTACCACCACCAGAATCACCACCCTCTTGAAAATCAGTGATCAACTTCCCAATGCTAACAAGCTGATCAAACTCCTGGTCTTTAATTTTGTTGAGCAACTTCTCGATCTCCATCTTTTTCTCAGGGTTTTTAAATGTTTCGTTCTTGAGGACGGCCAAAATCTCATCCGCAGCACCACTAACAATATTAAGAGGTTGCCCACCCAACTGCTGCTGAATAAGACTAAGCATGGCCTCATAAGCAGCCCTCGTCTCTTTAGTCTTGGGCTGATAAACTGCATCATCAGTATCAGTAAGCACGCTCTCTTCCCTAAGACGACGCCTCTTACTCTGCCGAACATTAGCAGTATCATCTACAACATCGCGTTCCTTCTTCTTAGACTTCTTAAGCTTATCCTCCAGCTCCTGAGGCCTTCCCCTAGCAACACGGTCACCAAAATTCCTCGGATCAATTCTCCCCCACAGAGTTTCCGGTTCTCCCGTAGGCTCATGTGTATCCCGAGGACGATTATCAGTGGTTAACACCAGACTAGAGTTGGCTCTGTACTCGTACTGCTTGAACCTGGCATGTGCTTCCGCACCGCCTCCCAAGTTCGCCATCACCAAATCCGTTAAACCTAAAAAAAAAAAAAATCAAATCAAACAGAGAAACAGACAACAATGTCAACCACCTCGAATATAAGAAATTACCCGAAATAAAACCAAAAGTGAAACGAAGAAACTCCCCAAGAACGCAGATGATAAACCCTAATAAACCCACCCCAAATCGAGTAAACAAAGAGAGAGAAAAACACTTACGGAAACAGCTACGGAGTCTCTTCTTAGCTCGACTCGCTGCAACGAAAAAGAATCTACTAGCAGAAACCCTAGTGGGAGATGATTCAGCTTTCCCCCTTCTCGCGTCCTTCTCTATCTCCTAACAAATCGATCTATATGAGAGACACTCGACTGCGCCAACACTTTGCTATAAGCGAGCAACCGCCTTAAGGTGACAACCCCTCAACGACGCCGTTTTAAACTATGGATGCGATAACGAAACCGACCCCTACATAGCTTTATTATTGGGCTGGGCCTGTGCATACTCCATAAGCCCAACGCAATAAGACGGTGGTCAGAAGTGAATAAATGCAAGTGTTTTTTTTAGTTGTTTATCACACTCTCTCTAGTCTCCTCCTCCACAAAAACTTCATTATAAGAATTAAAATTGTGAAATATATAAATATGGAATACCTCACATTAATCATCGCTGACAAATATAATGTGTGTGTAATAATGAAAAAAAAAGGAATGGGAAGACTTTAAAATGTGACAGTGACATGGTGGATTGGGTTACTTTGAATACAATCTTAGATTAGTAAAAGGAGAGGCACATGAGCTCTCATTGCTGGCTATTTTTCAGGTTACACAATCTGCTGGAATTGCAGAAGCTGACCCACTCTCTTTTCTCCCAATTGATCTCTAGATGCAGATATTTTCAAGAGTATGTGCTCAAGACATTCTTGTCTTACGGCGTGTCTGCAAACAATTCAGAATTGTTATTGACGAACTGTTACACAGTGAATCCGTCTATCAGAGTTTCCTAAGCTGGAGATACGATCTAGATATTGATAGGGTTTTCCATAAGAGGTTTCGTAAACACAACATCCAGGATTTCAGCCAATCGACCGAGCTCACTATTTTTGAGCTTGCATGTTTTCTGCGGTTCTTAGAGATGGTACCAGGCTACAAGTTGTGCATCATTTGTTCAGTATCTAGAACTAGTGATGAATACAAACAAAATGCAGTACGATAGATTTTTTTTTTTGGGTTCAAATGTAGCACACTACGTAGACTCGGATGGATAATTCAGTCTTTAACATGCATACGTTTATCACTTTTTGCTCTCCTCACTTTAATTTTTTCTCCTAATATTTGACACAATTTTACATTTAATTGGAATCTTGAATGTATAACCTTGAAATCTTTGGATGTGGATCGATATATGGATTAGAATATGACTACTATAATTATTTAACACTATAAATTTTCTGATCTCAACTTAAGTTAATGTGAAAATGAACAAAATTCGAAAAAAGATTTTAGAATTATTATGTAAATGCAAGTTCTCATTTATAACATAAATTAATGATCATATAAATATTATATATATATATATACGGTTCACAGAACTTGTTCATAAAAATATTAGAATTTTTGAATATAGATCATTTTCATTTTGATAGTAATATAGACAATTTATCTATTGGAGAATTGATCTACAATAGATGAAGTCAGTAATATAGACAATTTGGAATATTGATCTACAATAGATGAAGTCTTTAATTCTAATAAATATGTATTTATGTAAATCATGTGTATAAGTGAATTCATCTATTGTAATTGTTATTTATTGTCAAAAATTGTTTTCTTTTCAAAACATTAAACTTTCAATTCCAAAACTAAAAAAAAAAATTATATCCAAAACATTAATTTTATGTAGATCAAATTATTTTAACTCATATGAGATAAATAAATATTTGTTACTGTATGCTTGCCTTTAAATGGTTTATGTTTTATTATTTTTATTTAAAAAACGCTGCAAAACTGGTCAAACAGGTTGGACCGAATGGACCTCATATATCCCACAGAAACTTCGCTATAAGAATATTAATACCTCACATTAATCATCGCTGACAAATATAACTTGTGTGTAATAATGAAAAAAAAAAGAAATGGGAAGACTTTAAAATGTGGCAGTGACATGGTGGACTGATTACTTTGAATACAAACCTAGATTAGTAAAAGGAGAGGCACATGCATATGAGACGAAGAGCTCATGTGTTATCATGTGAAATACTGGGCAGGCGAAGAAAATGGTATCCAAAACTTATATAGTATTATTTATTTATCTGTTTTGTCAAAAACTCTATAAGAGATCTATTGATCTCAGAGATAATATAGTTTTTATAACAAAAAAACATCAATTATATGCATATAATACACATCAACACGTATATTGAATCAACAAACAAATCTACCATTATACACGTATAATTGATATGTGAATTATACACATCAATCAATTATACACAACATGCAACGACTATAGGAAAAAACTCACTCTATCGACTATCATTAAAACTCGTGTGTGGAAGTTTTAGACTAGATTTTTTTCACTTTCGTTTACTCTATTATATACGTACTCTTATAATGAAATACAGAGAATGGTGACAAACAAACAAAAGAGTAATCGAATAAATAAACTCACGAATGTAAGCGTGTGAAATATTGAGACGTGGAAATTCAAAATGTCCTGAAAAGGCCATGTGTGGAAATCCACGTAACTATAGCTTCAATTTTGTATTTATGTCTAAGACTATGTACAATGGTTTCATTATTCAACACCCTCCACCTCAACTTTTAATATTCCACATCATTTTCTTTTTCTTCCACCTAATCATTCAACACCTAACTCAATTTTAACCTCTTCAATAATTTTGTTTAATAGAATTTAATACCTTACCCCACTATTTTCATTTTATATTTTTATTTTTACTTAATTTGATAACAACACATTTATAATAATATAAAATTAATAAAAGTTACATTATTATTTTTTAAATTGAATTTTATATTTTTAGCTAATATTTTAATATAACAAAAATAAAAATTATTATTATTAAAACAAATAAAATTACACAAACTTCAAATTCGGAAAATACAAACACACAATACAACTAATAAAACGTACATAACGTAATTAGTACAATCATCTTAACTTAAATCACACACAGAAATTTTAAAACCTCTTTAATCACGGAACATTCCGAATTTTGCCCATATGTGTTTGACTAGATCTGTTTGCAATTCATAATGGACATTTGAATCACGTAATTGACATCTAGCACGCACCTAATTGACATATAGTGAGAAATGAAGTTTTTTTTTATGTCCAAATGAAACGAAAATAGTCTCTATATATAGATTTTTTAAAATTATGAATTTTGATATAAATTTCTTTTTTAAAAAAAATTGATTACAACCAAATAATTGAGTATAAATAATTGAGAGGAGATAAAAAAAACACAAAAATCTGGATAGCCAATGGGAAAACAACAGATTAAAAAAAAAACAAATTATGTCGGTAAAAAAAAAAAATTTCTCTCACCCTTCCTTCCAATAATCACCAGCTGACACATGTCACTGGAAACTCCACATCATTTGCATTCAACTCAGATCAATCCACCTAGATTTTCTTTTTTATTCAACACCCTTGTTGTAAGCATTAAGCTGTTGAAAAAAAGATTCAACAGCTCCATTGTAACTAGCCTAATGTCTAATATTCGATGCTGAATGCACGATAAAGTGCAAATATAGTCATTCAGTTTTTTTTTTCTCTATAACCACGTACCCTTAGATATATATACGGAGTATCCATACTAAAATTATGTTTTTAAGAGTTTAATATTTTAAAACTATACTAACCATTACCAACAATATTATTTTTTCCGTTTAAGGCAATTAATGCATATATAATAATTAAAAAAAAAAACATTTTGGTAAGCACTCGTTCTCCTAAATTCCGTTTTAAAACATACATGTATATAGGTGAGCACCTAGACCTAGTGCGGGTTAGAGCATTTGGCCATTGATCATGTGACATAGTGTGGCTCCATTATCTTTAAAGCTTTGCCGGAGATATTTATGACAAAACTGGTGTACTTAATTCCAAGATATTAATAACATGCACTTTTTTTTATTCAATACAAAATAAACATAACATAACATAACAATGACCTTTTTCCAAACAAAATAACAATGGCTATGCTGTTTTTTTTTTCTTACCAAAAATATTTAACCGCTGTATGTTATTAACTTATTATAATTAAGTAGCCTCTGCCGATTGTCATTTACCATCGTTAATGATTACAAGTAACAATTGATGTGAAAACCATCACTTAACTGCCACGAGATTTAAATGCGTTACAATGTATAATTGTTAACAGCAAAAATCATTGGAGATATATATACATAAGAATATTCTAGGGTATAAATTACATACCTATGATTTATATAGAGACAAAAGTGACAAAAATGTACCACTTTTCATATCACGAATACGTGAATTTCCATGTCATAAGAACCGCTAAATAAAATTGATAGGGTCAAAAGATGTAGCTAATCGTGACATCCCACCAACCTAAAGTTCACCTCTCATCGCTGCACGCATGACCTAAATATATACAAAATTCAAAAAAAACAAGAAAAGAAAATCACTAAAAACAACATGTAGAGGTGATAAAATTGAGTTAACATATACCTATAAAAGCATAGATGAAAAGTTAATACAGTATGACATACGTTAACGTTATTTACTCTTAATCGATAATTGATAGAGACGATGTAGCTCGTGTTGCGGCATCTATAGTCAATTAGTTTGATTTATTGATGTTTTTATTTCTTATAGCTAGCTGTCTCTTTGGCGAATTGTGTAATTCATCAAGTTGGTGTATTGTTAATTAGTTTTACCAGCTACTCACTTTAATTGTTCGATCTAGTGCTACCAAACTAATGGCGACTACCAAAAAAAAAGTCGTGTAGCGTATTAACGTGTTTTCCAATTCTATCTACGTGCATAAATTAATTTTCGTCAAACTATACAGTAGTAGTAGATAGATCTAAAATAAATCAAACGGCGAAAACTAAAATACGTAGACAACAAAAGAGAAACGTCATTAGCTAATATATAATGGTGTCTTGTATTGTATTGAATCATCATCAATCATACCACCGAAACCGACATTTGTAATCACGTCATTTTCGGTTAATAGGTTGAAAAAGAAAAATTCTCATCTTCAGGATAGAGACCATGAACGATGATCTGTTAATCGCTTAGGATCCTTTATTATTATGGTTTAAGTAATTTCAAGTAAGTTTGGTAATTAAATTAAGTTTTTTTTCCAAATGCAAGTATTATCCAACATATTCTTAGAAGAAATGTTTATACATGTAAAAATTATTTCAAGTAAGATTGGCAATTTTAAAAAGGTTAGAGATATAATAATCATGGTTATGGGGGAAAAGAAATGAAAGAGCAATCAATATAAATATAATTTGATGAGTCCTAAAAGAAAAGAAAGAATGAGAAGGTCGTTTTCCGTGTAGAACAGAAAGCGCATATCCGTTTTGGTAACTGCGGGGGACCCAATTCTCCTCACGCGTTACTTTACCCGGCTCGACCCGAACCGACACGACCCGACCCGACCCGACACGACCAGATTCACATTTGGTTTTAAATTTGGTAACTCTGTTAATTAGAGTTTTTTTTCTTATTAAAATAGTTGATGATGATGTGAAAATTTGTGCATCCTATTAAAGGATGCCACATGTATCTATCTTATCTAATTATTAAATCATAACTTTTTTTTCCATAGCCCATAATAATTACAGATATATATGCATACAAAGCACATTATCTCTTTTTTTCTTTTGCACTTTATGAAATAAAAATAATTGCATTATCCGATTGTACAAAATAAGATACACCAAAGTTATATTTAAATATTCTTTATCAGTAAAGATAAAAGAAAACTTTTTATTATCCTCTTCATTAATATATAAAGTTTATTTTTATTTTTTTGTTAATTGATGGACATGCCACATAATTAGAAAATAAATAAAGGTAGTACTCATTATGAATAATGATGGTAATCATAAACAGATCTTGAAGTTAACTTAGCACTGATAATTATATATAATTTTGGATAAATATGACTCCAAGATTTACGTGTTTCTACCATATACGCCTTATCTTTTAATTTAATTTATTTTTTTACTTATTGTGCTTTCTTCCTCTAATGTAATTCCAGACATTGGTTAATCATAAAAAAAATAAAAGTAAAAAAAAAATCTGAGTAAGGAAGCCCTCTGTTCAGCAAAGAGGCTTCTCTCGTTCCTTAATCCCTCCTCCTCCTCCTTCTCTCTTAAGCCAGCTGTTTTCTTCTTCCTCTTCTTCATCTCTTTCTTCTTCTACTACTCTCTCTCTCTTTTGCTCGCTTTCAAAATTCCTCAAAACCATCCTCCGTTAATCGCCAGCATTGTCTTTCTTACCGATCTGACTATCTCAGCATTCGAAATCTCCGGCGTTAAAGCCTGATCTTAAGGTTAGTTGTGAAATCGATTTTTTTTTTTTTTTTTAATTTCCCCCCGGAACTTTTTTTCCTCTGATCTCCGTCCATGTCGGTCTAGTTTTTTTTTTTTGAGTTCTTGAATTTTTTAATTGTTAGATCTGGCTGCAATTTCGTTTGATCTGATCTATTCGTACGCGTTTTTTTTTTGATTAGCTTATATCGTTCGTGATTCCGTCGGTGGAAAGCTTTGCAAAAAAAAAAAAAATGCCGGTGGAGGTGGAGAGAGAGCAAGGTGAGGTGTCGGTGAAGGTTGATTTCGAGAATGCGACTGAGATTAAACAGGAGGTTGTTGTAGTTCCGACGACGACCAAAGAGGACGACGTCGTGGTGAATGGGATCAGCCATGTCGGTAATAATGGCAACGGGAACGACACCGATGGTTCTTACGTTTTCATTACGGAGAATGATACCGCAGGAGATGATTCTGAGTCTGTTAAGCCTGTTGATCTCAATGTTGATGAGAAAGATCTCAAGGTTGGAGATAATGTGACTTCTGGGGATGTGAAAGTGGAGGAGGCTATGAGTAGTGCAGATGATGTTGTTTCGGGAGTTTCTCAAGATAGTCAAACCTTGGAAAAGTCTGAACCAGAAAAGGCAGATGATGGACCCGAGGAGGAGGTCGTTGGGATTATCCCAAAGTCAGAAATCGAGGATTCTCTTGAAAAAAACGTCGATGAAGAGAATCCTGGTAATGGGCATCTGGAAAAAGAGCTTGAGGGTGAGGGTAAATTGGAATCTACAGAGGAAGTGAAGCAACTTCAAGATTCTGAAGTTGGACCCAGGGATCTGACAAAGAATATCGCTGAGGAAAAGCCTGAAGATAAAATTGAATCTGTTATTAAAGCAGATGTGGAGGGACACCAAGGGGACATTATTGAAACGCAAGAAAAATCTGATGTTGATGTTGATGTTTCTGAAGATCTTAAACATAGCGAGGATGTAGCAAAGGACCCAGTTGACTCAGATCAGGGAAGGGTGTCTAAGTTGGTGAGCGCTAAGGTTTCTCCAACTGAATCCGATGATGGAGACATGGGTTTGGGACAAGCAGATCCAGCTGATACCATCAATGGATCTGAATCTGTGAATGATCGCAGTGGATCAGAATCTGTAGCAGTTTTAGAATCTGTTTCTGTTGAAAATGGTCATCCTCCAATAGAATCGGAGTCAGAGAAAACTGGTGATGTTTCATTTACTTCAGAGGCGGAGAAAGTCAATGCTTCCGAAGGTGTTGTGTTGCCAGACTCTGGATCCGTGGAGGTTGCTGTATCAGAGGTAAGTGTTGATGTCCCGGCTGAGACTCAAACTCTTACTGCCGCAAGCTTGGATCCCCACACTCCTGGTATAGATAGTGTAATTGAAAATGGTAATATCAAATCGGAATCTGAAGCAGATATTGGAGCTGTTGATGATGTCTCCGTGTCTGATGGGAGTATAAACACTCATCAAGATGATCCTACTTATGATCAAGATGGAAAACAACACATAGAATCTGAAGTTAAAGAACTTCTTGATGCCCCTGCTTCAGAAGAAAGAAGTGATGCTGTTATTGTTGCCGAAGAGAATGTTTCAGAAGCTGCTATTTCTGATGGCTTATCTTGTACCAACCAGCAGGAACCAGAACGTGATGAGAAATCTGGGCTTGTTGAAAAAATACCATCCCATGTGCTACATGAGAATGCGCCTTCTGGGAATGACACAAGTGTAAATGTAAGCGATGACAGTAAAAGTCAAAGTTTATCAGATGGAGTTGACACGAACCAGAAGATTCAAGATGATTGTAGTGCTCAGTTGGACGAAGTGGCCAATGCGAATGTAAAACATGGTCCTAATGAGGAAGTTCAAGAAAACAATAGCGAGAGGAACTTAGATGTTGGTGGTGATGTTTGTCTAAACTCTGCTGAAGAAGCTAAAGAGTCACCTACAGAGGATCTTTCTGGGAATGCATCCCATGAGAGTGCTGAGACTCTCTCTACAAACATCAACGAACCATTGAGCTTGTTGGATTCCAAAGCCGCTGTCTCTGACTTGGCAGAAAGCTCAGCAGAAGGAGTGGTTGGCGAAACGGGTGCTGTTGCCACGGAATCTGAAGCTGCGCAATCAGTTGAAGAATGCTCTGAACCTCATATTGCTCCATCCACTATTGAATTTGGTGAAATAAACAGAGAAGTCAATTGTGGTTCAGAATCGAATGTGACGAAGACCCCTCCTGTTGATGTGTGTGAGGATACACCACCTAAAGAAGTTTCTGAGATGATAGAATCGGATATCAAAGAAAAATCTTCGATAAATGCAGATGAAGAAGTTGGTACTGCCTCAGTTGCATCTGAAATCAAGACCAGTGCACAGGACCTTGAATCTAAAGTGGTTACATCTACTACAGAAGCTAAAGACTCTGTGGACAGCCAACCTGCTGAAAACAAAGATGGTAATAAGTTAATTGAAAATGAAATTAGGCTATGTACTTCTCTTGTTGAGGATGAGAAGGCTGGAGTTGACGGTTTATATAAATTGTTGTATTCAGGAAATGCTGTTGGTAGAACAGATGATAAAGTAGCCTCGACCTGTGAAGGTTCTGCGCATGATGCTTCTGAAGGGCACACTGTAGCGGTAGAGATAGAGAAAAGACCGTTTTACTTTCTGCCCAGAGTTCCAAGATATAATGACGAAAAGTTAGCTGAGCAACTCGAGCATGCTGAGGCGCAGGTTGATCAGAAAACACAGAGTCGGGATGCTCTTAGAGCGGATATCCAGAAGATACGCGTAAGAGACACTTTTGAGATATTCATAAGTTAAATCATCTTATTCTAAATTTCACTCTTGACATTTTTTTTGAAATGGTTATTTCTAGGCAATATGTAAGGACTATGATATCAGTTACAAGGCGGCCATGGCAGAAGAGAGATCTGCAAGAAAAGCAATGCATTCAAAACGGCAGGAAATTGATGCCCTTCAGTCTATTATTAGCCGGGTTAAGAGTGCTGCGTCTGTTGATGATATTGATTCGAGGGTGAGATTCCCAGCGATCACTTTCCAGCCAAGTCTTGTTCAAGTTTTTAGCTTCTCTAACCTGATTGTGCTAATCTATCTGATTTCTCTGCCTCCAATCAGGTGCATAATATGGAACACATGATGCAACACTCAACTTTATCTCTGACTGAAGAAAAAGGATTCATGCGTGAAATAAAACAGTTGAAGCAACTCCGTGCACAGATATCTTCGAGTATGGGTACCACAGATGAAGTTAAGCAAGCATTGGATGAGAAAGAAAAAACAGAAGAGCGTTTGAAGGTACATTGCAGTCTTAGCAGTCATCTTTTATGTCCTATCTGCATTTAGTTGATACCTGCTACCTTTCTACATTGATTATATCTATTTTGTCAGTTCAAAGGCCTTTATTTCCTCTGTTTACATAACGTTCAATCCAGTTATTTAATCTTTTTTTTTGTGGATATCATTTACCCAGTTCAAATATGACATTTTTGCTGATAACAGGTATTGAGGAAGGAACTAGATGGGCTTAGAAGCGATCTCTCTAAAGTCGAATCAATCACAAAAGCTGCTAAAAAGAAGTGTGATGAGGAATGGGATGCACAAAGTAAACTGCAAGAACAGTTCAGAGCTGCTGGTGCTGTTCGCCAGGAAGCATTTGTGCACCTACAGGATTTGAAGAAACAACAACGAGAAAAGGTACGCAAGAGCACCTGAAAGCAGACATAAACTTACAAATGCTTGCATCTGTGTTTTGTGATTAATCCATCACTTTACTATTGCAGAACAAATATTTCTTCAAGTACAGAGATAATTCAAGGGCAGCAAGTGAAATGGCGTTGAAGAAAGACAGAGCAGCCCTGCAAAGCCTTTGTTCTGACCAGGTATAAGCAGATGCCAAATTTCTACAATTGTTATAATCCCTGTATGTCGGCTTTGTACTCATTACAGTCTTTAAATAGGTGGAGAATTTCATGAATATGTGGAACAATGATGAGGAGTTCCGCAAATACTATGTAAGATGCAACACAAAGAGTACCGTTAGGAGACTAGGAACCCTAGATGGACGATCTCTTGGCCCTGATGAGGAACCACCTCGGATCACTTATGCTACAAGAACAGACAAACTTAGAACTTCTAGTGACAGAGCAGAGAAACATGAGGCAGTTCCACCAGTTCCAGCACAACAAGAGAAAGTCATTAAATATGAAGGTTCAAAAGTCGAAAACAATAGTAAGGCTGCTGCTAAACCCACTGAGCAGAAGAGTCAGACCACTAAATCTAAAAAGGCCGTCAAAGCGGACCAGCCTCCCCCGAGTGTTACGAAATTGGATTCTGGAAAAGAGGAGATCGAAAAGCCAGAAACAAAGGAAGAAGAAGAGCCACCTAAGTTAAGCAAAGAGGAAGAGGAGTTAATTAAGAAAGAAGAGGAGAAGAGAAAACAAAAGGAAGCTGCGAAGATGAAGGAGCAGCATCGGTTGGAGGAAATAGCAAAAGCGAAAGAGGCAATGGAGAGGAAAAAGAAGAGAGAGGAGAAGGCAAAAGCAAGAGCTGTGCTTAAGGCTCAGAAAGAAGCAGAAGAAAGGGAGAAGGTAAGTTTTCCTTTTCACAGAGAGAAAGCATATTTCAATCATCTCTCTCTTCTTTCTCGCAGATGTGTTTTGATCTAATGAAAATTCTCTATTGTATAGGAACGAGAAAAGAAGCTAAGGAAGAAGGAGAGAAGAAAGGGGATATCTACATCTGAAGAGACAGCAACAGAAAACCCAATTCCGACATCAGAGACTGTAGTAGAAACCCCAAGGGAGATCGAAATTCCAAAGAAACAAACCGTAGAGGAGAGTCAGCAAATCAAGAAATCTCACAAACCATCATCACAGTTTCTCAAACAAAACAAGTCAAAATCGGTTCCTCTGCCTTTAAGGAACCGAGGAAACAAGAGAAAACTGCGGCAATGGATGTGGATTGGACTCATGGTTGTGGTCATCCTCGCATTGTTCCTTCTCGGTAATGCTAATCTCTCCTTCTCTTCTGCAACTCTCTGGTTTACATGAGAAAAAGAAAAAAGAAAAATGGCACACTCTTCTTACACACTTTGCCTTGTGCTTTTTATAGTATGTTTTTTTGGCTCATATAAATTAGTTTGGATTGTGTTTGGTGCTTTTTTTCTTTTTTTTTCTTTTTAAGTGGAAGCTTTGATTCATTGATTTCACACGAACAACAGACATAGATTGGTTTTACGGTTTTTGCTTGGCTCTGGGTATATGTCTAAGAAGCACGATTCCGGTTTTTTATTTTTTTTTAATATACCATAATATATTAGCAGCGACGACGTCTTCTCTTTTTTTTTTTTTTTTTTTTTTTTTTTAATATAAAAAAATAGTATAAATTACGAATAAAAATATAGGAGAGGACGATGTAGTACTTAATCAACAATGGAGAAAGAGTCTGATCATGTTTCTCAGCTCTGTCACTTGAAGTTTTTAGACTTGTTCGTTCTTGTCACATAAGTGATCCAGGGTGGTTCCTCATAACTCATCGTCCATATATCTAGGGTTCCTAGTTCTCTAAAGGGCAGAGCAGAGAAACATGAGACTCAACAATGGATTCAATCTTATACTTTCCCCACTCCATTCCTCATCATAATTTATCTCTGGGATCAAATCTTCGAACATTCTACAAGGAGCACAAGAACTGCTAGTAGCAGTAATTCGTCTAGAACGATTACCAATTGATACGATCGAATGCTAGCTATTAACTTAAAGATGACACAGCCTTTTGAACCTCCTACGAGACTCGTATTTTCTTTTTTAAATCTCACGTGGACTCGTTGTTTTCACAGTTTCACCGACAATATTGATATGGAGTTCCGAAATTGATAAAAATAAGTTATCCAAACGTTGTTGACTCAACAACTAAATTTGACCCATTCCCATGACCTATACTTAGTACTGACCTATTTACTGAAGATAAATCAGTTCGTTATACTAGTTTAGTAATATGAAAACTAGATTAGAAAAATAGTTGCGTTCAAACTCAGCCGAATCTTTTTACATTCACAAAACACGTGGCATATACCTGCCGCATTACTCTCTTTTGTTGAGTTTTGATTACATGAAAAGTTAACAACAAATAGTTTTACTTTTTGTTTTGTCAACTAAAATAAATAAGAAAATAAAAATATGTATGGAATAACAAATATTTAAAAATGTAAAGCCATAGTTTTGAAACATAACATTTCCTCCGAAACAAGATCATCGTGGGAACGAGAAGGCCCAAAAACCTCCTCCTACTCGCCATTGCGTTCAAGTTTCAAGTGCTTTTGAAGAAGGTTTTCCTCAAATCTTTTAAATGTATGGTTTAGTATTACTTGTAGTTATGTTACTTTAATATTTTCATAAACCTTCTAAGTTTCACTTTTTTGATTGATTTATACGGTTTTTCTGTCTTAAAATATAAGTTGTCAGATCCGAGGTTTTCACATCAGACAACAGTCGATTGAAATAAGTGGTTATGATAATGGAAAATTATTGTACTTATATATATTCATGATTCATGACCACGTCCAATGAACCTTCAATCGAAATATATTCAAACAAACAAAAATGGTTGGATCTGTACGAATGAGCTTACTCATTAAATTTCTTCTTTTATAACGTACATATGCATTATTTATCAAAACGTACATGTTGTGTTTGACTGATTTTAAAGATTTTATTCACAAAATTTGAACTTAATCACGGGGTAATAACAAACGATATTTTCATCTACCATACATTTTGATACAAACTATGAGACTCGATACAAATGCTTCAAGTTATAGATCAATTTACATATATTATGATCTTAACCTACATTTTTTGTTGTTGTCAATTAGTAGATTATGTGCACAAACAGCTGTCGCTGACCTCTAGTTGACGTTATAAACCTTTTTCAATTTAAAAAAAGAGGTGGCGTTGATAATATGTATATGATCATGATGGATTTCTTCAAAAAAAGTGTTAATTAAAACAATATTGCGAGTCAAAAAATTTTTAACAAATATTAATGACTTTGTAATACAGCCTAACTTTTTTTGTTTGCCATAGTTATATATAAAAAAATCTTGGCATACTGATAAATTACATTAGTCTTTTTTTTGGGTCGGAACATTAGTTAATATATACGATTATATATTCCAAACTCCATAAAACATTGAAAGAAGATTCGAGAGCTAGCATATATATATATACGTGTAAATGCACTCAGAATTTGCAAATTATTTCCTCTCACAAAAAAATTCCAATCATTGTATATGAAAACCTTTAGCATAGAAAAGAATTAGAATATATGGAGATGGGACACATGAATACATTTCAATTCATATGACAAATAGAAATAAAAACCCGCCGTTGTTCGTGGTAAGAAGCATGTTGCATGAAGATGTTGAGGGATTAGGCTCAATACATTGCACGTTTGATCTGTGATTGGAGTTTGGACCACCATGTGACATTTGACTCTCTTTCATTTTTCATTTTCCTTTTTCTTCCATTAAAGGTTCATGGTTACATTTGGTTGCGATCGAGTCGGTTTTGGTCTATTGTTCCTTAGATACGAAAAAAAAAAGTAATAGTGTTGCGACATTGTTCGAATATAAACTCATAGTATATGATATGGGTATGGACTATCGACCAATCCAACTATTATATGTTATATTTTTAAGATACATATACGAGTATACTAGTATAATAAACAACAAACACTTCATATTCCAGAAAATGTTGGGAAGAGAGTTGTGTCGGGGCAACACACTAAATACAATCGTCTCAGTTCTATTATTTACATCAAATAATGCAAAATGAAAATTATTACTCCGAATGATGTTTTAAAATCTTATAAAAGCCGAATGTTGTTCAAACCAAAGTAATAACTTCATAGTATGCGGTTAACCCAAGCAGCTAGCAAACAAAAAAAGCAACAAACATTTTATTATTAAGAAGTGCATGATTTATTTAAAACTAAAAGTCGGTCGCGATGATGATAGAAATAATCAATAAAACATTTCAAGCATATGCGAGCTTTATTATAATGAATTAGCTTCTTTGGGCATTATCGAAAAACCTATCATGTTCCGTTAGTGTAGCATCCATCGACAAAAGTTTATAATTGATATATACATACAAGTAATAGTTATAATGTACATTGAAAAAACTTAGGTTATTCTATTATAGTTTGTCATACAAAAGAAATAAGTAAAAAGTATATATATAAAGTATAAACTAGTGAGAGGTGTAGTACTAGTACTTAAAGTTAGAGGAGTATCATAGTACAGTCAACAATGGAGCACATATTGGTTAGCAGTACTGTTGGTTAGTGATTGATTAGTGAGATTTTGGTCCAATCCATTGCATTCTACTTTCCGTACCAACTCACAGCTAATTTCCCTTTCACCTTTTTCCCATATATATTAACAAATACAACCTCAAAAAGTTAACATTCAGCTTACAAAATGATGGCATATTTAGAGAAAAAGAACATAGGAAAAAAAAACTCAATTTCACTCTCTTCCTTTTTTTTTGTCAACTCCTATGTCCACTATATTAGTGAAAATATACAATATGAATCCCATTTCTTTTTAATATTGCACTGATAAATAAAAAATAAAATTATAAGAAAGAAGAAGAAAGAAGAGTGAAGTCTTACATTTTAATAACAAATTTTTCAGAAATAATATAATCTAAAACTGAAAATTTCTAGATGCTTTAGATTTTATAAATAGTATATATTATCATTATATTCTAATATTTTTCAAAATACTTTTTAACTCTTAATTGTGACATCATTTTTGGTATACGATTCAACCAATAACTTTTATAATTCATTTTCTACATTTATATTCATATTTCACTCTTATACTAAAAGAAGAATCTATAACTTTCTTGATTTCTTATATATTCTTCATTTTTCTGTGTCATATATATATATATATATATATATATATATTATCTTATAAAAAGTCAGCAATTGAAACTATTGGCAAACATAGATTGACATAAACATTATTAGTAAGGAATGTAAGAATTGATGTAGAAACGAATAAGAAGTTGACACGAGATGGTTAAAAATGAGAGACACGGTTAACAACGATGGATTATAATAATGCTAAAGATTCATTAATAACAATGTCGTTTTATGGAATAAGAGAGGAAGAAGGAAGGAGGACAATGAGCCACTTGCACGCGCGTAGGGACGAGACATAAAACCCGTACGTGTGTGAGGTTGTGGCCTCTCTATCTCTTGTCTTGTCCAATCTGTTAGTACAATGTCCTAGATAGAGGAAGGCTACTTTCGTAATATTTAGAACACGTATGGGTTAGTTTTATCTTTTCGCTTATCGGCAGGGTTTGGGTGGGATTGTTTTTCCCCTTACCTTACGTGATCACGACGACTTCTCTTCGTAACGCGGTGTTGATTATTTAATCGAAAACCAAACTAATCTTTAAAACCTACAAAAAAAAGCGAAGTGGTTCTTACCATATTAGTAGGTTCATAGTGTCACCAACCAGTATTGAGATCGTAATAGAGAACCATGATTCCTCAATTTCAAGATGAATCATTTAACTACAAAAGATGAAATGATCAGAGCGATAAAATAAAAGAAGACCCTTCTTAACAAAGGTTCTGTACAACACTCAGGTCTATAACCGATCAGACAAGTAGTTAGGCAAAGATTGTTAGTAGCTCCACGTACCCAATGGAAAAGTCGACGATCGTTTCGTTATCACTAACTACCACTCAATGACTCAAGGCATGTTACATGTTTATAACTAGTACAACAATTAAATAAATGTAGTTATATACTCTCTCCATTTTAAAATATAAGATGTTTTAACTAAATCACACATATTAAAAAGTTTTTACTTTTTACAAGTTAACCAATTAAAAACAATATTGCATAATATAAAATACTAAACTAATTTAAAAGTTGCATAAAAACTTGAAAACATTTTATATTATAAAATAAAAAAACTTCTCTAAAACATCTTATATTTTGAAACGAAGAGAATATAATTTATTTACATCGTACGAGTTTATAAAATATGTTGGTTCGTGGGACCTACCTTAAAAGATTGGTTTAGTATACAATTATAATATGATTCGACTATTATTCTACTTTTAGGTTTGTTGTTATCTTCCACTTTGATTCTTCTTACAAGAAGAATACAATTCATTGTGAGTTTTGAGTCAAGTAAACCCTCTCAAGTTTTCTTTTTTGAAAATAAATGCTTTCATTTCTCTTATGCTGACATGCAGAAGAACCAGGAAGAGAAATGATGGGACAAGGTTCGAACTTCAAACGGTGGTGTATATATGAATCAATTGATAATCTCAAAACATTTGGATATCACAATAATCTCATGCCACATTAATTTTTTTTAAAATGTTCTTAAACAAGTATGTTTGACTCCAGAGAAGTATTTTTAAGTCCACTAAAATGGATCCGTTTATTAAGGGTAAGAATTTAAAGGAAAAAAAAATAAAAGACTGTTGAAAAATATTTTAACTGAATGGGATAAAAAGCAAATGGAAAGGTCTTGGATCCTTCAAACTCCATATCTCTCCCATATGGGCGGCTCGAATATACAATACAAATACCCTCTTCACTATTCGAATTTACACAATGTGCCACCACCGTAGAAAACAAATAAGAAAAAAGCAAAAAAAAAAAAAAAAAAAAAAAAAAAGTTATCGTAGAAGGTAAGGACTTGAAGACAGCAGCACAAGGATTAAACAAAAAAAAAGCTTAAACAGAGGAAGAAGAAGAAGGACAAGTTTGAGACTTTTGTTGTGGGGTATTTGAAGAAGCTCGAGTCGAAGTTGGTTGAAGAGGAGAGGAAAAAAAATAAAAAAAATCAAATCTTTTCTCTTGTTTCCCTGGATTGGATCGGGAAGTTTTGAAGATTCGTTTTTTTTGAAAAATTTGTTCGAATCTGAACAAGTTCTTAACATTCGAATCCGAGTGATGTGTTGCTTGATTCGTCTCGAGCTTTCGTTGAATCGACGAAGAGTTTATGCTGCTTGAAGCTACCCAAGATTCTGATTTTAGAAGCTAAAGGGGCGTTAGAGAGATATGATGATGAGTTGTTACGTTGGTTCCTTCTTCCCGTAGATTTCACTGAAGATGTCCTTCTTCTTCTTCTTCTTCTACAAAAACTGAATCTTTCTTCATCAACTTGATCAAAAGGAGAGATTTTTCAATAAAGGGTCAGATCGGTTTCGGCGATAAGAGAGAGATATGGATGAGGTAGGTGCTCAAGTAGCTACACCGATGTTTATTCATCCATCGCTATCTCCGATGGGGAGAAAACGCGATCTTTATTACCCCATGTCGAGTCGTCTTGTTCCGTCTCAGCAGCAACAGCCTCAGCGTAGAGATGAGTGGAACTCTAAGATGTGGGATTGGGATAGCCGCAGATTTGAGGCTAAACCCGTGGATGCTCAGACTCTTTCTCTTGGGAACGTTACAACACAACAGTTTGATTTGACTTCGAGGAATAAGAGTGGAGGAGGAGAAGAAAGAGGACTTGATTTGAATCTGGGAAGTGGTTTGACCGCTTTGGAAGAGACTACGACCACGACGACGGCGCAGAACGTTAGACCGAGCAAGAAGGTTCGGTCTGGATCTCCGGGAGGAGGGAATTATCCCATGTGTCAGGTGGATAATTGTACTGAAGATTTGTCTCATGCTAAGGATTATCATAGAAGGCATAAAGTGTGTGAAGTTCATAGCAAAGCTACTAAAGCTCTCGTTGGGAAACAGATGCAGAGGTTTTGCCAACAGTGCAGCAGGTATAAGGAACCAAGTTTGATTTGTTGTATTGTATCCAATTCTCTGTTTTTTTTTTTAATTGTTGAATCTGACAATGAATGATTGTTGCAGGTTTCATCTGCTTTCTGAGTTTGATGAGGGGAAGAGAAGTTGTAGGCGTAGGTTGGCTGGCCATAATCGACGGAGGAGGAAGACAACGCAGCCGGAGGAGATTGCATCTGGAGTTGTGGTTCCAGGGAACCGTGATAACAATACCTCTAACGCCAATATGGATCTTATGGCTTTGTTAACCGCCTTAGCTTGTGCACAAGGTACTAAATAGTTTACAATTATGTAGAAGTGGAATTCTGCTCGGATGTTCTTGTTTTGTTAATAGTTTTGTTGTTTGCGAGCTGTAGGTAAGAATGATGTGAAGCCAGTGAGTTCTCCAGCTGTGCCTGATAGAGAGCAGCTTCTTCAGATACTTAACAAGATTAATGCTTTGCCGTTGCCTATGGATCTTGTCTCTAAGTTGAACAATATTGGAAGTTTAGCCAGGAAAAATCTGGATCAACCTATGGCGAACCCCACGAATGATATGAATGGGGCTTCTCCTTCTACAATGGACTTGCTTGCTGTTCTTTCGTCAACGTTAGGCTCATCTTCACCTGATGCGCTAGCCATATTGTCTCAAGGTCGGTTTGGTAACAAAGACAGCGACAAGACTAAGTTATCGTCTTATGATCACGGTGTTACTACCAATGTGGAAAAGAGAACTTTTGGGTTTTCTTCTGGTGGGGGCGAGAGGAGCAGTAGCAGTAACCAGTCTCCTTCTCAGGATTCAGATTCACGTGCTCAAGACACTCGGTCTAGCTTGTCTCTACAATTATTTACCTCATCTCCCGAGGATGAGAGTCGACCGACAGTGGCATCTTCTAGAAAGTATTACTCCTCTGCCAGCAGTAATCCTGTTGAGGATAGATCTCCATCTTCCTCACCGGTCATGCAGGAGTTATTCCCATTGCAGACGTCCCCTGAAACCATGAGGTCTAACAATCACAATAACTCAAGTCCAAGCAGGACTGGTTGCTTGCCACTTGAGCTCTTTGGTGCATCAAATAGAGGAACTGCAAACCCGAATTTTAAAGGTTTCGGGCAACAGTCTGGATATGCTTCTTCTGGTTCTGACTACTCTCCTCCCAGCTTAAACTCTGATGCTCAGGTTTGCCAGCTTTTCAACTCCTCTTTAGCATCTGATTGTACGTAGATAAAACAAGCCGCTTATGGTTTTAATATTGATGGCATTCAAACAGGACCGCACCGGAAAGATAGTCTTCAAACTACTTGATAAAGATCCAAGTCAGCTCCCTGGGACATTACGATCAGAGGTGATAATTTCTGGGCATGATCTATAGCCTTCCTGAAGTATAAAGCTATTGGTTGCTTCTGTTTCAGTCCTCATAGTTATTGTCTTCCTTTTATTACAGATCTATAACTGGCTTTCGAACATTCCATCAGAAATGGAGAGTTATATCAGGCCTGGCTGTGTTGTTCTATCTGTCTATATAGCGATGTCACCTGCAGCCTGGGAACAGGTGAGTGGAAATTTTTTTTAAGTATTTGGTTATTGAATTATCCAATGCTATGTATAGCTTAGGAGCGGTTGATGGTTTCTTTTCAGCTCGAGCGAAACTTGCTGCAACGGCTTGGTGTTTTGCTACAAAATCCTCAGTCTGATTTTTGGAGAAATGTGAGATTTATAGTTAACACGGGTAGACAGCTCGCATCACACAAAAATGGTGAGTGCTCACGAGCTGTTACTTCTATGTAACCTTCAATGTTGCAATTTTTATCTCATTATGATTATAATATATCACTGGTTACAGGGAGAGTTCGATGTAGCAAATCTTGGAGAACTTGGAATTCACCAGAGCTCCTCTCAGTGTCACCTGTAGCTGTGGTAGCTGGTGCAGAAACAAGTTTGGTAGTAAGAGGTAGAAGCTTGACTAACGATGGGATCAGGTAAACTTCAAAAACAAAAAAAATCAAAGTTTCATAGTGTTTCTCATCTCTACTTATTCTTTCTAACTTTTATTATCATTGTGCTGCCAGTATTCGTTGCACGCATATGGGTAGCTACATGTCAATGGAAGTAACCGGGGCAGCGTGTAGACAAGCCGTATGTGATGAGTTGAATGTAAATAGTTTCAAAGTACAAAATGCACAGCCGGGTTTTCTTGGACGCTGTTTCATTGAGGTATTACTTCATATAACTAAACTTGATAGTTCCCTTTTTCCAGTCTAGAGATGTTTAACGCCTAGTTTGTGTGCAGGTGGAGAATGGATTCAGGGGTGATAGCTTTCCATTGATAATTGCCAATGCATCCATCTGCAAAGAGTTAAATCGCCTTGAAGAAGAGTTTCACCCCAAAAGTCAAGATACGTCAGAAGAACAAGCACAGAGCACAGATAGTCGTCCCACATCAAGAGAAGAAGTTTTGTGCTTCTTGAATGAGCTTGGTTGGCTTTTCCAGAAGAACCAGACCTCTGAACTTCGGGAACAATCTGATTTTTCCCTTGCCCGCTTCAAGTTTCTGCTCGTTTGCTCAGTTGAAAGAGATTACTGTGCTCTCATCAGAACACTACTAGACATGTTAGTAGAGAGAAATTTGGTGAATGATGAGCTGAACACTGAAGCCTCGGATATGCTCGCTGAGATTCAGTTGTTGAATCGTGCTGTTAAGAGGAAAAGCACAAAAATGGTTGAACTACTTATTCATTACACAGTTAAATCCTCGGCACTCGATTCCTCTAACAACTTTGTTTTCTTACCCAATATAACTGGACCTGGCGGTATCACACCTTTACATCTAGCTGCTTGTACATCTGGTTCAGATGATATGGTTGATCTACTGACCAATGATCCACAGGAGGTATGGCTCTCTCTCTCTCTCGCTCCCTCTCTCAAACCCAATTTTTTGCAACCTGTAAAACTGAGGAAACTCTTTTTGCTGTTTCAGATCGGATTATCGAGCTGGAACTCTCTACGCGATGCAACAGGGCAAACTCCATACAGCTACGCTGCAATTAGGAACAACCATAGCTATAACTCCTTGGTGGCTCGTAAAGTTGCAGACAAAAGAAACAAGCAAGTCTCACTAAACATCGAGAACGAGATAGTTGACCAAAAGGGTCTGAGCAAGAGATTAAGTTCAGAGATGAACAAATCATCTTGTGCCTCGTGTGCAACCGTGGCTCTTAAGTATCAGAGGAGGGTTTCAGGTTCACACCGTTTGTTCCCAACTCCTATCATTCACTCAATGCTCGCAGTTGCAACAGTCTGTGTTTGCGTCTGCGTTTTCATGCACGCTTTCCCAATCGTCAGACAAGGATCTCACTTTAGTTGGGGAGGTTTGGATTATGGCTCAATCTAGACAACATCATATATATAAATTATAATTTATTCTTTTTGGTTTCACAAAAGCAAAAAAAAATAAGAAAAGGGGAAGAGACTTTGGTGTGGATACAAGGGAAGCTCAGAGACTTTAATGTGACTACAGCATTACTCAAAAGGGAGTTTCACCGTCGGGAGTTTTTTTTTTTAATTTCGTTAATTATATATATTTTGGTTTGGCTAATTTGTTGTGTATGTCTGTGTATTTGTTTCCTACTTCGTATGATTATCATTATATTATTTTAACTAAGATAATAACATGCTGCTTCATATAAGAAGCAGTTGTTTTACTGTTTTTTTTTTTGTTTTGGTCTTGTAAATTTGTACTTCTGTACAAGTAGTTCTTGATGTTGTAACTTCAATATATAACTTTGTTATTTTTCTCTTTTTCTCAAAAGTCTTATTACTACTATATCATAAGGAACAATGTTTGTGGAAACCAATAGAGGAAGAAACAATTACAATGTGAAGATGGATGAATCTTGTCGCATAGAGCCCAAAAGGCCATTAACATGTTTAACGATTCCCACGTAACTTGTCGAGATTCTCAAACATCACAACTCACAAGTCACGATATCTTTTGCCTGATCATTTGGTTTGAGGGATTAGCTCTTCCATCTTATGAGTTCAAGTGATGGCATAGAAGGAGAAGAGGCAAAAAAGATAGTAGCACGGCAACATATATAAAGTCACGATACCTTTTAGTTCAAGGAATTTATTTTTTTTGTCACAAGTAAAAGATTCTTGAGAGTATAGTGTGATTTCGTTGCTTAATAAACGACAGAGACCTAAAGAATCTTGAAAATGTTATACAGAGGATATCACATTATAATGCCACTTTTCAAAAGGAAAGTCTCGAAAGTGGGAAGGAGAGTGAAATCATTTGTAACGTTACATTTCAAAAGTTTATTCCGGTGGCTATAAGTCAAGCAACTCTTGCTTTAATTTTTGATTTTTTCTACTCTATTTTAGGTTTGATCGTATATATAACTACTATGTATATATAGATATAGCGCATCCAAATCAATGAAAGTTTTAAAATTTTGATGTAATAAATATATTAAACTTAAATGTGAAAGAAACTGTGAGTGGTGGGTCTCGTTTCTCATAATGTAAGATTTGAATGGGAGTTAACTTTGATCTGCCTCTCTTTTCGAAGATGCTAAATAGGTACATTAGTAGATTTTATGGTTTTCCTTTTTATTTCTCGACATGTAACAAACAGTAAGATCCAAATAATTATACACATATCTTTTTATATTTTCCAAACATACCAAAAGGCCATATGCGTTCGGTTTAGTTACACGTTAAACATAAGAGATTCTATATGTTAACTAATTTAACACACAAACAACAAGGAAAAATATCACTTAATTATATGTAGATACTATATACAAACCACATAAGCAAATACACATAATTATATTCCTTTATTGTCACATCCCCAAATTTAATCAAAATAATATATCCCCCACCCCAAACTTAATAAACACCAGCAATGCATCTATGTACTTATCATCAAAGGCATCATCATGGCATAACAATCTCCACATATAAAGTATAAACACTCATAAGTAGTTAATCAAGCATTCTCCTCAGACACGTGGAATTGTCCTAGTAACACCGCCATTTCGGCCACCTCCACCACCACCTCTAGTCACACCGTCCAAGATAGCTTCACCAACACCTTCACCAAGACCTTCCATTATTCCACCGAGAAAATCAATCACAACCTGCGACGCCAACCTCGCGGCCGTCCCCAAAACCGCTGGAGACTTATCCCTCCCTTTATGTCCATTGGCGCGGAGGCCGTTCACAGCTGCGTCTTTAGCACAAACGGCGTGCAAGTGGTAATCGCAGACGGTGCAATGGTAAACCCTCCCTGTTCGCTTACCTCTCTTGCACTCTCCGCAAAGGAATCCTCCGTAGTCACCGCCGTTGGTGTTGGAGGCTGAGGAAGATGGGACGAGGCGGAGAGGGTGGTGGTGGAGTGAGGAGGAGGAGAGGGAAGGGGATAACATAGCGCAGCCAGGATGCATCTGGAAACTGCAAGCTTTACATCTAAATGTGTAACCTCTTGGTGATCTTCCACACACGTCGCATTTAGATTTTACTATCCCTCCTTTCGCTGTTATTCATCAGCCAAAAAAAAAAAAAAAAGTTTAGATATAGACTAGGGAAACGTTGGGCGTCTTTGTAAACGTACGAACGTGAGATCAAATATGCGTATATACTAAGCGATCAAATCATTTTACGGTGTCCAGTAATTGACCGTGTTTAGTCATATTCTTTCATTCATATATTTAATGACAAAAACAATATAATTCATTTCACTGTACGTATTTAGTATTTTACTCTTGGTGTCTCCGATCCATTCTATTCCACGATTTTTATTTTTATTTTCAGTTTCACAGATTTCGTACTAGAGAGCTTAAGTTTGAGGTTTGCAATCTAATACGTTTATGGCGTATTAGAAAGCTTATTATTCTCTGTTATTCAACGTAACCAGCATTGTAATTTTTAATGTTGATACCCACTAAACCAAATAATTATTTTGTTTTAAAGCGAAGCATTATTATTATTCCAATCCAAGTAAAGCAATCAATATATAATCGACAAAAATATTCAGGGTGTCTTATATAGTTTCGTGAGATCTAGTTCGTGGTCTGAAAAACAAACAGAGGATATAACATTAGGATCAACACGGAACAGAAAATGTCTGAAGAAATAAAATTGATCATATTGAGCCATTCCCAAAATTTATACCAAAAATACCGCTCAAGTCCGACAAACAATAATTTATTTGATAAGACAAAACGTACCCGGTTTGGCAAAGAAGAGAAGTTGATGCTGGTAATGAAAAGGGTGTGATTTGAGTAGTGGAGGAGCCAAAGCACAAAACTCATGGAGCTGATAATCGCACTCTTGACACACGTACCTAACCCCGGCTCCTTCCTCTTTGCACCCTGCACACGTGTAAATATCCGGCAACTCAACTTTGACCAGCACGTGTTGGGGATGTCCGAAGTGGACCATCTCTTCACCTTGTATCAGTTGAGGTGATGCTGGGAACTCTACTGACCGTGGTCGCGGTTTTCTGTTGTGATCATTTGTGCCCACCACTGCGGCTGAGGCCATAGTGTTCGAGGCCGAACGTCTCATAGCTGACATCCCCGTGATGCTGGACGTATCGTTTCTGGAATTGGAATTGATGACTATGGATTTGCTTCTCATCATTCTTCTTTTTAAAAATGAAAACTTTGAGTTGGTGGTAGAAGTTATGATTAATTAGGATTCTATGGGTTTTTTTTTGTTGTTGTGTGGTACGGAGGTGAAATTTAGAGTGGTGAAATATGGAGGTGGAAGTGACAGATTATTTATGGTGAGAAAAAGATATTGGAAACTGTTTTAATTACATAGACAGGTTTTGTGATAGATGAGAAATGTAGTTGCTTTAGGGTTTCTAGAAAGATAGAAGATGCTTTGCGGACTTATTTGTCACGTAATTGCATGTGTATTTACGTGAAAAGTTAATACTGAATAAGAAAGTTGGGTTATTGAGATGCTTTAACTGCCGTGAGCAGGGGTAATTTAGATGTGCCCATATGTATAAATGCAAGATAGGATCATCTATGCATATTCGATGTGAGTTAGCCAGTGAGGGTTTCGGCTATAATTTCATTAATTGTATAGTTTGGTATATAGCCCAAAGATTACAACAATTCGCTTGATTTTTAGATAGAACTTGTGGATTTGACGAAAGTTCACCCAAAAATAAAAACTAGCTAAATTTGCCATACAATTTTGTTGATTTTTCATATAAAATAAAACTGCACTAATTTATCTTCGTTATCTTGTCGGCAACCACCGTAAAAATTATGTATGGCCTGCACTCTTTTGTCCATCTTTATAGATTGAGTATATATATTATGTCTATAATGTCACGGTGAGAGATATTAGAGTAATTTTAGTATTAAAAGTCTTGGTACAAAAATGTTTTGAAGCACTTGTCTTTTAACACAAGTACACAACCTTTTTTTGGCCGTAACACATAACCGTTTATGTTGAGTTTTACCATTCAACTTGGAAAAAAAAAAATTACTATCCAAATTTTAGAAATTAAATTTAAAATTAACAACCAAAAATGCTTAGTTCCCTACCAAATCCGACATTGGAATATATCACAGAAATGTATTGGGCCCCGATTTAATTCTTATTCCTCGCAAGATCATACAAAACATTTGTAGTGATAGTTTCCAACTTCCAAGCAAACCCCAAACGAAAATCGTTTTTAAATAATATGTACATAAATAAAATTTCGTAAAACAGATAAAAAAAAATGTATATATTTGTTTATTCAATATGGTATAGAGTTACAACAAAGTTTTTGCAATCATCCTCTGAATACTCAAACTTAGGGTTTCATTTCTATATACGAATCATGAAAAATCTATCATATAAAAACGGAATATCTCAAAACTTGAACTATAAACAACGTTTATGACCAGACTCAAAGGTTACCAAATGATGGGTCCTATCATGGAAATAACTTATATTCTCCCCCACGACTCGAGCAGCTTCTCAGTACATGGTTATTGAAATTTAGAGAGATTCACCGTTCCTTTATTATACTTTTAAAATTTTTGATAAATTTCCAACCATTTAAAAAAGGAAGAAAATATTATAAGAAACAATCACCTTTTCTGCTGGGTATGCGCTGTAAGGGAAGGAGAAGAGCATAAAAGAACAACAGAGGACTGACACTAAGGGAAAGATTCTCACTCAATTAAAACACATCAAAACTTGACTATAAGTTTGATTTAGCCAATTGTTTCACTTTGTTCAATTCTACAAGTTATTCCACACTGTCATTTCATCTATGGATTAGTCATTTTTGGATTAATCATTCTTTCTCGATGATTACTTTCTCCATTAGACAAAAAATAAGATTCACATAGTTAAGCGAATACGAGAATATTAGCCATACTAATAACAGTAATTTTTTCTTTATTCTCATACATTGTTTCGGATAATGAATTCCTGAGCATATATATTGTCTAGATTATGTTTAGGAGTGGACTTCTTTTTTTTGTTTATTCTTTGTTAGGTTATTCTTGTGTTTAGAAAACTATAACTGAATTATAATGTGTTTAGAAAACTATAACTGAATTATAATAGGTTATTTCTAAGAGAAGTGTTAAACCTATCAAAGAGGACATACATAGTAGCATAGATGATGATGACATATGTGAATTTGAAAGAAGAAAAAATGGAAGTTTTATCGTTGCAATTCACACACGAATGGTCATTTAGAATTACGGATACTTCAGTTATTTTTATAGCGCCGTTCGATTCGATAAGTAAGGTTTAAGGTAAAATTATAATTGAATTCTTACCAAAAATAATGGTTTGGTTTTGTTTGCTTCGGATTCTTTGTGTTTTTGTTCGGCTAAAATGTCGTCACTCCTAATTATACTCTCTAATTTGTTTCTGCAAGTTACCTTTGATAATGTAAGTTGAGGCAGGCTTACTACTTTAGAATTAATTGGGCTGGTAAAGCCCATAATATGAAATTATATAATACAGGACCTAAGTTAGACATAGACAGAGATGTGTAGCTAATCTTGAATTACATTAGCCCATACAGATGAGGCTAAAAGATTTTGGACGAAGGTTTCGTAAATATGAATTAGTTGACGTTCGTTATTGTAAATAGAGATCGATTCACCTGGTGGCTGATACTGTTAAAAGAGACACGTAGGATAGTGACTCTTGTCGGCTAAATAATGCTCCGTCGCGTATACTTTTTATAGGTTTATCCTTGTCCGTATACATGGTTTCTTTGAAAAGCTACTTCCCCAAATCGAGGACCTAACTCCGATAAATGCTGTCTTCGTATCTTCAATTCTTCATGCGTATTCATAGTTTATTAATTTCTCTGAGATTATATCATTCATTCATCTCCTTGTCTTTACCCTTACACGAAGAGTCCTTTTTGAATTTTCGAATGACAATTTCGAGTTTATAAGTAACTTTCGTATAACTCCTCGCCGTTTCGGAGGGTTAGTCGACCATATCAATACTCTAATGGTTATGCGTGGTTTACTATATGGATGTTTGTGGTTCATTCACATTTTTTTTTTGTTAGTTCAAATTTAAAGTTCGCTATACTTTATATATACTAGGGTAGGGTTTAATGTACTCTCGAACCTGTAGGTCTTAACAAATGTTGTTCTTTTCGAACAAACCGCTTTTGATGAAATTCTTTAATGTAGAAACATTTCCTTTCAGAAGTGTCAGAAGACTATATGTTTTTCCTGATATATACCCAACTTTTACTAGTTTTTTTACATGCAGCTTCCTATCTCCATACAATTTATGTATTGTCGAAAGAAATTAAATCACGAGAGATAAATCGGAGTAAGAAAATATTTAATATTTTGTAATCCTTTTGCTCAAAGAATAATCTGTTATAAGTTGATAAGATCTTATTGAATATATTAATTAATGTGTATCATAGATAGCTATAAACTATTTCATGGTTAAAAAGGCGTTGTCGAATTTTATATTCATACCTAATCTAGTATCATCATGACGTTCAGCTCTAATCTAAATCAAACCACAAAGTAATGAATATTGTAATTTTCTTAGTTCGAGGATATACTTTTAGAAGCGTGTGATTAAATAAGGGACAAACATGTTTCCAATTGGCTCTTCTTCGCCACCAGAAGCAAGTTGCAAAAGAGAGTGAAGCACCCAAATATTAAACAACTCTTCAAAATAAAGCGTTAAAACCCCTTTTTATCGTGCTGCAAATTGCACTTTTTGTTGGTCATCCAAATTGCACACTAACCTTCGTTAAACAAAATATATACGATTTGGGTAATGATATAAAGTAGACAGTAGAGGACCCATCACGCCTAATAGTACCCAATGTATAATTCGGTAAGGTTCGTTCCATTTGTCCGCATTCCCAAAACTAGAACAAGGAAACAAAACAAAAAAAAGGTTTATTAGTGTGTTTTTTCCTTGGAAAATTATGGACAGAAAACTCAATACATTATAGTCTCGACCTCGCAGCTGGCGTTGGTCTGACTTGTCCAAAGTATGGATGGGGTATGGGTTTAACTAGTTTAGATATCGTTCCAATTTGATGTTATGGTCAACATTATCGACCCGGTTCATTTTTCATAGGACCAATGCTATAAAGGTTGTTTGGATTCATATTCTCGAGTTCATGCATGATTTGGAACTTAAAACTTGCATGATATTGGCCTGTACTAACTACTAAGACTACCCTCGTTTTACTAACGACACACGTGGTCAAACGGTGAACAAATGTCACGTGAGTCACGTTCGTGTTATTGTTTGAAGACTCTTTGCTTTTTTTTTTGTTTCTTTTTTGCCAATTTGAAGAGATAAGAACACAAAAAGATGTTTCGTCCACTTTCCTCATCGCCGCTCTATGCTCATTACTTTCTTCGGTCGGATTTTCCAATTACATTTTTTAACTATTAGTGGTAACATTTTGTTCATATCTATTTTTATGACGTGGATCACACTTCTCTTTTATTACATGCTTATCTCCTTAGTTAAGATAGTAAATTTCATTCGGCATCAAGAGACAAAATTTATGATACAATACAAAATCTCAGCACATTTAGAAAATGTTCTATTTTGTTCAGTATACTACAAACTTGGTAGTCTAAATTTCAAATTTCTTACGTAATTTGTGATTTGTAGTTCGTAATATTGGTAAGTTTTTACATATCATTAACATTTGATTTATTGTAACTTTCACATTTCATTACCCGATAAAGTATCGAAATGCATCATTGCTCATAATGACGTCTAAGTACAAAGGTATTCTCAGACTACTTGATTTGACTCTTTTTTTTTAACACGATTTGACTTTTACCAGAGAATCTAACAGGTAAAAAAAAACGATACACACACTTTTACATTAATTGTTTCCATTGTTATTATCCATCTAGACTCTCTACTTTTCAAAAATTTGTTTCAACTATAAACGAACTTCATTTATTATTTCTTGGATCACGTTAAGTAACGTGGCAGCTCAACGCTGACCTATGACTCTATAGTCTCTATTATTAAGTCGACGGCTCAGGATTACCCACGAGTGTGAACGAGAAGCAGGGCAAAAGCGTCCGACACGTCCCAAAGGAAAAGGATTATACGAGAAGGCTCTCTTCTCATCCAAGGGTTCACATTTAACCAGACTACTCTCTTCTGTCTCTTCTCATACCCGTCGATCTGTCTAAAGCTTTTCATCGATTGCCACCTCCCCACTTTTTATTTTCAGTTTATCTCTCTTTTTTATTTATTTTCGATCTAATTGTCTAAAAAGAATTAGGATAATACAATTTGTCTATCTAATTCTGACCATACTTAATTTCCATTTCTTATTTGACTTCTTCAAAATTTAAGTGTGGTTGTTCCTTTGTATCACTCTCAAAGGCTTAACTAGATTTGACATCCACATATGTGTTTGTCCGTTATATCTATCTATCCATTTTATAACAAAACATCATACGCTGAAAAATTAGTAAGCTATATATATTATTTATCTTGTGATAAATATCAAGAACTGTAATTATTATGACCATATATGAAAAATAATATCGCATTTTCTACCTTTAGTTTTAACCTTTTTTATAAATTTCCTTTTTGGTCTTCTAGATGGCACACTGAACAGACACGCATATTCACACAGATACGTGCGTCTTTGGAGGACTTGGAAAATAAAATAAAAAAAGCAGAGATAATGATTTCCTCAAATAATAAAGAAAAAGAACAAATTGATTTTTCCCAAATAAAGGAGTCAGAAAAATGTAATTAAGGAACAAACAAAAAAGATACCTTTAATAATAAACAAAAATAAACATTTTAATATTTAAAAAAAAAATGAATTTCCTATGAAATATAAACCGCATAAACTTATCGTGTGACCGCCTTAAGAAAAAAACCAAAATAAAAATAAAAACCCCTTTTTATTTTCTCTCTTCAGCCGCCGCTTTCACAATACCTCTTCCCTCTTCCCTCTTCCCTCTTCTCCTAGGTCTCTTTTTGTATACACTAGAGCTCGCAAATCTGGCTATCGAAAACCACAATCATAAACTCAACTTCGGGGCCTTCAAGGCCAATCACAAGAAAGTCATGGTGAGTCTCTTCTTTCACCATTCTTGTTTGTTCTTCCCTTATTATATAATCAGTTTCTGATTTTCTTGCTTCTGTGTAATCTCAGGGACCGATGATAAGAACAGAGGAGGAAGAAGACTGTACGATTCCACCGTGGTTAATGCCAATGCTACGAGGGAGTTACTTCGTCCCCTGTTCGATCCACGTCGACTCAAACAAAAACGAATGCAACCTGTTCTGTCTTGATTGTGCTGGAAAGGCCTTTTGCTCTTACTGTTTAGTCAAACATAAAGACCATCGTGTTGTTCAGGTCAGTCCAATATCTCTTTCCTTTTTTTTTTTTTTTTGCTCCTTCCACAAATCTCATGTTTATAGTATTATTTATTTCAATGTATATTAAATTTTGCAGATACGAAGATCTTCGTACCATAACGTGGTGAGAGTGAATGAGATACAGAAGTTTATAGACATCTCTTGCGTCCAGACGTATATCATCAACAGCGCAAAGATTGTGTTCCTCAATGAAAGACCTCAGCCTAGATTCGGCAAAGGTGTTACAAACACTTGTGAAATCTGTTGCAGAAGCCTCCTTGATTCTTTCCGTTTCTGCTCTCTCGGCTGCAAGGTAAACACATACCACTCTGTTTTTTTTTTCCCCTGTTTTCACCATTTCTTGTCTAAACAAAAATTCAACTTTTTTTTCTAAACCCATTAACGCATTTCACTTCTTAACGAAATCTATATCAAGTTTTATTTGTTTTGGTTAAGCTTTGTTGATGATTCATTTTGGATATGCTCTGTTTTGGAATGTGAGTTGTGGAATGACTTTAAGTGTCCTTTATGGGTTTTGACTGTTCAGCTTGGAGGGATGAAGAGAGGAGATACAACTCTAACCTTCTCTTTGAAAGGGAAGCATGGTAGAGAGTACCAAGGTGGTTCGGAATCAGATGAAGCTACAACACCAACTAAGATGCGCAAGACCAATGCTTTCAACCGTCTGATGAGTGGTCTTTCAATCTCAACCGTTAGATTCGATGACTACGGTCCAGGTGGTGGTGATCAAAGGTCTTCAAGCTCTGGTGATGAAGGTGGGTTTAGTTTCTCTCCAGGAACACCTCCGATCTACAATCACCGGAACTCAAGCAGACGAAAGGGTGTCCCTCACCGTGCTCCGTTCTAGACAAAAGATAATTACTAAGTTTCAAACCCCATAATTATAAATATAAGTATAAATACCGATACATTGTATAACACAACTTGGGGTGAAATTTAGGATGTAGTCATAATGTTGTAAATGGGCCAGTGTCTTTCTTTTTTCTTATAGTTTTTTTCTATCTAAAAGGTAAAGTCAAAAATAATTAGACACATACATAAATACATTTTTTATAAATATAGAAGAATTAGGGTTTATAGTGAAAGTGTTTGCTCAAGGTGTTAGACTGTCTAAAAGGTATGGCTTTTGTGTTGTATTGTCATGTAATTGTGTACATTAATTTTTGTTTATACAATAATAATAATATTATATCAAGTGAAATATTATAAAACGGATGCGTTGTCTAACTGCAGTAATCTCTTCACCATTTTCTAACATTATAGTATTTCACCCATATGTTTAAAGAAATAAATATATAGTCTTACTTATCCTGACTGGAATTATGCTAATAGTATACGAAAATGTGTAACTGAAGTCATGGCGTCATACTTACATAGTTTTGTATAAATTAAAGTCGCAGGAGTGTCACTGAAACATTTTTTTTTAATACAATTGATTGATTTGTTGTAGTTTGACGTAATCAAGAAGAATATTATAATAGTATACACTAAAGAATATTATTATGCAATATAAAAAAAAAAAAAGTAAGCAAGTGGGATAGAAGATGAAAAAATAATAAAGAGCCGTGTGGAATCCGAAAGGCTGCGATTCTCTTCTCACCGTTAAGAGACGGGTTTTCATTACTTTTTTATGATCTCTCTTAAATTTATTCAACATCATGTTTTAAGCTCTACACTAATCCACGGAATCGAATAATTGGCACACTTTTATGAATTACAGATAATGTTTTGATAATGCAGTTTCGTAAATTCAGTGACACACAAAAATCGTTTCCCGTATTTTTTAGTTATGTATCCCACAAATTTACATTCGGTCTCTGAACTAGGGTTTTCAAAGATCACAATTCTTTACTAAAAATGATCGAACTAATTTGGAGCTAATTGTCCCATCAAAATTTTTAGCATCAAAAGTTTATTTTATGAGGCGATCACCCATACATATTTTTAATATATATATATAGAATTTGTATAGCTATCTTTTTTTTTTTTAAAGCCGTAGTAGTTACACAAAAATATCATGACCATAAGAAGTGAAAATGTGTGCTTTTTTAAATGTGTGAAAATTTAGTTGTTACCCAAAAAAACAATAAAAAATGGTATCTCCAAAAAATATCGGAGTCTCTTGGATTGTACAGGCCACCACAACATATGTATGCATTTGGATTTCTGTTCAAATCTTTGAACATATAAGAACAAGAAACTTTTATTATTTCTAATCTTATTCATTTGGATAGAGCCTTATGCTATTTCAAAACTATCCTTACCAAAAACGAAAACAAAACATGTAGTACTATATACAAAAGAGAGTATTGCGGCCAAGGACGGTGGCTCTGCCACGTATTCGTGGACGGCCCCCACGGGCTTAGGTTAGGCAGCGACCGAATGGGGGCAATACTGACTTTTCGATCGGGCTTCGAGCCAGTTGCGCATCCTCGTCACTTCGACTACGACACGTGTCGATTAAGCCCACTAAATGTATGACACGTGTGAATGGAGACCGTGAGGAGGGACCACGTGAAGCCTTGTGTGTGTGGAGTTATCTTGTTCAGTCTCCCAAGACGTTAAGTAATCAATAATAATACTATTATCAATGGGAAAGCTAGCTACACGACAAATGCTGGGATAAGGATTTGTTGTGATGTCTTTTAACTATTTTCTCTCTATAGTTTCTTTAGTGTCGCTATCGGAATTGTGATATTTTGTTTGTTTTTTTGTAACTTTACTTAATGTGGAATATAACTACTAATTCTTAATGAACACTTATAGTTATGTTATTAGCGTTAGCAAAAACATAAAACTATGGTACTACTGACTAAGAGAAGACACAAATTTTGAACTATTTTACATGTTTCACAAATCGCAAATCGCAAATATATCACATGTGATTGTTTTTATCACTTGCATTATGTTTTGGGTGTGAATGGTTGTAGCAGTCAAGACGAATTAATCCATCAGCGGATTAGACCATTTTTTATTCACTATTTATAAATACAGTCTGTAATAATGCAGTTTAAAGATAATAGAAATAAAACTGCTGCGAATTAACTATGAACCATTTTTATGTACAAATAGAGTTGGTCTGCAGCGGTTTTCTGAGCGTCTTATTATTTTTTGGATAATCTAAACTGCTACAACCCCTTACCCTTCTGTCTTTGTGTCTCATAACCCTATTATATTCGATCTACGATTTACGATGGAAGCGGGACTTTCCACAGTATACATATAAACACTGGCATATTCAATTGTATATATCAAAAATATCTATGGTTCAAATTTTGTTGGATACTTATTAACAACGCAAAACCTTATAGATTGAAAGTAAACTAGATCGGATAAGTAAGTTCCGTTATTCATACATAAGGCTCTGCTGGTTCGTGGAAATGTGGAATCAATAGTTACGTATTGGTCTCTTCATTGTTATGCTAGACGTTGTCGTTAATAGTCTTGTATTATTTGTTGATGTATTGCATTTAAATATTAAAATCTACTCTCGGCTATTATATTTAGTTGAATCACTAGTCCACTCATACATTGGTTATACACTAGAAAAGGTAGGCAAGGATAGTTTTCAGCATGGGGCCATATATATAGATATAATGCTGAGGCCATTTATGGTCCGTGGGGATCCATCTTTTGGAAAACTCATATTATATCTACAGATCACGACGAAATTTGTATATACCTCACAGGAATATATATAGCTTTATCTTTGACAGTAAAATTATATACATATATACATATAAACAAATTTCGACAGTGAATGACTTGTACTTTGGTGTGCTTCTGCAAACATCTAGTATGTAAATTGACGTTTGCGGGCTGAGGATTTGCTACTATATCTATATATCGACAAATACTTCTTTTTTTTCTGTTTAGTTTGCAACTATACACCGACGTGGGTTACAAAAACTTTTTTAGAAATATATAATTTGAAAGAAAAGGGTGTACAAGAAATTAAATCTAGTATTCGAGTGTTTAAATTAAATAAGTATGGTCGAGATTAATTTCTGAAAGATTCGTCAGTCTTATAGTAGTTTATACGTTCTAGTTGGAGAAAAAATAGATTAGAAAGTTAAAATATTAAGGTCTTTTTGATTGGCCAGAAACTCAAAAGAAAAAATCGTATATTAAGACCAGGAGGCATAATAATGTAACACTGTATAGTTCTTTTTGACAATTTTTTTGTGTCAATGCAAAAACATTGGTTTGACCAAAAAGGAAGATGGACACAATTGGTGAAGAAATACAAATTCTCAAGGCCATGTTTAGCAAAATTAAAGCACCTGTATATATGTATCGATGGGCATGAAGAGCAAGCATCATCTACATATAAGAAACTTATGTAAGGCCACTGACTGGCCCATTTTTCCCAGATTAGTTATGGGCCTTAATAACCCCAACTCTACGCTACCTCCTCCATATGAACATGTTCAGATAAATATCGGAAGTTATAATTAAGTGCAAGTTATCAACACGAATATATATAAAAACCAGAATTAGGAATACTTCTGGTAAAGGAACAAAGACGACGTGTGACAAGGTCCTGTCCACACATTATATGGCTTATATCTGCCGTCTTATTTGGAGTTCTCTTTTTGTAATAGTTTAATTTTGTTTTGATGATAGATATGTAAGTTGTTTTTAAATTCGAATTTGTCGGGCAAACATGTGAACATCGTCACTTAATCAGACGACATATCGCGAACCACATTAACTTTCTGGTCCCTAATTATGATATTTAATTGATTTGATTCGTGTGAAGATTTTATCTCATGTGGAATTTCTTGTGAATTAATTTTATCCATACGAAGTTGCTACAACGACGTGAGAACGTGATCTTTAGTCATCGGCCAGGTGTGCCCGTATTTGCACAAACTGATACAATATACATAATATGTATAATGTATTTTACTATTACATATATAAGCAATCAATTTTCCATTTAATCCATTTATAGAACAAATTTAAATAATGTCAAAAAAACAAAATTTAATACCTTTTTGCTCTCACACAGGTTATTTTGCACAAATGTTTACTATTGATGTTTAGCTATATGTTACTCTCTGAACTTTATTTTTGCAGTTAATATAAAAATATTACTATAGTATTGTGTTGATACTTAAACATGCCATTGGCACACGTAGTTGATGAAATATCGGTGTGCTTTAAGTCGCTAATTATGTAAATGCGGTAAACACCGACACAAAAGAAAATTAAACACCGTTTGAAGACAAATGAATTTGATTAGTACGTTTTACTTAACATCAATTATTATTTCTCTGAAATATTATGTAAAGTCTAACATATACTATTAGACTAGACTCTACATCTTTACTCTCTACCAATTGATAGTCTCACAAAATCGAGGGTAAAATGCATTAGCCAGGCTTTAAGAGACAATGAAAAAAATAAAACAAATGGGTTGATAGAGTCTTATATATTTTGAACTTTTCTTATTCATTTTTATCATCTGCAATGGAATAGATTTTGTTAAAGGATTAAGCTTATAATTTATAGCTTTACTAGAATCATACGATGATACTAATTAACCGAACCCAACCAAAAAAAGGCACAAATAAAAATACCAAAAGACCGAACGCTTGTATACGCATACATGCCTAGGCATGCACCTACAAATTAATTACTTGATTTGTGGTTTGAAGTTTGAACTAATATTATACCGCGTTATATACCAAAAAAGAAAGAATATGGTAGCGTAGGTCTTAGGGTATATGATATTGTTAGTTTGACCGTATATATAAGTTCAACTCCGAACTTTGAAGTTGGTATGGTATGGTATGGTATGGTCGTATGGATACTCTCGCTCGTCAAATTCAAAAAATGTATGTCAAAAATTAAATGTTGAACTTCAACTGCAAAGATATATAAAGAAATGTTCGATTTAAATCACGACTATATATGTATTTATAGCTAGCTCGGTCTACTAAATAAGTCAATGTGTGAACATGTGAAGCCTGTTTGATTTATTATGCATGGCATGCGACCCGTTCGACTTTACTCGGTTTGGTGGAGAACTGAAGATATCAAGTACTTTACCATGCTCTTAAAAGAAAAAAGTACTTTACCAATTACCATATATGCATGTTGAGCTGTTGACCAAAACAAAAGTACGTAAATACGGTTTTACACTGCAAGTTGTTTCACATATATGATATATACGATGTAATTATTGAAATGAGACACTAATAACAGCTGGATGCCGTCAGAAAAGCACAGTTGGATTAAATTACAAATTTGACTAACCTGGAAACGAGACATATGTGAAATTGTTGAAGTATATTGTTGTAGTATTTAATTTACTATGTATAGTGTAAAACTTACACATGTTTCAGATTCATTCTTAATTAAGCTAATAATGAAGCATGGAAACTTAAAATTTAATATGTGAGAAACTGGTAGCAGTCAAAGTGAAAAATAAAAACTGGAAAGAGAGCACATAATTTGTTTTCTTTCGTATAGTGTTTACTAGCTAGTTCAGATTATATTATTGATTCCAGTATTTTAGTGTGGTCTATATTTTCTTTTTCTGGAGTATATATAGTTCAAACTCCGATCCCTAATTGTATTATGCTACTATTTGTTAAGGTAATAAGCTGCCGCCTAAAAAGTTGTCATAATTGTGTTGAGTGTTGACTCACACGTGCATGAAACTTGTAAAATTATGATATCTTTCAATAAAATCTTCATAGGTAAATAAAACAAACCTTCATAAGTTAAAATATGTACTGTACTATCGTTAAAGTCAAATACAAGTTGCAATATTGGGATTTCAACAGGCCAGGCCACTTGTAATGACTTGCCACTGGAAGACGCGTGGTGCGACGTGCGTGCCACGGTGTCGTTGCCAATTTCGCTTTCAAATTGTTCATATTTTTTTCTTCTTGTCATTTTCCGACGTTTGTTATTAACAACTACATGATTACAAATCCAATCAACTATATAAACCGCGATTAAGAAAATTTTCTTTTCATTTTACCTTGTAATGATTATGTTCTGTAAGAACTATATGTATACAGTACGTGAACGAAATACATTTTAACCCCGATACTTTACTTTTGTATTTATTTATAGTTTGTTACACAATTCTTATTTAGTGTATGATGCGTAGTGAAGTTGACATGATCTGATGATCATAAACAACAATTATAAAAAATCAAAAAGAAAATAAACAATTCGGAGTTAATTAGGTCACGAAAACGAAAGTTAATTAGGAGGTATAACTAAGGAAAATTTTATACATATGTCCTTTTTTACTATGCGTGACAAAAATCTACTTAATGGACAGACAACAAACATAATAACCTACCGGTTCAATCCGTAACCGGTTTAGTAATTTCAATTTTGATCACACCCGGTTTTGTCACCCCCTCTTTCTCTATATATCCCCCACCATGACCGACTCTGCAAGACGCGTCGTATCAAAAATATTCGTAAATCGTTCTTCTTCTTTACTCTCTCCTTCTCTCTCTCTCTCTCTCCATCGATCATAATGGGAATATGTGTGTCGTTCAATCAGAAAAACCCAGATACTTCGCCGACGGTGAAGATCGTGACGGTTAACGGCGATCTACGTGAGTACAATGTTCCTGTAATACCATCTCAGGTTCTTGAAGCCGAGTCAGCAGCAGCTTCGTCGTCTTCGTCTTCCTCTAGACCTTCTTCTTACTTCATCTGCGATTCCGACTCACTCTACTACGACGACCACATCCCGGCGATAGAATCCGAAACGCCGCTTCAGGCCGACCAGATCTACTTCGTCCTACCGGTTTCTAAACGTCAGAACCGTTTAACGGCGTCCGATATGGCGGCTCTCGCCGTTAAAGCGAGCGTCGCGATACAGAACTCCGTCGGGAAAGAGTCTCGTCGGCGGAAGAAGGTTAGAATATCTCCGGTGATGATGTTGACGGGTTCTAACGATTCCGCCGGGAATGAGAAGACGGTTAAGAAGGGATCAAGGTCGGTTGTGAGTAAAACTGCGCCGTTTAAAGGTTCGGGTGGTTATAACCGGTCCGGTTCGGCTCGTAATTTGAGGAGATATACTTCGAGACGAGCTAAGCTTGCGGTTCGATCTTTTAGGTTGAAGCTTTCAACCATTTATGAAGGCTCCGTCGTTTAGACCATCTCGAATCGTTTTCTCTATTTTTTTCTATAGAGGTGAGTTTTACCTATTAGTGTTCTATTTTTACCTCAAAAATAAAGATTGCTATTTTTTTCATTTATTTATAGAGTAACCTTTGTAAAATAAAATAGGGTTCTTCTGAAAAAAAAAATAGCAATCTCTAATTTTAGAGATGAAAATAGAGAACCATTGGAGTAAAACTTTCATAAACTTACCTTTATTATAAAATTCCTCTACTATAGAGATAAAAATAGAGAACTATTGGAAATGTTCTTAGAATGTTTTCAGTTTTTTAGGAATAAATAAATAAATTAGAAAAGATAAAAGAATGAAAACAATATTAGAAGAAGCATATTTTTTTTTTCTTTCTTTTGTTACACACTGATGATATATTTTTTTTACATCAAGAACATATTTGTATATTTCTTTCTTCTTATACTTTTGATTGTGTATTTTGGTCATTGTAGACTAGAAATCAATCAATCATATATATGTTTACAAGAAAATTATATATTATGATTAATGATGTTTCTCAATTTAACCATCATATAATGTGGCTTTTTTTTTGGTTGTCTTTTTATCCAAAGAAAAAAAAGTTACGTGAAAAAGGTATAATGTGATGCTAATTTCGGAAGATTGAACAACTATTTGATTTGTATGTAAAGTGAGGAGTATCAGCTCAATTAGGCTTTGATATGAAGCTAGAATTTGAACGTCCGATCAAATTTAAGGTGGAATATTGGAAAATGGATTAAACCAGAATCTCTTGGCTTCACAACCAAGAAATTTTTACTCATAAATTTCTATCAATATCATTAAAATAATTAGTTATTCTATGCAAAAATAAATCAAACTTTGAAATTAGTGGATCTTCAATTACAGTTTGAAAGAATCTCTCAAGATTTTATATTATTTATTATGATATTTTCAAGGATCCTTTGAACCTACTTATCATTGTCGAAAAGCTAGCAAATCAATGATACTTACTTTTCGTTGATTACAGTTTGATGTGTGGTTGATGTGTCAATCAAATCCTTATAATCTTTGTAATACATGTTGTGTCAAAAATAACAATGTCAATTTAGTTGTTTTAATAAGTCGTCCTAGTTCTGCTTACTCGATCTAAGCTATGATTTACAATCAAAGAACTTTTACTAGATGGGATCACATATGGCATTTTACAAGTGCAGACCTTGTATAGAAGCTTCAACATATCATTATACGTTGAGATATGCTTTCGTGTCTGATGAATGAAGTGATTAAATATGACAATATAATAGAAACTTAAATCAAAATATAACTGACGTAAACAAAATAAATTTATATAAGTATATTCGAATGTGTATTGAATCTAAGCAGAGACGTGGTGTTTATATGATATAGATTCCACTAGGCACTATGAAACCATGGGTTGAAACTTGAAACTTGAAACGGTATATGAACATTGTGGCTGTCAGGCTGTGTGCTGAATTGGTGATTGGTTTGACTTTGAACGTTAAGAAATCAATATTCTTTCTTTTCGCTCTTAAAATAGCAAGTCCGACATGACTGGCAAATCTCCGACAATGACAGGGTTTGTATATGGAGGCGACGATGTAATCAACTATATCAATTTCTTTTTTTATCAGTATATTAATTTTCCATTTTATTATTTCTTACCATATACGTGCGTCATATTAGAAAAAGTAAATAAGTGCGGTATGAATTTTTTTCTTGGGTTATTGTGATGGATTCTACACATTTATAATGGCTTAAATATATGAATATGGCACAAACTGTTGTGGTTTACCATACAGGTTTATCGTATTTTCCTTTCTAGTCATGTTGTAAAAAAAAAATTACAATGAAATAAAAGAAAAGATAAAAGGCAGCTCCTTAGATTTTATGTGTAGAGAGATAGGCCTATGTTGCCACGTATGATTATACCGTTTGTCCGTTTGGTATGTACCAAAACAACAAACGGCATCAAGTCATTAGACCAGTGACCAAATCGCCTTATTGGACCGTGTGTCTCCTATTGAATCAATCGATTAGACAAGAAAGTCAACCTTCGTTTGTAATTTTGTTTTTTGGTTTAATTAAAAGAGTGATTCAATACATATACGTGAAATTTTATATATTTATGCACCCTCTACAAACTATAGTTTATGAATAGTTTTCCTCCGTTGACCAGAAAACATATATGTATAACTCCTACATATATAGTAGTTTTGAAATACTGTTCCGGTGGGATAAGCTTCAAACTTTTTTTTCGATGGACATATTTTCAAACTTATAATTAATGTACATAGCTCACATGCGACTTTAAAACATATCATACTTTTTTAATATATAACTAAACCTGGTCTTGATATTGAAATTTTAAATGCATAATATATTGGGATAGCTATCTTCCACATATTGCAAAAATTTAGCTCTTTATCCCCAAGTCACCAAAATCAATTTCTCATTATTGATTTTAAAAATATAAATAAAATTGTTTGAATTTTCTAAGACTTCTTAATATATTGATTGATATAACTAGAACACGATATATTTTGTTATGAACTACACAAGAATATACCATTCTACCAACACAAGACTATATAGGCTACAGTCTAACACACATACTGCTATAGTTATATAAGTGTGAAACTGTAATAAAATTTGGTAGATAGAGTAACAGTCCTGGGAACCGTCATTGACGAGGAGAACAAAAGAAGCAAAATACGATACGAAAACAAATCAATCATACGTTGATTTCTCTTTCATTATTCATAAACCTGTATGAGAAAAACCACCCAAAATAAGGATACGTACGAAAGCAACTCAATCTTACCCAGAGCCGGCGCTCAACTTTTTAGGGCTACAAGCCAAAAAAAAAGAAAAAAAAACTAATTGCAACTCATGGGGATCAAACCTGAGAGGTAGTGTTAATGTTAGTACAACTTAACCACTAGCCTAAGGAAAACTTTTACTGAAAATGGCCGAAATTTTCTATTTATTATGTACGGCCGCAAGCCAATGCTTGGCTTGCTTGGCTTGCTTGGCCTCTTGGCCGGCTTTGATCGTACCTAAACACTTAAGAGAAAAAACTAATTCAAATCATTAATTGATTTCCCTTTAATCTCCCAGATATCCTTTTCTGACAAAAACAATACAAAACAACAAATATTTCCCAAGATATGCATGAGTTTGCTTAACATCACTGCTGTAGACCCTATCTTTGGGTGTATATAGATATATTGTAGTAATTCAAGATCTTGATGTACACAAACATGCATGATATTATCTAGTTATATATAAAAATGATGCATTTCTAAAAATAATAAGTAAATTTGAATAACGAGTTTATAAAACGTTTATCTCAAAAATGTCAAATTCTTAAGAAAAATTGGAGTAATTGCTTAGTTAATGTTTGGGGGTGGACAAGGGGTTTCACTTTCAATATCTCTGTCTAAGCGATCAATTATTTTCAATACATTAGCTTTGGTCAACATTTTTTCATGGACCTTTGATTTGTTGATAAGATCGATCTTATTATACTCACGTGAATATTGGGTGGATTCAATTTTTTTTTTTTTTTGGTATAATAGGAGAAGAGCCTCATATTATTGGTTACAAAAGCCAATAATATGACGGGACGGCTGGTAAAAACAGTGAATATTCTTTTCAAACAATAGTTTTGCTAATTGAAAGGATTAAAGTAAGCAAGAAATTAATGGTTTTGTCAAATATGTCGAACTATGTTACTGTGTATATGTAAACATTCAAATGATTAGATATACATGCATGTGTTTAGTAGTTTTAAAAAATTAGAAGAAAAACAGAATACAACGATGTTTGTGTATAAATTTTAGGCGCAAATCAGACTGTATAGGCCCATTATTGTACCTTGCAAAATTCGATCTTCGACCTAACATAGGTCCATTAAAACACTATCAGATACAACGTAGACATGGAGGCAACAACCACATCTGGAACGTCGTACGAAATTGCGAAGAGAAAAAAAGAAGCAAACCAGCCTTATAAAAGTTAATATATATATATATATTAACGAACTGATCATCTAATAAGCCTAATATTAAGTTATTAACGCACTCTTGACAACTCCTCCTCAGATATACAAGATTTTGCGAACTAGCTAGACAATTGCATAATTTGCATAATTATGAGTAGGTCGAGACGAACAAGCCCTAATTAACTAGGCCTCTACTACAAGTTCGATTTTACTTATATAAATAATGGCAATTACGAGTAAACATTATACCTAATCTATATTATAATACCTCTCTTTTACCTAAATTTTGTGTACTAACACATGAATCTTTTTCTTAAAGTATTAACACAACCCATAAGCACGGCTTCATGGTTCAGTATTCTGAGTTTTATCAGACATCAACAAGATCATCGTCTTAATTTGTTGGGCCTTTGTTGCCACTTTTTAAGGTTATATAATATATATAGCACTACAGAGGTATTACGATATTTTCAGATTCATGGTATCTCAAGAGAACTTGTATGTGAAGATGTCTTGACTTGTGTATCTTGAACTATGAACCATTGTTTTTTTTCATCAAAGACTCCATTTCGTTAAGTTTACAATGAACCAATTACGAGTCATATTATACTTACATTCGTTGGATCATTTCAATGGCAACTGACTAGATCTAGTTTGGTGGGTCTAATTCAGGTAAGGGTCGTGAGGGACAAGTCCAATATATCGCAATATAACTTTATCCCAGTGTCTGTACGGCTTAATTAACAAATGATTCGAGTTATTATCGGCTGGTAATCTTCGCCCATAATCCATAGAACCTACTCAACGAATGATAACATTGTTTAATATGATGATTCAACTTTTATATGCCTCGAGTATATAACTTTTTTTTCATGTATTATATCATGGCATCACATGTATTTCATTTACCAGTCAATTAGGCTTTTGGGCGGTCAAAATATGTTTATAATATAATTAAATATATTGATTAGTATGTATTTAGAGTCCACTAGCTAGCTGAGTGTACATTATTAAACGTTTGATAATTCATGCCATCATGAAGGCATTATATGGTCACAAACATAAAGCTTAAATTATTGCCCACTAATCATATATAATAGTATATGTTATATATGTCTGAAGTAATTAGCTCTATATGTCTATATTGTTGCAGTGATCAAGAGTGTGTTGATACCGTTAATTAATAATCTGATATACAAAACCACAGAAGAAGTAGAACTAACACTTTTAAAAGTGGTTGATTACAATAATTTTAAAGCATGTTCCCCCTCTCCAAAGTATGCCGTTAAGTTGACTAAACCACTCAGATCATGCATACCTCTCAATTAATTAATAAACATCCATCGTATTAGAACACGACACATATATAAAAAGAAACCGTTTAAGGATTAATAGTAGTGTCCTTAGAACTATAGATAAGGGAAAATAATTAAATTTGAGACGGATAGCAAAGAGAGAAATCAGCCCCTATGTATTTAGGTAGTGGACATTCGGGCGGTGAAATGGGTCCACTTTTACATGTGTGTCCTTTAGTTCCTTCCTAGTAAGGCCATCTTCAAAGGGACATCCAAACATCATTTTCGTGTAAATTTCTTTCACCAGAATGTGACACACCAAAAAAAAGATCTTACTATTTTTAACTAATTCCATTTTTTGTTGACATTAAAAAGTTAATGAAGATAAGAATTACTTGTTGAATTAGTGATTATCTTTGGCTATATTCATTATTTTTAGTTGTGAAAATGTGTAATGAACAGCTCTGTTAAAGTTACACTATGAAACGTAAGCCGACAACTTCAGTGAAAGGATAAAAAAGTGATGATGCGAACATAAGGATTCACATACTGGCTTTTCATGTTTTTTCCTTTTTCATATGATCCAAAACAAAAAAAAGTTTTGTGCCATGCATGTCTGTCTGCTTTTATCATTTCTCTTGTTTTACTAAACATTCGAAATTATATATAAGAAAGTATATAACATATAAGTTAATAAATATATCGATCGATGTTGTTTTAGCTTGTATATGTGCTTTTTCTTTCTATTTCTTGTGAGCATATTAAAAAATTTGTGAAAGAAAACCTTCAGAATTACCCTGATTTAAATGTTTATAGAAAACTAAAGAAAAAAAATTGATAGGTAAATAAATTCAACGTAACACCGCGCCAAACAAAAACTTCATTAGATACTGACTTTGAAGAATTTAGAAGTATTTTACAACTCTCATCATTATCTCTTTCCAATCACCCTGTTTGTGGTTAAGAAGTCAATTTATTTTTTTTTTTTTATTTTTTTTTTTTTTTTTTTTTTTTAATAATAATACCTTTATTCATCTTCTTTCTCCAAGGAACAACATTTAAAATACAATATCGATCTAAAAGATGAACTGAAGAGAAAAAAAACCCAGTAGGTGAAAGAGTTAAAGTAGAAATTGAAGAGAAGACAGAGCAAGTTACGGCTAAAAACCAAACCCAAACCCAAGAAGAAGGACAAGCTTCATGCTAAGGTTGTATGAACTGAAACCATGCGGAGAGATAAGTATCATGAAGTTGCTGAGGTGGTGCTGCCACTGAAGAATGCAAAAACACATTTTTTCGATCCAGACCAAGTAACTTAGCACGAATGATGAGCTGTATCTCTTTGACCAAAATAGCTGCCGATTTTGCATTGCTAGTGTGAAGTCTTGAATTTCTCTCTTTCCAAATGAAGTAAATAGCGGCTTGGAAAATCAGTTTACAGATTACATTGAGCCTGGCATTAGACGTAGGAGATCTAACCCATTGCACAATATCATCAAAAAGAGACGGGGGAGAGAGATTATGATGCACGAAGAAAGCAGTCCACACTTCCTTGCTAAAAACACAGTCAAAGAAAAGGTGTTGTTTCGATTCCATAGCTGAGGAACAAAGGAGACACTGACCCGGCACACTTAGACCCCAACTCCTAAGTCGATCCCTTGTTGTTAGTCTATCCCGAAGAATCACCCAGAGAATAAATGTGTGCTTAGGAATTCTTTGGCTAAACCAAACAGACTTAAACCACGGAACTTGAACTGTTGAACGAGGATGCAGGCTGGCTCAAGTTTTAGAAGATGAGAAAAATCCTGGCGTATCATTATGTGAGTTACGCCACAAAAAATAATCTGAATCTGTTGGAGAAAGTTCTGGTGGAGTTGGTGGTAAACAAGCCCGCAAAAGAAGTAAAAGTGGATGTCTTCCACGAGGCAAAAGCCAAGAGCCATTTGAAATGGCCTGAGAGACAGAATTTGTTGAAGGAATTCCAGTAACCATGGGACCATTTACACCTGTTAAATCAATTAAAGGGCCAAGACCAGTCCAATCATCATGCCAGAACAATGCTAAAGAACCTGATTGCACATGACAGGAAATGTGAGGTCTAGCTAGAGAGCGTAGCTTGACCAACCTCTTCCAAATCCAGCTTCCAGAATTCTGAAAATCTGTATCCCAGAATAGTCTTCCTCTAATTATGACCTTGTGAATCCATGAAACCCAAAGAGAACCTCCACCAGCAAACAATAACCATATCAACTTTAGACCAAACACAACATTAGAATCTTGCAGCTTTCGAAGACCCAAGCCTCCTTCTCTCTTTGGAGTGCAGACTGAATCCCAAGAAACTTTGGCACCTCTAGCAGAGTTAGGAGCACCTGTCCACAAAAAAGCACTGCAGATTTGCTCAAGTTTATCCAAGCAACCTTTGGGAAGTGGAAAAACCGCAGCCCAAAAATTGATGATGCTGTACAAAACTGATTGTATTAACTGGAGTCTTCCAGCAAAAGATAGATGCCTGACTTTCCATGAGGAAATTCTAGCTTTGATCCTGTCAATAAGAGGCTGATAATCAAGCGGTTTCAGTTTGTGTGGTAATAGAGGTAGACCGAGATACCTTACTGGAAGAGAACCCTGAGTTAGACTAAATCTAGCAGCAAGAATTCTAGACATGGTCAAGTTATTCCCATCAAGAAAAAGACATGACTTACTCAGGTTGACATCCAAACCCGAAGCAACATGAAACTCTCTCAAAACATCCAAAATACCGTGCAAAGAGTACTCTGAACCATCAAAGAAAATGAGAACATCATCTGCGAAGCTGAGATGAGTGACAATAGGGTCCATACAGAGAGGATGCTTGCGAATAGAACCTTCAGCAGCTGCTATGTCTAGAAGTTTAGATAAGAAGTCCATAGCCAACACAAACAATGAAGAGGAAATTGGATCTCCTTGTCTTAACCCCTTCTTGCCCGGAAAGAACCCTACCAATTCCCCATTAAATGATACTGAGTAGAATGGGGTGGAAATACATGCTTTTATCCAATTGATAAAGACCACAGGTAATTCAAAAGCATGCAGGATGTTGAGAACAAATGACCAATCCAAGTTATCAAAAGCTTTGGTGAGGTCAATTTGTAGGCAGCCTCGAGTTGTAGCACCATCCTTGTGAAAATCTGAAACTAACTCGGAGGCAAGAAGAACATTTTCACAGAGCATCCTTCCTTTCACAAAACCCACTTGATTATATTGCACTGCATCCGGCAGAAAAAGCTTGAGTCGAAAATTGAGAATCCGAGAGATTACTTTGTAAACTGTATTACAAAGTGAAACAGGCCGATATTCGGATAAGCGCTCTGCCTCAGGCTTCTTTGGGACAAGAGATATGATAGTTGCGTTTGCTTGTCTAGGAAGAGAAGAAGATATAAAAAAATCTTTTACCGCGGCAATGAGATCCTCTCCCACTAGCTCCCATGAAGTAATAAAGAAATCCACAGAAAACCCATCAGGCCCCGGAGCTTTATCCCTTTTCATAGAAAATACTGCTGCTCTGATTTCCTCAGAAGTCGGAATCGCTGATAACTGTAAGGCAAGAGAACTGGAACACCTAAAAGAGTGCAGACTTTGAAGATGTGAAACCGAATAAGGAGAAACATGGCTATTAGAAGTCCCAAGTAGATCCTGATAATAATGTAGTGCCATGTTCTTAAGAAGAGCAGGATCCACAATTCTCTCATTTAGCTCATCTCGAAGGAAAACAATAGCATTACGCGATTGATTTGCTTGAACTGATTTGTGAAAGAAACTACTATTAACATCACCCACATCTAACCATCGGATTCTGGATTTCAGTCTTAAAAATGTTTCCTCAGCCAAAGAAAAACGAAGCCATGATTCCCTAGCAAGTTTCTCTTCCTCAAAAAGAACCTGAGAAGGATGAAGAAGAACTTGTCGCTGGATCCTCTCTAATTCCTCAAAAGCTTCCTTTGTTCGAGATTGAATGTTACTGAAACTACCATGATTGATAGATTTGCAGCAAATTTTTGCTTCTCTCAGACGCTGATAAAGAGAGTGCATAGGTGAGGACTGAACAATGGGCTTCTGCCACGCTAGTTGGAGCAACAAAGCATAATCTGGGTGAAAGGTAACAAATTTGAAAAATTTGAATGGAGTTTTACGTCTGGAAACAGATTCCGTGAGTGAAACCAAGCAAGGTGAATGATCCGAGGCTCCAGGAGCCTCAAAGAGTGCATTTGAATCAGGAAAGGAAGTGACCCACTTATCATTAGAGATTGCCCTATCAAGCTTCCTCGCAATTGGGTTTGCAGGACATCGGTTGGACCAAGTATAAAGACATCCTCGACTTGGTAAATCTGACAAATTACTTTCCAAGAGACAGTCATGAAACTCTTCCATACCAAGAAGAGAGAACACTGGTGGAGAAATGGAAAAAGCTTCATTAGATGATAAAACTTGATTAAAGTCACCCAACAGCAACCAAGGAGACTGCTGAAGAAGAGAGGAATCTGCAAGCTCTCTTATAAGGTCCCAGAGTGGCCTCCTTGCAATGATTGTATTCCTGGCGTAGATAAAAGCCACAGAAAAAGAAGTATTGGTGGCGGGGTTGAAAACACCACATAACAAAAGCTGGTCTGATTTTTTATACGTTACCACCTGAAGAGAAGGATCCCAAACCAAAACAATACGACCATCATCCGCAGTGAGAGAATAGTTGACATCAAATCTCCAACCCGGAGAAACATTATTTATAATATCCGATATATTAGGCTCCCTCACATGAGTTTCCAAAAAAGCTCCTAGTAAAGGCCGATTAGAGCTTAGCCATCGTTTAACTGCTAAATGTCTTGCACTGCCATTAAGGCCTCTTACATTCCAGCAAAAACACTTCATATATACAGCAAAAGGTTGAAGTGACACTAACTTAGGCTTGAGATAAGGGGGTAGTTCGCACAGGCGAACTCCCAATAGAAACCGAACTGGGAATGATATGAACAGACTCATGCTGAAGAGAGGAAGGCTGAGTAGAAGAGCTTGAACCAGACTGTCCTGAAAGAGACAATAGAACTTTTTGACGCAAATTTCTCCTAGCTCTTTTCTTTGCTTTGGCAGAGAGAGCCGGAGAGAACCCAGAGTCCAAGTCAGCTAGGCGAGCGCGAAGAAGAGTTTGATTCACTTTAATAGCTTCCTCCTCTGCAGCAAACTGTGAAGTAGTAACGTGCTGCGAAGATGCTTGTGAAGCAAAGTCGGAGACTAATGGCTGAATAATGGATCTTTTAGTCACATGAAACAAATCAGATTCAGAGGTAGGAAAATTCGACTGAGAGTTACAAGAAGGAAGGCTCCTAGCTCGGGGTAAAGACACACCAGACTCAACTGAGGCAGCGACAATAGGCATAACAGGAGGAGGAAGATGAACAGAACCTGCAGGTTCTTCCCTCATGACCATAGGCGGAAGAGCTTCCTCTGGGCAACGGAGTTCAAAGTGACCAAATTCACCACAACGACCACACTTTGGTGGCAGCTTTTGGAACTCAACAGAGACAAGCACAGAAGTACCAAACTGATCCTTAACTCGAACAAAGGAAGGACGCTTCTTAGCCAACTCAACCACAACCTTTAATTTGACAATACCATTAGTATACGGACTCAATTTAGAGAACTCCGAGTGAACTGGAATACCAACACCTGAAGCTATGGTACTAAACCCTTTAATAGACCATAATTCTGGTGGTATGTTCTTGAACAAAACCCAAATAGGAGCATGAGCAAGTTATTATTAACCTAATCAATAAACCCCATAATTTAAACTAAGACAATATATATAATCTACACTGTTACTGATTCAAAAGATTGGACTGCATGCAATCTTACTTAGAATGATGTGATATGTGCTTTTATATTTACTTTTGTGAATGTAATAATAATATGTGGTTGTTCTATTAATTAAGTTTTTGTGGTTAAGAAAAACAATTGTAATGTACTATTATTATTAAAAGCTTTAAAACAAGATGCGAATCATCAAAATATGGAAAACCAAATAAAATTAGGATTCTAATGATATGTAAAATAGTACAATGACGAAATAATCGTAACATTTATCGATGATATTTTTCCTTTAATGCTTTTGAAACTAAGTTTCTTCGTTTTATGGAACTGAATTTGAAAAGAAATTTTTTTTTCTTTAAATGATTATAAAATTTACTATCCTGTTGTATTACTAATCAACACGAAATTACAAATGTTACTAATCGGCAAATAATGAAGGAAAAAAAGATTTAGTCTCTATGAATACCAACCTCTAAATAACTAAACTATGTGGATGTATAAACGTTTTTTGTTTTCCTATAAATATTAAGTCTTTTGATATTAAAGTAACAACAGGGAGTATATAAGAAAAAGCTAAAAATGATGTTGAAAATGATTTTTGAAATTTTCTTTCTCAAGGTGCCATGCTAATATGCTATGAATATTTCTTCTAAAAGTAGGTTAAAAATTATATACTATACCCCATACATGATAATCTTATTTAGCACGCAAAACTATCATGAATCGATATAAGCAATGATTATAAAGATCAGCATCTTAAGGAATGCTATAAAAAATACCGGAGCATGATTGGGTTTTAATCATTGCTCTATGCATGCTTGTTCTTAGGCCCTCACGCCCTATGCATCATTATTCTCATGTTACATTTTTCTTGGTAAAAGCATCTATTTCTTTTTGTAATGACAGAAGAAAGCATATATCTTTTCATGAACACTAAACAGTAGAAAAAATAAGAAAAGAGCCGAAGTGCATAAGAAAAGGTGAGTAACCAGGCCATTACTGGAATTGTATATCCAACATCAATACATGATCTTAAACCAAATAAAGCCCGAGTTTTGGGGTGATTAACTAATTTTGAACGATTAGAGAAAATTTATATTACTATAAAGTTAACTCTCAATTGACTGTGAAAAAATTGACAACGTAAAATACCAAAAAAAGAAGAAGTGAAAAAAAAAAAAAAAAAAAAAGAAGAAGAAGTGAAAGATGGTTGGAAGTGTCAAGTGGTGCGTGGGACTTCACTTGGACTGACGCACGCGCACCATTCGCTTCCTTCCAAACTTACTGATTGGATATTACATTAACAAATGGGTCCAACTCGTTTTATATTACGACACGTTGACCCCACTACTTATGCTCCTTCCTCCACTGCCTTATTTTTTCCTTTTTTCTCTCGTATATGCTACACGAATAAGATGAACTTTGATTTGTAACTTTAGGTTTAAAAGTTACTATATATCACAAGAGCTCAGAGAACGAGCATATGAAGAATACTTCCTTAAATACACAAAGCTAACGCATGTCAATTTTACACGTCATTGCACTTCGAATTCTACCTTGTTTATGTATCTTTTTCCCAATATCTAGCTAAACCGTGATGATCTTGTGGCTGGATTTAAATGCACAAATAACCACGAGTATAATTCATTATACAAATAAGCTTGACCTTCTCTTCTTTACTAGAAGTTTGCACTAGACCCAAAAGGAGATATAAAGCATATACTATATTTATACTAATATTTAAAAATATATAAAAACAAAAATAAACAAAAGAAAAGTCTCCACTCTCCATTACCACCACCACCTATACATATATGCCATTCAAACCTACTCTTTTCCTTCACCAAAAACAAACTCAATATTCACTTCTTTAATTTCACTCTCAAGTTTCAGCTTAGCTTTCAAACAGAGAAAACACAAATCATGAGAACAATGGTTGATTTAGGAAAGCAAAGAGATCATCACTATCATCACATGCAAATCATAACCACTCCAACCACCGTAGATTGTGCCCGTGAATTCCGTCTCCGACGAACTCTCCGATCACTCATCGAATGCATGCTCCCATACTGTTGCACTTACCAACAACCACCTTCTCCTTCACACCAAAACGACACCGTCTCAGTGTCTTCTTCTACTTCCTCCTCTTCCTCTTCAGACCACTCATCCTCATCCTCCTCCTCCTCCCATAGCAACAGCATCGTAAGTGGAACTTTCTTCGGCCACCGTCGTGGTCGAGTAAGCTTCTGCCTTCAAGACTCAACCGCCGTGGGATCTTCACCGCTTCTCCTCCTCGAGCTAGCTGTTCCCACGGCGGCTTTAGCCAAAGAAATGGACGAGGCAGGTGTTCTACGCATAGCCCTCGAGTGTGACCGTCGTAGAAGCAGCAACAGTCGGTCGTCTTCGATCTTTGATGTTCCTGTGTGGTCGATGTGTTGCAACGGAAGAAAAATGGGATTTGCCGTGAGGAGAAAGGTAACTGAGAACGACGCCGTTTTCTTGAGGATGATGCAGTCTGTATCAGTCGGAGCCGGAGTTGTGCCGTTGGAAGAGGAGGAACAGACGCTGTATTTGAGGGCGAGGTTTGAGCGAGTCACTGGTTCGAGTGACTCAGAATCGTTTCATATGATGAATCCGGGCGGTAGTTATGGACAAGAGCTTAGTATATTTCTTTTGAGATCGTGATATTAAGTACGGTGGCCTATACTATAATAAGGTTCTTGTCATGTTCGTTTTTTTTATTCCTATAATTGTACATTTTAAACTTAAGTCATCAAAAGAGTGATATATGCAGTTTTATCATGTTTGCCCTAAAACAAATAATGGGTTCTCCAGATAGGGAATTAGGGATACCGCACATAAGATACTCGCCGATATATTTTTTAAATATCTTCAAGAACAATTAAACCGAGCTATCAATCCTACGCAATGTCGGATACAAAATACTACTATAGTGCTTTACCAAAAGAAAATATAAAGGAAAATAATACAGTGGTGGTTTTATGCTTTTGGCAGAGGGAATGAAAGTAAGTAATGACACATATAGTTTTTGTTATTTTTCTGAACACTACACATATAATGTAAATATAGACTACAATATGGACTATATTTTGGTAAGTTGATTAAAAGGGAGAGATGGTCGACAGTTCTTAACTCTAGTATTTCTTAATTAGTATTTTGTTGGCTAATAGATCAGACAGACGAATTTTGGTTCGATATATTTTCGTCAAGACAGATAATGATAGGATATACATTTTAATTTATCTAAGCGCATATCCTCGTATTTAGTTTAACAATACAAAAAAATATTCACCAATGGCTGAACTAATAGCGTTCGGCTGGATTTTATCATTTATGAATATGTAATTCTTCCAAAACCCCAAGGGACCATCGGGATGTCAATTGCACGTATATACGGTGCATCGTGGACCTCCATGCTAAAGTAATGTGCGACTGCGACCAAACAGGATCGTGGATCTTGGTTTTAGCTTCGGTGTCTAGTTCGGTTCCAAATCAGTGCCACGCGGTAGGACATCTTTTTTTTTTAAAAAAAATTATAACAAACAAAAAAAAAGATTTTGTCTCTTTGATCGCACCGAATTATGCATCTCCCCGTCACTCGACTCATTCCCTTTTATGTTTTGGATACAATAATTTAAGATTCTATTGGAATAACAAAACCCTTATAATAAACACGCACGCACGCTCTAGTTTGATTTAATATTGCGTTGTGTTGTTCGAGAGTAAAGCCACGAATAAAAGTCATACATTCAATCATGGAATTGTTGTCCTACGGAACACTCCCAATTCAATATTCACACATAATACTATAGAAAAAAAAAATTATAGAGACACCTTCGTTGATAGGTATCTTGAGATACATTCACCGTACCAGAATACTGACTAATTTTTCTAGAAAAAATATTATTATGAAACTTCCATCAATTCTATAGAAAGAAGAAGCCCACGTCCCAGAAAATGACAGAGGCATGCAAAATCGTGATATCCAGCAAGGTATATGAGGCACTTATAATCTTATTGATATGTTCTTTTGTCCCCTTTTTATGTGAAATAGTACTGTCGTTTGATTTTTCTTGTTCTCCATTATAGATTCTCAAAATCTGCAAAATCTTGTTTTTTGTAATATGTATGATTTTAAATAAAGAGACAGTTAAATAAAAAAAAAAGAGAAGGAGAGGAATGGGTGATGCACACGAGGGTCGATATTAATCCTAACATAGAGACATATAGTTGGCTCCACAACCATCTCCTTTAGTCTTCTGTCATTCACGTGCACTTTCAACCCCCACGGTTCCCTCTTTGTATTGTTTAGATGCAATGTAATGAATATTTCCATGTAAATGATTTCCCCATTGTTCATAAGATGGGATCTTATAAGAGAAGTATAAGAAAACTCATACTATTTCCGATCATCCATTGTGCTGCCAGTAAATCCTGAAATTCATTTCAATTAGTAAAACAATTCAAATAGAAATATATGACAGTTGCACATATTTGATTTGTAATCACTACAGGTGTGCTACTAATCTTTAATCCTCGATTACCATGTACTATAGTATTAAGTTCTGCCAACTTTATTAGTCAATTACATTTTTAATTACATATTTCAAAATCCAAACAGGTTTCGAACTATGATTTATCCCTTATAAAAAACTTCAGGTAGAAGACGAATCAATTTACCAACAATATTAAGGAAACGAATAACACATATCACAGAACACAATTATCTAATTATATCACAATATCAATTTTATTCGATACAATAAAAAAATTAGATATTGATAAGATTGCTTTCTTTTTTTTTTTTTTTTTTTTTTTTTTTTTTTTTTTTTGTTCACCAATTTTATATCATGATTGATAGAGAGATACGAATAAGAATAATTCTAAATTCTTAAATGGTGACGGAGAAAGGCAATGTTTGGCCCAGCACGGCTAACCATTTCTTTTCGTTTGTCATATTTGCCGGCTCCAAATTGTTGAAATAACTTATAAAAACCACCCATTTGCATCTTATAGTCAAAAGACTCGAAGGAAAAGGAAGTAAAGATAAAGAGTCCGATTATTTCAAGAACCTATAATAATAGTAATCCGATTTATGGTCGGAGTGTAGCCTACTATTTTTGGTAAGAGTTATTCGTCTACATCTAGCCCTTTGCCCATAACCTTAAAAAGTAACAAAACGTTAGTAAAGTAGAAAACTTAGAACAGTAACGTATGACGCGAGAGAAAGCCCGTTTGCAATATATGAGCCCAAAATTTAGAGCCGAGTCAGTTAGGCCCCGTTTGCTCATCTTTTACTCAACGAGTTGTCCTTGTAATATCCCAAAATCTACACTATGAAGGTCAGAAGAACTCAGGAGTCTCTTATGAATGATAGTAACCAATATGATGAAGTCAGAACAGAAATGAAAAAAGGAATGAATGATACGTACCCCAAATTCGATTAAATTGCGCATAGGAAGCTACACCTCTTAAATTGAGTCGAAAAAAATCCACATTTTGTTCACATTGATATTTAATGAGACAAGAGTGGTGCCAAAAACTGGAGGCATTTATTGGTCTGACTCAATCGGACCACGTCGAAAATGAAACTCGATTTGGAAGTTTATGTCAAATTTGTAATAATATTTTCCCTCATTATCACGCCAGTCTATTTTTATTCATTTATCTCTTCTTATCCAAGTAATTCTATCTGTCTTCTTCTATACAAAACGACCCAAATCAGATACACAAAGAGACACTATTTCCACTTTCACCATCTTCTATCAAAAACAAAATTCGCAATTTTATTGTTATATACTTTATATCTATCTGTCCATTTTACATTATGTACGATTTTTTTTCTTCTATTTCTTTCATTTTTTTCCTTATTAACATAATTACAATTTACTATATAATGTACATGCGTCCTTAAATTTAATATAGTTGAGTCTTATATATATATTTTTTAACTCTATTTTTAGACATGTTTTTTTTCCTAAGCCAAGGACTTACATTTATTTTATTCTAAATGGAATGGTAAAAAGAAGTCTTATATGGATTTCTCATTTATGTGACCACAAAATATTTGTTACTATTTTATGTCCCATTGTCAACTCTTTTATGGATCGTGTTAAAATTGTCCCCACTTCCTTAGTTGTTTTGAGATCGACTGCATTAATTGCTTCTTCTTTCTTTTCTTTACATGTTTTTATTTTATCTTATTTCTTCAAGGCATTTTACGATCGAATAGTTCATAGAACCAAGTAGATAAATAAACAAAAATAATGCAAAAACTATACTACTATATAGTATAAATTAGCAAATATATCCTTGTGTTTTCAAATAATTGATGCATTCACGTATTAATTATTAAAATATTAATACTAGTACTAATTATTGCATTATATTCAGAGTAGTTGAGTTCTGAGCACTGAACAAGTGAGTGTTTACGAGTGTACTAGTATGAAATATTATTAATACTAGTAATTATTACAAAATGTCATTAATAGAGGAAATATTATTAAATGATAATTCTATTAATTAATTATTAGAATAATAATAAAACTTGGGATACTCTCTCTCAGTCTGAAGTCCCGGGAAAAATGTCGGTATCACTTTCCTGATGTTCTCGCTCATTTACCCGGAAAGTTACGAGAGAAAAGAAAAAACAAAATTTTATTTGTTTCGGCAAAGTTTTGGAGTCACACTAACATAATAACAAGCATATAAACGACAAAGCCAAAAAAAAACCAACCAAAAAGACTGGAGCTTTTTCGAGATATGCTCTTTGAGTTGAGAGTTTGAGATGTCTCAAAGGAAGATACTTTTGATGGGATGTCTTAGTTTTTATTATCCCTAAGTACTTGTTAGTAATATTCTCTGATGAGTCTCTACAAACAGACAAGAAAGAAAATGATGGGTCTTTGTTCTCCTTCACCTTCCTCTCCTTCTTCTCACGACTGTTCTTCATCTTCTCCAAGGTAAAACCACGATTAATTTACACTTTCTCTGTCTCTTTCTTCTGCAACTTGTAAAATGGGTTTTTGTCTCACAGGAACTCGGAGAAGAAGCAGAAGGTGATTGTTGTTGCATCATCACCTTCAAGATTCTCTACCTACACTAAACAGGTACTATTATTTCTGAGCTTTTAAAAAACCAAAACTTTTTTTTTGGGGGTTTCTAAAAAGTCACAATTTTCATGGCAGAATTTATCAATTGAGAAGAGATTACTAAGTTATCAGGATTCTAATTGCAACGTTATGCCAAAGGTTTGAACTTTAATAGCTTTGAATGTTCACTTCAGAGATTGTTTTTGGCAAATGTGTAGCTCTTAATGTTTATGTTTGTTTCTGTAGTCTTCAGAGGATTTGAGAAAGGAGATTGCTTCACTCGAGTTTGAAATTTTGCGTACAGAACAGTATCTGCTCTCTCTTTATAGGACAGCTTTTGATGAGCAAGTTTCTTCTTTCTCTCCTCACACAGAAACAAGCTTAGTTTCTAATCAGTTTTATCCCAAATCCGAGCAATCAGACGTTACTAGTGTGTTCAGCTACCAGTATCAAGCTTCTCCAGCTTCTGAACGTTCCTCTTCGTGTCCTCCTCGGAGTTTCCAAGCCAGCTTAAAAGCTTTGTCTGCAAGGGTAATTAGTTTCACCATTTTGCATTTTCCTTTGGCTTTGTTTAACCAACCTTGTGATTAATCTGACAAGGCTTAATGATGTTTTTTTGAACATTGTGCAGGAGAAGACTAGATATGTTTCTGGTAATCACACTACTCTTGGAGATCTTCTAGGTTCTTCTCATATAGTGGATAACGTGGTGAACCCGAGTAGGCTCTCTGAAGATATCTTAAGATGCATATGTTCTGTGTATTGTACACTCTCCTGCAAAGCTAGAACCAGTTCTTGTCTTCAGGCTTTTGCTTCTTCACCCTCATCTGTCTCTTCCAAAACCACTTTTGATAGCTGGAACTTGCGTCAGGAGGAACGCAGAGAAGCAAATGTGCCACGGAGTGTTGTAATAGAGTCTCTAGAACTTCACCTGGATGATGGTAGTTTCAATCACGCTGCTCTCATGCTCCAAAACTTCAGGTATATACATACTTAAGCAACAACGACAATTTGCTTCTGTCCTGTGACAGTTTTTACAATGACTTGGGGTTGACCTGAATTGTTACTCAAATGGTTTGTTTAGATCACTAATTCAAAAGCTTGAGAAGGTTGATCCGAGTAGAATGAAACGCGAAGAGAAGCTCGCGTTTTGGATAAACATTCACAATGCCCTCACAATGCATGTAAGCAAACAATAACTAGTCTCTTATTGGTTCTGTCTCCTCTATAAAAGCTTCAATTATATCTTAACTCTCTCTCTGTTGCAGGCCTATTTAGCCTACGGAACTCACAACCGTGCCAAAAACACCTCGGTTTTAAAGGTTTGGTCTTTACATCTCTTAAGACTGATTGATTTATATGTCTTTGCTGTTACTTAAGCTACCTTATATAAGTCTCAGGCAGCTTATGATGTTGGAGGCTATCGCGTAAACCCTTACATTATCCAAAGCTCAATCTTAGGCATCCGTCCGCATTTCTCACCACCTGTACGCAACATACTACTACTCCCTCTGTTTTATTTTTGTTTTGCTTCACTTTCACTACATTTCACAACTTGTAACTGACATAATAGTAAACAGTTGTTGCAGACATTGTTTTCGCCATCAAGAAAGTCGAAAACTTGTAATGTCAAACAAATCTACGCCTTGGAATATCCCGAGTCATTGGCTCATTTCGCCATTTCTTCAGGAGCTTCTACAGATCCTCCGGTAGAAAAAAAAGCCTCACCAAGTGTGTACTAATAAAAGTTTGGAATTTATTGTTTGGATTCTAATCCTGTACAGTTAATTGTTCTTTCAGGTTCGAGTATACACCGCTGACTGCGTTTTCCGGGATCTAAGAAAAGCCAAAGAAGAGTTCATAAGAAACAACGTTCGTATACACAATGAGACAAAGATACTATTTCCCAAGATCGTTCATTACTATGCTAAAGATATGTCATTGGATGCATCTTCCCTCATGGAAACAACGGTAAAGTGTTTACCAGACTCGACGAAGAGAATAGCTCAGAAGCTGTTGAATAAGAAGAGCAAAAACATTGAATATTCACCGGAAAACTCAAGTTTCCGTTATGTAATCATTGAGGAACCAACAAGAAAGACATGATGAATCTACTATATAATGTAAAGCATACAAAAACGTCATGTAGTTTGTATTTTAACAAACGAGAGATAGACTACACGCCGTTTTTGTTAATTGATAAAAGTATAGCCACATTAAAAAAATTCGAAGGCCCAGAAACGAAGTAAAAGTGAGAAAAGAAAATGAATGGTGAGTGATGATGGTGAAAGTGAAAGGCCTAATTTGGTTTGGAGTTGGAGAAGGAGCTGTATCGGCCATTGTTGTTGTTATTATTGGGCTTAGAGAGGAAACATATAATAAAGCTATGATGCAGAGCTCGACGGTCTTCTTCTCTGGTGTTGTTCCTCTGTGTGTCAGATCGGTGTTAACTCCAGCGAATCCAGCTACCGATCGAGCTTCGATGGCGAGTTCCTCTGGTCCTAAGTGGGCTCAGAAAACCATCACGCTTCCACCTCAACGCCGTGGATGTCATCTTATCACTCCTAAGGTTTCGTTCTTTGTGTTTGTTTTTTGCTCTGTTTGTATCAATTGATGAACTCTGTTTTCAAAGCTTGTGAGGTTTTGGGCTTTTTGGTGTTTGAAACAGATATTGAAGGAAATAGGGCAAGACTTGTCAGGTTTCAATTGTGGTCTTGCTCATGTCTTCTGTGAGTTTTTTTTTTTTAATTCTCTTTGTAATATTATCATTCAGTTTCTGCTCTCTGTTTGTTTTTTTGGATTCTTGATTGAGTAATTGTGTGTTGTTGTTTGTTTGGTTTACAGTACAACACACAAGTGCTTCTCTGACAATCAATGAGAATTATGATCCAGATGTTCAGGCTGATACTGAGACTTTCTTGAACAGTATTGTTCCTGAGGTATTAGTTGTTAACATGTCTTTATTTACTTCATCATTATGTTTGCACACTTTGTTTGTTTTTAACTGATCACCGTTTTTTTTGGGGGGTTAAAACTCAGGGGAATTCAGCACCTTGGAGGCATACCATGGAAGGTTAGTTTAAGTTACCAATATTTATTGTTTTCATCAACCTGAAGCTAATTTGTGAATCAAAGATGTTCCCTTTATCCATAACTTTCATACTGTTTCTTTTACCATCAAATCTTGTGTATTGAGAATTGAATTCTGTAAATGTAATTGCAGGTTTAGATGACATGCCAGCTCATATCAAATCATCAATGTTTGGATGTCAACTCACGTGAGTCAGACAATCTTATTATAACCCTAGTGACTAGTGTGTTGCATAATACAGTATATTTCTTAGCTCTTGGATGCCCACTTAATAAGTGTTTATGGCTCTGCAGAATCCCAATAACAAAAGGCAAACTTAACATCGGAACTTGGCAGGTAATAAATTTCTCCATCTGACTATAACATTACTACATTCACATGTTTTCATATTTCTTCATTTATGGTGCTGACTTCTTTGGATGGAGTAGTAATAAAATCTTCAGTACTACAATGCTTAGCAGTTCAAATTTATATAACTTTAGATCTCATTTGCATCTACTTTGTCTTATATAAAGCTATTGTGTTGGAAATGTTGTGGTTTCAGGGAATATGGCTATGTGAACACCGTGATGCTCCAACCGCACGCAGAGTTGTGGTCACTCTCAATGGGATTTAGAGATGTCTCTTCATGTTAAATGGCTTGTGTAACCTCGTGGTTTATAGCTTTTACGGTCTTCTAATAAAATTTGACTTTTTATATGAGACAATGCTGTGATTTCGTGTTTATTGCATCAGAAAAACTCTTATTTACAGCAAATCAAATAGGAGGAAAGGTAAGTGTAGAGAAAGAAACTGAACACATGATTACCGCAAAAAAAAAATGTAAAAAAAACATTTGTCAAAGATGGTATGCAAAGAAGTTGGAACAATCATATATTTCTGTAGAAAAAAGAATGTGCTCTCAGAGGAGAGCTCATCAGATAAAGGCTATAATGGTTCTTTGAGACAAAGAACACAAATAGAAGGGCAAAAGAAAAAAGTAAACAAAAAAGGTTACATGTTGACGAAATGAGAAACCAAAAAAAAGATCCAAAAAAACTTCTGTCCTGAAGAGCTTTATTTACGCTTTATTATTTCCTAGCTCCATGTCTTTCAAATCCATATGTTCTATTCCTTCTTTGATAAGTTTAATCTCATCTTCTGTCATACTGTGTTTCCCATGAGGTGTTACTTTCGTCTTTCTCTGTTTCTCCAACTCTACCGCCCAACTGTATATAACCATTCCCACTACGGCTAAGACCATACCTGCTATGTTCTTGAATGTCATCTCTGAGTCAAAGATAAGCCATCCTAATGTTAAGACACAGACTGTTTTCATGTGACCAAGAACTTGGAATGAGGTAGCAGAGAATCTTCCGATGCAGAGATATTGGCTTATGTTGCAGAAAACCGCCAATGCGCAGGAGAGAAGAATGCATAACTGTATGTGTTTGATATGATGGTTATCAATTGTTAGATAAAGAGTTTGTAAACGGGATTAGGAGATTTTTTGGATACTTACAATGGCACCATAAGTCATCTTGTAAGTAGTAATGAACCTGCCACTCAAGAAATAGTCAACAAATGGACCAAAGATGAGGAGTGAAATGGCTTGGATTGGAGCTGTCTTGCTCAGCAACTCAAAAGATCCAATTGCGTATTTCTTCTGCAGTGAACCTATGGACTGTTTCCAGAGAAGAAATTAATCATCAAGAAATAACTTATCAAAGTAAGACTCTCCATAAGGAGTTTTTAAGAACTAAGACATCTGATCTCCCAGATTAATGAAGCTATAAATACCTAACAGTACCGATGTTTGACAGACAACTTACGAAAAATACTCAAGGCTACATGACAAGTTATCTAATGACACACTTAACGTATAGATCCAGAATGATTCAATGAATGAAAAAACAGAGTCACTACCAGATTGCCACTTATTTGAGAAAAGATTGAGACTTTTATAGAATCAGATTGCAGAAATGCAGAGATGAAGCAACAAAGTAAGGGACGAACACTGAATATTATAAAAATTACCAAGGAGAGTAATGTAAAAGCTTACGATCTGCTGGAGAGAAGTGGAGAAAACGGCAGTGCAAGCACAAATGAAACCTTTGGCATTAACCTTGACATCAGTGACTGTACAAATCCCAACTCCTACAACCACAACCATGACAGATGCCTTGACTTCTCTCGAGTAATGCTTGCTATGTAGAACCCATTCCATCACGCAAACAACTGGAATCATACTCAATTTCGAAATCTATATGAAATGTGGACAATCAGAAGAACGATCTCTATTAAAAGCTAAATTGTAAATACAAAAGAGTGGGGGAGGCTTCACTAATCCACCTGGTAGAAACCAACAGAGTTCAACATGAGACTAAAATTCATAGCAGCGATAGAGATATTAGCAACGAGAGAGAACCAAAGAAGCTCCCAAAGAGGAACATGCTTAGACGCAGATAAGCCAGTCGCGTTTGACACCATACCAACGAGAGCAGTGAGAGCAAAATGAAATCCCGTGAGAGTCGTCGCTGCAAAAAAAATCACAAATCCATTGATAAATTGTGATCAAGAGATCTACGCATTGTATTAAAAACGAAAACGAGCATGCAGATCAACGAAATGTAAAACAGGGAGAGAGATCAGGGAATCAAACCGAAGCTGAAGCCGAAACCAGACGATGACATTAGCTGTTTATTCGCCATGATGATCCCAACGGAGCTCGTAACGTTCATTGCCCATGCTCCGACGTCCGATACAGCCGATGGCTTCCTCTCGTTCTCTGCCTTCTCCATCTCCTAAATTCCGATTCAAAAACTGTAAATAATTGCGAAGAAATATGAAATCAGAAACCGATTGGTTCTAACCCTAGAATCAGATCCGGACGAGAGTGTGTGGAGAGAAAAATACGAATCACGTACGTTCTCGGCTTCTTCGTGGAAGCCGCAAAGAAACAAACACAGAAACGCGTATCTCTATCGTCTTCCTTATTTTGTCCACTGGCCTCTTCTTCTTCGTCTTCGTCTTCTTCTTCTTCACTCGTGGTGTGTGGGGGGTGATGTCTGGGCTATATTACAAGTAAGCTTATTATTCCGCCATTGAAATGATGCTTTCCTTGAGGATGGCCTGTGAATGTGATTATTAATTTATATAATCTCATTAAAAGAATAAATTCTTGTTAATATAGTAATAATTAAATTAAAACTTGACGCTTGCCGTTTACCGTATTTGACCTTATGTTAACGTTTTTGGTACGCACATGATTAATCACCACAATGCATTTTATTTAAGGGTACTCTTGTCATTTCCTCGTTTTCTTCACATACCGTAACGTCTCTCATATGCCTTTAATTTCCAACCAACACAAAAAAAAAATCTAACGTTTAGGACTCAACTTATACATCGTTTAATTGTGTGAATTTAATAGACTATTATTGAATTTACGATTAAATTCGATTACAAATGTTTCCCAAAACAATACTAGATCTTGTGTCTGATAACATGAATATGTAACTGATTTTTTTTAGTTACATTTCAACTGTCATCATATAGGAGGAAAACTATAAGAGTTTCTCAAAAAAAAAAAAGAAATAAGAAGCGAGTTGTAAAAGACAGCTAATTTACATGTATGTCTCTTTCTACGAGGCTCTTCTTATAGTAATGAGAATAAGAATCACAACACATGATCTCCAAAACATCATCTATATTCATATATAAATCAAAATAAAAACAACATTATACATTGTCTAAGATGAGAATTCATGTGCCTTTTTTTTTCCAAAGATCCAATAATTTCTTCTTCTAACAAACATAAAATAAAATTACATAATGGTTACCACCGCCTGCAAATATATCAAATATGCATAAAAGACTTGTAGTATTAATATATAGTACAAAAGCGGAAAATAGTCTTTTCGCAATGTCTTATCTGAATCAAATCCTTTTGGCAGCTTTAAGAGTGTCTCTGTGCTCCTGGAGGTGGTGCAGGCCTTGGGAAGTAGTGGTTGAATTGCTCTTCTCCAAGTTTCGGTGTTTCCACATAAGGGCTCTGCGGTTCCTACATACATTGCATTTTATGATTCCTTTAGTGGCGATTACAAATTTACAATGGTGTCCGTAAGAAGAAGAGACTATTGAGAGAATCAGTGTGTTCCGGCTAAAATGACAATATCTAACACAATCAATCTTATCTCATGATCTCTCACAAGTGTCATGAACAACTCACAAACCAAATTTCCTAATCAATCTACCCAATAGAATTTCTTAATACTCTACCACATATAACCATGGAGCTGACTCTCACGATGTGTAAAACAAGGCCTTCAAACATGCTTAATGAAAGTGGATATATTAAGATTACACGAGGATATGTTCCTCTGGATTTGTTTAAGTACAAGTAAGACGCAAATAGTGTAAGTGGTAAATGGAATGGCTAAAGAGGAAGGAGATGCACCTGAGGTCCAACTGTAGAGCGAGATGCTTCATCGGATTTTGGTGATGTGGATGCATTCTCATGGTCTTGACCATTTCCGTTTAGTTTGTGAAGTTCTGCTCTTACTAAAGGATCACTCTCACTGGCTATCTTGTTCTTCTACATGACCGCAAAATCAAAAGCATCAGTCCTTACTTCTTATTTCTCCAAGTACATTTAAATATTATTTTGAAAAGATTTGTGCTATATTCATTCTAATAAGAAAATAAAAAAAGATTTACCTGGAAGATCTTCCCTAGAGTTTTTAACCCCTTGGCCCTTCCACGAAGCTCTTCTCTCTTGGCAATGGGATCTTGAAGTACCTAAGACAAAAATAATCATGAAATGGTTACAACAAAGAAACTGAACCAAGATGCTACATCAGCCACATAGTGAACATGTATGGCTAGACTACCATACCAGCTCACAAACACGGGAGATAGTGTTTTCGATATCAGCAACATTGAGCTTCCACAGAGAATCAATCATCACTTTCTTATGGGTTTTCATATACTCTTCCAGTTCCTTCTCGGTATAATTGCCTTCAGCACTTAGCTGCCTTTTCATTTCCTCTTGCAGCTGGAATAAAGCGTATGCACCTAAGAAGACAGAAAAAGAACAGTGACTAAATGTTACTCCCTAAGAGAGGAGACCAAGTTCTACGATGCTAGGAAAGTATACTTGGGGTTTCTTTTACAGTAGTTGAATTATATGTAACACATACTACAACCTCTAGTACATGATAGAAATATGATGTTGTTCCTAAGTCACTAACCTGTTGCAGCTGTTACTTGGGATTTGATGAAGTGGCCTTTCGTCCTAAACCATTCAGCAACGAATGGTACACCAAGATAAATAGCTTTTTTCCCAAGCTCTTTTGCTGCTTGTCTTACATATATATATCCGATTGTGTTCAACATTTCCACCCCGTATGCTGTTATAGAAAGATACAGAAGAAGATAAGTTTACCTTTTGACCACAGATATGACATTGATTGAAAGAGAAAGCATAAATTATGTAAGGGGATCAATATGCTACAGAACATCTTACCTGCATTTGAGAGTCTTGTTACTTCAGTTTCAGCATTGCTAACAAATTCATCTTTGTTCGTCATATATAGGTTGAGGCGGTCCTTAAGAATCTGAGCAAGTTTGTCTTCTCTTTCTTTCTGAACAGCCTGAAACCAAATACAATCAAACTTGCTTAGGAAATTATGAACAAAGGGAGAATCTGGCTATTTTGTACTTTATGTTCAAGTGACATGCCGAGCACAATTCTTTTATCTGTTCCGACAATCTAAACAACTGTCTTTTAAGAATAGATGTTTATTCATGTCAATAGAGCGTGAGCAGAGTTGAGAAAATTTAGAATACGTTTTCTCATGTTTAATGCTTGAAGTATAGAATGTCAGGAAGGAACGGTGATCAAAGAATTTTCTAAAGCAGGATAGATCAATAAATAATGATAAGTTTACCCTCATTTTTTCGATAATCTTCTTAGTATCAATCTGATCCCCTTCAGTGACGATATCAAGTGAAGCCATTGATGCCATAGCAAGCTGCCCAATGTATTCTTCAAAAAGTTCACTCCCAAAAAGCATAGCAAATATTGCCGCGGGATCAATGATCTCACTGCAAGAATGAAAACCACAAGTAAGAGAAGTAAGGAGAGTACAATTTTTTAAGCAACAGGATGAAGATCAATGTCACCCAAACTCCACAAGGTGCAAGCAAACGAATCACCCATTGAACTATGACAAGAGAGAAGAAGAAAAGACACTTACGTTGAAATCCCTGACTTCCCACATGTGTCATAGGCCTGACGTTGCCCTGGATCACTTAGTACTTGGTAGGCCTCTCCTAACACCTGAATAAGAACTTTAACGTTTTGAAAATGCTCATCCAAAAAGATTTTGCCAAAGAAATAAAATAGATCAAGAAAGACAAAAAGGATACTGAAAGAATTGGCATACTAAACTGATCTCTTGATAATAAATAGTTTTTCCTAAGATATCAATTCAAGACCACAATGTTTAAGCTCTTTTCTCTTTACACATATATTACAACAAAATCAAAGAAGTTGCCTGGAAATTATGAGCGGCCTGAGGATCATTAGGGTTTTTATCTGGATGAACTTGGCGTGCCTGTAGAAGAAGACAAAAACAAGCCAGAGTAATAGCTTAGTTCCATTACAAAGGAACTCCAGAGACACTAACTGAGCTCTCTTAATAATAAATCGATACCGGAAGACTGATCAAATCTAGTGGGTAACCCCAAATCGAAATCAGCTAAGAAATTAAAAAAACTTTCAAATAAAATTGAAAACCTTGATGTAATAAGCTTTCTTAATCTGGGCCTCCGTAGCGGTGGGGCTAACGCCGAGTACATCGTAAAACTCCGTCTCCTTCACCATTATTAAAAATCAATCCGGGATCACGATAACGATCTATTGACTCTTCTTCGTACGTCCCCCGATTCAGAACTTGTGTCTGAGAGAGAGATCACAAACCAAACGAGAAAAGGAAAAAAAAATCAAAATCAAAATCTTTTTGTCTAAGTGAGGAGGAGAGGACACGAAAACACTCCACGCGCGGGTTACGTTGACGAGTACGCGCCAGCCTTTTCAACTCAACCGCTCCTTTTTTTTTTTTTTTTTTTTAATATCACCTCTTCTAGTATTAATTTGAGGTTTCTTTCTTTATTTGACTATAATATATATATATATATATATATATATCCGTACATTTATTTATATTCGCCACGCGTTTTTTCGTCAGCATATTCCTCTTTTTTTTCTTTTGAATTGTTCAGTCTGATTTTTTTTTTTTTTTTTTTTGGCTTGTCTCTATTTTGTGTTCAGTCTAATATATTTATTATCTTAAAGATTAAGCTTACGAGAGGAAAGTTTTATTTCTTCAGATTATTAAAATTAAGATTAAGGAAAGCTTTTTAATTTGTATTTTTTAATTACCTTAAAAATTAAGGATAGCTTATATATATATATATAATATATATATCACATTAATATTTTTGAGTTTATTAGTTTTGGCTCAACCTCTTGATATTTCTCTATGGTGTTTACATGTCCTGCGTTTGGTCAAAATGTATGGCATAGGGGTGGGCTGTATTTTTTGCTTGTCAACACTTTCCAGCATCTTTCAACCTAATGCAATGTTTGGTTGATTTTAAGTACTCCAAAATCGAACTTGCATTCACAAACTAATATCTTTAGATTGTGGTTGGTGTTGTAGTTAGATAAAATATAAAATAAAGAGGTATTAAACTTTGATTCTTATGAAATGAATTGAATTTCACATGTGTGTTGAATTTTCAGATGAAGTGAACTAGTTTATATTGACTTATAGAGATTCGGAATTTGGAGCGTTTAGGAGTTCTCCTACTGTGTGTGTATATTGGTTCCTTTGTGAGATTGATCTTGTGAACTTGATCAAGAGGACTACTATTGATTTTGATTTGGCTGCTAAGGAACCCACAATGCATTATTGATGAATGAATTCTTGTAAGGAACTCCTTTGTAAATTGTTCATTGAGTTGGAGATCACATATTTGGTCCATTAATGTTGTGGTTCACCGATTCCAATGCTTTTTTATTTCCCCGTCCAAAAGATATGGTGCTACTTCTCTCTCATTGTTTCGGTTTGAAGAGATGGTCTTTCTCCCCATGTTTACCCAACAAACCAATAGCCTCCATCACATTCGATCTTCTCTAGCTTTGACCATTGACCACGTCCTTGACTTCCTAAATATGTAGACTTTTCAAAACATTTTCTCCTAAAACAATTCAAACCAACATAAGAATCTAAAAGTTATACCTTACATTTTATCGTTTCTCTCTAAACAATCAGAGACATGAAGAAGGGTACGAGTGTTTCTCTTCTACGATTGTTATTAACTTTATTTATTTGCTATAGTATAAACATGGGATTTATCACCTATGTGTATATTATCATTTGACTATTTGGTGTAAGCACGATATAGTATGATCCTAAAGCTTTGTTGTAAAATGAAATCCAACTAATTATTCCTAAATTTCTTTAGAATTTTAAATGTGTTAACATTCAAAATTTATAGTTTTAGAATTTGTTGGTTTAAAAATTATTTTTGAAATCGACATTTTTTCTTCTTCAAATTTTACAAATAAACCCTATTTAGTATCGTAAACTATTATTTTGTAGAGTCCAAAACTCCAAATTAGCAAAGATTGTTTAAAGTTTAAATTATTATGAAGTCTCCATCAAAAGGAACGGCCAAAATTTTTTGGGGGTGTGGCCGAAGCTCGCGTTTTGTCATGTAGTAGTTGTCGTTTTAGCATGAAAAATCTAAAAACATATACGACGAGACGTGTACACATAAGGCTGTGTGGTTCGTGTAGTTCTATACAAAAAGGAAAAGGTTCACCTTGCTCGTGCCATTTGTTTTCTCCGTTTAGTAGCTATACATATTCTTCGAATACTGCAAACAAAAAAACTGAAAAGTTTGTTATACGTTATATAAGTATCAAACACAACATACAAACAAAATCATGCAAAGACAAATTCCTTAAGCTTAATTTTGTTTATTTCGAAGCAGAATGTTTGGTCTTGTCAACTTTTTTGTTGGAACTTATTGATTTTGATCGATACCATTTAACTTTATACATTAAACACACAAATATATATTTTAGCAAAATACATTATTGGCCTAAATTTCGAATACAATTATTTTATTTTACTTTTAATGTGATAAAAAATATCATTTGAAAGTTGTGGGAAAGGAAATTCGACCATTCGTGTATAATGTTAATGTAATAAAGTTTATAATTTATAATTAATGATTAGAGATGAGAAATTTCGACAAAAAAATTATAGTAGTAAGTAATGTACAATCATTATCCTAAGAAAAGATAAGATTAGCATTGCCTAAAACAAAGATATGTGTATAATTGCTTCCAGCCCATAAAGTTGTGTCGAAAAGTTTTGGTTATAGTATTTCTATTTCCGTGTGCTTAAAGATAGAAAAAGTTTCTAATTAACAAAACGATAGAAGGAAATTATAAACTTAATTTTGTGTAAAGTAGGGAGCATCCAAAACATGTTGGGGTTAAATCACAGGCGTAATGATTTAAGAATAATATTCACCATCATTATCTTGTTATATAATTCTCACTTTATTACCTTTTTCTCTTTTTTTGGTTCTTAAATGTACATTATACATGTATTTTTTTGGTACTTCACTTATTTTCGTCAGATTTTTATCAGCAAAGTATAATTTCCCGTGATCAACATGATGACAACTTCTTTTTTTTTTTACCGTTTACTAAAATTACTTATTCTTGAAAGATTCCTACTTCTCTTCTGTGCATTATCTGTCTTCCAATCTTATTATTGAACTAATAAACCATGAGCATTGTGATTAAGTTTAGTTTAAACGGATTATTAGATGTTAATATTCAATATAATATATGCATGTACATTAATGAGACAATTTTAATATTGTCAACCTTCAAGCATAAGGAAACAAATCCAAGAAAAACTAATTATAGACTTGCATTAGTCAAAATGTCTTTTAAATGATCATAATTCAAATTCATCAGATAATAATATTTCATTCTTAATTAAAAAAGTATAGTTATGGGACAAACTAATAAAATAGAGTAAAACACTCCTCAAAATATTCAATCTTCTCCATTTGTTCAACACAAACACACACATACATAAAGGTAAAAAAAGACAGACACTCACTGCACAGTTCTCAAAATACTTCTATCTCTGTCTCTCTCTCTCTCTCCCTTTTTCTTCTTCTCTTCTCCCTAAGCTCTGCCCATAGGCAACAAACCTCTCTTTTGACCTAAGTGTGAGAGAGAGAGAGAGAGAGGCTGCAAAGATAAAAAGGGTAGACATCATTGAAGCTCTTTACTTCATTTTAATTTCAGAATCTCTCTTCAACCTACGCATCTCCTCATTTCAAAAAAAAAAAAGAAAAAAATGGTTGGGTCTCAGAAACATCTTACACTCTCAATGCTCTTCTTCTTCTACTCCTTTTGCTTTCTTTCCCTCTTCTCTCAACCTTCTCTTACTTCCACGTTTCTCGTCGACGGTGTCTCTGTCTGGAAAACCCCCACTGTTCATGTCGGCGACTCCGTTGGTAAGTGTTCTTTTCTTTTTACAAAATCAGTCCTTTAATTTTCTTATTTCTTTAGATTTTTACTCTTAATTAACAAAACGGTTTGATCTTTCTGTACACTTTCCAGTTTTCAGACACAAGTACGGATACGATCTTTACATCTTCAGAAGCAAAGATGCATACAATGTCTGTGACTTCACCCAAGCCACTCTTCTTACAAAACCTAATTCCACTTCCTTCACGGTATCTATATATATCTCTGTCTCACATTCACATTTATTAATTCGTTACCAAAATTGTGAAATTGGTGGAAAGGATGAGATTTTCATCTAGGTTTTCTCATAAAGTTCTGATCTTTTTTTTATTTACAAGTCTCCCCTTTTTTCAGCTCTGTTCTTGAGATTGGCAAAAAAGTTCCTCTTCCCCTGTTTTTTCCTCTGTTTTTGTTTCTTTTTAAAATCAATAGTTTCAGACTTTCAGTGGATGGATATTAATACAACTTGTGTAATCCGATGCTTTGTTTTGAGTTCTGACAAAAAAGGAAACTGATAAATTATTAAAATTCTACTAGTTTAATACACATCAAAAAGTCGTATGTTGAGGGCTCAATGATAAATTACAGTTATTAGAAGCATCTAATAGTTTAATACAGTCACTAAAAAAGCATCTAGGCTGTATTAAAATCTTTCTTTTACATACTTCAAAAGTTTGGAATTTCAAACATTTATTGTAATGATCTAGATTACATTTTAATCCAATTTCTTGATGAATCTTGTTTTCTCAGTGGTATCCATCAAGAACAGGCTCTTACTACTTTTCCTTCACAAACAATACATCTATTCCCAAAACTTGCCAACTCAACCAGAAGCTCTCAGTTCAAGTCATCCTCGCCGCGGCGGCATCAGCACCATCGCAACCACCAGCAATCTCCCCTGTTCCGGTTTCAGGAGGAGGAGTGATCTCGTCTCCTTCATCTTACCCCTGGCCATTAGGTCCTAGAGAAGGTTCAGCTTTCTCTCCTGGACCATCTCCGTCAGAGATCACGTCCGTGACAGTTCCTGGTAAAGACGGTGTTCCGTTCATCAACAGTAATCCGGCGGTTCCACTCCCCACCGGAGAAGTCGACTCTACTTCCATTAACCCTTTACCCACTTCCACTAATTCAGCACATCAGGTAACATTCACATACGAAAAGGTTAAACTCTTTTCAATACTAAAATGATTTGATTAATAAAATCTTTTGATGGTGTATGTTTGCAGGTGATGATGACAGTAACGGTGAAGCTAGTAGGTGTGTGCAGTGTAGCCATGTTTCATCTTCTTCTGTAGAGAGATAATTAAGAGAAGCTTTTAATGGAAGAATGATTACGTTCTTGATCTTATTGTTAATCAACTTAACTTTAGTTTTGTGTAATCATTCTTCCTCTAGCTTTTCTGTTTCTGTCTCTCTTATGGTAGGGCTCTTTGTTAGAATCTTTAGGGTTTATTTTGTTTGATATTTTATAAAATTAATGGTTTCTTACTTTCTTTTTTTCGCTGAGTTCGTGTCTCTCTTTTCTTTGTGGTGGCCACCACTGCTAACTCTCACTCATATGTCTCAGATTTCTTTTCAGAAATTTAGGTCCCTTCTCTAGAAATAAAAAAAGCATATAGGTATTAGCTTTAATTGAGAGTTGTAGTACTATATGTCCTATCCTTTTCTTATTTTCCAACTATTTAAAATGCGACATATAAACAGAGAGAGCTGAACATTAATTAAAATTTAAAAGCATATGAAGGTTTCCGTGAACAAGATTCTTACTAGCGTTTGCAATCATAGAATGAATGAATGAAACATTGAATTAGAGAAGTAGCAGTTTAGTTATTTCCCGTGAGTGGAAGAGAGGAGGGAAACAAATCAACTAGCCGACCGTTGAGTTATGATGAATATGCACTTGTGACTTGTGAACTCTATTAAAAGAAACAATTAAATTCATGTGACTAAATTAACAAAAGAAAAAAAAAAGCTTATTTTTTATTTCATTGATTAAAGACAAAAGACATGCATGACCATTTCAAACAAAGATGAAAAAAAAAGAGATAACAAAATAATTCACATATCACCTAAAGTAAAAAAAAAAAAAAAACGACGATTTAGTTTTGTATTCCACACATTTTATTTACAGAACTCAATGATCCAGCAGTGATAAGCTTGGCAAACGAACTTGCAATGGTTGAAGCCGGAAGCTGCTGCCAAAGCTTCAAACTCATCTCGTGACCTCTCTTTTCCGCCGGAACATTGGGTGAACATCAACATGTCCATGTCAAAGGCAATGTTTGCGTTGATGTCTCCATTTTCCGCATCATCAGGAGTGACTAACTCTATGACAACAACTTTACCGTTCTCCGGTAGTGATTTCCAACAATTTTTAAGAATCTTGATACAGTCTTCGTCGGTCCAATCATGAAGTATATGCTGTTAAACAAATGTAATTCCAGATGTAAGTACAATCTCCAAGCATGCATACACTCTTCCAAAAACATGTGTTAGAGAATAGGTGTAGTTTATGAACTTACTTTTAAGATCATGGCATCACCGGTTGGAACATCTACAAACATATCTCCGGAAACATGTTCCACTCCAGGGATATAAGGTGCTTGTGCCAAGGCACAAGTTATATCAAAATTGATACCCTTAATATTAGGATACTTTGAAGTAACAACACCAAGAGTGTTACCAACTCCTCCGCCCACATCAACCAAAACATTCACACCTTTGAAGCCTTCATAGACTTCAAGAGCCTTCTTCACCACCGCAATGGTTAATCCGTTTTGGTTAAAGAGTTTGCTAAATCTTTCATCTGTGCCCATATAGTCGAAGAGTTTCATGCCACCATGTGCGCGGCCAAACGCATCTCCTCCTTCTAGCAGCACATCTTTGAGTTGTGCCCTGCGAAAATGATGTATGGATATCGTAAGATTCATTTGTGTATATATAAAAGTGACTTCTAAAGAACTCAATATAAATGAATAGAAAAACTACCAAGTGTGAAGGAAGACGCTGTCGAAATTGACAATGACTTGAGAAGCAAGGGATCCCATATCTTGAATGTTATCATTCAAGAAGAACCTGCAAATTGGCTCGGCTTTGTAGACCCTCTCGCCCTTTCCTTCTAAGACCTTACTGCACTTGACCATGGAATAGCTAGCGAGTAAACGAAGCATGCGGTCCAGCAGAACCGGCGCCTCAGGGTTACGAGGTGTAGTTGGTAGCTTACTCGCTATCTCAGACGGTGAGAGGAACGAATCGGTGCGAGCGGCTTCTGAGTAGAGAGTGTCAAAGACACCGAGCTCGAGGGCAGCTTTGAGGACCATCGGAAAGGCGGCAGCATTGGCAAGTCTAACGGCCATCAAACCCAACTGATTATCATCATCAATAACTATTTGGGTTTTAGGGTTAGAGCTTAAGGTTTTTTCAAAATGGTATCCCATTTCTCTTTCTTTTTTCCTTGTTTTTGTTTTCTTCTCCTTCAAGGCACTCTGCGTGATCACACTGATCAGAAGCGAGGAAAGTTTCTCCTTTTATAGCTAAAACTAAGCGTCGTCATCTTTCTTTATTTAATTATATCGTTGGCTATGCTGGCCGGTCCATATGAGCGCTCTATGTGGAATAGTAAGAGCCACTTATGACGGCTGAAACAACTAAACATTGTTGTCTCATGTCGTTTGTTGTTATTCTTTTTCTAAAATAGCAGAAGTCAATGTTCAAAGGAAAAATTCACAATTTCATTGCTAAGTGAGCGACCAAGTGATAGATTATAGATACGTAACGTACTGATATTTATGTCTATCTTATGTTTCGCAGTTTAATACTTATACAAAAAAAAAAAAAAAGAAGCACACATACTTATATTACATGCATGGCTCCCACCTGTTCGCATGATTTTCTGTTGTTGTTGTTGTTGTTTTTTTTTTCTTTTTTTGTATGAATGTAAATTAAATAGCCATGATATATATAAGTCATATATGCATATTTTAGTTCAGACCGAAATTGAGATGTAATTTCACAAATAAGGTAATTAGAAATTTCGGATTGTCAAACTCCATTAGTTTCTATTGTTGGACTCAATCAGTATATATTATAAGGTTAATTAGTCCAAGGAACCTGAAATCCTTCCTAGTCACGTAATGGACCAACTAAAGTGAATACATGGTTTAAGTATCCGAGCGAATGTCAGTGTATGCAGTCACAGATAGATCTTTAGTTGTGTATCGGTAGCTGTGAGTCAAGAATGGCGATAGTCCTCATTTGACCACAATCAGAAAATTACTTTGAACATTAAAAACAACATTATCTTTACCATTCTATACGATTTATATAAAAATAACCTCGATAAGCTTTAAAAAAAAAATTGTTGGCCTTTTTAATTTTTTTGGGGAGGAAACAACACTGGTCGTCTGCTGAGTTTAATAATTCTGAAGATTTAATTCTAAATTATGATATGTGTAGAAGTTTGGAAAACTAATTTGGACTATAGGATCAACGGGTTTGTTTGGATCGATTTGCATATTTGGAAAATTTTGGTTGACTTTTAAAGGTTATGTTTCCTGTCTAAAACCTATAAGAAATGATTAACACGAACTGTGAATAAGTTTTAGAGAAACCTATTTTGGTTGAAATAGGTTTATTAGTTTTGGGTTATGGAAATTTGGACCGAAGTTAATGTATCATTCACGTTAATGTATCATCAAACCCATTTTCCGTTCGCAAGTTTTTTTCGAGGCTGATGTGATTCGTTTATGTTTTTAACGGAATAATAACAAATCAAGGCATTTGTATAACAGTATACACTTATTAGAATGAAGAAGATTCTAAGAATCCGAATCGATTGAGGGATTTTGCATTATAATTAAGTGGAAGAACTTGTTTTGTTAGTTTCAAAAAAAAACTTATTTTGTCATTTTTTACTTTCCTTCCTTTAGGATTTGGTATTTGATATATTTTTTCTTCTTAGGCCTCAATTAGTTAAAAAAAAAAAACATTAAGATACATTTGACAGAATTTCACTTTTAGTTTAATTCAGTCATATTTGATTTATTACTTTTTTTACTACAACTATATATTATCATTGGATATTATATTTCTAACATACATTCAAATTAATAACTAATAATTTTTATATTTTTTTTTGTCAACCAACTAATAAAATTGAGTTGTGCATTTTCTTAGTCCCCGAATAATAGCCTTAGTTCATATGTAAATGGATTTGATAGAGTTTCACCTTTTTCTTGAATCCATTGTTATTAAATTTATAAATTTTTAATTATAAATATTTATTATCTTTGAATATCACAGTTTAAAACATATTTTAAATTAATAACTGATAAAATTATTTGTAACATATAGTGTGCACTATATATATATATATATCAATATATATTATTAATTACTGTTAACTTAATATAAAATCTTCAAATTAAGACAATGAAATTTTTTATATATTATTTCCAAATACGTCAAAATGTGGCAGATTTTATATCTAGATAATTTTAATTTAATTATAATGATAAAAATTTTCTTGAATTGATTGTTATTATTTTCATGCTATAAATTGTTGTCTATATATATGGTTGGGCAGTTAATCATTGAACTTTCATTCCACTATGATCATGAATGACTTGCCTTTGCATCTTCTCGATGAAATTCTCTTCAGATTGGAATTTAAATCACAAATAAATATTTCCAATCTTATATATCTGATGATGATGATTCTGATTTTCAAATGAGATATTGTTCCTGGTTCAAACCTAGTTTGTTTAACCTTAAACCATATGGTGCTTCTTCCATCTTCTGTCAGCCTTTGGTCTCGTCATGCGATTCTATATCATTCGGAAAAAAATGTTTTTTCTATGGTAATAAGATATGTTACATTTTCGGCTCATGCTCTGGCCTTCTCTTATTTTACGTAAATGGTCTCTTCATTGTAAATCCCCTCACAAAGACGTTTCGAATCCTTGATCACCATGGATCAAAGCTTATGCCTATGATAGCTGGTGGAAATTATTCCAAAAAAGATTTCACACCAGAGCAATGTGTGTTGGTTTTGCGGTAAATCAAAACCGAACCACAAAAAGTTTTAAAATCGTTTGCATTTTTGAGATGGAAATGGTGTACGGCTTCGAGATCAGCGACGGATACTTTTGGAGACTATCTGATACAACCATCAACGCTGGTTCAAAAAGTGATTTCATGACGCGGATGAAACATGTTTACTTGGACGACACTCTTCACTGGTTGAGAAACGATGGAAGCATCGTAACTTTCAATCCGGAGACAGAGCAAGCACGAATGATCCCTTCCATATTCCACCGGGAATCTGATACGAAGTTACTATTGGCGGTGGACGATAAAATCAATCGCTTGACCTTAATATCGGGCACAAAAGAAACAATCTCAGTTTACACACTATTCGAGAATTCCAAATGGACCCTTGCTAGGCGGATCAAGATTGTACCCATGGAAGAGAATATTCTTGTATGCTGGGACATGGTTGCGTACGACTATAGCTGTCAAATGGTCCGTCCATGGACCATTTGGGCGTGACCGGTTGGACATTTTTTGTATGGGTGGAAGTTGGACATGTCCAAATGGACAATGGTCCTAAAGGTATCCATGCCTATTAAGATCATTTCCCATTGGTCATGACCATGGACAACCCATTTTTGTTTATGTTGTTTTTCACTTATAAAATCTAAGTTTTATTTTTGTTATTTTTTTTATAAAATCTAAATTTTATTTTTGTTATTATTCATTTATTTATAAAACCAAAGTGTTTATTTTTATAAAATCTTATTTATTTTACAAAATCTGATATTTATTTTACAAAACCAAAGTGTAGACATACGATCAAAGTATCAATTATCAAACCTCACCAACAAAATATCAATTATCAAAAAAGATGAAGAAAAGACTGTTTCATAACCAAAGTGTAGACATACGATCAAAGTATCAATTATCAAACCTCACCAACAAAATATCAATTATCAAAAAAGATGAAGAAAAGACTGTTTCATAATCTCATAAACAGAGAGAGATTGATTACCAAAGCAAGAGTGCTGATACCAAAGTAAAGTCTAATGTTTCCCGTAGTAATGATGCTCAGCTTCAAACAATCCCAGCTTCAAACACCTGAATTACATGTTTATGATGTTAAACAATGCAAATTTCAGAAACAATGCTATATGAGAAAGATGAATGAAACAATTAGAAATTTACAAACTTAGAGCTTTAGAAAGAGACAGAGAGACAAAGAGTAAAACGGGTGCTTCTCAATCCGATCAAAGTATCAAACCTCAGAAACTAGAATTACTGGAAACACTATCAAAAGGACTAAGCTGGACTAAACTGAAACGTTAGCAAAATCAAAAGGATCCAAAAATCAAAAGCCAAGCTACTATCAGCAAAAGCAGATATAAATAATAACTCAAACAAGTATCAGATTCAAGATCTTTCACAAATATATTAATAAGTAACACTTCTGAACCAAAACCTATATGAATCACTATCCTTATGGTATGAATCAAACGCATACAAATAAAGTCTAGAGCTTTGATAACATTAACAGTGGTTTTACAATACAAGGCAAATGGGCTCTTTCAAAACCGCAAATCTAAGAAGATAAGCTAATAGTTGCCTGAAAACCCAAAATCAATCAGAGAAGTAGAGACATATCGAAATCCCCATCAAACAATCTCCCTAAAAACTACTTGAAATCCGTAACCATGTTATAAGCTAAAATCCAGGCGACAAGAATCAGCTCTAATTTCAGGATCAATCAATCACTCAATCAATCAAAGCTATTGTCTCTCTATGCATAAACCCATTTACTAAGAAAACCACTAGATTCATAAGCTCAAATCAAGTTCGTACCTATGAAGATTGACAGAGGAAGAGACGACAGAGAAGGTGACTGCGTTTGTATGTGTTTTGCTTTCACTTCTTCTGCGTTTGCAAGACGAACACGAGAGAAGAAGAAGAGAGTATCTATGATGAACGATGGTTGAATCCTCTCATCTGATGTGGAATTATAAGAATTTGATCTGTAAATACGATTGTAGAAGAAGAAGGAAGAAGACTTTGATGATCGATTGTAAAATCTAATTTTCCCCCAAATTACATAACCCTAGATTTTTAGAGAATTAGGCATGCCCAATGTCCACATGGTTTTGCCCATTTGGTCATAGATCAAATTTGGTCTTTGGACCAATGGGACCATTTAATTATTGGGTATGTCCATAGTCCGTCCGTAATAGTTTGGACTGGTCTTGACCATGGGCCGAGAGCCCAATTGACATCTATACGTACGACGGCAAGCGTCTTGTGGTGAGAGATAGGAAGAGTACTTTCGAAGGTCGGGTTCATGTTTATGACCTAGAAACTAATAGTTGGAGAGTTTTGGGGTCAACATGGTGTTCGCGTAATAATCTTAGAGACTTTTATAAGTTTACGCCCTCCTTGTTCTCTATTGAGTTGGATGAGCAGACAAAGATTATCGTAGATTCGAATGACCAACGCATCCCTTATCTGATCGCGCTTATGGGACTCACTGGTACACAATTACAACCAACTAAACTAGATCTTTTTGGGTTGGTCAAAGCATGAATAAGTCTCCCTGAAGTGTAGGAGTTAGGAATAATGTTATGAATATATACATACAAAAAAAAAACATATCAACAACTTAGTTATAACTTGTAAAACTTAATAATGTTATGATGAGTACCGAAATGTATTTGCATCTAGATTTTTTTTTTGTTAATTATATTCATACGAAGAATTGTCTGTCGTCTTGACTGCACATGCAAGTGTCTCGGCTAAAGAGTGGAGAGTTACAGCTTCCATTCTTTCAACATGTGACAGACGCAAGTCTAATGGTTGGAGAGAGAAATACATGTATGTATAATGGGCCAAAAAAAAAAAAAATCTATATCCAGAAACTTCTTCTCCTATTCTTAATGCCAATTTCGTCTGGTCCACTAAAGGCCCATTGTTTTGTGTTTAGTCAAATCCAACAACAAACAAAACACTCATCTATCTGTTCGTGAAGCTAATCCCCACCGGATCAGCCATCCCCTCCGGCTAACATCTCTGTTCTCGCCGGCAACCAATTTTTTTATTTTCTATTTTCTTTCTTTCACCGAGATCTCTCGTTGGAGCTTCTTATTTCCACGTGATATAGACGGAATCGGAGGTTAAATCCGGTCATGTTTTCCGGCAAAGCCAAGCTTCAGCTTCCACCTGATTCACGGCGGCTTCTCCGTGCTGTTCCGTTCAGCTCAGGTATCCTCTAATCTCTCCCTTTCTCATGTTGTTGCAACAATTGGAGATTAGCTGCTTCGAATTCCCGGAAACTCAATTTCAAAATTCCCAAAAATTGTTTCAGGCCCGTGATCATAATTAGGGTTATTTGTTGTTTGTTAAATTAGGGTTATTTGAATCAATAACCAGTGTATGCAACTTCATTAGGGTTAGGGTAATCAGGTGGATTCATACATAGTTTCGATTTAGACAGGACTCGATTTCGTGATTAGGTTTCGACATTAGCTGAGTATGTTTGGCAACACAACTCTCTATTTCGTGATTCTCGAGGTTAATTTTTTGAAGGTGTGAACCACTTGGTAATTTTGCTGATTACATAATTGGGATGTGTGCTCTGTTTTTGAGCTATTGAATCCGTCGTTTGCAGCTAGGAGCTGGTACTTACTTTCCTGGTTTAGTAGCTGCACAGGTTGGGGGCTAATGTCAATCTTACTGATGATGCAACTAAACCTGAGGTGTCAAAATTCATCTTCTTTTGTTGTTTAACCAGATGAGTGATTGTGAATATGAGTTTATTTGTTATTTTGTATCATATATCTATGCAGGTTTTGGAAAATATGAGAAGACTCTGTCAACTTAACAAGCTCTTTTTAATGTAATGTATATACCCTTCTTCTTCACCTTTCTTGATTCTTCTCTCTGAACACTGGACCTTCGAATTTATGTGTCTCTAATTTTGTGTTGTTATTGAAGATAGATAATTTTTTTTTGATTCTGGTCCTGTTTCGATTCATAACCTTTGATCAATTGTGCTCTGGTCTTTTTAAAGGTTAATTGGCGTGATAAATGTCAAGTAATGAAGCAAGGTAATTCATCTATCTGCTCCGGTTTGTTTATTGTTTTCAAGTATATATATTGATGTGAATGTGGATGTGGATGTGTGATCTTCAGAAGTAGCTTTTGATTTGGGAATCAATTTAGTTTGAAGTAGGTTAGGATTTGGGAACCGATTTACTTTCAATGTTCGTGATAAATGCTTGTTAGAATGACATGTTGTCAAATGTTTGAATGATGTCTGTTTTTCTTTTTATTGTGTTTCTCTGGTGTTACTAACGTTTGTATTGCATTGTTTGATCAATTTCTGTTATGTTATGTTAATCTCTATATATATATGTGTGTCTGTTGATATAGACGGAATTGGAGGTTAAATCCTCCGGCAAAGCCAAGCTTGAGCTTCCACCTGATTCACGGCGGCTTCTCATTCATGGCTCTTCTCCATGCTGTTCCGTTCAGCTCAGGTATCCTCTAATCTCTCCCTTTCTCATGTTGTTGCAACAATTGGAGTTTAGCTGCTTCGAATTCTCGGAAACTCAATTTCAAAACCCAAAAATTATTTCAGGCCATGAGTTTCATCTCTTCTCCAGTCAATCCGACCAAAGCTTCCTTTGGAATCCCAGGTACATCTAATCTCTCTCTTTATACACACTTAGGACACGTTTTGCTTTCTCTCTATTTAGACAAAAAAATAAATAATAATTATTATAAAGTATTGCACATACACACATGAGTCCTCCTTGCACTATATTCGAACAACGACAAAAACAATTAGTTTTGGATTTGAGTCCTTAAACTTGCGTGCTTCCATAAACCACTGGTTGTAATTACTAGGTATGGTAAAAAGAAAAAAAGAAAAAAGTAAGTCTATACGCACACATGAGTGGTCGATCACTCAATCTCCAACAGAAGAATAAAAGCTAGAGAGCAAATGTTGAAACGCTGCATCTTGCCAAGCCACTTTTTTTGTTTTACCAATCTGTAAAGGTAAAATGCACCACACATAGACACGGTTACTCAATGTGGGTTACTCATTGTGGGAGAGAGTATGAGTATGATAGGATGGTGACATAAAAAAAGAACAAGAAGAAGAGTCACGCAAGCAAAGCAAAGAGATGCATCATCTCTCCGCTATAAAAACAGAGTCTGGGGTAACTCAAAACATCATAGCAAGAGAGAGCAAGAGCAAGCGAGAGAGATTCAAATATCAAAAGGAAAAGTTAGTTATTCTTTCAAAACAAAAAAAATGGGGGTCGTTGCATTCGAGTGGAATGAGAGAGGCAACAACCAACTGCTGCTGCTGATGAACAGGGACAATTGGTATTCCAGGTAACCATATTATTCATTCCAGGTCTGATTATATTTTAACTTTTGCGTCTGACATTGTTAAGTTTGTCCTCTGATCCTTGTTTTGCTTTTCTTCGTATTGCGTGATTTAAAGGGCCATAAGAGAGGTGGCTTGGAATGACTCTGAGGAGTACTTGAGTGGCCATTGTGAAGCCAACCCTACTTTGTTTTGGCTGGGTGTTTCAAAGAAAGGCCGAGTCGCATTTCTCGTCAGTTCTACGTTAATGCTTGACCAAATTGATGGAATCAGAGGACCCGATCGTTATCCAGATGTTTTCCTACGTGTAGGTTTTTATATTTATTTTTATATTTATTTCAGAATATTTCGATCATGGACTCTGCTTTTGTGTTATTACAGGACCACACGAGTCCACAGGAGTTTGCCGAAAACCTAGTACTTGATGAACACACGGATGAAGGGCATGTCTTTAGCCTTATTGTCGCAGACGTCAATTGTCCTTCGATGATACATATCAGGAAACCCGACGCAGATGAGTCGAATTTCATAGTAGAACGCGTTCCCTCTGGGATACACTCTCTCTCCATCAATGGTCTCGACGAAGGATCTCCCAGGGTAATTAAATGCTTGTAACTAGAGTAGTAATTAAATGATCTGTCTTCACCTATTTTCCTATATTTTTTACAATCAACCCCCCTCCCTTTTTTTGTTTTTGGTGTTATATATTCAGGATTTTCGCCTAAGAGACCATTTTGAACGGATGATTTGTAATATGGGAAACTATGGTGCGACGACGACGTTGTTGGAGATCCCTGGCTTTTTTATGTATGATGCTCAAGGCGACGACGCTCCATTTCTCCGAACTGTGGGTGCTGATACTTCTGGATATGTCTACCTTACTGTTTGTTGATGAATTATGATACTTAATTACCTCACCATCATTAACTAATCCTTTCCATTTACCATTCAGGTTCAACGCTACGGGACTACCAGCACGTCGGCATTGTCAATGGAACGCATGGGGGAACGCACTTGGAAGGTCATGTTTTATGAAAGGAAGAAGGTGGTCGAGCATGATGCTCAATATAACCACACCGGCTTCGTTTTCTACACCCTTTAAGAAAAAAAGAACAAAGCTACAAAGAGACACTGCTTAACATCCTTCCTAATTATAATTATTTCTCATCTATATGTAATAAAATAATCTGTCTGTCATACTAGATCTCTCTAATTAACCTTGGGAAACCTATTTCCTTTTGGTCAGTCATAAGATATCATAATTGTGCTTTTTATTTCATATGATGAATGAATAAATAATAATTTTATTTTCTTAATCTTTCCTAACTATATATGGTAACTTTTAAGTTCACACACGTTAGAGCTAAAAGTGATCAAGTTTTGCGTATGAATGCCAATCCTCAACGTGTGTCACAAGAAATCTCTTTTTTTTTTCTTTTTTTTTCTCTTCTATTTGGTATACAAAGTCTTTTATGATTCCAACTGAGTTTGAAGACCTCACCTGAGTTGTGGAGCTTTTCCTTAGTTTCGCAAGTTTTGAGCACTGAATCTGACATTATTTCACTTTGCTTCCCCAACAAATTCTTTCAACTTCTTCAGCGTCATCATCTTCCAATCCAACCTAACAGAGAGAACCAACGAACACTAATTAATTTTGTTTACCAAACCAGTTTACGGTTGTAAGACCAAACCAGTTCACGGTTTACAGACAAAACAAAATAATTAATGAGCAAACAAAACAAAATAATGAAATATAATTATGTAGTCCACTAACACTAAGATCAGTGATAAATGGGCCAGAAAAGCTCGTTACGCGATTGGTTTTTGTTGTAACGCTCTATATAAACAAGACCAGAAAAAAAAAATTGAAGGTCTCTCCGTTAAAAAATTCAAAATCTCTAGAGTGAGTGTCTCCATTGCGTAAGTGTAATTATTTCGGATTCTATCCATTATTTGCATGTAGTCAGTTGGAACATAGAAAAAAAATAAACGAGAAGTTGCCACTCATATGATATAATGAGTTATATAAATTCGATATTCCAGTCCAGAGACTTTTAAAACGAGCTGGCGTACATATACGTAGGCGACTACGTATGCATGCATTATGCATACACATGAAGAAACATCGTACGTATATGTCTACGTATGTGTGTGTGTGTGCGCGCAACAAGTGATGATGATAGTGAATGTGGTGCTATTCGTGTGGAAACCACACTCATCCCTCTCTTTCTTTATATTATTATCAACCCTTCCCATTATTTAATCTTATAATACGTAATAAGTTAATTGACTTCTCAGTGCTTTCCAATTCATCAATCCGTCTATTTTTTATTTTTTTAATATATCAAGGGGAAAAAAAAACCTTTATGTGTAAATTATCTACAATTAATTTGTTGTTATGATTTTTCACTTGCAGACGGCTCAAACTGTTGGATCAAAGAATCTATAGTGTGAAAAGTATCTGATTCAATTTTGATCCCCTTCATATAGAAGATAGTTGGATTCTACTGTTTCATATTTTAATCGTCCATATGCATTATGTGTCCGTCTTATCAGTAAGGTGCTGTGTTGATTAATCCAAATTTTAAACCTGTTTTAGTCTTCCTAATTAAAGAAGATGTAGAGTAGTATGATAACGGTTATCAAACATTTCCAAAATCGAACAGTGTCTTATCACAGTAAATAGATTATCCATTTATCACTTTTGGTCAAACACTAAAGAAAATCTAGGGAAGGTTTCTAAATAGTATACTGTGTGTGATTTTGATTCGACCCCCTTTTGTTTTGGCATTGTTTCTTTGTCGAGAAAGCAAGTATATAATTAACGAACAACAAAAATAAACATAAGGTAAAAGAATGAGAAGGTTGTTTCATTTTTATTTCTATAGAAAACGCTTTCATACAAGTTTCCGTGTTCTAACAAAAAGGGAGAACATAAAATAAAATAAAATAAAATTAAAATCAATTAGCCGACAGTTTAATTATATACAATGGATCACGTAAGGGGTGAAAACAATGAAGAAAATAATTTCATGATTCTTTTTTTTTCTTTATAAAAGATGAGAAATTAATTAATATATGTCAAAAAAAAGAGAGGCTGAAACTTGTAGAAAGATCTTTGCATCAAATTTCTTCCAAAAAATGTAACTACTTACCAACCAAAGTCCGATCATGTATTGCAAAAAAGCCGGAGATTTAATTATTATTCTCATAACAAATATATTTAATTATCAGAAATATACTAAAGCATTTGCCAAATTTGAATATGACTTTTTTGACGAGTCAGTATATGATATAGTAATGCAGTTGCCAGAAGAAAACGTAATTCAGTAACTTGGTAATAAAAGTAAAACCAGTCCAAGAACAAAAGTATTATCTTTTTTTAACAAACTTTTGGCCAACAGATTTCGTGTACCATTAGGTCATCGTTTGGGAGGTTGAGATTTCATTTTTATATAGCTTGTATCCTCTTTTCTCTGCCAAGAAGACATATATGCATGGCTTTGATCTTGAAGAAAAAGACTTAACAGCTCCATATATAGTGTAACTGCCCCTTTCGGTCACTCGGATTGTTTTGCTGTTCTTCAAGAATCAAATGAAATGACAAAGAAACCCAAATGCGTGTGTGGTTTCACATTTATTTTCATTATTTATAAATTTCTAATAAAGTTTACATATACATGTGGCTTTTGGATTTAATTTCAACTGAGATCCATTTTTTGGGGTATAGATATTTATACCAATTGTTATGCTTTATTATCTTTACCGATCGTACGCGGAAACCCACTTTACGTTTGTTTGTAAACTTCATTTTGTTCGTTTCAAACTTATAATCATAGTGTAAAAACGATTAGGTGTTTGTTTAATTCGATTTCCTAATCGAAATTTTTGAAAACGACATATAATCAAAGTATTTCCGTTAGTGTTGATAATGCTCCCCCATATATATTATTAATTATTAATCGTCGACTCTACCACATAAAAGTTTATAATAAAATTAAAATTTTTAAAAAGCTATAAAAAAAAACTCACACAATCTCACCATATATAGAACCTAGGCGTGTGTTCTCCACACTTCACCTATATCCTCTACCTTCTTATTTCAGCACAAACCACACAAAAGATAAAGAAAAAGACAACCAAATCAAAAGACTTAAACCATGGAGTCACACAACGTGAACAACAGCTTGAACGTAGACATGGAGAACAATCAAGAAACGGCGTTCGACTACTCTAAAAGAGCTCAATGGCTAAGAGCCGCCGTGCTAGGTGCCAACGACGGTCTTGTCTCCACGGCTTCACTTATGATGGGTGTCGGTGCGGTCAAGCAAGACGTCAAGGTCATGATCTTATCTGGTTTTGCCGGTTTAGTTGCCGGAGCTTGTAGCATGGCGATCGGAGAGTTTGTCTCCGTTTACTCTCAGTACGACATCGAGGTGGCTCAGATGAAGAGAGAGAACGGAGGACATGTGGAGAAAGAGAAGCTTCCGAGCCCGATGCAAGCTGCTGCGGCATCTGCGCTAGCGTTTTCTCTAGGAGCAATTGTGCCTTTAATGGCGGCTGCGTTTATAAAAGAATATAAAGTGAGGATCGGAGCGATAGTGGCGGCGGTGTCGTTGGCGTTGGTGATGTTCGGGTGGTTAGGGGCGTTTTTGGGGAAAGCACCGGTGCTTAAGTCGTCGTCTAGGGTTTTGATTGGAGGATGGTTAGCTATGGGAGTTACGTTTGGTTTGACCAAACTGATTGGGTCACATAGTCTGTGATGTTTTGTGTGTGTTACATACGTACGTGAGTAACGTGAGTAAACTCTTCTTCATGCTTCATGCTTCATGCTCCATGCAACACAATTTAAGCGGTTACGTTTTTGTTTATAGAAAAAGAAAGTGTGGAAATGAACTTTGTGACTTGTCTTATTTCGTGGGAATTTGATAGTAATGGGATATCTCTTTGTAAGCAATTGCGTTATATAAATCTATCAAATGGACTTTTACCCAATAATGATAAAAGGCGAGTTGAGAGTCTTTTTAACGCTTGTGGCTCTACAGTCTCTAACTATACAATCGATGGACAAAAAAGTATTCTTAAAATTTGTTTAAATCTATATTATCCGAATTGATCTAAATTTGAAGAATTCAGATACCTTAAAATTTAAGAGCTTGACAAGAAAAAGTTTATATAGCACAAAAAGGTTGATATCTGTCTGAAGTTTGACATTTGAAATCAATATGGTAATTTTTGTTTTAAATGGTTTTCTTTCTTGTGTAATTTTAAAGTTATATAGATACATATCTAACCATCGACTCTTCCTATATGAATCATAAAAAAAAAAACAGAGCTGATTACTAACATAACTGGCATTTCAATTTTTTTTGGCTGATAAATTTCTTCAACTAATTTGCCCCCAACTGAATCTAATTTCTGTCAACAATTATATAATTCTTTAGTTAACTGAAAAAAAATATCTGAAGAGAGTACACAATTTGACTCAATAGACTAAATCCTAGAAAGTGCCACTAATTTGCCAAAACCACCAAATTAATCCGCCAAAATACCGCTGATTTTGTTTGGTAGTTAGAAATTCTAACTATAGCCTAACAAAACACGTTGTTTTGTAAGTGAAATTTATATCAGCACTAGAGAATACAGATCCTTTACACAATGTTTGATCACGTTTCAGTGTAAAAAGCTTTACACAAATCAATGAATCTCCGGAAGAAACATAAAAAAAAAAAGAGAGAGCTACTTTTGGAATCGTTGTCGTGTTCTATAACTTCAAGCTGCTTTTGCACGAGATTGCGTGTCATCTCTCTCTCACATCCTTGTAGAAAGGAATATGGAACATGTGGGTGTGGCTTTAGCATCATTGATATCATTTTCTATGTAGTAACTAGTAAATATAAACAGAACCAACAACAAATTACCACCGAAGCAATCAATATAGGTAAAACCTTTTTTATCGTTATGTAAAAAAAAGTTATTTTACCTATAGCAAATTAAAAATGGAACAACATTCATCAAAACATGACCGAAGCCAAGAATACATGTGTTATCGACAATATTCAGCCACACAACCAAGAACAATTATATTGTATTCTCACTTCTTCAAACTCATTTAATACATGTAAAGGTTTGTATAAGTTGTGGCATCTCATGCTGATATTTCAGCACAAACTTATCCATGAAGTCGGAGCTTTTCATCTTCAATATAGTGAAATAGTTGATGTCTTCTTTCTCCACAAGTCCTTTCAAAAGAAGCAAAGAGATCACCTTGTTCCTCGGTTTGATTCTCTTCTCCATGCTCAGACCCAACACCACCGGTCTTGCAACAATATCACGAGCCTGCAGACCAATGTTGTTTACAAGGTACTCCATCGTGTACATTATCTTCTCATCTGAAACGTTCGCAACGTTTGGGAATCTCATGATTGCTGAGACGAAATCTTCTTTAGACCAACCAAAACGTTGGAACAACTTAAACTTCCGTTCCATTGTTGATTCGCTCGTGGAATCAAAGGCTACCATAGCGTAAACAAAACCGGCCTTCTTCGGGTCAAAACCATATCTGCAAACTCTGTTCAAGACCTCGTTGAACCTTCTCTCTGAAGAGAAGAAAGTGAAAGGAGACGCTTGAACCAACCACTTGATGCTTTTATCAGGAACACCAAGCTCTCTACAAATAGAGACCCGGGGAGATACAAAATGATCAATCTTCAAAGAGAAACATCTGTACCCACGCTTGAGACACTTGACAACTCTTTCTTCCTCTAAGAGTATGCTCTTGAGGGAAACATAGCAAGGGATCAGTCTTTTCTCCAAGCTGAAAGATAGCGTTTTCGGGCAAGAAGAGATCAGCTTCGCAGTATCCGAGGGCGTAAACCCAATGGAATTGAAAAACATGAGCTTGGGAGAGATAACGTCCTCTGGGCTCAATGAACAGGATACGTGGAAAATATTTGATGACATTGCTGATCTGGTCATTGGTGAAGCCATGGTTCTTGAAGAGAGCAAGAACAGAGTCTGGTTTCTTGGAAGAAACCAGTTTGACGAATCTTGAATTTGATTTGGCTGATTCCAAAGACAACCCACACGAATTCACCAGATACGAAACTGTAAAAGATTCCGAACACTGGGCTTGCTTTTGGAAATCATCTGATTTCACTTGTTGTGACTGTGACACTGAACACAATGTTCTTCTTATACTCACCAAAAACCCTAGATTGACTACGACGGCGGAGTAATTAAAAACGAAATCTCCGACATTTCTCCGGAAAGATGGAATTATACAAACCCTTCTGCAGTGTAACAAGCTCGACGACATCAATACGCGAAAACCCTAATCCTAAGCCTAAGCCTCTTTTCCAAATCTCAATTAAAATTTAAAAACAAAAAAAAATTCCGAACTTTGCAATAAACTGGCTCAACTGAGAATAGAGGTCACGATTGCTGTTCTGTGTAGCCTTGAGAAGGCTTGCATAGACTTCACGGAGATGTTTGTTCAGTGGGAGAGCTCCGAAGGACCACCTCTCTTGGCTCAGTCACACAGGAGTGTGAAAATCAATTTTGGTACGACCATGGAAGAAAACGGGATATCTCAAAATGTAGCCCTTTACTTCTCTGGATTCGCAGATTCGCCTCATATTGTATTATTTTACACAATAACCCATATGTCACAAGACAAGTTACATAATTAGACCGTGTATAGTCTTGCAAATTGACATCAATAATTTATAATCTTGATTTTTTTTTTTTAAATATTGGAAGATTGAACTAAAGACAATGTTGATAGAAAACTATAAACCAGAAGTCCAGAACGTAATTGATTGCATAAGAAAATATAGGGGCGTTTAAAGAAATGTCTATAAGAAGATTAAACAGCAGTTCAAAAGAGGGAGAAAAAAAAAAAAAAAAAGAAAGAAAGAAACGCATATGTTCCCTCTCAAACTTCAGTGTAATCTCTGTGATTAGCTTCGAAATGTGAGAGGGTAATGATTCTATTATATCCTGAATATTTTTTCAAGTCTTAAAACAAGACTCTTCACGTCGTTAGATAACTCATCCTGCAATAAGGTTTCGAGTATCATCAGCTTCAGCTTAATTAAAAAACTCGGTTCATTTTAAAACTACATTTTCGATAAACCAGTACTTCTCAAACTTACCCAGTAGTTAGTTTTGAGTTCGCCCACGGATCGCCTAGAAATGTGACTGACAAGCTCGTCCTCTATACCAAAGTGCCTCCCATACATTTTCCGTTCTTCAGGGTTAGACGCAATGATCTAGTAGTAGTAGTAAAACAAAAAATTAGTTTTTTAACAAATGCAGAGAAACTAAAAAAAAAAAACAGTCAATCAATGAAAGAGAAAGAGGGGTCTCAATACCTCAATAGACACCTGTTCTTTTCTTGCATAATCAACAACTGGGTTCTTGTTCTTGTTAATAGATGCAACACGCCCAATGTCCATAAACACTCTTACATTCTCAATACTTTTGACAATGCAAATGGGAGTTCCAACCTAAATCATCAACACGACCATTTTGTTAGATCTGTGACCCAGAAGACAAGCGTACAATGATCATCATGAGAAAAAATAGGATATACCTTGAGAATTCCATCCGTGACTTCAACTCCGAGGATTATTGGGTCTTTCTTTCTGAAGATATGGTCTGGTAAAATCTGAAGGACACATGGGAAAACTGCTTCACAAGCTGTTTCTTTCTTTTTCTCTTCTTTGATATTCACGATGTAACTCTTAAACTGTTTGAACAGATCATAGATGGTATCGGCACAGAAGATTTTTACTCCCATTTTGTCAGCAAGTTCTCCGGCCTCTGCAGTTACTTTCACGTCAAAAGCCAAAATCGTTGCCAACTCTCTTTTCCTCTCTAGCATTACACCAGCCTTCTCGTGCACAGGTCCAATGCCAATACCACTGACAGGTATGTTTACCTCAGGGGACTTCAAGAGCTCGAGCAATGCTTCCAAGGACCCTAATGTAGACGCTTGTACATAAAGTCCTTCATCACTTTTCTCAATCCGGTTCATAACTGAATCAATATCTTCCATGGCATTTTTCTTGGCTTCTTCCAAGTCCTCATTAGGTCCAATCACACGCAAGGCAGTACCAGCAATGGCGTGTTCAAGACCCTATTGTAAAAACGAAAAAATAACAGCAATTGCAATGTTATAGGAAACATTCGTTCAGGATGTCCTCATTATTTTAGGAGGCTAAATAAGTACGATCAAGGAAAAAATAACAGCAATTGCAATGTTAGAGATAATCACCTGTGCTGCAATTTTGATACCCTGTGCACCCTTTACTTCTCTTTGAGGCAGATAGGTACCCTGAGACATCAGACCAAGAAATTGTCATTGTATAAAAAAATGGAATGTAGAAAGTTATTTGCATAAACCATGTTTCCCTAGGAATAATAGTAACAAGAGGAAAGGGATGGACTATCTGAAAGTACCTTCACCCGCATCTCCTTCATCGGATGAGGAGTCAATAATGATCTAATAGTTGTTACAATTGGTCCCTGAAATAGAAGAAAGGAAAAGAATCAATCACATCAAGTTTCAGCTTTATGATATACTTGACATAATTACATGTTTAGGTATGACCCCTGAGTTTTCTACTTACCTGTGACCCACAAACAACGGTTTTATCACCTTCATGGAGTACACCATTGACCAAAACAACATCAATTGTAATACCTTGGCCTTCAATATTTTTGACCTCGAGGACAGTACACTGTCAACCAGTTTAAGAAAATATAAGAAAGTTGAAGTAGTGCAGAAACGATTCATTACCTAAAAGAGGAATGAGACAAACCTGGACTTTGTCAACATATGTGAGTTTCTCGACCATTGTTTTCTGAGCCAAATGAACCAACAACAGCAAAAGATCTGGGATCCCTTCCCCACTGAAATATCAATATCCAATAATCCATAGTGAGCATGGTTTACCTCTAAAGAACTACAATTTGAAGACAGTAAAAGAATTTCAGACCTAATAGCGCTAGTAGGTACAATACTGATAGTTTCTCCCATTGTTCTGTTCTCGTAATAAAGCTTAGAGTTGAGACCTTGTTCTCCGAACTGGGTTATAACCTGAACCAATGAAACAATATTATATTATGACACATGAACACATCCTTTTTCACCCTAAAATATTTAAACCAAAGCCTCTAGACGTAGAACTTACCTGTTTAGCCTCATTTTGAATTCATTAACCACATCACTCGATTGTTGCTTTATTGCCTTCATTATAGGAGCATTCTTGCTTCTTTTCCACCCGTATAGCAAATCCACCTGAATGTTGGAGGTTTCATGCCATACATTAGTGACCACAGAGAATACCAAACACATCCCAGCAGAATGACAAGAAGTCTCACCTTATTCAAGGCAACAATGAACTTTGCATTCCTTCTTCTCAAAAGATTCAGAGATTCTATGGTTTGTGGCTTTAGACCATGCATTATGTCAACTACTAGAATTGCAAGGTCACACAAATTTGAACCCCTTGACCGCAGATTTGTGAATGACTCGTGTCCAGGTGTATCGATAACCAATAGACCTGGCACCTGGATTTTTGCATCAGAAATTAACTCCTTGGTTCTCTCCCGTATGTTTTCTGCAGGGAAATATGTTGCACCAATCTGTTGAGTAATATCCCCAGCTTCACCTTCCTGAACATTTGTTCCTCTGATGCAATCCAACAACTTTGTTTTACCAGAATCAACATGACCCATGATGCAGCAAATGGGAGAGCGAAGGTTTCCTTCTACTTCTTTAGCAATTTCATTCAGTACTAAGCTTTTACCCTTTTTAGAAGTATCCTTTGGCCGGGTAACATCATCCACCTTAGGCATAGCTTTTTTTGCAGCTGTTTTTGACTTGCCTGCAACTCCAGCCTTCATTGTTGGTCTATCTGCGACGGGACCTGTATTTAAACCCAAAATATTAGATAAAGAAGACAAAAGATAAAGAAATCACAGACTGAGATTCTTCCTTTTCAAGTGTTTCTACTGACCTGAATCATGTGCCTTTGATGCAGTGTCTTTTAATTCTTTCTTAACCACAGGCTGAGGTTTTTCCTCCTCATCATTAGGATCACCCTCGATGGTAAAATTAGTTTTTACATCCCACACATCCTCCTCATCACCATTCTCTTGTGATACATCAAACGCTCTATGTTTCTCTTCTGTATCTACCGATTCTATTATACCAACGCTTTTATCGTCAACTGAAACCGATTCATGCAAAGTACCTGGTTCCTCTGCATGATTTTCCTTTGTTTCTACATCACCTTTCATCTGGACAGAAGCATAACTGTTCGATTTTTGGCAAGCTGATTTTTTTCTATTGCCATAAACAGGACGTTTTGAGGAATTACCGTTTTTATCAGCAACAAGAAGACCTCCAGCATCAGTCAACACCTTGTTCTTGAAAGCCTCATTCTTCGCAGCTTCACGCTTTTGCTTCGCTGTTAGAAGCCCGCCTTCTAGCTACTTCTCCATTCTCCTTATCCTCCTCCTCTGCCTAATCTCTTCAGCTTCCCTTTCTCGCTCTTCCTCAATGCGGCGCTCCTCTTCCTCTTTCCTCAACCTCTCTTCTTCTTCCTTTTTCTCCCTCTCTTCAGCTTCTTTCCGCCGCGCAATAATCTCTTGCATCTCTCGAACATGTTTAGGAACTTTCTTCTCCGCTACTTTAACATTCACATCATTCTTCTTCGGCTGTGATGGCTCAGACAATGGATTACCTTGTTTGTCCTCCTCAGCCTCCACAGAAGACGCAGCTGCTTTCTTGTCCCTAAGCTTCTTCTTTCTCCTTTTCTTATCTGCAGCTGACTCAACAGTCTCTCCTTCTCCATCCTGATAAGCTTTAATATTCTCCACTTTAGATGGTGGTGAAACAGGAACTTCCCCAAGTTCAGCGAGTATCTTGTCCAAATCATCTTCACCATGTGCAGTCTTCCCACTCTTACTCTTCTTTTTCTTCTTCTTACTCTTTGAAGTTACTCCTCCAACCTCATCACTCTTAGTAGCAGAGTCATCATCCTCGCCGTTCACAACCTTCTCTTCCTCCTCAGCTTTAAGCTCCGTACCGATAGAAATATCATCTTCGCCTATCACACATTCAACAATTCCCATAGAGGAGACAAGGGGGAGATCATCGTCCCCACCCCACGCACTCGAATTCCTCGTATCCATTGATAAAAATCAAATATGAATATAACCTGTGATTAAACAATACAATTAAGGTATCCGATTCGATAACTATTAGAATCAACAACAAACAAATCAATCAATAAATCAAACGACATTAAAGCAATAAGGTGAGAGAAGATTACCTTAATCTGTAATGGGTTTCGCTTCATATTAGGCAAAAACAAACCAGGGGGGGGGAGATTTACTGAAACAAGGAAGAAGAAGGTATCCAACAAAGATCAGTTCTGGGGGAGATGGGTGAGTAAACAAACAGCTAGAGAGAGCCTTTCGTTCTGGGAGACAAGTTTGAGAATTCTAGGGTTTCGTAAATTTCTTTGGGTTCTGTTGCGTATTTATAGATTTCGATCGAAGTTACAGAAGCGATTTTATCGAGTTTAGGTTAAAATAGCTAAAACGACACCGTTTCTGAAATTGGGAAAGTAAAAAATATCAAATAAATAAAATAAAATAAAAAGAGAAGAAAAATTCGCCACACGGAAAAAGTCACAAAACAAAAAATTCAAATTAGAACTGCACAGATCTCTATCTATTCTAGCTCAAAGGGAGGAAGAGAAAGAGACGAGGATCATCTGATTTGATTTCCAGGAGATAACAATGTCGAGCGATAGCGACGATTTTGACGAAGATGAGCTGCTTCAGATGGCGTTGAAGGAGCAATCGCAAAGAGATCTTACATACCAGAAGCCTTCTTCCGCTGCTTCTCGTAAGCCCGTTGCGAATTTAGTGCAGCAGCCACGGAAGCAGAAGACGGCGGAAGCTACTCCGCCTAGGAAGTCTATGGGAGGTGCGAAGGCGGCGAGGAAGCCGTCGATGGATGAGGATGATGAATCGGAGGTTGAATTGCTTAGCATTTCGAGCGGGGATGAGGATGTGGGGAATGATCCGGGAAGAGACGGTGGTGGTGGTGGAGGTAGAGGAAGAGGCGGAAGTGGTAAGGAGAGAGGTAGAGCGCGGAAGGAAGATAATGTAGCTTGGGATGGAGTGGAGCCTGATTGCTGGAAACGAGTGGATGAAGCTGAGGTACGGTGGTATCTATCATGTTTGGGATTGATCTGGCTTCGATTTTGATTTCGGCGAGATTAATTTCAAACTCAGAATTTGTATTCTCTTTTGGCCGTCTTGGTGTTTGCTGCATTGTTTTGATTTGAAGTAGTCATAAGTAATCGTAGCTTGGTTGATTGAGTTTAGTAATCAGTAGTATGGCACAGTTTTGAGATCTTCGGAAAGAATTCAATGTGCATAATTGAGATGTGAAAGACCCAACACAAGGCCATTAGTTAAATTAGAATCATGGCACGCAGATTTAGTTGGATATATGAATATTTTACTTAAATGCTGATGGCACTTGGCAGCTTGCCCGCAGGGTTCGTGATATGCGGGAGTCAAGAACAGCAGCACCCGTGACTCAAAAGCTTGAGCGGAAGGTATCTGGAGGCAAGAATGCGGTTCTTACCAGTTTGCAATCATTTCCTCGTGGCATGGAATGCATTGATCCACTAAAATTAGGGTACTAACTACTAACTTCCACTTGTTTTGCTCACCTTGAAAGTCAATAAGATAGTTTATTCTACCTCTGAGAACATGATATGGTAGGGCGTATCTAAACATGGCTTTTTGTGTACTTCGTAGGATAATAGATAACAAGACTCTGAGATTAATCACTGAGTCATCAGAAAGTCTTTCCAAAGCTGAGAAAGTAGATAATGCACTTCGGGGTATGTATTTCTTCATGACCATACTTAACTTGATGTTGATTATTAGCTCTTACACCAGACTTGTACAACTTCCGGTTTTTTAAATTATGACTCGTCTGAGAATTTGCAGAAAAGTTGGTGTACATTTCTGACCATTTCGATCCCAAGCTATTTCTTTCTCGCATTCACCAAGAGACAAGTGCAGCGGACTTGGAATCTGGTGCCCTTGCTCTGAAAAGTGACTTAAAGGGTCGTAATCTACAAAGGAAACAACTGGTGAAAGATAATTTTGACTGCTTTGTCTCGTGTAAAACAACAATTGATGGTATGTATTATTTTCTCAATGGGTTTGGCATACATTTACTTTAATCTTATCTCTTGTTGATGTGAAGTCTACTACCTTTCTTTAAAGATATTGAATCAAAACTGAAACGGATCGAAGATGACCCTGACGGATCGGGAACTACTCATTTGTTTAATTGCATGAAGAGTGTGACATCACGGGCTAATCGTGCTTTTGAGCCACTTTTTGAAAGACAGGTTGGTATGGTCACATACTATTGCTTTTTGGTGTTGTCCTAGCCTCTTGCTATCTGCTTAAGACTTTTTCGCCTTTATTCGTAGGCCCAAGCTGAGAAGATCAGGTCTGTACAAGGAATGCTTCAGAGATTCCGTACACTCTTCAACTTAACCAGTATAATTCGTAGCAGTATTAGCAAAGGCGAGTATGATTTGGCTGTTCGGGAATACAAGAAGGCGAAGTCTATTGCTCTCCCTTCTCATGTATGCCTGCCCCATTCATCAAACTCTTAAGACAGATACCACTCATGTTTCTTCCAGCATTCACTTGTTAAATTATTATTCACTTGCATTACGCAGCTCGTGAAAGCATAGAGTAACACGTTGCTTACAGGTCAATATACTCAAGCGTGTACTCGAGGAGGTTGAGAAAGTGATGCAGGAGTTTAAATGCACCCTTTACAGGTCTATGGAAGATCCAAAAATAGATTTTACGAGTGTGAGTTCACTATTATTACTTCTATTATAATGTGAAGCACTAATGAAATGTACATTCCAACTTTCATTCAAAGAAGCTAAGGATCCTGGTGCTTTTTTTATAAGATCGCTATCAATTTAAGTGTACAATACAAGTTTTCATGTTTCCCTTTTGTATGGTTATGAGTCACCAAATTCATATTTATACAAGACATTTATGTATCTTGCTCTCCCTTTTCTTCCTCTGCTGGATGCTAAAATTTTTTTGCTTAATTTAGCTGGAAAACACTGTGAGGCTTTTGCTGGAGCTGGAGCCCGAATCAGATCCTGTTTGGCATTACTTAAATGTTCAGGTTAGTGTATTAGACGTTGTTACTCTTTTCACTACCGCTTTCCTAAGTTAGTGCTGAGTAGTGTTTAGTTTCCTGCTAGTTTTGCTTTTAATATCCTGGCTCTCTTAGCGTCTGCTATTTTGCATCTCTTTTCCTTCATATTTGTGGTCTTAGTTGGCACCTCTTTAGAAACAAACATCACATACAGTTTCTTAGACTATTTGTTAAAGAATGTATCTAAAATTTTCTGGCTTGGTTCATTCTATTATCAGAACCATAGGATCCATGGACTGCTTGAAAAGTGTACATTGATCATGAAGCAAGGATGGAAATTTTGCGCAACCAGGTGCATGAGAGAGCTCTCTCTGACGCGAAGTGGCGACAAATTCAACTTGTGAGTTCAACTGTGAAGGCAGCTGTATTACTACAAGAAATGCAAGATTCAGGTTTAAAGATGATAACAAGTTGTATTTTCTTCAATCCTTCAGTCAGATGACACGTCTTCTATAGAAGATAACCAAGTTCAAGTTGACCTACCATCAGTAGAGTCGGCAGGGAAAGAAAATGATGCTTTGAGGGGAAGATATATCAAAAGATTGACTGCTGTAATCGTATATCATCTCCCTGCATTTTGGAAAACAGCTCTTTCTATTTTCAATGGGAAATTTGCCAAGGTATATGATACTCCTATGTGCTCTGCTCCTGCAATATATTAACTTTGTATTACAATTTTGTATGTTGAGGGCAGTGCCTATTTCTTTCTTCATTCAAATGGAGCTAAATCTTTACTTTGATTTGATTTCTACAAATTCAGTCTTCCCAAGTTAATGATATCAGTAAAGCTGAGGAGAAGGTGGAAGAGGTGAGGTATATAAGTCATTCTTTGGAAGAAGTTGCTGGAATGATACGCAATACCATTTCTGTTTATGAAGAAAAGGTCATCTCCTTTTCTGTCAACTGATGTTGTCATAGCTTTTCTCTGCCATACTGGAAAGATGAACCTGTCATCTGTTTTCATTCATTAGTTCTAATACTTTCCCCCCTGATTATGATTGTGTAGGTGCAAATCACATTTCATGATTTTGACGAATCATACATTCTCCACCCATATATGAGTGATGCCATCAATAAAGTATCAAAAGCATGCCAAGCTTTTGAGGCCAAAGAGTCAGCTCCCCATAGTGCTGGTATTTGAATCTCTTCTAAAGCTTGAGCTTGTTGTTTTGCTAAAATATACTGAGATTATGTATACACGTTTTGGTTTTGGCAGTCATGGCACTAAGAAAAGTTAAAGTGGAAATCACTAAAATATACATCCAAAGGCTTTGCTCTTGGATGAGGGCGTCTACAGAAGGAATATCAAAGGAAGAGACGTGGATCCCACTTTCTATTCTTGAAAGGAATAGATCTCCATATTCCATCTCTTACCTGCCCCTTGCATTCCGTTCAGTTATCATCTCTGGGATGGAACAAATTAATCTGTAAGTTTCTAGCATCTTGCAGTTACATGTATATATCCAAATACATAATCTTGTGTACATTAATAGTTACAATTTTTTTCTGTTACTTTGTAAGAGTTTTTTATATCTATGATGCTAGCTAGACAGTAGTACTCTACTTCTCTCTCTCTCTAGTTAGAGAAGAAAATGGCAGTTACCATTCCATCTTTATTATTTTTGTTGTCCGTACTATAATCACAAACTATACTCATATGACTTGTGTACAAGTGGAGAATAAGATACAAGCTATCTCATGAGGTGTTGTCTTATATGGCTGTTGATTTCTGCCTACTATGTTTACTCCAGGATGATTATATCTTTAAAAGGTGAAACTGCTAGATCAGAAGATATGATTGCCCATATTGAGGAAATCCTGATATCTGTTAGACTTGCCTTTTTGAACTGCTTTCTGGATTTTGCTGGTAAGCCTTTTACACCAAACTTTCGTGATAATACATGTTTACCGTTGCAGACAAAAAGAATGACGATTGTTATGTTGATATGCTTTTTTCCATATATTTAGCTCACTTAGAGCAAATTGGCGCTGACCTTTCTCAAGGCACCTCAAAGCGAGAGAGTTGGCAAAATGGATATCCCAACGACCACCAGGAAGAGCCATCAATCAATGCTCCTGAAAGTGTCGTTGATCCTCACAAGCAGTTGCTGATGATCTTAAGTAATATAGGTTATTGCCAAGACGAACTTGCCTCTGAGCTTTACAACAAGTACAAATATACTTGGTCACAGTCGAGGTGGGCCTCTTTCTTATTAAACTCCATTGGTGCTTTTTTTAACATCAACAATCCTATCTCTGCTCTAACCGGCAGAGAAGTTGGACAAACTTATTCATGCTTGTTGTCTCAAGTCTCAACCGCGATAGTCTGTACCAACTTCCTAATTTTATAATCAAAACTTTGATAGTCAGTGAGAAATTTTATATGGTATTATATTTAACTGGCTAATCCCAGTCGTCTCTTAAATATTCCAGGGGAGTTGATGACGACAACAGTGATCTTCAAGATCTAATAATGTCTTTCTCTGGTCTTGGTGAGAAGGTCCTTGAACATTACACTTTTGCTAAGGTAATGCCAAATCGGCTAAGTTAGCTTTTACTAATGCTGGCGCTGTGTGTTAAAGAAATGATGCAGTTCTATTGAACAATCCTTTCCTTTTGCATCTATATGTCTTGTACCCAGGCAAACTTGATCAGAATCGCTGCAACAAATTATTTGCTGGACTGTGGTATTCAGTGGGGTGCGGCGCCTCCCGTAAAAGTAAGTGGCAAGTTCACTCTCAGCTGTGGCTTTCTTGGTCCTTGGAAGAATCAATAAAAAGAACACTTTACCCTATTTTCTCAAAAAACGATAACTAAACCTTTTTTTCAGGGCATACGAGATAATGCTGTTGAGCTGTTACACACTCTGGTTGCTGTCCATGCAGAGGTAATACCGTTGCTTCATCCTACCAAGAGAGTTGGACATTCAAATTTCTATAACAATTGCTTCTAAACATCACACTTGAGTAATCCTAGTGCTAAACCAGTTAAACTTATACTAAGAACAATAATTTACAGGTATTTGCGGGTGCCAAACCACTCCTGGACAAAATTCTTGGCACTTTGGTCGAAGGTCTGATAGATACTTTTCTCAGTCTTCTGGAAGAAAACAGATCTGACGACCTGAGCTCAATAGATGCAAATGGTTTCTGCCAATTGATGCTCGAGGTAAATAAAATTTGTTGGTGTTCTCAAACTTTATTTGAGCGAATGGGTTAGTACTTACGAGTTATGATCTGTATCTGATTTCACAAACTATGATGCAGCTCGAGTACTTTGAGACTATACTGAACCCATATTTGACGGTCGATGCAACCGAGTCACTTAAGTCTCTGCAAGGAGCTGTGTTGGAGAAAGCTACAGAGAGTATAAGCGAGTCAGTCGAGAACAACCCGGGAGGGCATCAACGGAAACCAACACGTGGCAGTGAAGATGCAATTTCAGATGACAAACAATCATCCGTATCCCCAGATGACCTCCTTGTAAGAACATTTCTCCTTAACCACCACTTGATATTTACCATCTTCAATACTTAAAAACCGCTTACAGATTAAGCTAAAAGCGGTTACTGTTGCTGCTTTAGGCTCTTGCGCAGCAATGTACAAGCGGAATGCTTCAACTGGAGCTAGAGAAAACCCGTTTGAACAGGGCATGTTTCGTTGAGACCATTCCGTTGGATCAAATGCCGCCAGCTGCCTACTCCAGAACATCGATGGATTCTCCGAGCAGAAACTATAGAGAGCCACAGTCAGCGGGTTCTCCGGTACAAGCCAGACCAAGGCGAAGATAAGAACTTCTCTTTCTTACTCTGATTCGAAGCGCGTTGGTGATCATGACAAGTTTTTCTCAATACTGTATTCGTTCTAATTGATTATAATCTTGTTTTCACTGTAAATTTACATGTTTACAACATTTAACTTTTCTCATGAAATCGACCTTGTTTGTGTGTTTGAAAACTAAAACCGATCACATACGGTAAGAAAGTTGACAATACGAAGTACGTTACACACGGCTTCTACTATAACAAAGCGCTCGTTACCAAAATCCGAATACGATATCTCTGCTACATTCGGTTTAGATGTTTGACAGTAAAGAAAAAATACCACACAATTACAATTCAAGAGCTAAGTAATCAGAAAAAAACAGTGCGTCTACTCAGCTCCAGATTTGTTAACTCAGATCCCAGTACCAAAAGAACATTTAGGTTGTCCTCAAAGGCGGCGACACCAATATCACTCCATCTCCTCTCACGAACAGAAATGGAAGCGTTCGCTTCGTTGTCTGACAAAAGCAGATTCCATCAGCAGAAAGATCATACTATTGTACAGTTAACATCATCTCAATTTCGAATCAAAGAACCTAGTAAGTACAATTCTAATCATAAGCTAGAGCTAATGAAGACTGACGACTCTATTGATCCAGAAGCCACTTCGAGATGTGTTAAAATCAAGTATTGAAATCAAACTAAGACAAAGGTATAATAGATACTGTGAAAGCTGAAACTTTAAAACCCTATAGACATCATCCAACCAATCCACAAGCCGAAGAGATAGAATATATATTTGCTTCAGCTTAGGAAATCACATTGACATACCCGAACAATCTCTTCGTATGTCTCGTCGTCGATTTCAACAGTCGTAATAACCTCTTCAACATCACCCAGAATCATATTCAAATGCTGATCAAAAGCCTGAACACACACACACACACACAAATACAAAGTGAGCGACTTAGAATGTTCAAACCGAAATCAAATCTGGAATCCGAGTGGACAGAGAAAACGAGAAAAGTTGTAAAAAGGAAAAAAAAAAAAGAACGGACGTGAAGCTTGCCGCGGAGTTCACGGTCAGATCGGAGCTTGACATAGATTCTCTCTTCGATACTTAAACGAATCAGATCCAATGGCTCCCTAACGGTGGCGTCTTCCTCGACGGACATTTTTTTTTGATGGGAAAACTTCCTCGGAGGGTTTTGAAATTGCGAACAAGAAAATAATGAGAACAGTCGACTCGCCGATCTCTCTCTCTCTGACCTCACGCAATCACCACCGTTGATTTCTCAAGTATAAAGATGTTTTTTGGGCTCTAAACTATTGGGCCTGAGCCCATAGCTTTATAAAGTTCCCTTTTATCAATCAAACCTTGTCAATAAATACGGTAAAGCGTATCCCATTCAATTAACTAATGAACCATAATTAAAAGCAAATTTAGCTCCATATACAAAACATAAACAAATCAAGATTTCTTTATCTCTTTTTGTCTAATAATGAAAAATAATCTAGAAGCTTGAAGAAAAAATTATCCCCCATGATTATGATTAATCCATGGTTAGTGGAATTTAGCTATTATTAAGTCCAATCACACAAGGTGTATCTCAAACATACAACAACATAAAAGTCCAATCAAAAGGTACCAATTTGTCATTTTATTAATACTAAACTTTATTTAACATATAAATAATATTCGCGAGAAATGTGGACGTGAAAATAAAATTAAAGATTTTAACAAAAGCCTGTTGGCACATTCACGTTTAGAGAGAGAGAGAGACTCTGAGGAAGCAAGCTGACCGGAGAAGACGAAAGCAACAACAAAGTTCCAAACTTTATTTCTGTAAGTTAACTCTTCCCTTTTTGACTCATCTCTCTCTCTCTCTCCCCCCCAATATTCACCACCGCTTTAACATCTTCATCTCGATTTTATTTCCTCTCTGCTTTTCTCATTACTAAAGTCTCCATTTTTAATTCAATTTTTTCCCCTAAGAGATCCAGTAGAGAAAAGTTTACGCCTTTTTCAAATCGATTCTTAGACTTCTTTTTTTTTGAGATCTGTGTGTTTTCTCTGATGAGTTAGGAAGTGATTTTGGTGGGAGGGGGGGAAAGAGAAATCAAATGGATACGAATTTTCCACAAGGAGGTGTAGTTCGTGGTGGAGCTTCTTCTTCTTATGGTGGATTCGATTTACAAGGCGGCTCTATGAGAGTTCATCATCAAGATTCCATGAACCAGCATCGACACAATCCTAATTCACGACCACTTCATGAAGGTCTTCCTTTTACTATGGTCACAGGTCAAACCTGTGATCATCATCATCACCAGAACATGTCTTTGACTGACCAACATAAAGGTGAAAGAGACAAGAACTCTGTGAGTGATGATGATGAGCCGAGTTTTACTGAGGAAGGTGGTGGTGTTGATGGTCATAATAATGAAGCTAACAAATCAACTAAAGGGTCTCCATGGCAAAGAGTTAAGTGGACTGATAAGATGGTTAAGTTGTTGATCACTGCTGTGTCTTATATAGGTGATGACTCGAGTATGGATAGTGGTAGTAGAAGGAAGTTTGCTGTTTTGCAGAAGAAGGGTAAGTGGAAATCTGTTTCTAAAGTTATGGCTGAGAGGGGTTATCATGTTTCGCCTCAGCAATGTGAGGATAAGTTCAATGATTTGAATAAGCGGTATAAGAAGCTTAACGATATGCTTGGTAGGGGTACTTCTTGTCAGGTTGTTGAGAATCCTGCGCTTTTGGATTCGATTGGATACTTGAATGATAAAGAGAAGGATGATGTTAGGAAGATTATGAGTTCTAAACATCTTTTCTATGAAGAGATGTGTTCTTACCATAATGGGAACAGGTTGCATTTGCCTCATGACCTTGCTTTGCAGCGTTCTCTACAGTTGGCGCTAAGGAACAGAGATGATCATGATAATGAGGAGTCTAGGAAACACCAAATGGAGGATCTTGATGATGAGGATCATGATGGGGAAGGTGATGAACATGATGAGTATGAGGAGCAGCATTATTCACATGGGGATTGTAGGGGAATTCATTATGGAGGTGGTGGTGGTGGCCCTTTGAAGAAGATAAGACAAAGCCATAGCCATGAAGATGCAGACCATCCGAGTCATGTGAATTCTTTGGAATGCAATAAGGGGAATTTACCTCAGATGCCGTTTTCTCAAGGTGATGTTAATCAAGGTGGGGTAGAGAGTGGGAGAGCAGCTTCGATGCAGAAACAGTGGATGGAGTCCCGGACTCTACAGCTAGAAGAGCAGAAGCTTCAGATCCAAGTTGAATTGCTTGAATTGGAGAAACAGAGATTCAGGTGGCAGAGGTTTAGTAAGAAAAGGGATCAAGAACTCGAGAGAATGAGGATGGAGAATGAAAGGATGAAACTTGAGAATGATCGGATGGGATTGGAGTTAAAACAAAGGGAATTGGGTGTTGAATTGTAACGAAATTGGCTTGACACGTCTCTTGATTGGTATATAGCTTCGCTAAATGAAGATTTATTTCTGCTCTTGTAAGCTTGCTTTGATTGAAATGATCTCGAGACTTTGATGTGAGAGATCATTGTGGTTGCATCAGTGATGATGATGCTGAGAATGTAGTGATACAGGAGTGGTTAGCATAAGCAGCTCTCTAAGGTTTGCTTTAATTTATCCTTTCAGTCACTTTTTCCATGTAAACCGTATGGCTTAAAGTAATCAACTGGTTAAGGTTAATAACATAATTCTGCTGTAGACATCTTAATCCAGTTTTCTGGGCTGTAACCAGTGTCGTAATATTAAGCCAGTTTGCCAATGAGATGTTGTGTCTTCTTTCAAATGGAACCTTAAGTTATTTTGAACTATGTCAAATGAAAGAGATTCCTAAACTAAACTGTGATTAACCCTACTGAAAACTAAAATTTCTTCCCTTTCTCTTTTTCTGATGGACTTGGATCCAGAGAAAACCTAATGCAATTTATTCTTTGGATCATATCTCCTTTACTAGACAATGAATCAGACCGGTTTGCGTTTTGCCTTTAACTTGTTTTGAAGACTCTTCAGTTTGAGGATGTTGAATTGTCCGAACAATCATGAAACCAAATTTGAAAGGTTTCTGCAGGTTTGCCTCACGCATTCTTTTAACATGAATGTAAAATTGTCCTGACTAAAAAAGCCTGTTGTGTTTGCCTGTTTTTGGTCCATCTCATGCTTGCTTCTCCTTTATAGTTTCTTTTATTTCCTTTTTTGGTGGTAGGTGATGAGAATCTTCTTTCCTTTATGTTGATTCAAATTAGAGTTTTCTGGATACTTGATAGTTTATTAGCAAAGAAAGAACTTCTTCATTATCAACTTTTAAGCATCCTGAAAACTCCAACTTGAATCGATCTACTTCTGGCTCTACAGGTTCTGTGTAAACGTTTTTGGCTCACTGATTCATACACCTGTGGAGTCGAAATCTTGAAAAGTTTCATTTTGTAGCATACTTAGTGATGCAATGGTCATATATAAGAAGTCAAGCAAGGCGTAGTTCTGACCTAAGGTTGGAAGATGCAGCACAAGGGAAGTAAGTCTAGTGTCTGCCTCGGTGTTTATGGTTCAGCTTTGTTGCTTGAAAACGGAACCCGGTTCCTAATCATAACATGCTCTGTTTGTCACAGTTAACTTTTTTTTTGTTAACATTGACTAAACGGGAAGTCATTTTGATGCGATAATCAATGTTGACAAAAAAAGGTAACTGTGACAAAGACTCAAGTTGACGAGAGCCCAAATGGTTACTTCTATATTGTCAAATAGTACCTATTCTTCCCAACTGTTATGGTTTTTTAATCCTTCAAAAAAAAAAACAAATTGTTAAATGGAAGCAAACGTAGACGTTGGGATATATTATATGGCAGATGATGCATACTTCAACGCCCCCTTGTATTAAACTGATAAGGACTTACTCTTGATCGACATTTAAGTAGAAAATGTCTTGGCTGTGTATTTGGACAATGAATTATATAGTATTATAAGATTCTGGAAGCAAAGTAAAGGGGAAACTGAGAATGGGTCTCCCAAAAATCTAGACAGATGATTGAAGTGCCCTGCCTTTTTTCTTATAAGATGCATATATAGCTGAGATAAGAGAAAAGTATAAGAGGAACAAGTTTGGAGAGAAAGAAACAAAATAAGATGAAGGCGCAAGATTTGTTCTTGGTGGCTATTTTCTGCCTTTCTTATACGCAGCTGGTCAAGGGGCAACCTTGCCCAAGTACTACATGTGGCAATGTCAAAATCGAGTACCCTTTTGGCATGTCTTCAGATTGTTACCATGACAACGATCCTAGTTTCAAACTCATTTGTGAGAAAGAGAAGCTATTCCTTAAGAATCTTGAAGTGGTCAGCATTTCTCATAGCAGCCAGCTACGCGTCATGATTCCTAGATCCTTCTCTTGCTTTAACAGCCTAGGGAATATAACTAGTTGGAGTTACTTCAAGGGTCCTAACCTTGGTAACTTGACTCTCTCCGAAAACAACAAGCTAACTGCAATAGGTTGTAACACTTTCGCATTTCTGACCGCTTTTGGAACTGGAAGAAGCTCATCAGTTGGATGCACATCACTATGTGAATCTACCCCAGTGGAAAACAGAGAATGTAATGGTGCAGGTTGCTGTCAGAACTCCGTCCCAGAAGCCAGCAATCGTTTCAATTTCAGCCCATATACGTTTACCTACCAGAAGACTTCTGAGCGTACCTATATTAGTACTTGCATTTACGCCTTTCTCGTTGAAAATGGGACGTTTGAGTTCAATGGTGGGGAAGATTTTAATAATCTGCGGAATGTCACGCACTTTCCAGTGGTATTAGATTGGTCTATTGGAAACCAGACATGCGAGCAAGTCGGTAGAGGCATATGCATTGGGGAGAACAGCAAATGTTCCAATTCTACTACCAAAACCGGGTATGTCTGCGTATGTGAAGATGGTTATCATGGGAATCCATATCTTGGTTGCCAAGGTACTTCATATTAATTTACTCTAATCTTTGTTATATTTAGGTGTTAATCGTTTCACTCACATTCTTGTTTCATCTTGTACTCGTTTTCCGTGGGCCAGATATCAATGAATGTACTAATACTGACCCTATCCGAAAACACAACTGTGCCGATTCCAACACCTGTGAAAACACGCCTGGAAGTTTTCATTGTAACTGCCAGTCTGGTTTTAACTTAATTGCCACTAACTCTACTATGACCTGCTTACCTAAACACACGCCTGTATATGTTAGATGGACTCAGATTTTTCTTGGTACGCTCCCCTCACTTGTTCTGGATTATTTTTGTTTCTAAAAAAAGCTTGCTCCAATCATCTGTGTGATGTGACCAGGAACCACCATGGGCTTCTTGGTCATCCTGTTTGCAGTTACCTGTATCAAACAAAGGATGAAGCACCGGAAAGACAATGAGCTCCGACAAAAATTCTTCGAGCAAAATGGCGGCGGCATGTTGATTCAGAGACTCTCAGGAGCAGGGCCATCAAATGTTGATGTCAAAATCTTTGCTGAGGAAGGCATGAAGGAAGCAACTAATGGTTATGATGAGAGCAGGATCTTGGGTCAGGGAGGCCAAGGAACGGTCTACAAAGGAATATTGCCAGATAATTCCATAGTTGCTATAAAGAAAGCTCGGCTTGGAGACAGTAGCCAAGTAGAGCAGTTCATCAATGAAGTGCTCGTGCTTTCACAAATCAACCATAGGAACGTGGTCAAGATCTTGGGCTGTTGTTTAGAGACTGAAGTTCCCTTGTTAGTTTATGAATTCATTACTAATGGCACCCTTTTCGATCACTTGCACGGTTCGATGTTCGATTCTTCTCTAACATGGGAACACCGTTTAAGGATAGCAATAGAAGTCGCTGGAACTCTTGCATATCTTCACTCCTCGGCTTCTATTCCAATCATCCATCGTGATATCAAGACTGCTAATATTCTCTTGGATGAAAACTTAACTGCAAAAGTAGCTGACTTTGGTGCATCAAGGCTGATACCGATGGATAAAGAGCAGCTCACAACTATGGTGCAAGGCACTCTCGGCTACTTAGACCCAGAATACTACAACACAGGGTTGCTAAACGAAAAGAGCGATGTTTATAGTTTTGGGGTGGTCCTCATGGAACTTCTCTCAGGTCAAACAGCATTGTGCTTTGAACGGCCACAAACCTCGAAACATTTAGTGAGTTACTTTGCTTCTGCCATGAAAGAGAATAGATTGCATGAGATTATTGATGGGCAAGTGATGAACGAGGATAATCAGAGGGAGATCCATGAAGCTGCAAGAGTTGCTATCGAATGTACAAGATTGACGGGAGAAGAAAGGCCACAGATGAAGGAAGTAGCTGCAGAGCTAGAAGCCCTAAGACTCACAAAAACTAAACATAAGTGGTCAGATCAGTATCCTGAAGCAGAGGATGTTGAGCACTTGCTCGGTGTTCAAATCCTATCAGCACAAGGGGAAACCAGTAGTAGCCGTGGTTATGACAGCATCAAGAATGTAGCAATATTGGACATTGAAGCTGGCCGCTGATATTTATCAGTCACCAGCTCTGCTAAAATCACATACTATAAATCTTTTTGTCTGTAAAAAAAACTTAAGTCATATCTCTCTATTGCTTAACTCTCCTCTTTTTCCTTCTAAACAACACCTATGCTCGAGAAATCTCTTTGTAGATCATCAATAATTATGTTTATTACTCCCCTTGAATTGTAAACTAATGTTCATGAATCATCAATTATTCCATATATATTGATAAACTAATTAGTAAGTTACAAACTAACACTCAAGATAAAACTATATATTCATCTCCGGGTCGATTTCATCACCGATTCACAAAGCTTAGTTCTTTCTTCAACCCCATCACAAACGCGTAACGCTGTTGAGTGTACAAGAGTTGCTGTTGAGTGTACAAGATTGATGGGAGAGGAAAGGCCAAGGATGAAAGAAGTAGCTGCGGAGCTAGAGGCCTTGACAGTCAAAACAACCAAACATAAGTGGTCGTCAGATTAGTATCCTGAAGCAGGGGACGCTGAACACTTAGTCGGTTATCAAATCTTATCAGCAGAATGTGAAACAAGTAGCACTGGTTATGACAGCATCAAGAATGAAGCAATATTGGACACTGAAGCTGGTCGCTGATAAATTACCAGTCCAGCTCTGCTAAAATCACATATAAATATTTTGTTTGTGAATAAAACATTTTATCATCAATAATTATGTTTATAACTCCCCTTGAATTGTAAACTAGTGTTCATGAATCATCAATTATTCCATATGTATTGATAAACTAATTAGTAGTTGTTTAAAGCAATGAAGATACCCAGAATTGACAGAGTCCACAAGTTGATCTGTTCCGTGGAAGACCAAGAAAAGAGACATCGAGATCACTATGGCTTTCTGAAACTCGACTGGAGTTTGGTCTGAGCATTCCAAACGTTTCCCATGTAAAGTGCAATCACCTCGTAGTCCAATTTCAGTATAAGCCGTGATTGCATCTTACATGAGAAACGTTTGGAGTGCTCTGTTAACCGCCTACGCAGACCAAACTCCAGTCGAGTTTCAGAAAGCTCAAGTGATCTCCATGTATATTTTATTGGTTTTCCATGGAATGCTCTGATACCATGTAAACTGCTGTGTTTCGATATATTTTCAAGAGTGATTACAGAGTCGTATATATAAAGAGAGTAGAGGAAGGTTCTAGGTTAAGCTACTTATGGAATAATATACATAGAAGGAATGTGGAGATTGGGCATTGAAGACATGATACGATCGTGTATCGTGATCGTATCCTTGACATCTGTCAACTCCGTTTGTCCTGGTATCTTCATTGCTTTTCTGATAGAATGGTTGTGATCATCGACCTGTTTCCTAAACTATACCGGGTCGATTTCATCAACGATTCAGCTTGGTCAACCAAAACAAAAGCTTGATGAAGAGACGGAGGAGGATCCATAAGCATGATTCGCGTTCTCACAAAGCTTAGCTCTTTCTTCAACCCCATCAAAAACCCGTAACGCTGCTCCTTCTCTCTCGCCTCTTTACCTCGTTTCACACCCTCGCAATTACAACCACCGCACTTACACTCAGGTACAGGATCGTACTCAGACAACTCCGCCCAAGCTCTCATAAACTTCGCGAAATATCCACCCACAGAGTCGTCACCACCATCTTCTTGCCTCAACATCGCGAGCCTCCCACGAAGCTCGTAGATCTTGAAATCAACACTCGGCACAAACAAAACTCGGAGATATTCCCAAGCTTTATGAGCAGCCTCCGAGAAGGTTACATAGATTAGAAGCTCTTCGCTCAACGAGCTCCTCATCCAATACTTTACCCTCGCGTCACATGTTTCCCATGGATGATACAGCGGCGAGGAAGGTTCTGGTTGCTGGATTGTGCCGTCGACGAACCCTGTTTTGTTCTTGCTTCGAAGGAAAAGGAGAAAATCACTCTTCCAGATGAAGTAGTTGTCTTCGGCTTTGCTTAGTATAGCCATTGGGAGATTCTCGTTGGATTCGTAATCTGGATCGATATAATATGGTGATTTAGGATCGAGTGCGGGAGATTCCGCCATTGTCACCGACACTCACTTGCTCTGCTCTCAGCGAACGTTACTGTTTGATTTTTAGGGTTTGCTTGTAATCTTTATATAAGTATAAATAGTTGGGCTTACATGGGCTTTAAATATCTCCTGCTGAGCCCAAAGTGTCAGGGTATATATAATAATATCTTCCCGCCTCAATTTTGATACTTGTGTTGTGTGTGTTGCGTAATGCGTAGTATGGTGGTAAACTCAAAAAAATATCAATGTAGTGTTTGTTCCACAGCTTCACTCATACCATCGTCACACAAGAGGATAGATTTCAAATGGTTGACCAATGTCCACTACTCTTTTTTTATTTGTCAAGTAGTTTATTATTTGATGATCCCATATTTTATAAGCATTTACATGTTCCAATATTTTACCATTTCTTCACATTTGAAGATTACTTGCTACTACCAACCATCCTAATCGTTGAATACTGTTAAAACAGAAGCAAACGCAGACATTGTGATGTAATAATAAATAAGCAGCAAATTTGAACGAGGTCTTGCTTATGTAAGTTGAGTTTAGTATTGCAATTTGTAGGGACATGGGGAACGGGTCAGCGAACACTAATCAAGAAAACATCTCCAGACTGAGGATTTTTTTTCTTTATTAAAGAAAGCCTGAAAGAGATGATTGAAAGAAAAAAAAAAAAAAAAAAACTCAAAAGCGGAACAAAGTTAGAGAGAAAGAAACAAATTAAGAAAGAAAGAGGGGAGAGAAATTAAAAAGGGAGAAGATGATAAAGGTGTGTAGTCGTCTGTTCTTGTTGGTGGCTATCTTCTTTATTGCTTATACGCAGCTAGCGAAGGGGCAACATCAACCTCGCCATGATTGCCAATCTAGATGTGGCAACGTTACAATTGAGTACCCTTTTGGTATTTCTACAGGTTGCTACTATCCTGGAGATGATATTTTCAATATCACTTGTCAGGAAGATAAGCCACATGTCATAGAAAACATTGAAGTGAGAAACTTTTATCACAGCGGCCAGCTACGCGCTATGCTTCCTCGATCCACTGTTTGCTACGACGGGGAAACAAATAATGAATTCAGTGCCCTCTGGTTTCAGCTGGATAATTTATCTCTCTCAACCAAAAACAAGTTTACTCTAGTCGGCTGTAACGCTTGGGCACTTCTGAGCACTTTTGGAATACAAAACTACTCAACTGGATGCTTGTCATTATGCGATTCTCCCTCGGTGCCAAATAATAAATGCAACGGTGTAGGTTGCTGTAGAACAGACGTCTCTATCCCTTTGGATAGCAACAGACTTGAAATCCAACCAGCTCGCTTCGAAAACATGACCTCTGTACAGCACTTTAATCCTTGCAGCTACGCCTTTTTCGTTGAAGATGGTATGTTTAACTTCAGTTCTACAGAGGACCTTAGGAATCTGCGGGGTGTCAAGCAGTTCCCTGTGGTACTAGATTGGTCTATTGGGAACCAGACATGTGAGCAAGCTGGAAGCAGAAACATATGTGGTGGGAACAGCACATGTTTTGATTCTACTCGTGGAAAAGGTTATAACTGCAAATGTTTAGATGGTTTTGAGGGGAATCCATACCTTTCAGACGGTTGCCAAGGTACTTTATATTAATTTCTATTGCTTTCTTTATTAATTTTCTTGAGTGTTAATTGTTTTCCTCATACATACATTTATTTTTGCATCATGCCCTTCATTCCTTGAACCAGACATCAACGAGTGTACTACTACGAGTACTATCCATAAACATAATTGTTCGGATCCCAAAACCTGTAGAAACAGAGATGGAGGCTTTGATTGTAAGTGCCGATCTGGTTACCGCTTAGATACAAGTACTATGAGCTGCAAGCGTAAAGACTTTGGATGGGCAATGATTCTTCTTGGTAAGCTTCCCTCACTGTTTCTAGACATATTGTTTCCCAAATTAACTCACACTAATCTATGTGTCTCTGTGATTCGTGTGATCAGTAACAACTATTGTCTTCTTGGTCATCCTGCTTGGCGTTAGTTACATAAAACAGAAGCTGAGGCGCCGGAAAGACACCGAGCTGCGACAACAATTCTTCGAGAAAAATGGTGGTGGAATGTTGATACAGCGACTCACAGGAGCAGGGCCATCTAATGTTGATGTTAAAATCTTTACTGAGGAAGGCATGAAAGAAGCAACTAATGGTTATGATGAGAACAGAATCTTGGGTCAGGGAGGCCAGGGAACAGTCTACAAAGGGATACTGCCAGACAGCTCCATAGTTGCCATAAAGAAGGCTCGGCTTGGAGACCGTAGCCAAGTTGAGCAATTCATTAACGAAGTGCTCGTGCTGTCACAAATCAATCATAGGAACGTGGTCAAGCTCTTGGGATGTTGTTTAGAAACTGAGGTTCCCTTGTTGGTCTATGAGTTCATTACCAGTGGCACTCTTTTCGATCACTTGCACGGTTCCATGTTTGATTCTTCTCTAACATGGGAACACCGTCTCAGGATAGCTATAGAAGTAGCTGGAACTCTTGCTTATCTTCACTCCTCTGCTTCTATTCCAATCATCCACCGAGATGTCAAGACTGCCAATATCCTACTGGATGATAACTTAACTGCAAAAGTAGCTGACTTTGGTGCTTCAAGGCTGATACCGATGGACCAAGAGCAGCTCACAACAATGGTGCAAGGTACTCTGGGCTATTTAGACCCAGAATACTACAACACAGGGCTTCTGAACGAGAAGAGCGATGTCTACAGTTTTGGAGTAGTCCTCATGGAACTGCTCTCAGGTCAAAAGGCATTGTGCTTTGAACGGCTAGAGACCTCAAAACATCTAGTGAGTTACTTTGTCTCTGCCATGAAAGAGAATAGGTTGCATGAGATTATTGACGGCCAAGTGATGAACGAGTATAATCAAAGGGAGATCCAGGAAGCTGCAAAAATTGCTCTTGAGTGTACAAGACTTATGGGAGAGGAAAGGCCAAGGATGAAAGACGTAGCTGCGGAGCTAGAAGCCTTGAGAATCAAGACAACCAAACATAAGTGGTCAGATCAGTATCGGACGGAGGTTGAGCACTTGCTTGGTGTTCAAGTCTTATCAGCGCAGGGTGATACCAGTAGCATTGGCTATGACAGCATCAAGAATGTAGCAATATTAGACATTGAAGCTGGCCGCTGATATTTATCAGTCCAGCTCTGACAAAAGCAAATGTAATGTGTTTTTTCTTGTGTTGTAAAGGAATCTTAATGCTTCAAATATTCTTATCTCATGGTGGTACCTCTTTAAAAAAGAAAAAAAAAAACAATGGCTCTAAATATTGTAAGTGTGATATGTTATAAAGGCCACAAAAACAAATTCGTAAAGGACCATTACAACTGTTTCCAACAAAAAGCATCAAAAGAAAACAGAGGATGATGTTGTGAGAAGTCTTCGTCTACATCTTCCCTATTAATCAATTTTTTTCATATGTGAAAAAGAAAATCAACTAAAATAACTGTTAAGAAAAAGGGTACATCAAGGAAAGAATTAGAGTAGAGTTTAACGAAGAGGGTTGAGCAGTGTCCACTATTCAATTATATATTACCATTTCTTCCCATTTGAAGATTGCAGCCTCCCCACTTGTCATAAACTATATATATGGGAATATGAAGCATACTTAAACGTTATCCTCGTGCTACATGGACATGGTCATGGTCTTGTTTGTGTTGTAGAATTTCAGAATCGTGCAATTTCTTGGGAAATGGGAACAGGAATCAAAGAGAGATCCACGGAAACGGCCAGAGTTGTTGTTGACTGTACAAGAGTGACGGGAGAGGAAAGGAAGTAGCTGTAGTTGCAATTTCTTGTTTGTATTGTTGATGTTGAGTGTACAAGATTGATGGGAGAAGAAAGGCCAAGGATGAAAGAAGTAGCTGCGGAGCTAGAGGCCTTGACAGTCAAAACAACGAAACATAAGTGCTCGTCAGATAAGTATCCTGAAGCAGAGGACGCTGAGCACTTAGTAGGTTATAAAATCTTATCAGCAGAATGCAAAACAAGTAGCACTGGTTATTACAGCATCAAGAATGAAGCAATATTGGACACTGAAGCTGGTCGCTGCTAAAATCACATATAAATATTTTGTTTGTGAATAAAACCTTTTATCATCAATAATTATGTTTATAACTCCCCTTGAATTGTAAACCAGTGTTCATGAATCATCATCAATTATTCCACATGTATTGATAAACTAATTAGTAGTTGTTTAAAGCAATGAAGATACCCGGAATTGACAGAGTCCACAAGTTGATCTGTTCCGTGGAAGACCAAGAAAAGAGACATCGACATCACTATAAACTCGACTGGAGTTTGGTCTGCCTAGGCGGTAAACAGAGCATTCCAAACGTTACCCATGTAAGTTGCAATCACGTCGTAGTCCAATTTCAGTATAACCGCCCTGAGCACATGGGAAACGTGAAATTGAGTGATTACACCTTACATGAGAAACGTTTGGAATGCTCGTAGATCTTGAAATCAACACTCGGCACAAACAAAACTCGGAGATCTTCCCAAGATTTATGAGCAGTCTCCGAGAAGGTTACATAGATTAGAAGCTCTTCGCTCAATGAGCTCCTCATCCAACACTTTACCCTCGCGTTACATGTCTCCCATGGATGATACAGTGGCGAGGAAGGTTCTGGTGTTTGGATTGTGCCGTCGACGAATCCGGTTTTGTTCTTGCTTCGAAGGAAAAGGAGAAAATCACTCTTCATTAGTTGTCTTCGGCTTTGCTGAGTATAGCCGCCATTGTCACCGACATCGTAATTCACTTCCTCTGCTCTGTTCTGAGCTCTCGTTACTGTTTGATTTTAGGGTTTGCTTCCGCTATATAGTTGGGCTTAAATGGGCTTTAGATATCTCCTGATAAGCCCAAAGTTTCAGGGTTCATATGATAAGATCTTCCCGCCTCAATTTGATGATACTTGTCTTGTGTGTGTTGCGTAGTATGGTGGTAAATTCAAAAAAATATCAGTGTAGTGTTTGTTCCACAGCTTCACTCATACCATCGTCACACAAGAGGATAGATTTCAAAATTGTTGACCAATGTCCACTACTCTACTTTTTTTAATTGTCAAGTAGTTTTATATTTGATGATATCTCATATTTTAAGCATAGACATGTCTTGATATTTAGTTATTTTACTATTTATTCACATTTGAAGATTCATTGCTTCTACCAACCATCCTATTCCTAATCGTTGAATACTGTTAAACAGAAGCAAACGCAGACGTTGTGATGTAATTATATTACTATATTAGAATTATATATGCAGCAAATTTGAACGTGATCTTGCTTATGTATGCATATCAGCGAACACTAATCAAGACAACATCTCAAGACTGAGGATTGTTTCCTATTAAAGAAAGCCTCAAAAAGATGACTGACAAAAAAAAAAACTTAAAAGCAGAACAAAGTTAGAGAGAAAGAAAGAAACAGAGAAATTAAAAGGGAGAAGATGATAAAGGTGTGTAGTCGTCTGTTCTTGTTGGTGGCTATCTTCTTCATTGCTTATACGCAGCTAGTGAAGGGGAAACATCAACCTCGACAAGATTGCCAATCTAAATGTGGTAATTTCACTATTGAGTACCCTTTTGGTATTTCAACAGGTTGTCACTATCCCGGAGATACGAATTTCAAAATCACCTGTAAGAAAGATAAACCAAATGTCAGACGCAACATTGAAGTGAAAACCTTTGATCACAGCGGCCAGCTACGCGCCCTGCTTAATCGATCAACTGTTTGCTACGACGAGGAAGCAAATATTGAATTCAACTCCTACCGGCTTAGGCTGGATAATTTGTCTCTCTCCCCCAACAACAAGTTTACTGTAGTCGGCTGTAACGCTTGGGGGCTTCTGCGCACTTTTGGAGTGCAAAACCACTCAACTGGATGCTTGTCATTATGCGATTCTCCCCCGGCGCCAAATAGTAAATGCAATGGTGCAGGTTGCTGCAGAACAGACGTATCTATCCCGTTGGATAGCAACAGACTTCAAACTGGACCAGATCGCTTCGAAAACATGACTTCCGTGCATGAATTTAATCCTTGCACCTACGCTTTTCTCGTTGAAGATGGTATGTTTAACTTCAGTTCTACAGAGGACCTTAAGAATCTGCGGGGTGTCAAGCAGTTTCCTGTGGTACTAGATTGGTCTATTGGAAGTCAGACATGCGAGCAAGCTGGAAGCAGAAACATATGTGGTGAGAACAGCACATGTTTTGATTCTACTCGTGGAAAGGGTTATAACTGCAAATGTTTAGACGGCTTTGAGGGGAATCCATACACTTCAGACGGTTGCCAAGGTACTTGATAATAATTTATTTTGCTTTCTTTCTTTCTTTTTTTGAGAGTTAATTGTTTTACTCATACATACATTTCGTGTTGCATCTTGCCCTCTTTTTCCTTGGAACAGACATCAATGAGTGTACTACTACGAGTTCTATCCACAAACATAATTGTTCGGATCCCAAAACCTGTAGAAACAGAGATGGAGGCTTTGATTGTAAATGTCGATCTGGTTACCGCTTAGATACAACCACTATGAGCTGCAAGCGTAAAGATTTTGGATGGGCTATGATTCTTCTTGGTAAGCATCCCCTCTCACTGTTTCTGGACTTATTGCTTTCTAGATCAACTCACTCTAATCATCTATATGTCTTTGTGGTGTGTGTGTGTGTGTGTGATCAGTAAACACTATTGTCTTCTTGGTCATCCTACTTGGCATTAGTTACATAAAACAGAGGCTGAGGCGTCGGAAAGACACCGAGCTACGACAACAATTCTTCGAGAAAAATGGTGGTGGCATGTTGATACAGCGACTCTCAAGAGCAGGGTCGTCTAATGTTGATGTCAAAATCTTTACTGAGGAAGGCATGAAAGAAGCAACTAATGGTTATGACGAGAGCAGAATCTTGGGTCAGGGAGGCCAGGGAACAGTCTACAAAGGGATACTGGCGGACAACTCCATAGTTGCCATAAAGAAGGCTCGGCTTGGTGACCGTAGCCAAGTTGAGCAATTCATTAACGAAGTGCTCGTGCTGTCACAAATCAATCATAGGAACGTGTTCAAGCTCTTGGGATGTTGTCTAGAGACAGAAGTTCCCTTGTTGGTCTATGATTTCATTGCAAGTGGCACCCTTTTCGATCACTTGCATGGTTCCATGTTTGATTCTTCTCTAACATGGGAACACCGTCTGAGGATAGCTATAGAAGTAGCTGGAACTCTTGCTTATCTTCACTCCTCTGCTTCTATTCCAATCATCCACCGAGATGTCAAGACTGCTAATATCCTACTAGATGATAACTTAACTGCAAAAGTAGCTGACTTTGGTGCTTCAAGGCTGATACCGATGGGTAAAGAGCAGCTCACAACTATGGTGCAAGGCACTCTAGGTTACTTAGACCCAGAGTACTACACCACAGGATTGCTGAACGAAAAAAGCGATGTTTATAGCTTCGGGGTAGTCCTCATGGAACTACTCTCAGGTCAAAAGGCATTGTGCTTTGAACGGCTAGAGAACTCAAAACATCTAGTGAGTTATTTTGTTTCTGCCATGAAAGAGAATAGGTTGCATGATATTATTGACGGGCGAGTAATGAAGGAGGATAATCAGAGAGAGATCCAAGAAGCTGCAAGAGTTTCTCTTGAGTGTACAAGACTTATGGGAGAGGAAAGGCCAAGGATGAAAGACGTAGCTGCAGAGCTAGAAGCTTTGAGAGTCAAAACAACCAAACATAAGTGGTCAGATCAGTATCCGAAAGAGGTTGAGCACTTGCTTGGGGTTCAAATCTTATTAGCGCAGGGTGATACCAGTATTATTGGCTATGATAGCATCAAGAATATATCAATATTAGACATTGAAGCTGGCCGCTGATATTTATCAGTCCAGCTCTGACAAACGCAAATGTAATGTGATTTTTTCTTGTGTTGTAAAGGAATCTTAATGCTTCACATATTCTTATCTCATGGTGTTACCTCTTTAAAAAAGGAAAAAAACAATGGCTACAAATAATATGGTATAAAGGGGACAAAAACAAATTCGTTAAGGAACACTAAAAAAATTTGCAACAAAAAGCATCAAAAGAAAACAGAGGATGTTGTTGTGATCAGGGTTCTTCTTCTACATCTTCCCTATTAATCAATCTTTTCATATGTTGAAAAGAAAACCAATTAAAATAACTGTTAATAACTTTTAATTGGTCTTGTTTGTGTTGTAGTATTTCAGAATCCTGCAATTTCTTGGAAAATGGGAACATGACTGCAATAATGAAAGAGAGAAAGCGGCAAGATTTTTTGTTGACTGTACAAGAGTGACGGGAGAGGAAAGTAGATGATATTATAATAACCTGAAGAAGAGGATATTGAGCACAAGAAGAAACAGGTAGCAGTGGCTATGACAACATTGGACACTGAAGCTGGCCGCTGATATATATCATTACCACTCTGTTTAAGTATCAAAAAATGACATTCAAAAAACCATGTAAGGTCGATCTTATAGATCATCAACTATTCTATTTATAACTCCCCTTTGATGTGTAAGCTAACGGAAAAAACAAAAGAGTTATAATTCGAGTCTAGTGTTTGTTTTTTAATACTTTCGATCTTCTTGTTCTTCAATCTCCATAATATATATGTATTTGGACCTAACTAATGGGTTTAGATATCCCATCCTGACTCCAAAGTTGATACTTGTGTATTGCGTGGTGGTATGTACGTAGCTAGATTTGAAAAAGGCTCATTGACTCCTATTTTTTTTGTTACTCTACCTAAAACTTTGATATTTTCGTTTTCTAAATTAACTTTACCATTCTTGTTGCATAAGATTGCTCTGCTTTTGTAACAATTAAAATAATTTTTCTGTTACAAAAATATGCTCTGTTGAGTGATGATATTAGTAATGATGGTTCCAAAAACAGCTTTCACGCCTATTAGAGTGAGTAGAGCCAATCCAAATGAGATTATTATTAGTAATGATTGACGTTGACGAAAAAGTTAAAAGTGGTTGACTTTGTGACACTGTAGTCTTAATATTTACTACTCTTCTCATTTTTTGTACATAGAGAAAAAAAGAGAAGGAAGATTCCTTGCAATTACATACCAAGCGTCTTATTCTTTGAATAGTAAGAGACAATTCACTGTTTGGAGAAACCAAATTGGACTCTTCACTAGGAGTTAAAGCAAACAAAATATCAAGAAAACATAAGAGGGGCCGGGACAGAGACTGAAGCAAACGTACAGGGTTTTGATTGAGTAGTTGAATTTTCGTCTAGCAGTTTCCTGCAATTTCTGAGAAAATGGGAACAGGTTCTTTTCCTACAATAAAGGCCTCAAGGAGATGACTGATGAGAGAAAACTCAAAAGAGGAACAAAGTTAGAGAGAGAAAGAGAGAGAGACAAAATAGAGGTAGAAGATGAAGTTGCAGGAGGGTCTGTTCTTGGTGGTTATATTCTGCCTTTCTTATACGGTGCTGGTCAAGGGGCAACACCAACCTCGCAAGGATTGCCAAACTAAATGTGGCAACGTCGCAATAGAGTATCCTTTTGGCATTTCTTCAGGTTGTTACTATCCCGGAAATGAAAGCTTCAGTATCACCTGCAAGGATGATAGGCCACATGTCTTACGCCTCATTGAAGTGAAAAACTTTTATCACCGCGGCCAGATACAAGTTCTGCTTAATGGATCCTCTTCTTGCAACGACGCCCAAGGAAATGAAATTTTGGGCAGTTACGATTTTAGACTGGATGATTTATCTCTCTCAGCCAACAATAAGTTTACTGTAGTAGGCTGTAATGTTTTAGGAGTTGTGGGCACTTCTGGAATGGACGATTATGTAACTGGATGCATGTCAGTATGCAATGTTCCACCGGCCAAAAATGGAAAATGTGATGGTGTAGGTTGCTGCAGAACAAACGTCTCTCTCCCCTTGGATTATACATACAAATTTGCTTCATTTCGCATACCAAACATGACTTCCGTTCATAAATTTAATCCTTGCACCTACGCTTTTCTCGTCGAAGATGATAAGTTTATCTTCAGTTCTTTAGAAGATCTTAAGAATCTGCGGAATGTCGAGAAGTTCCCTGTGTCACTAGATTGGTCTATTGGAAACCAGACATGTGAGCAAGCTGGAAACACAAGCATATGCGGTGGGAACAGCACATGTTCTGATTCTACTACTAGAAGCGGGTATATCTGCACATGTAACCAAGGTTTTGATGGGAATCCATACATTTTAGACGGTTGCCAAGGTACTTTATATTAATTTCTTTTGCTTTCTTTCATTCTTTCTTCTCTTGTGTGTTAATTGGTTTCCTCATACATATATTTCTTGTTGTATCTTGCCCTCTCTTTGACCTTGGACCAGACATCAATGAGTGTACGACTAGTAACAGTGACCATAAACATAATTGTTCGGATCCCAAAACCTGTAGAAACAGAGATGGAGGCTTTGATTGTAAGTGTCGATCTGGTTACCGCTTAGATACAACCACAATGAGCTGCAAGCGTAAAGAGTTTGGATGGGCTATGATTCTTCTTGGTAAGCTTCCCCTCTCACTTTTTTTCTGGACTTCTTCCCGCATCAACTCATTCTAATCATCTATCTGTCTCTGCGATGCGTGTGATCAGTGACCACTATCGTCTTCTTGGTCATCCTTCTTGGCGTTAGTTTCATACAACATAGGCTGAGGCGTCGTAAAGACACCGAGCTGCGACAAAAATTCTTTGAGAAAAATGGTGGTGGCATGTTGATACAGCGACTCTCAGGAGCAGGGCCATCAAATGCTGATGTTAAAATCTTTACTGAGGAAGGCATGAAAGAAGCAACTAATGGTTATGATGAGAGCAGAATCTTGGGTCAGGGAGGCCAGGGGACAGTCTACAAAGGTATATTGCCAGATAATTCTGTAGTTGCGATAAAGAAAGCTCGGCTAGGAGACCGTAGCCAAGTTGAGCAGTTCATCAATGAAGTGCTCGTGCTTTCACAAATCAACCATAGGAACGTGGTCAAGCTCTTGGGATGTTGTCTAGAGACCGAAGTTCCCTTGCTAGTCTACGAGTTCATTAACAGTGGCACTCTTTTCGATCACTTGCACGGTTCTCTGTTTGATTCTTCTCTAACATGGGAACACCGTCTGAGAATAGCTGTAGAAGTCGCTGGAACTCTTGCTTATCTTCACTCCTCTGCTTCTATTCCAATCATCCACCGAGATGTCAAGACTGCCAATATCCTCCTGGATGATAACTTAACCGCAAAAGTAGCTGACTTTGGTGCATCAAGGCTGATACCGATGGATCAAGAGCAGCTCACAACTATGGTGCAAGGCACTCTCGGCTATTTAGACCCAGAATACTACAACACAGGGCTTCTGAACGAGAAGAGCGATGTTTACAGTTTCGGAGTAGTCCTTATGGAACTGCTCTCAGGTCAGAAGGCATTGTGCTTTGAACGGCTAGAGACTTCAAAACATCTAGTGAGTTATTTTCTTTCTTCCATGAAAGAGAATAAGTTGCATGAGATTATTGATGGCCAAGTGATGAACGAGTATAATCAAAGGGAGATCCAGGAAGCTGCAAGAATTGCTCTTGAGTGTACAAGGCTTATGGGAGAGGAAAGGCCAAGGATGAAAGACGTTGCTGCAGAGCTAGAAGCCTTGAGAGCCAAAACGACCAAACATAAGTGGTCAGATCAGTTTCCGAAGGAGGTTGAGCACTTGCTTGGTGTTCAAATCTTATCAGCGCAGGGTGATACCAGTAGCACTGGCTATGACAGCATTAAGAATGTTGCAATATTAGACATTGAAGCTGGCCGCTGATATTTATCAGTCCAGCAGCTCTGACAAAAGCAGATGTAATGTGATTTTTTCTTGTGTTGTAAAGGAATCTTAATGCTTTATATTCTTGTCTTACGGTGTTATCTCTTTAAAAAAGAAAAAACTAACTACTCCATATATTCTAAGTGTAATATGTTGTTATAAAGGCGACAAAAACAAATTCGTTAAGGAACACTCAAACTTTTTCCAACAAAAAGCATCAAAAGAAACCAGAGGATGTTGTGATCAGGAGTCTTCTTCTACATCTTCCCTATTAATCAAAAATTTTCATATGTGAAAAAAGAAAATCAATTTAAATAACTGTTAAGTAAAAGGGTATGTCAAGGAAATAATTAGAGTAGAGTTTGACGAAGAAGGTTGAGCAATGTCGTCCACTATTCAATAATATATTACCATTTCTTCCCATTTGAAGAATCCTTGCATCCCCCACTTGTCATAAATTATATATACATATGGGAATATGAAGCATACTTCAACGTTCTCCTCGTGCTACATTGACATGGTCTTGTTTGTGATTCACTACACGAAAACATGTCATATGTGACCAACAGAATCGTCTCAAATCAGTCGCTAAGTCGGTATGTGCGACAATTTAAGGACTGTTGTAAACCGTCGCAAATATTTGGTCACAAAATGTTTTGGTCGCAAAACAGTCGCTTCTTTGCGACACATTGAAGACAAGGATTATGGTCGTTAATTAGCGATTACGGACAGACAGCAAAATACCGTCGTAATTAACGACTTTACAGTAACTTATTTACGCAGTTGTAAAGTACGACTTGGGTCAGACGATATGGGGGTCACAAATTAGCTACGTTTCGAAGAGTGATTAAACACCACAGTGTTGAGGCTGAACTTTAAAAATCTAAACTTTTGGTCCTAAAATAGTCGCTGTTTCAGTCACAGGGTAGTCACAAAGGAGTCAGAATGTTTTGTGACTGACTGAAGACTAAGTATTTTTAGTCCCAAAATCGTGACGTATATACAACGAATTTGGTACTTGTTTTGTGGTTTTTTAAATTTTAAATGGTCGCAAATCAGTGAAACTATAACTAGTAATTTGGGACAGTATACAATTAAATTTGAAAAAAAAAAACCTGAATCAAAATTAAAATCCCGAATTCATGTAAATGATATTAACCAAAAACATACAAATCATTCAATGATCATATCCAGAAAATAGTTTTAGGCTAAGGGAGATAGAAATACTACTACACAATCCAAAAAATAGTTATAGTGGCTTAAGAGAGATAGAATTAGTTAGTTAAGGATGAGAGGATGATACTGACAAAGGTGAAGTGGTTGGTGAAGTCGCTGGTGAAGTGATTGGTGAAGTAGATGGTGATATAGCTCCTGAAGTTGTTGGTGCGGGTGGGTTGACATTGGCCGCTGTGGCTGGAGTGATGTTGGCTGCTGGTGCTGCTGATGTGAATGGCGCATGGGCTGGTGGTTGAGTAGACAAGAATTCTGCAAGCCCGGGATCACTGGTCTTCAAGTAGGATATGAGCATCTCCAAGGTTGCAATGCGGTTTTGAGCGTTACGTTGCTCCTCATCACGTCTAGCATCTTCTCTGACACGTCGAGCATTTTCTTCATCTTGATCAGCGACTTTACGACGAGCAACCTGGAGTTGTTCTTGAATCTCTAAGAGCGAAGTTGGACTAGAGCTTGGATAAGTAGCCTTTCTCTTCCCTTTGGTGATTATCTCCGAGAGACTTCCAAGTCCAAAGGGGGTTCCCTTGGCATCTGTTACAGTACACTAAGACAGAAGAAGAGTTTATCATTCACAAAAAAAAACATAACAAACAGTAAAAGAGAAAAGCATTAACAAGACAAACATAATGAAAGATTCATGATTATAAGTTGTTATGTAAAAATCACTTATAGGAATATCACACAAAACCAGATAATCAACATCGAGGATTCTCAAGCATCAGTCAAAAGTATATCAATATCAAGGATTCTTAAGCATCAGTCAAAAGTATACCAATCAAAATCAGATACTTAGCTTAGCAAAATAAGACAATTATCATAGGCAAGACAAAGACAATTGTACAGGAAATTGCCTTTAAGAAAATGTCATCTTTTTGTTGAATGGTTGCATAAGTAGATTCCGGCGAGGAGTGGTCTGTACCATCAAACTCCATTTGAGACATTACCTCTTCTATGTTCTTCTCATATGTCTCAACAACTTGTTTGGCCTTCTGATCAACAAAACTTCCATCTGCCTTTGTATGTGTTGCGACAAACACCTCTCCAAGCGAGACAGGACGTCCCAATTTTTCTTCCTACAATGGATAAAAAGAATGTTACTTGTTGAATTTGCAAGTAAGATTTCTGGCCGGATAGATGTTTGTGGAGTCCAAGACCGCCACGATCAGAAGTACGGGCTTGGGATGCATTAGAGCTCTTCTCCTTAGCTTCGGATGTGTCCCAATGCTCCCACATTTCTCTCCAAAGCGTAGGATTGATCCAAATCGGTGGCTCAGCATGCGTCTTTGCTTGGCTTACAATTCCTTTCATTCTTTTTTTCGCTATCTTCAAAAATCCTTCTCTCACAAGCTCAGTAATCGCAACATCCCAGTTGTATTTTCGCTACACAGTACAACAATGTAAAGTAAGTGTCAAGTAAGTAAACAAAAGACAAACTCATTAACTTAGAATAGTAAAAAAATAGAAATTGTGTCACATATTACCGCAAAGGATCTAAAATATCTCTCTCGTATGTGTAAGGGCGTAGCCTTCCAGCTGAAGTATGGACCATCAAACTTTCTCCTAAAAATCCCATAAATAACACGAGATAGCTTTCCTTTGTCTCGTCCAAACCTGTTACATAAATATGAGAGTGTTAAGTTATAAACTACAAGCCATCAAACATAAACAAATGAATCACAATAGAAAAGTGTAATGTAAAAGAACCAAACTTCACAACACAACTTAAACTTTACAACACAACACACAAAACTTTCTTCTACTTCTTTATCTAAACGATAATCAAATGAGAAAATAAAAGGAAAAAATATTTTACCATATACTTTGAGTGTCGGGGATGGGATGTGGACTCAAGATCGGAAGATGCTGTCGACCAGGAAGTGCAAGCAAGTCCTCAAGTTACTGTTGGAAGTCTTGATTCTCCTGATTCTGTGCCGGTGGTGGATGCTCTTGATCCTCCTGATTCTGAGCCGGTGGCGGTTGGAACCCCGGATTCTGAGGAGCCGGCTGTTGATACACCGGATTCAGAGGAGCCGGCGGCTGAAACCCCAGATTATGAAGCGGCAGTGGATAAGCCGGATGGTTCAGCGGTGGTTGATATCCAAGATTTTGAAGCGGCGGTTGGTATCCCGAATTCAAAGGAGCCGGCTGTTGATACACCGGATCATGTGGACGCGGTGGTGGTGGCTTCTGCATCTGGGAGTGGAGCTGTTGTTGAAAGCCTCGGTGTTGTGGCTGAGGAGAAGGTTGTCAAGAATACTGCTGCATCGGTGCCGGCATATACTGAGATGGAAGCGAGTGATGAGAATGTTGGGAGTGTGTAGAAGTCTCGTTGTTGGAGGAAGGGTTAGAGGACTGAGACGACGAAGCAATATCTCTGGTTGGTCTCAAACCGCCGGCAGATCTACCAACACCGCCAGATCTAGCACCACGACCACCACCGGATTTAGAACCACGACCACCACCGGATTTCATCGGAGAAGACCTCAGAAATTATTAGAGAAAAAGAAGGTTTAAGCGAAATCAAAGAGAAGAGAGATATGAATTGGAAATCGAGAAGAGAGATTTTAGGGTTTGGGGAAATCTAGGACTAAAATCTAATATACCTTGCAATCGAACTTCTATTCTCATATCCTTCGATAATAACAAACATATATATATATTTTTTTTAGTTAAAAATGTGGTTAAAGACAAAAAATCCTAATATCCTTTTGTTATATGCAGATCCAACCACCTTATACCTACCTAAACTCACAAAATTCGGACAATCCACTTAAAATCGGATCTCCTTTTTAACAACCAACTTTTCGAATTCCTTCATTCACGAAATCCCCTCTCCCTCGATCAAATCCCGCTTAATTATTCTTCTCCCTCAAGTGCAACTAAAGATAACTCGATTCTGGGTAAGTTGAAATCGGTTGGTGTTTCTCGAATTTGGGTTATTTGTTTTTCAAAATCGGTAATTTGGTTTTCAATTTTGGGATTTCGTCGATTTCTTTCATGAATTGGAGTGAAGTGGAAGTTGAAATCAGTTGTTTTTTTGTGTGCAAGAGTCGTAATGGTTCGTACAAAGAACCCAAGCTATATGGAAAAATTGAATCCCCCAGCAGATCTCGAAGAAGAAGGAAATCGTGGGGATGAATCTGAACGTGATTCCGATAAGACGAACTCAATTGAGAAGTCAAATGATAAGGATTCATCGGTATGTATCTTCTCTATATTGTATAACCGTTCAAATAAGAATTCGTTCTAAAAAGTATAACTGTATAACTTAGGAAAACTTAGAAAAAGTATAACTTAGAAAAACTTGGTATAACTAGATATGTGTCTTGCAGGGATCTGAGGATGAATGCGACGTAATGCAACCTCTGAATATGTACTTCGATTACTCCCAGTATACGAAGCCTTTCAAGATGTCTGGAAAGTGTTTTATTTCAGAGACGGTAAACTTATTAGGCGGTCATCTTAAAGAAGAGGAGTTAGATTGGTTCTTAGGGCACCCACAGTTCAAGCATTTCTTCCATATGCCTAAGGATTTGAATCATAAGTTGATAGGTATGTGGATGTTGTTGCTTCGCACGGCGTAAGAAGGGGACGGGACCTTCCGTTGTCGTAAGGACTCCTATTATAACAAGGCAGAAAAACTCAAAAAAGTAAGGAGCATGTGAACCTTTATGAGTCAGTATGTGAACTCTTTGGTTGTTTTTATGGTTTTTGTTTAAGTACTCGGAATGTTTAACTAGGTACAACTCTCTTTTTTTAAGTACAACTCTCTTTTTTAAGTACAACTCTATGTTTTTAGGTACAACTTGGTTGGAATGTTAAAGTAAGTACAACTATGTTTTTAAGTACAACACTCAGTTTGCATCAAAATTTATGTTGTGTGTTTAAGCAGACAAAATAACACACAAGAACAAGACAAATTACCGGCAATCGGCAAATGGAACCACACAAACGATCCTTAGTTGTACCATTACAAAGAACAAGTTTTACTTAGTTGTACTATTACAAAGTACTACGTAGTTGTACCATCTTCCAAGAAAAAGTTCTACTTAGTCGTACCATCTTCCGAGACATACCACAAGAAAACATCCAAAAAAAACGAGAAAACATATTTTCTTAATTTTCTTCATATCTCTGCTCCTATCCATCTTCAGCTGTCTATATTAGATTTCAAGATTTGAGATGACCCAGAAATCGCAAAAACCCAGAAATCGAAAACCCAGAGAGAGGAATCGAAAACCCAGAAATCGAAAACCCAGAAAACCTAGAAATCGAAAACTCCCGAAAACCCAGTAAACCCAGAAATCGAAAACCCAGAAAACCCAGAGAGAGGAAATTTTGTTTTTGTTTTTGGACCCAGAAATCGCAAGAGAGAGGGAGAGGGGAGAGGAATGATTTTTTTTTGGACCCCCCAAAATCGCAAATCGATTGGAAGCCCTAGATAATTCGCTCCAATTTAATTTTTCAAAAATTGAAATTTTGTTTGACACATAAAAAACACGTGTAGTCGCCAATTTAAACACGTGTAGCCGCCAATTTACACATGTGTAGCCGCCAATTTACACATGTGTAGCCGCCAAAATGCACTAGTTGTTCCAAGTTTTCAAATTGTACCGATCTTGACAAGTTGTACAATTCCGAATTTTTTATTGTAATTAGTTATACCATGTCAAAACCCAATAATTTTAGTTGCACACATGGTTTATGGTTAATTGAGATACATTTACACATGTTCATGCGATCATATGTTTGAAAACATAATTTTCTAAACTTTTGTAATTATATGTGGTTTACAACGACAAAGTAACCCTTAAAGTATAAGGTGTTTCATGATAAACCTTGAATATGATGAAAATTGTTATGACAATTCTTTCTTTCAATTAGTTATGTATATTTAATATTTTTGTTGTTAATTATTTATATAATTGTCATATTTATTTTTATTTGAAAATTTATAAATAATAATATAGTTATTTTGTTTTTTTTTAATTATCAATTTTTAATTATAAAATTTTAATTACAATTTTTAATTATAAATAATAATATAATTATTTTTGGCAACTAACCTAAGGAAAATAATCACAATTTAACTGAAATAAGTTTTCCCTTAAAGATAAGCAAACATGTCTATCAAGATAATCCATAAAAAACAAACACACACAAATGACAATAGTTGTACCGAGGGAAAAATAAGTTTTACTAAGTTCTCCAAATAAGAAACTAAGTCCGAGAACCCTCACTATCAAACCAGCTCCTACTCAAATTTTTCTTCTTCTTCCTGCGTCCATGTTCTCCGGCTGATGGAATCCTTTTTGTTGGTTTTCTTCCTCTTTTTGTGACATAAAAATTAGGAAGAACAATCTTAGCACGTACATCGTCACGGACCATCCACATAGACATGATAGGAACTGGATATATCGTCCTCGAATACCCCAATGCCCACTGCTCCATCCAATGGTGTGCCTCTCCTTTTTCTCCTCATTGTACTTGTATCTGACCTCAAGCACGTATGCGTCTTGACATTAAGTGAACAACGTACAGTTCCTCGACTTTGCTCATCCCCCTGATTTATTTCAACATCATTCACGACTTCCACATGCAAAACTTGGAATTGATCTGGATTCATTTACAAATAACACATCAGATCATCATCATCACGTATGTGTATCGGTCTCTTAGGATGCACTGATTCGGGAACGTAACTCAATTTTAGCTCAGTCATAGTTTCATCAACCTTTGCCTTTCTGCATATTTTCTGAACCAATGCAGAATAACTGACCTCTTCAATAGATGTCTCCATTCTAAGAGATTGATGAACTTTTTCTCTTGAAATCCATCTTAGTTCATTTTCCCTTGTTGCATAATATCCCCCGTAATCAAAAACGATGATTATCCGACGATTATTATTCATTGTGCCTGAAATAAAATAAAAAACTCACATTGGAACCTCTGTCGTGTAAATAGTATTACCAAGTTGTACCAAACTTGTGCTAGTTGTACCCGTCTAAGTTGTACCAAACTATTACCAGTTGTACCAAATACTAGCTAGCGATTGTACCCGTATCAGTTATACCTAGTCTACCAGTTGTACTACATCGACTCCACAAAATCACTATTTATTTCGGAATATTTTTACGATTCAGTTCGAATGAAGTGTTAGAATCCACTTAGTATGCGACCCATTTCGACACTAATACAAATGAGAATAAATTGAATGAGCATTCAAGGTATATACCCTAATTGCTTTAGGATGAACCTCAACAACACAAGAACCCTAATTGCATTGGTAAATAAATGTAAGAATATCACCTGAATCTTTTGCTTTGCTTTGTTGTTTGCTTCAATCCCAATCTTTTGCTTTCGTTTGGAATCAAATCGATTTCTGTGGACTCGATTTGTATCGATTGGAAGGAGGAGAGGAGCAACAGTGGGGGGAGCGAGGACGAAATCGGGAGAGAGAGAGGAGAGAGAGGGGAGAGAGAAGGAACCCGATCGGTGGAGAAAAATTGATGGGGTCCACATATTTTTCTTTTTAAAATTTTTTGATTTATTAAATAAAAATGGGTTTGGGTTAAGGGTAAAAATGAGATATGTTGGTCAACCCTTTGTCAAAGGGTATTTAGACCACAAAAGGGTATTGATGAATAAACTTTTGATTGCAAGGGTATTCTAGAGTTTGGTCCCCAACAAACAGAGAGAAAGGGTTTGGGGATATTATTAAGAGTATAATTTCGGGTTTAATTTGTTGGGGGGGGGGAATTTTTTAATGTGGGGGGAAATTATTACCGCTAATTATTTCACAGATAATTTTGGGGAAATTTTCAATGAGTCGGTAAAACGTAACAAAGTAGTGGTACTTAAAAACTATTTTGTGACTGAACAGAACAATTTTAAAAAATTAAACAGAGTGGCTAAACAATCGCAAATATTACATTCAGTCACACTAGAGTCTCAAAGTGTGACTTATTTGTGACTCTGAAATATGAGTATAAATTTATTTAGGATTTTATCACCAAAAACATATTGGATAGGACTCTTTGATCATGTAAACTCTAATTTAAGAGTTTAAGTTTAACAAAACATCAAACAAAATAAGTTGTAAGTGTTTTGTAAAGATATAGAACCTTAACTACTCTTCCTTTCTAAAACACATGTAATGTTTTGGTGGATATGAACATAATTGTAAAATTTGGTGTTTTATTGATTTTGTTTTACAAATTTGGTAAATAATATACGTCAGATATAAATAGAAATGTATAAGGTTACATGTTTTGTATTCATATTTGAAAAATTCTTAAATTAATTTAAATCAGTCGCTAAAGAGAAGCAATTCAATCACAACTTCAGATATTAGTCACACCGTAGTCGCAAAGTAGTGGTAGTTTACGACTCTTTTGTGACTAATAAGTAGAGAAAACAAGTAGAAAACATAACTCTTATATTACAATAACACAAGTGTCTAAGATTGTAATAAAATTACAAAAACACAAATTTTAAACATGAAAATTAATCGTATTCCTCATTTTCATTTTCATCATCTTCATCCTCATCTGAAGACGACGACGAGTAGTTACCAAGAAATTCTTCTAGATCAGCGTCGTTGATCTCAAAATCAATTTCTTCATTAGGATGATTACCATCTACGAAACTGTCAATTATGATCTCCTCTATTGTATTTGTCATTCCATCATCAACTGTTTGCTGCAATATAACAACCTCATTTTCTTTTAAATTTCTTTGTACAGCATGCCTTGGATTAACTTTTACAAGGTTGAGCCAAAATTTTCGAGGTCGTTTAGTGTGAGGATATGAAAGATAACAAACTTGATCAGCTTGAGAACCTACACGTCAAAAAGAAGTCTCCAATTAGATGTGTATATATATATATATATACAAATATAAATATTTATTTTAAATAGAACAATACCTAATATAAATGGTTCATAATGTTGGTATCTCATTGATGACAACACATCAACAATGCCTCCATCGCGTATTCGAGTAGGGTCATACCATTCACAATAGAAAAGTGTGATCCGTAAATTCAAAAATCTTGGATACGTAAGCTCTATGATATTTTTAACGGTCCCGTAAAAATCGTCCTCGTCAGATGCATCAGAATAAGTTTGTCCTCGGACACATACCCCATAATTCATTGTTTTTTTAGTGAGACCGTGAGCTTTGGTGTGAAACAAATAACCTCTTTTAAATATATTGGCCATGACTTGACTTTATTTTCAGGACCGTCCACGACTTCATGGACCCATGGAGGAAAAGTTTCAAAACCAGCACGCACATGTGTAATATTAGTAAACAAAATTTTAAAAGACAATATTTATCATGTTTATATAGTAGATAGGTGGATAGTCATCCATACATATTGCTTAATCCATTCATGAAAATCTTCATCTCTTTTCGACCTCACATCTTCATCAGATAGTCCTGGATATTCATATCGAATTTGCGCCTCCAACAATCTGTGTTTTGTCAACATAAAGTAGATATATTAAAATTTACCTAAGAATATATGGTTATAATTAATTTTGGTGAATTGCAAATACCTCTCATGTGGCTGGAAATAGGCACAATTGTGCAGAACATATGCATGTGCGCATTTGTAATATTTTTCAGTTAACCAAAATTCACTACATTTACCGCATGGACGACCCACTTGAGTGAATATATCTGGTACTGGTATCGGATATACAGGTACTTCACCTTCTTCGTGGCGAATTACATTCATAGCAGTGTACATCAAGTTATCAAAGACATTCTTCTCGATGTGCATCAAATCCAGGTTGTGCCTTAAATTCAGATCGACCCAGTAAGGTAACTGCCATAATATGCTTTCTTTATGCCAATTATGCCATCTTCCGTAGCCTTTAACTTTCTTTTCGTGTCCATTCCCACCGCAGACAGATGTTTTAGGTGCTTTGGCTTTCCTTATACGCTCATATATAGCTTGACTAGTCAGAGATGCAGGTGGATAGACATTCAACGAATCTTTTCCCTTCAAAAAGTCCTTTTTATTCTTCCGCATTGGATGACTTGTAGGAAGAAATCTCCTATGACAGTCAAACCAACATGTTTTCCTCCCAGCTGGTAATTGAAAAGCACCAGTGTCATCCATACAAATTGGACATGCTAATCTTCCATGTGTAGTTCATCCCGGCAACATACCGTACGCTGAAAAATCGCTTATTGTCCACATAAAAATAGCTTTCATGTTGAAATTTTCATTTAGTGAGATATCATAAGCCTCAACCCCATTATACCATAACTCCTTTAACTCATCGATTAATGGTTGGAGGAAAACATCAAGGCTGGCTCGTGGGTGGTTTGGTCCAGAGTTCAGAATCATAAGAAATAAATACTTGATGTTCATGCACATATCTGGAGGTAGGTTGTATGGAGTTAAGATCACAGGCCACAAAGAATGATTTTTGGACATCCCAAACGGATTAAAACCATCTGTACATAACCCAAGGTAAACGTTTCGTTTTTCTTGTGCAAATCTGGGATGTAAATGTTGGAAATTCTTCCATTCTGGCGCATCAGATGGATGACACATTACTCCATCTTCTGAATCATGCTCAGCATGCCATCTCATTGATGATGCGGTCTTCTCAGATTGGTACATCCTCTTCAATCTATCAGCAATAGGTAGATACCACATACGACTGAAGGGTATTCTAGTTCTTCCCTCACTATTTTTGTACCTTGGATTTCCACAAAACTTGCAATGATCCAAATTCCCATCTTCTTTCGAGAGGAGCATACAATTCTCTATACATACATTAATTGTATGGTATGGCAATCCTATCTTTCGCACTAAAGTCTTTGTCTCGTAGTATGAACGAGTAGCTTGATTACCCTCTGGTAAAACCTCCGTAAACAATTCAGCCTAATCGTCCATGCATGCCTCAGACAAATTATTGTCTACCTTGATGTTCATGAACCTAGACGCCAACAATAGTTGCAAATGACCTTCATGACATCCATCATAAAGTGGAGTATTTGCAGCATCTAACATGTCGTAGAACCGTTTCGCCTCTTGAGTAGGTTCTTCTTGAACATTATCATATCCACTTTCATATTCATGATACTCATTAAAAGGCGTGGTACCATGAAATGCATCATTCACAATCTCAGCATACACATTTCCCTCAAATCCTATTGGTTGACTACCAAGTTGACTACCAGGTTGACTACCAGTACTAGTATAACCTGTATTAGGATAATGACTACTGGTTCCTACCCTAGCACATTATAATCTTCTCCTTGTTCAGACCATACATAATAATTTGGCATAAATCATTTACTATGCAAATGATTAGATATTGTCGTACCATGCAAAATAACATCGTTATGACATTTTACGCAAGGACAGTAAAACCTATCTCTACTGTTTTGTGCTAAAGGCTAGCTGTTTGCGAAATTCATGAACTCCTCCACCCCGCCAAAAATTCTTTAGAGATATTATTTGTTCTTCCGTCGATCCGATTATATATCCACTCTCGAGATGAATTCCACATAGTTTTTCCACCACTTTTTTTAAAAATCACTTTTTTTTTTCTTTCCCTCTACAAAAAAAACTCTTTTTTCTTTTTTCTTTTCTTCTCCTCTAAAAATAAACTCCTTTTTTTTTTCTGACTTTTTTTTTCCTGTCAGTCTTTGTACTTAAACACTAATGAGAGCGATATGAATGGAATGGTGAGAGTGATGCCTTATATAGTATAAACATTGCGACTCCTTTGATACTACCAGTGAAACGGTCGCAAATTACGACTATTTTGTCACAAAAGTTCAGTACAAAAGCAAACTTCAACATTTACGACGTTTTTTGCCGACATCACTGACCGACTTCCTTGCGATGCATTTGCGACTACAAAAAAAGAGTCGCAAACTACGACTTGTTTACTACTCTTGAACAACCTAATAGAGACAAAATAAAGGTCGCAAATGTTCAGTACAAACGCAAAAATTTCATATTTACCACGTTTATTACCGACATCATTTATCGACTGATCTGTGACTATAAATGTTAAAGCAAACTAGAAGTGGCAAATACGTCGTGCTTTTAAGACAGTTTTGCGACTCGTGTTGCCGACTAAATCTTCAGTCTTTAATTCGTCATCAATTGTGATTATTTTGCAACTAACTCTTTATTGTCGATACATTGTTCCAAAACAGTCGCATAATAGCAACGATGTTGCAAATGTAATTTGGTGTCGTTAGTCCGTCGCAAATATGTCGCTTAACGGTCACAAAAGTTTGCGACTAAAAATTCAGTCACAAATGGTAGTCCTAATCTGCAGGTTTTCGTGTAGTGATTGTAGTATTGGAGATTCCTGCAATTTCTGGGGAAGTGGGAACATGTCTGCAATAATGAAAGAGAGATCCACAGAAGTGGCCAGAGTTGTTGTTGAGTGTACAAGAGAGGAAAGGCCACGTATTGCAAAAATGTAAGTTGAAGTCCTTAAGCTACAACATTAACTTCACCTGGGAAAATTAAAGGAAGAAGCCACAAACCTTCTTGAACCCAATATTTAAAATATTATTAGGCCTTCCCGCCTCAATTGATATTTGTATGTTGCGTGGTATGTACGTAACTCCAAAAGGCTCATTTGCTTCAAACTACCTATTTGATGATGAGAGCCTTGACTCATATATTGCTTTGTTACTCTACATACAATTCTAATATTGCATTTTCTAAATTAAATTTATCATTCGTGCTGCAATTCTAAGATTGCTCTGGTTTTGTAATGAGATCCCTTTTGTAATCATCAATTTTTTTTTTTGTTAGATATATGATCTTTTAGTAAACGATGGTTCTTAACAAAAAATTAAAAAACAATAGCTTTCATATTAGTGACGACTTGACGAGCGAGCCAATCAAAATGAGCCATAATCATCGGAGAAACATGAAATAGCCGGTCTGTCAAAGATTGTATTTGTATATAGTAAATTGACAGAGTTACCTCTACAAAACAATCCCTTGAAATTTTCTATGTCTGGTCTGTCAAATTAAAGAATGTTTTTGCTCAAGATTTTCTCGCAGTTTCTTGGAAATAACTCTTGTTTTCATTTGGTGAAAGTGGTGGATTTGCATGGAAATTTCTAATAGAGATCCTCTTGAAGAGTAAGCCAGCGACAAATATAGGGCAAGAACTATTCAAACGCTTCAAGAACTTGTTGACATTTATAAACTCAAAATCCTCCACGCAAAGAAAAGAGAAAATAAATTATAAGTTTGAAGTTGACATATTTAAATTTTTTGAACGTGTGTAGTCTCAACTCTGAATCTTTGCTTTTCTTCACATTTGTAAGATTACTTGTAAAGTTGTAAGCACCAATCATCGTGTGGTCTTAAAGTCATGCAAAAAAAAAAATTCAACTGCCGGAAAATGGAAGCAGACTTAGACGTTGGGAGATGATATAACATGGGAATTTGGAGTTGTATACTTTAAATGTTGTTCTGGCATCACAATGACATGGTCAATGTTGAATTTTAGTATGGAAGATATCTGAAATTCAACGAGTCAGTGAAAACGAATCAAGAGCACATGTCAAAACAAGTGTTTGTTTCCTAGCTATAAGAAGCCAATAAGGTGGCGATGAGAGAAACCTCAAAAGAGAAACACATTTAGAGAGAAAAGAAAGAAAAAAAGAGAGAGAATAAGGTAGAAGATGAAGTTGCAGGAGGGTGTGTTCTTGGTTGCTATTTTCTTCTTTGCATATACGCAGCAGCTGGTGAAGGGGCAACATCAACCTCGCAAGGATTGCCAAACTAAATGTGGCAACATCACAATCGACTACCCTTTTGGCATTTCTTCAGGTTGTTACTATCCGGGGGATGACAGTTTTAGTCTCACCTGCGACGAGAAACAGAATCTCTACATAGGCAACAAAAATGAAGTGAAAACTTTTAACCACAGTAGCCAGCTTAGTTTTATCTTTAACCGATCTTCACTTTGCAACGACGAGCAGAGGAATAGTACTAATGAAACTCTCATCGGGTATCGGCTGCGTGGTAGTTTCTCTCTCTCGGCCAACAACAAGTTTTATTTAGTAGGCTGTAACGCTTTGGCACTTCTGAGCACTTTTGGCAAGAAAAATTACTCAACTGGATGCCTGTCATTATGCAATGCACTTCCGGAGGAAAATGGAGAATGTAATGGTGTAGGTTGCTGCAAAACAGACGTCTCTGTCCGGTCGGATACCAATATATTCCAATATGGCTCAGATCGTTTCGTGAACCAATTTAATGCTTCCGAAGGTCAATTTAAAACTTCTGTATATCAGTTTAATCCTTGCACCTACGCTTTTCTCGTTGAATATGGTCAGTTTAACTACAGTTCTTCAAAAGATCTGAAGAACCTCCGGAATCTCACGAGTTTCCCTGTGTCACTGGATTGGTCTATTGGAAACAAGACATGCAAGCAAGCTGGAAACACAAGCATATGCCGTGAGAATAGTGAATGTATTGATTCTACTCGTGGAAAGGGTTACATCTGCAAATGCTTAGAAGATTTTGATGGGAATCCATATCTTCCAAACGGTTGTCAAGGTACTAATTGGTATTAATATATTTCTTTCTTCTTTTTTTTTGTGTTAATTGTTTTCCTCATACATACATGTCTTGTTGCATCTTGCGCTTGGTTTCCTTGGACCAGACATCAACGAGTGTACTACTAATAGCAGTATCCATAAATTAATTGTGCCGATCCCAAAACCTGTAGACTCAAGGATGGTGGAGGCTTCTATTGCAAGTGCCCATCTGGTTACGACTTAACCGCCACTATGAACTCCACTATGAGCTGCTCAAATTTTACTTGGTAATTAATTAAGCTTTCTTCATTGGTTGGTTCTAGATTCTTTCTTTTAATCAACTCGCTCAAATCATCTATGATGTGATTAGGAACCACCATCGGCTTCTTGTTCCTCCTGATTGCCGTTAGCTGTATACAACAGACAACGAAGCACCGGAAAAACACTGAGCTCCGACAACAATTCTTCGAGCAAAATGGCGGCGGCATGTTGATACATCGAATGTCAATAGCAGGGTCATCAAAAGTTGATGTCAAAATCTTTACCGAGGAAGGCATGAAGGAAGCAACCAATGGTTATGAAGAGAGCAGGTTCCTGGGTCAGGGAGCCCAAGGAACAGTATACAAAGGTATATTACCGGACAACTCCATCGTTGCTATAAAGAAAGCTCGGATTGGAGACAGTAGCCAAGTAGAGCAGTTCATCAACGAAGTGCTCGTGCTTTCACAAATCAACCATAGGAACGTGGTAAAGCTCTTGGGGTGTTGTTTAGAGACTGAAGTTCCATTGTTAGTCTATGAGTTCATTCCCAGTGGGACTCTTTTTGATCATCCACAGAGATATCAAGACTGCCAATATCCTACTGGATGAAAACTTAACTGCAAAAGTAGCTGACTTTGGTGCTTCAAGGCTGATACCGATGGATAAAGAGCAGCTCACAACTATGGTGCAAGGCACTCTAGGTTACTTAGACCCAGAGTACTACACCACAGGGTTGCTGAACGAAAAAAGCGATGTTTATAGCTTCGGGGTAGTCCTCATGGAACTGATCTCAGGTCAAAAGGCAATATGCTTTGATCGGCCACAGCAGTCAAAACATCTGGTGAGTTACTTTGCTTCTGCCACGAAAGAGAATAGGTTGCATGAGGTAATTGATGGGAAAGTGGTGAAGGAGGATAATCAGAGGGAGGAGATCAAGAAAGCTGCAAGAATTTCTGTTGAATGTACAAGACTGATGGGAGAGGAAAGGCCAAGGATGAAAGAAGTAGCTGCGGAGCTAGAGGCCTTGACAGTCAAAACAACCAAAACATAAGTGGTCGAATCAGTATACTGAGGAGAATGAACAGTTGATTAGTGGTCACATCTTGTCTGCACAAGGCGATACCAGTAGCCGTGGTTATGACAGCATCAAGAATGTGTTGGAACTGAATTTTCAGAAAGAAGTTTCAGAAAATTGCAGGTTTTGGGACAGTGACTTTCCGGCGACCTTCCGGCCAAATGGCTGATCGGAATTGTTGGGTTGATAGTGCAATGGAAAGCTGGTAACGAGTACTACAAGGTGGTATATTCATACGTCCAAAAAGGAGTTGATTTGAATGAGAAATAAGAGTGTGAAGTAAGCTACTTGGGATGGTTTGGGAAATATCCCACATCGGAAATATGACTTATTTTTCACTCATATATATAGTTTCACACTCTGCTAGTTTCAAAAGGGTGTAGATGGAAGAGAGAAGATTCCCACACGCGAACCAAACCGAACCGGGCTGGGCCAAGCACGGACGCGGGACGGGCCAGGCACGGATGCGGGGCGGGCTGGGCTAGTTGTGGGCTGTGGTCTCTTGGGCTTTTGGGCTTTTGGGCTTTTTGGCCCTTGAGACTGTTGTAGGCTCCTTTATTTTTTTGGAAAGACTTGGTGTGAACTCCAAGAAACTTGGGCAGCACTCCGAGAATATTCAGTGAAAATTTTCTTGAGACCTCCCTCCTTCCACTATATATAGAGGCACAACCTCTCATTATTTTTCACACACAAAAACATAAGCACTCCTTCCTCTGAAGATCTCTCTCTCCCTCTCCCTTACTTAGTTCAAGTAAGTTCTTAGTTTAGTAGTCTGGAGAGTATAACGTAGATCTGTTCGCTTGAGTTCTATTACTGGTGTGCTACTGTAATAGTTCGTGATCGGTTGTATCCTGGGATTCATAAATCGTGATTGTCCGAAAGCACTTACGGCCGATTTATTGAATTAAGGAAAGAGATATCATATCTTGCCTCCGTGATTTATTTTATGCTTTATATTATGCTGTTGTAATTCGTTTCTGATTTCGTTAATTTAAATATAATTCGCATCTTTTCTCAATTCGATTTTTGCACTCCTAACAGTCTTAATTCAATAAATCCGCTTTCTGATTATCGCTTTAAACGGATTGAGAATTTTTTGATTTTTTTTTATTTTAAAAACGATTTCAAAATCTTCTGAAAAACTATTTCTGCTTTCATCTTTCGGTGCTTACGCGGAAAGTTTTTGAAGAACGCTTTTACTTTAATTCTTTCTTCTATACTCTCTGGTTTCCACGAACGCTCTTAATTGAGTGAGTTTGTGAAACAAGTTTCTGCGAACGCTTGTTAAGCGAGTTTGCAAAACCAATTCAGTGTAATTTCATTACTTGAATTATTTGATTAATATATTAATCAGATCTGTTCTGTTTATTGTGAAACAGAGAAAAATGTCTGGAGACAACACCAACAACGTTGATGGTGCTAGGGTTCCTGCAACCCCTGTTGAAACTCCTGCGGAGTTGGCTTTACGCCTTGCTAAAGAACTTGAAAACACGAAGCTTACCGATTCAGGTATAGAAAACGTGCGCTGAAATCACCTTCGGCTTCCCAAGGGATGATGCCAGATAAGTTTGATGGCGAAGCTGGGTTCAAAACGTGGCAAAACAAGATGCGCTACTACTTGGCCAGCATGAACATGGAAAGGTACCTCACAGAGGATCCACCAACGCTTCCATAAGGTGACATTGACGTGTATGTGGTTGGAAGCATGGATAGCTGGGCTCAAGGAGACTATTGTTGCAAAGGTCAGATTCTGAACCGTTTGGTCAATGATCTGTATGACCTCTACAGTATGTACAAGACTTCAAAAGCATTGTGGCTAGCTTTGGAGACCAAGTACAAGACTGATGAGTCTGGGATGCAGAAATACTCAACTACGAAGTTCCTGAACTTCAAGATGGTGGATTCCAAACCAATTATGGAACAAGTGGAGGCTCTTCAACGCATCTTTCAGGAGATCGAGTTGGAAGGGATGTCGATCTGCAATGTCTTCAAGACGAATTGCTTGATCGAGAAGCTACCACCAGGCTGGTCGAATTTCAAGCATTACCTTAACTTCAAGCGTAAGGCAATGTCTCTTGATGATCTCATCCGTCGGTTGAGAGTTGAGGACAACAATCGTGGAGCTCATTCGGACGCTCAAAACCAGGGGCATGATGTTCATGTAGCTGAGCATAAGGTCAAGCTGAAAGGCAAGGGTAAAGGGATCTCTATTCCTCACAAACCGTTGAAGGTGTCATCTGGACCAAACTTCAAGAAGAGCAACTTTGAGAGGAAGTTCAAAGGAAAGTGTCATCATTGTGGTAAGATTGGACACAAGGCTGAAGTGTGCAAAAGCAAAGCCAAAGATCTCAAGTTGCAAGCAAACCTAACTGAAGAAGACATGGTTGCAGTGGTTACGGAATGTAACTAGGTTGATATCTGGAATCCAGTAGAGTGGTTCTATGACACTAGGGCTACCACACATATATGTACTGATCGGACCATGTTCACCACCTACGAGAAGAACAAGTCAAACGAGCAGCTTTTCATGGGCAACACGGCGGTGTCCAAGATTGAAGGTAAGGGCAAAGTGGTTCTGAAGCTAACTTCTGATCGTGAGCTCACCTTGCAGAACGTGAAGCACATACCTGACATGCGGAAGAATCTCATATCTGGAACCGTGCTAAGCAAGCATGGTTTTTCCATCAATTTTGAGGCTGATAAGTTAGTTCTTGAGAAAAATGGGATGTATTTGGGAAAGGGTTTTGTTAAGGGTGGACTGATCAAGATGTCTGTAACGACAGTCCATCCGAAAATTGTAGCTTCTGCTTCTGTTGCTGAAATGAAAGAAAACCCTATTGCTTACTTGGTTGAGTCGTTTACTACTTGGCATGAACGTTTAGGACATGTCAATTACAAAACAATGCAAAAAATGCAAAACTTGAATTTGATTCCAAAATTCAAAACTAACCAAGAAAAATGTGAAGTGTGCGTACAAGCCAAACTCACTAAAAATCCCTCACCACGAGTTGAAAGAACAATTGAACCTCTATACTTAATTCACACAGACTTATGTGATTTAAAGTATGTGCAAACTAGAGGTGGTAAGAAATACTTTGTTACCTTCATTGATGATTGCACTAGATATTGCTATGTATATCTCTTGCATAACAAAGATGGAGCACTGGAAAAATTTAAAGAATTCACCCTCGAAGTGGAAAATCAGCTTCAGAAAACTATAAAAGTAGTTCGAAGTGATAGAGGAGGAGAATATAATGAGCCGTTCAATGCATTTTGCAGAGAAAAAAGCATTATACATCAGACAACAACTCCCTACTCGCCAGAATCTAATGGAGTAGCGGAACGAAAGAATCGAACTCTGAAAGAGATGATGAATGCGTTGTTGCAGGAATCTGGGTTAGCCCAGAACATGTGGGGGGAAGCATTGCTTACCAGTAATTACATCCTCAACAGGATACCGCATAAGGTTACTGGCAAGTCACCATATGAGCTTTGGAAAGGTACAATACCTTCGTACAAATACCTCAAAGTGTGGGGGTGCCTAGCAAAAGTGGTTGTACCACCTCCTAAAAAGGTCACAATTGGGTCAAAGACCATAGACTATATATTCATCGGATATGCACATAACAGTAGTGCATATCGATTTCTGGTTCATAAATCAGATATTTCAGATATCCATGTGAATACAGTTATGGAGTCAAGAAATGCTTCATTTTTTGAAGACATTTTCCCCTGTAGGAAAACTCAAAAACGGACTCGTGAATAACGAGATGCAGCGACTTTGGAAGTTGGCAATACTTTGAGTACTACTTCTGTAGAAACAGAACTGGAACCTAGACGGAGCAAACGACCTCGCAAAAGTAAATCATTTGGTGATGATTTTCTGATGATGGCATTTCTAGTTAAAAATCTACCTAGAACATACGCAGAAGCTATGTCTACACCTGATACACCTTATTGGAAGGAAGAAGTCAAAACTGAAATAGACTCTATCATGCAACATCATACATATGAGATGGCAGATCTACCACAAGGAGTTAAGCCTTTAGGGTGTAAATAGATTATTACGATAAAACAAAAACCCAATGGCGATATTGAGCGGTACAAGGCTATGCTTGTAGTGCAAGGATTTCGGCAAAAAGAAGGTTTAGATTTCTTTGATACCTATTCACCGGTAACAAGACTATCTTCGATCAGGATGCTCATAGGTATTGCAGCCTTGAGAAATCTTGAAATCCATCAAATGGATGTAAAAACTGCTTTTTCCATGGAGATTTAGAGGAGGAAATCTACATGAAAAAACCTGAGGGATTTGTTATTCCAGGACAAGAACACAAAGTGTGTAAACTTGTGAAGTCATTATATGGACTCAAATAGGCTCCTAAGCAGTGGCATGAGAAGTTTGACAATATGATGATTTCTAATGGTTTTCGCATTAATGAATATGACAAATGCATATATTACAAAACTACTCCATCAGGATATATTTTGTTATGCTTATATGTAGATGATATGCTCATCATCGACAACAACAAAGACATCATAACTCAAACAAAAAACATGCTGAAAAGACATTTTGACATGAAGGACTTGGGTTTAGCAGATGTAATTTTGGGCATAAAAATCATCAGAACTGATGAGGGCCTTATCTTGTCTCAAACCCACTATGCTGAAAAAGTGCTTGATCGATTCAAGCACTACTCAAATGGGACTGCAAAACTCTAGAGGATCCTCAAATTCACTTCACCAAAAATTCTGGTGAACCTGTGCAACATGTGGAGTATGCAAGGGTAATTGGCAGTCTAATGTACTTGACAAATTGTACAAGACCGGATTTAGCGCACTCTGTCAATGTACTTATTCGCTACACAAGTAATCCTTGACATAAGCATTGGATGGCTATAACTAAAGTTTTGGACTATCTACATTATACCAAAGATCACGGCTTGCACTATGGTAGAGAACCCAGAGTTTTGGAAGGTTACAGTGATGCCAACTGGATCGTAGACTCGAGAAACTCCAAATCCATGAGTGGATACGTTTTTACACTTGGAGGTGCAGCAGTGTCCTGGAAATCTTCCAAACAAACTCTGGCAGCTAAATCAACTATGGAATCTGAATTCATAGCTTTGGAGATAGCTATGTCGGAAGATGAATCACTTCGTAATTTCTTGGAAGACATCCCGATGTGGGGGAATCCTGTGCCTGCAATACGTGTACATTGTGATAGTGAATCGGCTTTGGGAAGGGCAAGGAATACCCATTACAATGGCAAATCTCGTCACATCAGACGGAGACATGAAACTGTTAGACAACTTATCTCAACAGGTGTAGTTACGATTGATTACATCCATAAGAAAGAAAACCTAGCGGATCCATTTTCAAAAGGTTTGGCGAGAGATCAAGTTATAAAATCATCAAGAGGAATGGGTTTAAAGCCTACAACTTAAGAGGAGGTTTGATGGTAACCCCACCTACTCAGAGTGGAGACCCCATGATGTAAAGTGCTTCTTGTATGTTAGAGGTTAAGCATATGCTTTTAATGATTTGAAATGTAGCTTTGTAAAATATTTGAAATAATTACAAGATATTTCTTTAAATACAAGCAGCTATTAAAATCACCTTGTGAGTGTGAAATGGGGCCGTTTCTAGGAGAATATATGAGGCTATACTCTCCAAGTTCACTCATGATTAACCAGGCATGTTCAAGGCCACAATGAACACAATAGAGAACCTCGTTCTACGAGAAACGAAGTTGTGTTATGCCTGCTGTCTAAGTTTACATACAAATCCGGATGGTTCAAGACATCATGTTCACCATCTGGCCGAGTAAACTCGACAGGTATAACAATGAGTCGGTTCAAGGTTGAAAAACACCACCAACTCAGATACAATTAGTTTTCGCATATACTCTCGAAGGTCTGTCTAGTCTAGCTAGTAGTGTTAGTCTATAGAGTTAGTTATGTCATCATATGTTTAGACTTATTTCTATTCATGTGGGGGATTGTTGGAACTGAATTTTTAGAAAATTGCAGGTTTTGGGACAGTGACTTTCCGGCGACTTTCCGGCCAAATGGCTGATCGAAATTGTTGGGTTGATAGTGCAATGGAAATCTGGTAACGAGTACTACAAGATGGTATACTCATACGTCCAAAACTGAGTTGATTTGAATGAGAAATAAGAGTGTGAAGTAAGCTACTTGGGATGTTTTGGGAAATATCCCACATCGGAAATATGACTGATTTTTCACTCATATATATATATATATATATATAGTTTCACACTCTTCTAGTTTCAAAAGTGTGTAGATGGAAGAGGGAAGATTCCCACATGCGAACCGAACCGAACCGGGCTGGGCCAAGCACGGACGCGGGACGGGCCAGGCACGGACGCGGGATGGGCCAGGCACGGACGCGGGGCGGGCCGGGCTGGTCGTGGACGTGGGCTGTGGTGTCTTGAGCTTTTGGGCTTTTGGGCTTTTTGGCTCTTGAGACTGTTGTAGGCTCATTTAATTTTTTGGAAAGACTTGGTGTGAACTCCAAGCAACTTGGGCAGCACTGCGAGAATATTCAGTGAATATTTTCTTGAGACCTCCCTCCTTCCACTATATATAGAGGCACAACCTCTCATTATTTTTCACACACAAAAACATAAGCACTCCTTCCTCTGAAGATCTCTCTCTCCCTCTCCCTTACTTAGTTCAAGTAAGTTCTTAGTTTAGTAGTCTCGAGAGTATAACGTAGATCTGTTCGCTTGAGTTCTATTACTGGTGTGCTACTGTAATAGTTCGTGATCGGTTGTATTCTGGGGTTCATAAATCGTGATTGTCTGAAAGCACTTATGGCCGATTTATTGAATTAAGGAAAGAGATATCATATCTTGCCTCCGTGATTTATTTTATGCTTTATATTATGTTGTTGTAATTTGTTTCTGATTTCGTTAATTTAAATATAATTCGCATCTTTTCTGAGTTCGATTTTTGCGCTAAAATGTAGCAAGGTTTGACATTGAAGCTGGCCGCTGATAAAAAATCACATGCATGTCTTTTGTTTTTGAATAATGCTTATCTCTTTTTTCTTTTATTTTTTGTTTTGTGCAAGAATATTTAAGCGTGAGAAATCCTTGTAGATCATAAATTATATCTTCATAATTTCCCTAAAATGCTATATGCTTAACCATTAGTTAATTCGGTATCAGAAAATGTAGTGTTCGTGAATGGGATTCCCCATATGACATTGATATATATAATTGTGCTTACAAACCAAAAAAGAAAGAAAAAAACAACTCACGAAGAAATACTATAATTTAAAGTACGTAGTAAGTATGATGATCATTCTCAAATATGATCCTTGTGTGTTGCTTGGTAAACTCAAAAAAAAAAAATGAGTCAATTGGTTCGAACTTGATATTTGATCAACAGCTTGACTCATCATGTGTTTCGTTACTCATCAATAACTAAAAGGGATGTCATAGCTGGGAATTGAATTAAAGAAACAACTCGTAATAAAAACATCAGAAGAAAACAGAGCATGTTGTGATGAAGATGACTCGGGAGTCTTATTCCTACATCATATCGTACCACTTAAAGGCAATTATCTTATTTGAATAATAATTAAAATATTTTTGAGGTGGGAATATATGTCAAGAAAAAACAGAGTAAATTTGCCGTGTAATATAAGGAAAATAAGAGAGCCGAGACTGAAGTTGACGAAGAGCGTTCCTATTGTATGAGGATTCCTTGCAACTACCAAACTTCTTAATCTTTGAATAGTAGTAAGAAAATAAGTCACTGTTAACAAAACCAAATTGGCTACCCCACTATGAGGGAAACGAACAAGATATCAAGAAACGACGAGAGGACCGAGACCTAAAGTTGTCACTGTTTAACCCAAGCAAACGTACACGTTGGTTCTAGATTCTCCATTGGCATGGTCTTGGTTTTGTTTTTGTAGTTGAATTTTAGTCTTGCATATTCCTGAAATTTCTTAAAGCGATGTTTACTTAGACCCAGAGTACTACACCACAGGATTGCTGAACGAAAAAAGCGATGTTTATAGCTTCGGGGTAGTCCTCATGGAACTACTCTCAGGTCAAAAGGCATTGTGCTTTGAACGGCTAGAGAACTCAAAACATCTAGTGAGTTATTTTGTTTCTGCCATGAAAGAGAATAGGTTGCATGATATTATTGACGGGCGAGTAATGAAGGAGGATAATCAGAGAGAGATCCAAGAAGCTGCAAGAGTTTCTCTTGAGTGTACAAGACTTATGGGAGAGGAAAGGCCAAGGATGAAAGACGTAGCTGCAGAGCTAGAAGCTTTGAGAGTCAAAACAACCAAACATAAGTGGTCAGATCAGTATCCGAAAGAGGTTGAGCACTTGCTTGGGGTTCAAATCTTATTAGCGCAGGGTGATACCAGTATTATTGGCTATGATAGCATCAAGAATATATCAATATTAGACATTGAAGCTGGCCGCTGATATTTATCAGTCCAGCTCTGACAAACGCAAATGTAATGTGATTTTTTCTTGTGTTGTAAAGGAATCTTAATGCTTCACATATTCTTATCTCATGGTGTTACCTCTTTAAAAAAGGAAAAAAACAATGGCTACAAATAATATGGTATAAAGGGGACAAAAACAAATTCGTTAAGGAACACTAAAAAAATTTGCAACAAAAAGCATCAAAAGAAAACAGAGGATGTTGTTGTGATCAGGGTTCTTCTTCTACATCTTCCCTATTAATCAATCTTTTCATATGTTGAAAAGAAAACCAATTAAAATAACTGTTAATAACTTTTAATTGGTCTTGTTTGTGTTGTAGTATTTCAGAATCCTGCAATTTCTTGGAAAATGGGAACATGACTGCAATAATGAAAGAGAGAAAGCGGCAAGATTTTTTGTTGACTGTACAAGAGTGACGGGAGAGGAAAGTAGATGATATTATAATAACCTGAAGAAGAGGATATTGAGCACAAGAAGAAACAGGTAGCAGTGGCTATGACAACATTGGACACTGAAGCTGGCCGCTGATATATATCATTACCACTCTGTTTAAGTATCAAAAAATGACATTCAAAAAACCATGTAAGGTCGATCTTATAGATCATCAACTATTCTATTTATAACTCCCCTTTGATGTGTAAGCTAACGGAAAAAACAAAAGAGTTATAATTCGAGTCTAGTGTTTGTTTTTTAATACTTTCGATCTTCTTGTTCTTCAATCTCCATAATATATATGTATTTGGACCTAACTAATGGGTTTAGATATCCCATCCTGACTCCAAAGTTGATACTTGTGTATTGCGTGGTGGTATGTACGTAGCTAGATTTGAAAAAGGCTCATTGACTCCTATTTTTTTTGTTACTCTACCTAAAACTTTGATATTTTCGTTTTCTAAATTAACTTTACCATTCTTGTTGCATAAGATTGCTCTGCTTTTGTAACAATTAAAATAATTTTTCTGTTACAAAAATATGCTCTGTTGAGTGATGATATTAGTAATGATGGTTCCAAAAACAGCTTTCACGCCTATTAGAGTGAGTAGAGCCAATCCAAATGAGATTATTATTAGTAATGATTGACGTTGACGAAAAAGTTAAAAGTGGTTGACTTTGTGACACTGTAGTCTTAATATTTACTACTCTTCTCATTTTTTGTACATAGAGAAAAAAAGAGAAGGAAGATTCCTTGCAATTACATACCAAGCGTCTTATTCTTTGAATAGTAAGAGACAATTCACTGTTTGGAGAAACCAAATTGGACTCTTCACTAGGAGTTAAAGCAAACAAAATATCAAGAAAACATAAGAGGGGCCGGGACAGAGACTGAAGCAAACGTACAGGGTTTTGATTGAGTAGTTGAATTTTCGTCTAGCAGTTTCCTGCAATTTCTGAGAAAATGGGAACAGGTTCTTTTCCTACAATAAAGGCCTCAAGGAGATGACTGATGAGAGAAAACTCAAAAGAGGAACAAAGTTAGAGAGAGAAAGAGAGAGAGACAAAATAGAGGTAGAAGATGAAGTTGCAGGAGGGTCTGTTCTTGGTGGTTATATTCTGCCTTTCTTATACGGTGCTGGTCAAGGGGCAACACCAACCTCGCAAGGATTGCCAAACTAAATGTGGCAACGTCGCAATAGAGTATCCTTTTGGCATTTCTTCAGGTTGTTACTATCCCGGAAATGAAAGCTTCAGTATCACCTGCAAGGATGATAGGCCACATGTCTTACGCCTCATTGAAGTGAAAAACTTTTATCACCGCGGCCAGATACAAGTTCTGCTTAATGGATCCTCTTCTTGCAACGACGCCCAAGGAAATGAAATTTTGGGCAGTTACGATTTTAGACTGGATGATTTATCTCTCTCAGCCAACAATAAGTTTACTGTAGTAGGCTGTAATGTTTTAGGAGTTGTGGGCACTTCTGGAATGGACGATTATGTAACTGGATGCATGTCAGTATGCAATGTTCCACCGGCCAAAAATGGAAAATGTGATGGTGTAGGTTGCTGCAGAACAAACGTCTCTCTCCCCTTGGATTATACATACAAATTTGCTTCATTTCGCATACCAAACATGACTTCCGTTCATAAATTTAATCCTTGCACCTACGCTTTTCTCGTCGAAGATGATAAGTTTATCTTCAGTTCTTTAGAAGATCTTAAGAATCTGCGGAATGTCGAGAAGTTCCCTGTGTCACTAGATTGGTCTATTGGAAACCAGACATGTGAGCAAGCTGGAAACACAAGCATATGCGGTGGGAACAGCACATGTTCTGATTCTACTACTAGAAGCGGGTATATCTGCACATGTAACCAAGGTTTTGATGGGAATCCATACATTTTAGACGGTTGCCAAGGTACTTTATATTAATTTCTTTTGCTTTCTTTCATTCTTTCTTCTCTTGTGTGTTAATTGGTTTCCTCATACATATATTTCTTGTTGTATCTTGCCCTCTCTTTGACCTTGGACCAGACATCAATGAGTGTACGACTAGTAACAGTGACCATAAACATAATTGTTCGGATCCCAAAACCTGTAGAAACAGAGATGGAGGCTTTGATTGTAAGTGTCGATCTGGTTACCGCTTAGATACAACCACAATGAGCTGCAAGCGTAAAGAGTTTGGATGGGCTATGATTCTTCTTGGTAAGCTTCCCCTCTCACTTTTTTTCTGGACTTCTTCCCGCATCAACTCATTCTAATCATCTATCTGTCTCTGCGATGCGTGTGATCAGTGACCACTATCGTCTTCTTGGTCATCCTTCTTGGCGTTAGTTTCATACAACATAGGCTGAGGCGTCGTAAAGACACCGAGCTGCGACAAAAATTCTTTGAGAAAAATGGTGGTGGCATGTTGATACAGCGACTCTCAGGAGCAGGGCCATCAAATGCTGATGTTAAAATCTTTACTGAGGAAGGCATGAAAGAAGCAACTAATGGTTATGATGAGAGCAGAATCTTGGGTCAGGGAGGCCAGGGGACAGTCTACAAAGGTATATTGCCAGATACTTCTGTAGTTGCGATAAAGAAAGCTCGGCTAGGAGACCGTAGCCAAGTTGAGCAGTTCATCAATGAAGTGCTCGTGCTTTCACAAATCAACCATAGGAACGTGGTCAAGCTCTTGGGATGTTGTCTAGAGACCGAAGTTCCCTTGCTAGTCTACGAGTTCATTAACAGTGGCACTCTTTTCGATCACTTGCACGGTTCTCTGTTTGATTCTTCTCTAACATGGGAACACCGTCTGAGAATAGCTGTAGAAGTCGCTGGAACTCTTGCTTATCTTCACTCCTCTGCTTCTATTCCAATCATCCACCGAGATGTCAAGACTGCCAATATCCTCCTGGATGATAACTTAACCGCAAAAGTAGCTGACTTTGGTGCATCAAGGCTGATACCGATGGATCAAGAGCAGCTCACAACTATGGTGCAAGGCACTCTCGGCTATTTAGACCCAGAATACTACAACACAGGGCTTCTGAACGAGAAGAGCGATGTTTACAGTTTCGGAGTAGTCCTTATGGAACTGCTCTCAGGTCAGAAGGCATTGTGCTTTGAACGGCTAGAGACTTCAAAACATCTAGTGAGTTATTTTCTTTCTTCCATGAAAGAGAATAAGTTGCATGAGATTATTGATGGCCAAGTGATGAACGAGTATAATCAAAGGGAGATCCAGGAAGCTGCAAGAATTGCTCTTGAGTGTACAAGGCTTATGGGAGAGGAAAGGCCAAGGATGAAAGACGTTGCTGCAGAGCTAGAAGCCTTGAGAGCCAAAACGACCAAACATAAGTGGTCAGATCAGTTTCCGAAGGAGGTTGAGCACTTGCTTGGTGTTCAAATCTTATCAGCGCAGGGTGATACCAGTAGCACTGGCTATGACAGCATTAAGAATGTTGCAATATTAGACATTGAAGCTGGCCGCTGATATTTATCAGTCCAGCAGCTCTGACAAAAGCAGATGTAATGTGATTTTTTCTTGTGTTGTAAAGGAATCTTAATGCTTTATATTCTTGTCTTACGGTGTTATCTCTTTAAAAAAGAAAAAACTAACTACTCCATATATTCTAAGTGTAATATGTTGTTATAAAGGCGACAAAAACAAATTCGTTAAGGAACACTCAAACTTTTTCCAACAAAAAGCATCAAAAGAAACCAGAGGATGTTGTGATCAGGAGTCTTCTTCTACATCTTCCCTATTAATCAAAAATTTTCATATGTGAAAAAAGAAAATCAATTTAAATAACTGTTAAGTAAAAGGGTATGTCAAGGAAATAATTAGAGTAGAGTTTGACGAAGAAGGTTGAGCAATGTCGTCCACTATTCAATAATATATTACCATTTCTTCCCATTTGAAGAATCCTTGCATCCCCCACTTGTCATAAATTATATATACATATGGGAATATGAAGCATACTTCAACGTTCTCCTCGTGCTACATTGACATGGTCTTGTTTGTGATTCACTACACGAAAACATGTCATATGTGACCAACAGAATCGTCTCAAATCAGTCGCTAAGTCGGTATGTGCGACAATTTAAGGACTGTTGTAAACCGTCGCAAATATTTGGTCACAAAATGTTTTGGTCGCAAAACAGTCGCTTCTTTGCGACACATTGAAGACAAGGATTATGGTCGTTAATTAGCGATTACGGACAGACAGCAAAATACCGTCGTAATTAACGACTTTACAGTAACTTATTTACGCAGTTGTAAAGTACGACTTGGGTCAGACGATATGGGGGTCACAAATTAGCTACGTTTCGAAGAGTGATTAAACACCACAGTGTTGAGGCTGAACTTTAAAAATCTAAACTTTTGGTCCTAAAATAGTCGCTGTTTCAGTCACAGGGTAGTCACAAAGGAGTCAGAATGTTTTGTGACTGACTGAAGACTAAGTATTTTTAGTCCCAAAATCGTGACGTATATACAACGAATTTGGTACTTGTTTTGTGGTTTTTTAAATTTTAAATGGTCGCAAATCAGTGAAACTATAACTAGTAATTTGGGACAGTATACAATTAAATTTGAAAAAAAAAAACCTGAATCAAAATTAAAATCCCGAATTCATGTAAATGATATTAACCAAAAACATACAAATCATTCAATGATCATATCCAGAAAATAGTTTTAGGCTAAGGGAGATAGAAATACTACTACACAATCCAAAAAATAGTTATAGTGGCTTAAGAGAGATAGAATTAGTTAGTTAAGGATGAGAGGATGATACTGACAAAGGTGAAGTGGTTGGTGAAGTCGCTGGTGAAGTGATTGGTGAAGTAGATGGTGATATAGCTCCTGAAGTTGTTGGTGCGGGTGGGTTGACATTGGCCGCTGTGGCTGGAGTGATGTTGGCTGCTGGTGCTGCTGATGTGAATGGCGCATGGGCTGGTGGTTGAGTAGACAAGAATTCTGCAAGCCCGGGATCACTGGTCTTCAAGTAGGATATGAGCATCTCCAAGGTTGCAATGCGGTTTTGAGCGTTACGTTGCTCCTCATCACGTCTAGCATCTTCTCTGACACGTCGAGCATTTTCTTCATCTTGATCAGCGACTTTACGACGAGCAACCTGGAGTTGTTCTTGAATCTCTAAGAGCGAAGTTGGACTAGAGCTTGGATAAGTAGCCTTTCTCTTCCCTTTGGTGATTATCTCCGAGAGACTTCCAAGTCCAAAGGGGGTTCCCTTGGCATCTGTTACAGTACACTAAGACAGAAGAAGAGTTTATCATTCACAAAAAAAAACATAACAAACAGTAAAAGAGAAAAGCATTAACAAGACAAACATAATGAAAGATTCATGATTATAAGTTGTTATGTAAAAATCACTTATAGGAATATCACACAAAACCAGATAATCAACATCGAGGATTCTCAAGCATCAGTCAAAAGTATATCAATATCAAGGATTCTTAAGCATCAGTCAAAAGTATACCAATCAAAATCAGATACTTAGCTTAGCAAAATAAGACAATTATCATAGGCAAGACAAAGACAATTGTACAGGAAATTGCCTTTAAGAAAATGTCATCTTTTTGTTGAATGGTTGCATAAGTAGATTCCGGCGAGGAGTGGTCTGTACCATCAAACTCCATTTGAGACATTACCTCTTCTATGTTCTTCTCATATGTCTCAACAACTTGTTTGGCCTTCTGATCAACAAAACTTCCATCTGCCTTTGTATGTGTTGCGACAAACACCTCTCCAAGCGAGACAGGACGTCCCAATTTTTCTTCCTACAATGGATAAAAAGAATGTTACTTGTTGAATTTGCAAGTAAGATTTCTGGCCGGATAGATGTTTGTGGAGTCCAAGACCGCCACGATCAGAAGTACGGGCTTGGGATGCATTAGAGCTCTTCTCCTTAGCTTCGGATGTGTCCCAATGCTCCCACATTTCTCTCCAAAGCGTAGGATTGATCCAAATCGGTGGCTCAGCATGCGTCTTTGCTTGGCTTACAATTCCTTTCATTCTTTTTTTCGCTATCTTCAAAAATCCTTCTCTCACAAGCTCAGTAATCGCAACATCCCAGTTGTATTTTCGCTACACAGTACAACAATGTAAAGTAAGTGTCAAGTAAGTAAACAGAAGACAAACTCATTAACTTAGAATAGTAAAAAAATAGAAATTGTGTCACATATTACCGCAAAGGATCTAAAATATCTCTCTCGTATGTGTAAGGGCGTAGCCTTCCAGCTGAAGTATGGACCATCAAACTTTCTCCTAAAAATCCCATAAATAACACGAGATAGCTTTCCTTTGTCTCGTCCAAACCTGTTACATAAATATGAGAGTGTTAAGTTATAAACTACAAGCCATCAAACATAAACAAATGAATCACAATAGAAAAGTGTAATGTAAAAGAACCAAACTTCACAACACAACTTAAACTTTACAACACAACACACAAAACTTTCTTCTACTTCTTTATCTAAACGATAATCAAATGAGAAAATAAAAGGAAAAAATATTTTACCATATACTTTGAGTGTCGGGGATGGGATGTGGACTCAAGATCGGAAGATGCTGTCGACCAGGAAGTGCAAGCAAGTCCTCAAGTTACTGTTGGAAGTCTTGATTCTCCTGATTCTGTGCCGGTGGTGGATGCTCTTGATCCTCCTGATTCTGAGCCGGTGGCGGTTGGAACCCCGGATTCTGAGGAGCCGGCTGTTGATACACCGGATTCAGAGGAGCCGGCGGCTGAAACCCCAGATTATGAAGCGGCAGTGGATAAGCCGGATGGTTCAGCGGTGGTTGATATCCAAGATTTTGAAGCGGCGGTTGGTATCCCGAATTCAAAGGAGCCGGCTGTTGATACACCGGATCATGTGGACGCGGTGGTGGTGGCTTCTGCATCTGGGAGTGGAGCTGTTGTTGAAAGCCTCGGTGTTGTGGCTGAGGAGAAGGTTGTCAAGAATACTGCTGCATCGGTGCCGGCATATACTGAGATGGAAGCGAGTGATGAGAATGTTGGGAGTGTGTAGAAGTCTCGTTGTTGGAGGAAGGGTTAGAGGACTGAGACGACGAAGCAATATCTCTGGTTGGTCTCAAACCGCCGGCAGATCTACCAACACCGCCAGATCTAGCACCACGACCACCACCGGATTTAGAACCACGACCACCACCGGATTTCATCGGAGAAGACCTCAGAAATTATTAGAGAAAAAGAAGGTTTAAGCGAAATCAAAGAGAAGAGAGATATGAATTGGAAATCGAGAAGAGAGATTTTAGGGTTTGGGGAAATCTAGGACTAAAATCTAATATACCTTGCAATCGAACTTCTATTCTCATATCCTTCGATAATAACAAACATATATATATATTTTTTTTAGTTAAAAATGTGGTTAAAGACAAAAAATCCTAATATCCTTTTGTTATATGCAGATCCAACCACCTTATACCTACCTAAACTCACAAAATTCGGACAATCCACTTAAAATCGGATCTCCTTTTTAACAACCAACTTTTCGAATTCCTTCATTCACGAAATCCCCTCTCCCTCGATCAAATCCCGCTTAATTATTCTTCTCCCTCAAGTGCAACTAAAGATAACTCGATTCTGGGTAAGTTGAAATCGGTTGGTGTTTCTCGAATTTGGGTTATTTGTTTTTCAAAATCGGTAATTTGGTTTTCAATTTTGGGATTTCGTCGATTTCTTTCATGAATTGGAGTGAAGTGGAAGTTGAAATCAGTTGTTTTTTTGTGTGCAAGAGTCGTAATGGTTCGTACAAAGAACCCAAGCTATATGGAAAAATTGAATCCCCCAGCAGATCTCGAAGAAGAAGGAAATCGTGGGGATGAATCTGAACGTGATTCCGATAAGACGAACTCAATTGAGAAGTCAAATGATAAGGATTCATCGGTATGTATCTTCTCTATATTGTATAACCGTTCAAATAAGAATTCGTTCTAAAAAGTATAACTGTATAACTTAGGAAAACTTAGAAAAAGTATAACTTAGAAAAACTTGGTATAACTAGATATGTGTCTTGCAGGGATCTGAGGATGAATGCGACGTAATGCAACCTCTGAATATGTACTTCGATTACTCCCAGTATACGAAGCCTTTCAAGATGTCTGGAAAGTGTTTTATTTCAGAGACGGTAAACTTATTAGGCGGTCATCTTAAAGAAGAGGAGTTAGATTGGTTCTTAGGGCACCCACAGTTCAAGCATTTCTTCCATATGCCTAAGGATTTGAATCATAAGTTGATAGGTATGTGGATGTTGTTGCTTCGCACGGCGTAAGAAGGGGACGGGACCTTCCGTTGTCGTAAGGACTCCTATTATAACAAGGCAGAAAAACTCAAAAAAGTAAGGAGCATGTGAACCTTTATGAGTCAGTATGTGAACTCTTTGGTTGTTTTTATGGTTTTTGTTTAAGTACTCGGAATGTTTAACTAGGTACAACTCTCTTTTTTTAAGTACAACTCTCTTTTTTAAGTACAACTCTATGTTTTTAGGTACAACTTGGTTGGAATGTTAAAGTAAGTACAACTATGTTTTTAAGTACAACACTCAGTTTGCATCAAAATTTATGTTGTGTGTTTAAGCAGACAAAATAACACACAAGAACAAGACAAATTACCGGCAATCGGCAAATGGAACCACACAAACGATCCTTAGTTGTACCATTACAAAGAACAAGTTTTACTTAGTTGTACTATTACAAAGTACTACGTAGTTGTACCATCTTCCAAGAAAAAGTTCTACTTAGTCGTACCATCTTCCGAGACATACCACAAGAAAACATCCAAAAAAAACGAGAAAACATATTTTCTTAATTTTCTTCATATCTCTGCTCCTATCCATCTTCAGCTGTCTATATTAGATTTCAAGATTTGAGATGACCCAGAAATCGCAAAAACCCAGAAATCGAAAACCCAGAGAGAGGAATCGAAAATCCAGAAATCGAAAACCCAGAAAACCTAGAAATCGAAAACTCCCGAAAACCCAGTAAACCCAGAAATCGAAAACCCAGAAAACCCAGAGAGAGGAAATTTTGTTTTTGTTTTTGGACCCAGAAATCGCAAGAGAGAGGGAGAGGGGAGAGGAATGATTTTTTTTTGGACCCCCCAAAATCGCAAATCGATTGGAAGCCCTAGATAATTCGCTCCAATTTAATTTTTCAAAAATTGAAATTTTGTTTGACACATAAAAAACACGTGTAGTCGCCAATTTAAACACGTGTAGCCGCCAATTTACACATGTGTAGCCGCCAATTTACACATGTGTAGCCGCCAAAATGCACTAGTTGTTCCAAGTTTTCAAATTGTACCGATCTTGACAAGTTGTACAATTCCGAATTTTTTATTGTAATTAGTTATACCATGTCAAAACCCAATAATTTTAGTTGCACACATGGTTTATGGTTAATTGAGATACATTTACACATGTTCATGCGATCATATGTTTGAAAACATAATTTTCTAAACTTTTGTAATTATATGTGGTTTACAACGACAAAGTAACCCTTAAAGTATAAGGTGTTTCATGATAAACCTTGAATATGATGAAAATTGTTATGACAATTCTTTCTTTCAATTAGTTATGTATATTTAATATTTTTGTTGTTAATTATTTATATAATTGTCATATTTATTTTTATTTGAAAATTTATAAATAATAATATAGTTATTTTGTTTTTTTTTAATTATCAATTTTTAATTATAAAATTTTAATTACAATTTTTAATTATAAATAATAATATAATTATTTTTGGCAACTAACCTAAGGAAAATAATCACAATTTAACTGAAATAAGTTTTCCCTTAAAGATAAGCAAACATGTCTATCAAGATAATCCATAAAAAACAAACACACACAAATGACAATAGTTGTACCGAGGGAAAAATAAGTTTTACTAAGTTCTCCAAATAAGAAACTAAGTCCGAGAACCCTCACTATCAAACCAGCTCCTACTCAAATTTTTCTTCTTCTTCCTGCGTCCATGTTCTCCGGCTGATGGAATCCTTTTTGTTGGTTTTCTTCCTCTTTTTGTGACATAAAAATTAGGAAGAACAATCTTAGCACGTACATCGTCACGGACCATCCACATAGACATGATAGGAACTGGATATATCGTCCTCGAATACCCCAATGCCCACTGCTCCATCCAATGGTGTGCCTCTCCTTTTTCTCCTCATTGTACTTGTATCTGACCTCAAGCACGTATGCGTCTTGACATTAAGTGAACAACGTACAGTTCCTCGACTTTGCTCATCCCCCTGATTTATTTCAACATCATTCACGACTTCCACATGCAAAACTTGGAATTGATCTGGATTCATTTACAAATAACACATCAGATCATCATCATCACGTATGTGTATCGGTCTCTTAGGATGCACTGATTCGGGAACGTAACTCAATTTTAGCTCAGTCATAGTTTCATCAACCTTTGCCTTTCTGCATATTTTCTGAACCAATGCAGAATAACTGACCTCTTCAATAGATGTCTCCATTCTAAGAGATTGATGAACTTTTTCTCTTGAAATCCATCTTAGTTCATTTTCCCTTGTTGCATAATATCCCCCGTAATCAAAAACGATGATTATCCGACGATTATTATTCATTGTGCCTGAAATAAAATAAAAAACTCACATTGGAACCTCTGTCGTGTAAATAGTATTACCAAGTTGTACCAAACTTGTGCTAGTTGTACCCGTCTAAGTTGTACCAAACTATTACCAGTTGTACCAAATACTAGCTAGCGATTGTACCCGTATCAGTTATACCTAGTCTACCAGTTGTACTACATCGACTCCACAAAATCACTATTTATTTCGGAATATTTTTACGATTCAGTTCGAATGAAGTGTTAGAATCCACTTAGTATGCGACCCATTTCGACACTAATACAAATGAGAATAAATTGAATGAGCATTCAAGGTATATACCCTAATTGCTTTAGGATGAACCTCAACAACACAAGAACCCTAATTGCATTGGTAAATAAATGTAAGAATATCACCTGAATCTTTTGCTTTGCTTTGTTGTTTGCTTCAATCCCAATCTTTTGCTTTCGTTTGGAATCAAATCGATTTCTGTGGACTCGATTTGTATCGATTGGAAGGAGGAGAGGAGCAACAGTGGGGGGAGCGAGGACGAAATCGGGAGAGAGAGAGGAGAGAGAGGGGAGAGAGAAGGAACCCGATCGGTGGAGAAAAATTGATGGGGTCCACATATTTTTCTTTTTAAAATTTTTTGATTTATTAAATAAAAATGGGTTTGGGTTAAGGGTAAAAATGAGATATGTTGGTCAACCCTTTGTCAAAGGGTATTTAGACCACAAAAGGGTATTGATGAATAAACTTTTGATTGCAAGGGTATTCTAGAGTTTGGTCCCCAACAAACAGAGAGAAAGGGTTTGGGGATATTATTAAGAGTATAATTTCGGGTTTAATTTGTTGGGGGGGGGGGGAATTTTTTAATGTGGGGGGAAATTATTACCGCTAATTATTTCACAGATAATTTTGGGGAAATTTTCAATGAGTCGGTAAAACGTAACAAAGTAGTGGTACTTAAAAACTATTTTGTGACTGAACAGAACAATTTTAAAAAATTAAACAGAGTGGCTAAACAATCGCAAATATTACATTCAGTCACACTAGAGTCTCAAAGTGTGACTTATTTGTGACTCTGAAATATGAGTATAAATTTATTTAGGATTTTATCACCAAAAACATATTGGATAGGACTCTTTGATCATGTAAACTCTAATTTAAGAGTTTAAGTTTAACAAAACATCAAACAAAATAAGTTGTAAGTGTTTTGTAAAGATATAGAACCTTAACTACTCTTCCTTTCTAAAACACATGTAATGTTTTGGTGGATATGAACATAATTGTAAAATTTGGTGTTTTATTGATTTTGTTTTACAAATTTGGTAAATAATATACGTCAGATATAAATAGAAATGTATAAGGTTACATGTTTTGTATTCATATTTGAAAAATTCTTAAATTAATTTAAATCAGTCGCTAAAGAGAAGCAATTCAATCACAACTTCAGATATTAGTCACACCGTAGTCGCAAAGTAGTGGTAGTTTACGACTCTTTTGTGACTAATAAGTAGAGAAAACAAGTAGAAAACATAACTCTTATATTACAATAACACAAGTGTCTAAGATTGTAATAAAATTACAAAAACACAAATTTTAAACATGAAAATTAATCGTATTCCTCATTTTCATTTTCATCATCTTCATCCTCATCTGAAGACGACGACGAGTAGTTACCAAGAAATTCTTCTAGATCAGCGTCGTTGATCTCAAAATCAATTTCTTCATTAGGATGATTACCATCTACGAAACTGTCAATTATGATCTCCTCTATTGTATTTGTCATTCCATCATCAACTGTTTGCTGCAATATAACAACCTCATTTTCTTTTAAATTTCTTTGTACAGCATGCCTTGGATTAACTTTTACAAGGTTGAGCCAAAATTTTCGAGGTCGTTTAGTGTGAGGATATGAAAGATAACAAACTTGATCAGCTTGAGAACCTACACGTCAAAAAGAAGTCTCCAATTAGATGTGTATATATATATATATATACAAATATAAATATTTATTTTAAATAGAACAATACCTAATATAAATGGTTCATAATGTTGGTATCTCATTGATGACAACACATCAACAATGCCTCCATCGCGTATTCGAGTAGGGTCATACCATTCACAATAGAAAAGTGTGATCCGTAAATTCAAAAATCTTGGATACGTAAGCTCTATGATATTTTTAACGGTCCCGTAAAAATCGTCCTCGTCAGATGCATCAGAATAAGTTTGTCCTCGGACACATACCCCATAATTCATTGTTTTTTTAGTGAGACCGTGAGCTTTGGTGTGAAACAAATAACCTCTTTTAAATATATTGGCCATGACTTGACTTTATTTTCAGGACCGTCCACGACTTCATGGACCCATGGAGGAAAAGTTTCAAAACCAGCACGCACATGTGTAATATTAGTAAACAAAATTTTAAAAGACAATATTTATCATGTTTATATAGTAGATAGGTGGATAGTCATCCATACATATTGCTTAATCCATTCATGAAAATCTTCATCTCTTTTCGACCTCACATCTTCATCAGATAGTCCTGGATATTCATATCGAATTTGCGCCTCCAACAATCTGTGTTTTGTCAACATAAAGTAGATATATTAAAATTTACCTAAGAATATATGGTTATAATTAATTTTGGTGAATTGCAAATACCTCTCATGTGGCTGGAAATAGGCACAATTGTGCAGAACATATGCATGTGCGCATTTGTAATATTTTTCAGTTAACCAAAATTCACTACATTTACCGCATGGACGACCCACTTGAGTGAATATATCTGGTACTGGTATCGGATATACAGGTACTTCACCTTCTTCGTGGCGAATTACATTCATAGCAGTGTACATCAAGTTATCAAAGACATTCTTCTCGATGTGCATCAAATCCAGGTTGTGCCTTAAATTCAGATCGACCCAGTACGGTAACTGCCATAATATGCTTTCTTTATGCCAATTATGCCATCTTCCGTAGCCTTTAACTTTCTTTTCGTGTCCATTCCCACCGCAGACAGATGTTTTAGGTGCTTTGGCTTTCCTTATACGCTCATATATAGCTTGACTAGTCAGAGATGCAGGTGGATAGACATTCAACGAATCTTTTCCCTTCAAAAAGTCCTTTTTATTCTTCCGCATTGGATGACTTGTAGGAAGAAATCTCCTATGACAGTCAAACCAACATGTTTTCCTCCCAGCTGGTAATTGAAAAGCACCAGTGTCATCCATACAAATTGGACATGCTAATCTTCCATGTGTAGTTCATCCCGGCAACATACCGTACGCTGAAAAATCGCTTATTGTCCACATAAAAATAGCTTTCATGTTGAAATTTTCATTTAGTGAGATATCATAAGCCTCAACCCCATTATACCATAACTCCTTTAACTCATCGATTAATGGTTGGAGGAAAACATCAAGGCTGGCTCGTGGGTGGTTTGGTCCAGAGTTCAGAATCATAAGAAATAAATACTTGATGTTCATGCACATATCTGGAGGTAGGTTGTATGGAGTTAAGATCACAGGCCACAAAGAATGATTTTTGGACATCCCAAACGGATTAAAACCATCTGTACATAACCCAAGGTAAACGTTTCGTTTTTCTTGTGCAAATCTGGGATGTAAATGTTGGAAATTCTTCCATTCTGGCGCATCAGATGGATGACACATTACTCCATCTTCTGAATCATGCTCAGCATGCCATCTCATTGATGATGCGGTCTTCTCAGATTGGTACATCCTCTTCAATCTATCAGCAATAGGTAGATACCACATACGACTGAAGGGTATTCTAGTTCTTCCCTCACTATTTTTGTACCTTGGATTTCCACAAAACTTGCAATGATCCAAATTCCCATCTTCTTTCGAGAGGAGCATACAATTCTCTATACATACATTAATTGTATGGTATGGCAATCCTATCTTTCGCACTAAAGTCTTTGTCTCGTAGTATGAACGAGTAGCTTGATTACCCTCTGGTAAAACCTCCGTAAACAATTCAGCCTAATCGTCCATGCATGCCTCAGACAAATTATTGTCTACCTTGATGTTCATGAACCTAGACGCCAACAATAGTTGCAAATGACCTTCATGACATCCATCATAAAGTGGAGTATTTGCAGCATCTAACATGTCGTAGAACCGTTTCGCCTCTTGAGTAGGTTCTTCTTGAACATTATCATATCCACTTTCATATTCATGATACTCATTAAAAGGCGTGGTACCATGAAATGCATCATTCACAATCTCAGCATACACATTTCCCTCAAATCCTATTGGTTGACTACCAAGTTGACTACCAGGTTGACTACCAGTACTAGTATAACCTGTATTAGGATAATGACTACTGGTTCCTACCCTAGCACATTATAATCTTCTCCTTGTTCAGACCATACATAATAATTTGGCATAAATCATTTACTATGCAAATGATTAGATATTGTCGTACCATGCAAAATAACATCGTTATGACATTTTACGCAAGGACAGTAAAACCTATCTCTACTGTTTTGTGCTAAAGGCTAGCTGTTTGCGAAATTCATGAACTCCTCCACCCCGCCAAAAATTCTTTAGAGATATTATTTGTTCTTCCGTCGATCCGATTATATATCCACTCTCGAGATGAATTCCACATAGTTTTTCCACCACTTTTTTTAAAAATCACTTTTTTTTTTCTTTCCCTCTACAAAAAAAACTCTTTTTTCTTTTTTCTTTTCTTCTCCTCTAAAAATAAACTCCTTTTTTTTTTCTGACTTTTTTTTTCCTGTCAGTCTTTGTACTTAAACACTAATGAGAGCGATATGAATGGAATGGTGAGAGTGATGCCTTATATAGTATAAACATTGCGACTCCTTTGATACTACCAGTGAAACGGTCGCAAATTACGACTATTTTGTCACAAAAGTTCAGTACAAAAGCAAACTTCAACATTTACGACGTTTTTTGCCGACATCACTGACCGACTTCCTTGCGATGCATTTGCGACTACAAAAAAAGAGTCGCAAACTACGACTTGTTTACTACTCTTGAACAACCTAATAGAGACAAAATAAAGGTCGCAAATGTTCAGTACAAACGCAAAAATTTCATATTTACCACGTTTATTACCGACATCATTTATCGACTGATCTGTGACTATAAATGTTAAAGCAAACTAGAAGTGGCAAATACGTCGTGCTTTTAAGACAGTTTTGCGACTCGTGTTGCCGACTAAATCTTCAGTCTTTAATTCGTCATCAATTGTGATTATTTTGCAACTAACTCTTTATTGTCGATACATTGTTCCAAAACAGTCGCATAATAGCAACGATGTTGCAAATGTAATTTGGTGTCGTTAGTCCGTCGCAAATATGTCGCTTAACGGTCACAAAAGTTTGCGACTAAAAATTCAGTCACAAATGGTAGTCCTAATCTGCAGGTTTTCGTGTAGTGATTGTAGTATTGGAGATTCCTGCAATTTCTGGGGAAGTGGGAACATGTCTGCAATAATGAAAGAGAGATCCACAGAAGTGGCCAGAGTTGTTGTTGAGTGTACAAGAGAGGAAAGGCCACGTATTGCAAAAATGTAAGTTGAAGTCCTTAAGCTACAACATTAACTTCACCTGGGAAAATTAAAGGAAGAAGCCACAAACCTTCTTGAACCCAATATTTAAAATATTATTAGGCCTTCCCGCCTCAATTGATATTTGTATGTTGCGTGGTATGTACGTAACTCCAAAAGGCTCATTTGCTTCAAACTACCTATTTGATGATGAGAGCCTTGACTCATATATTGCTTTGTTACTCTACATACAATTCTAATATTGCATTTTCTAAATTAAATTTATCATTCGTGCTGCAATTCTAAGATTGCTCTGGTTTTGTAATGAGATCCCTTTTGTAATCATCAATTTTTTTTTTTGTTAGATATATGATCTTTTAGTAAACGATGGTTCTTAACAAAAAATTAAAAAACAATAGCTTTCATATTAGTGACGACTTGACGAGCGAGCCAATCAAAATGAGCCATAATCATCGGAGAAACATGAAATAGCCGGTCTGTCAAAGATTGTATTTGTATATAGTAAATTGACAGAGTTACCTCTACAAAACAATCCCTTGAAATTTTCTATGTCTGGTCTGTCAAATTAAAGAATGTTTTTGCTCAAGATTTTCTCGCAGTTTCTTGGAAATAACTCTTGTTTTCATTTGGTGAAAGTGGTGGATTTGCATGGAAATTTCTAATAGAGATCCTCTTGAAGAGTAAGCCAGCGACAAATATAGGGCAAGAACTATTCAAACGCTTCAAGAACTTGTTGACATTTATAAACTCAAAATCCTCCACGCAAAGAAAAGAGAAAATAAATTATAAGTTTGAAGTTGACATATTTAAATTTTTTGAACGTGTGTAGTCTCAACTCTGAATCTTTGCTTTTCTTCACATTTGTAAGATTACTTGTAAAGTTGTAAGCACCAATCATCGTGTGGTCTTAAAGTCATGCAAAAAAAAAAATTCAACTGCCGGAAAATGGAAGCAGACTTAGACGTTGGGAGATGATATAACATGGGAATTTGGAGTTGTATACTTTAAATGTTGTTCTGGCATCACAATGACATGGTCAATGTTGAATTTTAGTATGGAAGATATCTGAAATTCAACGAGTCAGTGAAAACGAATCAAGAGCACATGTCAAAACAAGTGTTTGTTTCCTAGCTATAAGAAGCCAATAAGGTGGCGATGAGAGAAACCTCAAAAGAGAAACACATTTAGAGAGAAAAGAAAGAAAAAAAGAGAGAGAATAAGGTAGAAGATGAAGTTGCAGGAGGGTGTGTTCTTGGTTGCTATTTTCTTCTTTGCATATACGCAGCAGCTGGTGAAGGGGCAACATCAACCTCGCAAGGATTGCCAAACTAAATGTGGCAACATCACAATCGACTACCCTTTTGGCATTTCTTCAGGTTGTTACTATCCGGGGGATGACAGTTTTAGTCTCACCTGCGACGAGAAACAGAATCTCTACATAGGCAACAAAAATGAAGTGAAAACTTTTAACCACAGTAGCCAGCTTAGTTTTATCTTTAACCGATCTTCACTTTGCAACGACGAGCAGAGGAATAGTACTAATGAAACTCTCATCGGGTATCGGCTGCGTGGTAGTTTCTCTCTCTCGGCCAACAACAAGTTTTATTTAGTAGGCTGTAACGCTTTGGCACTTCTGAGCACTTTTGGCAAGAAAAATTACTCAACTGGATGCCTGTCATTATGCAATGCACTTCCGGAGGAAAATGGAGAATGTAATGGTGTAGGTTGCTGCAAAACAGACGTCTCTGTCCGGTCGGATACCAATATATTCCAATATGGCTCAGATCGTTTCGTGAACCAATTTAATGCTTCCGAAGGTCAATTTAAAACTTCTGTATATCAGTTTAATCCTTGCACCTACGCTTTTCTCGTTGAATATGGTCAGTTTAACTACAGTTCTTCAAAAGATCTGAAGAACCTCCGGAATCTCACGAGTTTCCCTGTGTCACTGGATTGGTCTATTGGAAACAAGACATGCAAGCAAGCTGGAAACACAAGCATATGCCGTGAGAATAGTGAATGTATTGATTCTACTCGTGGAAAGGGTTACATCTGCAAATGCTTAGAAGATTTTGATGGGAATCCATATCTTCCAAACGGTTGTCAAGGTACTAATTGGTATTAATATATTTCTTTCTTCTTTTTTTTTGTGTTAATTGTTTTCCTCATACATACATGTCTTGTTGCATCTTGCGCTTGGTTTCCTTGGACCAGACATCAACGAGTGTACTACTAATAGCAGTATCCATAAATTAATTGTGCCGATCCCAAAACCTGTAGACTCAAGGATGGTGGAGGCTTCTATTGCAAGTGCCCATCTGGTTACGACTTAACCGCCACTATGAACTCCACTATGAGCTGCTCAAATTTTACTTGGTAATTAATTAAGCTTTCTTCATTGGTTGGTTCTAGATTCTTTCTTTTAATCAACTCGCTCAAATCATCTATGATGTGATTAGGAACCACCATCGGCTTCTTGTTCCTCCTGATTGCCGTTAGCTGTATACAACAGACAACGAAGCACCGGAAAAACACTGAGCTCCGACAACAATTCTTCGAGCAAAATGGCGGCGGCATGTTGATACATCGAATGTCAATAGCAGGGTCATCAAAAGTTGATGTCAAAATCTTTACCGAGGAAGGCATGAAGGAAGCAACCAATGGTTATGAAGAGAGCAGGTTCCTGGGTCAGGGAGCCCAAGGAACAGTATACAAAGGTATATTACCGGACAACTCCATCGTTGCTATAAAGAAAGCTCGGATTGGAGACAGTAGCCAAGTAGAGCAGTTCATCAACGAAGTGCTCGTGCTTTCACAAATCAACCATAGGAACGTGGTAAAGCTCTTGGGGTGTTGTTTAGAGACTGAAGTTCCATTGTTAGTCTATGAGTTCATTCCCAGTGGGACTCTTTTTGATCATCCACAGAGATATCAAGACTGCCAATATCCTACTGGATGAAAACTTAACTGCAAAAGTAGCTGACTTTGGTGCTTCAAGGCTGATACCGATGGATAAAGAGCAGCTCACAACTATGGTGCAAGGCACTCTAGGTTACTTAGACCCAGAGTACTACACCACAGGGTTGCTGAACGAAAAAAGCGATGTTTATAGCTTCGGGGTAGTCCTCATGGAACTGATCTCAGGTCAAAAGGCAATATGCTTTGATCGGCCACAGCAGTCAAAACATCTGGTGAGTTACTTTGCTTCTGCCACGAAAGAGAATAGGTTGCATGAGGTAATTGATGGGAAAGTGGTGAAGGAGGATAATCAGAGGGAGGAGATCAAGAAAGCTGCAAGAATTTCTGTTGAATGTACAAGACTGATGGGAGAGGAAAGGCCAAGGATGAAAGAAGTAGCTGCGGAGCTTAGAGGCCTTGACAGTCAAAACAACCAAAACATAAGTGGTCGAATCAGTATACTGAGGAGAATGAACAGTTGATTAGTGGTCACATCTTGTCTGCACAAGGCGATACCAGTAGCCGTGGTTATGACAGCATCAAGAATGTGTTGGAACTGAATTTTCAGAAAGAAGTTTCAGAAAATTGCAGGTTTTGGGACAGTGACTTTCCGGCGACCTTCCGGCCAAATGGCTGATCGGAATTGTTGGGTTGATAGTGCAATGGAAAGCTGGTAACGAGTACTACAAGGTGGTATATTCATACGTCCAAAAAGGAGTTGATTTGAATGAGAAATAAGAGTGTGAAGTAAGCTACTTGGGATGGTTTGGGAAATATCCCACATCGGAAATATGACTTATTTTTCACTCATATATATAGTTTCACACTCTGCTAGTTTCAAAAGGGTGTAGATGGAAGAGAGAAGATTCCCACACGCGAACCAAACCGAACCGGGCTGGGCCAAGCACGGACGCGGGACGGGCCAGGCACGGATGCGGGGCGGGCTGGGCTAGTTGTGGGCTGTGGTCTCTTGGGCTTTTGGGCTTTTGGGCTTTTTGGCCCTTGAGACTGTTGTAGGCTCCTTTATTTTTTTGGAAAGACTTGGTGTGAACTCCAAGAAACTTGGGCAGCACTCCGAGAATATTCAGTGAAAATTTTCTTGAGACCTCCCTCCTTCCACTATATATAGAGGCACAACCTCTCATTATTTTTCACACACAAAAACATAAGCACTCCTTCCTCTGAAGATCTCTCTCTCCCTCTCCCTTACTTAGTTCAAGTAAGTTCTTAGTTTAGTAGTCTCGAGAGTATAACGTAGATCTGTTCGCTTGAGTTCTATTACTGGTGTGCTACTGTAATAGTTCGTGATCGGTTGTATCCTGGGATTCATAAATCGTGATTGTCCGAAAGCACTTACGGCCGATTTATTGAATTAAGGAAAGAGATATCATATCTTGCCTCCGTGATTTATTTTATGCTTTATATTATGCTGTTGTAATTCGTTTCTGATTTCGTTAATTTAAATATAATTCGCATCTTTTCTCAATTCGATTTTTGCACTCCTAACAGTCTTAATTCAATAAATCCGCTTTCTGATTATCGCTTTAAACGGATTGATAATTTTTTGATTTTTTTTTATTTTAAAAACGATTTCAAAATCTTCTGAAAAACTATTTCTGCTTTCATCTTTCGGTGCTTACGCGGAAAGTTTTTGAAGAACGCTTTTACTTTAATTCTTTCTTCTATACTCTCTGGTTTCCACGAACGCTCTTAATTGAGTGAGTTTGTGAAACAAGTTTCTGCGAACGCTTGTTAAGCGAGTTTGCAAAACCAATTCAGTGTAATTTCATTACTTGAATTATTTGATTAATATATTAATCAGATCTGTTCTGTTTATTGTGAAACAGAGAAAAATGTCTGGAGACAACACCAACAACGTTGATGGTGCTAGGGTTCCTGCAACCCCTGTTGAAACTCCTGCGGAGTTGGCTTTACGCCTTGCTAAAGAACTTGAAAACACGAAGCTTACCGATTCAGGTATAGAAAACGTGCGCTGAAATCACCTTCGGCTTCCCAAGGGATGATGCCAGATAAGTTTGATGGCGAAGCTGGGTTCAAAACGTGGCAAAACAAGATGCGCTACTACTTGGCCAGCATGAACATGGAAAGGTACCTCACAGAGGATCCACCAACGCTTCCATAAGGTGACATTGACGTGTATGTGGTTGGAAGCATGGATAGCTGGGCTCAAGGAGACTATTGTTGCAAAGGTCAGATTCTGAACCGTTTGGTCAATGATCTGTATGACCTCTACAGTATGTACAAGACTTCAAAAGCATTGTGGCTAGCTTTGGAGACCAAGTACAAGACTGATGAGTCTGGGATGCAGAAATACTCAACTACGAAGTTCCTGAACTTCAAGATGGTGGATTCCAAACCAATTATGGAACAAGTGGAGGCTCTTCAACGCATCTTTCAGGAGATCGAGTTGGAAGGGATGTCGATCTGCAATGTCTTCAAGACGAATTGCTTGATCGAGAAGCTACCACCAGGCTGGTCGAATTTCAAGCATTACCTTAACTTCAAGCGTAAGGCAATGTCTCTTGATGATCTCATCCGTCGGTTGAGAGTTGAGGACAACAATCGTGGAGCTCATTCGGACGCTCAAAACCAGGGGCATGATGTTCATGTAGCTGAGCATAAGGTCAAGCTGAAAGGCAAGGGTAAAGGGATCTCTATTCCTCACAAACCGTTGAAGGTGTCATCTGGACCAAACTTCAAGAAGAGCAAACTTTGAGAGGAAGTTCAAAGGAAAGTGTCATCATTGTGGTAAGATTGGACACAAGGCTGAAGTGTGCAAAAGCAAAGCCAAAGATCTCAAGTTGCAAGCAAACCTAACTGAAGAAGACATGGTTGCAGTGGTTACGGAATGTAACTAGGTTGATATCTGGAATCCAGTAGAGTGGTTCTATGACACTAGGGCTACCACACATATATGTACTGATCGGACCATGTTCACCACCTACGAGAAGAACAAGTCAAACGAGCAGCTTTTCATGGGCAACACGGCGGTGTCCAAGATTGAAGGTAAGGGCAAAGTGGTTCTGAAGCTAACTTCTGATCGTGAGCTCACCTTGCAGAACGTGAAGCACATACCTGACATGCGGAAGAATCTCATATCTGGAACCGTGCTAAGCAAGCATGGTTTTTCCATCAATTTTGAGGCTGATAAGTTAGTTCTTGAGAAAAATGGGATGTATTTGGGAAAGGGTTTTGTTAAGGGTGGACTGATCAAGATGTCTGTAACGACAGTCCATCCGAAAATTGTAGCTTCTGCTTCTGTTGCTGAAATGAAAGAAAACCCTATTGCTTACTTGGTTGAGTCGTTTACTACTTGGCATGAACGTTTAGGACATGTCAATTACAAAACAATGCAAAAAATGCAAAACTTGAATTTGATTCCAAAATTCAAAACTAACCAAGAAAAATGTGAAGTGTGCGTACAAGCCAAACTCACTAAAAATCCCTCACCACGAGTTGAAAGAACAATTGAACCTCTATACTTAATTCACACAGACTTATGTGATTTAAAGTATGTGCAAACTAGAGGTGGTAAGAAATACTTTGTTACCTTCATTGATGATTGCACTAGATATTGCTATGTATATCTCTTGCATAACAAAGATGGAGCACTGGAAAAATTTAAAGAATTCACCCTCGAAGTGGAAAATCAGCTTCAGAAAACTATAAAAGTAGTTCGAAGTGATAGAGGAGGAGAATATAATGAGCCGTTCAATGCATTTTGCAGAGAAAAAAGCATTATACATCAGACAACAACTCCCTACTCGCCAGAATCTAATGGAGTAGCGGAACGAAAGAATCGAACTCTGAAAGAGATGATGAATGCGTTGTTGCAGGAATCTGGGTTAGCCCAGAACATGTGGGGGGAAGCATTGCTTACCAGTAATTACATCCTCAACAGGATACCGCATAAGGTTACTGGCAAGTCACCATATGAGCTTTGGAAAGGTACAATACCTTCGTACAAATACCTCAAAGTGTGGGGGTGCCTAGCAAAAGTGGTTGTACCACCTCCTAAAAAGGTCACAATTGGGTCAAAGACCATAGACTATATATTCATCGGATATGCACATAACAGTAGTGCATATCGATTTCTGGTTCATAAATCAGATATTTCAGATATCCATGTGAATACAGTTATGGAGTCAAGAAATGCTTCATTTTTTGAAGACATTTTCCCCTGTAGGAAAACTCAAAAACGGACTCGTGAATAACGAGATGCAGCGACTTTGGAAGTTGGCAATACTTTGAGTACTACTTCTGTAGAAACAGAACTGGAACCTAGACGGAGCAAACGACCTCGCAAAAGTAAATCATTTGGTGATGATTTTCTGATGATGGCATTTCTAGTTAAAAATCTACCTAGAACATACGCAGAAGCTATGTCTACACCTGATACACCTTATTGGAAGGAAGAAGTCAAAACTGAAATAGACTCTATCATGCAACATCATACATATGAGATGGCAGATCTACCACAAGGAGTTAAGCCTTTAGGGTGTAAATAGATTATTACGATAAAACAAAAACCCAATGGCGATATTGAGCGGTACAAGGCTATGCTTGTAGTGCAAGGATTTCGGCAAAAAGAAGGTTTAGATTTCTTTGATACCTATTCACCGGTAACAAGACTATCTTCGATCAGGATGCTCATAGGTATTGCAGCCTTGAGAAATCTTGAAATCCATCAAATGGATGTAAAAACTGCTTTTTCCATGGAGATTTAGAGGAGGAAATCTACATGAAAAAACCTGAGGGATTTGTTATTCCAGGACAAGAACACAAAGTGTGTAAACTTGTGAAGTCATTATATGGACTCAAATAGGCTCCTAAGCAGTGGCATGAGAAGTTTGACAATATGATGATTTCTAATGGTTTTCGCATTAATGAATATGACAAATGCATATATTACAAAACTACTCCATCAGGATATATTTTGTTATGCTTATATGTAGATGATATGCTCATCATCGACAACAACAAAGACATCATAACTCAAACAAAAAACATGCTGAAAAGACATTTTGACATGAAGGACTTGGGTTTAGCAGATGTAATTTTGGGCATAAAAATCATCAGAACTGATGAGGGCCTTATCTTGTCTCAAACCCACTATGCTGAAAAAGTGCTTGATCGATTCAAGCACTACTCAAATGGGACTGCAAAACTCTAGAGGATCCTCAAATTCACTTCACCAAAAATTCTGGTGAACCTGTGCAACATGTGGAGTATGCAAGGGTAATTGGCAGTCTAATGTACTTGACAAATTGTACAAGACCGGATTTAGCGCACTCTGTCAATGTACTTATTCGCTACACAAGTAATCCTTGACATAAGCATTGGATGGCTATAACTAAAGTTTTGGACTATCTACATTATACCAAAGATCACGGCTTGCACTATGGTAGAGAACCCAGAGTTTTGGAAGGTTACAGTGATGCCAACTGGATCGTAGACTCGAGAAACTCCAAATCCATGAGTGGATACGTTTTTACACTTGGAGGTGCAGCAGTGTCCTGGAAATCTTCCAAACAAACTCTGGCAGCTAAATCAACTATGGAATCTGAATTCATAGCTTTGGAGATAGCTATGTCGGAAGATGAATCACTTCGTAATTTCTTGGAAGACATCCCGATGTGGGGGAATCCTGTGCCTGCAATACGTGTACATTGTGATAGTGAATCGGCTTTGGGAAGGGCAAGGAATACCCATTACAATGGCAAATCTCGTCACATCAGACGGAGACATGAAACTGTTAGACAACTTATCTCAACAGGTGTAGTTACGATTGATTACATCCATAAGAAAGAAAACCTAGCGGATCCATTTTCAAAAGGTTTGGCGAGAGATCAAGTTATAAAATCATCAAGAGGAATGGGTTTAAAGCCTACAACTTAAGAGGAGGTTTGATGGTAACCCCACCTACTCAGAGTGGAGACCCCATGATGTAAAGTGCTTCTTGTATGTTAGAGGTTAAGCATATGCTTTTAATGATTTGAAATGTAGCTTTGTAAAATATTTGAAATAATTACAAGATATTTCTTTAAATACAAGCAGCTATTAAAATCACCTTGTGAGTGTGAAATGGGGCCGTTTCTAGGAGAATATATGAGGCTATACTCTCCAAGTTCACTCATGATTAACCAGGCATGTTCAAGGCCACAATGAACACAATAGAGAACCTCGTTCTACGAGAAACGAAGTTGTGTTATGCCTGCTGTCTAAGTTTACATACAAATCCGGATGGTTCAAGACATCATGTTCACCATCTGGCCGAGTAAACTCGACAGGTATAACAATGAGTCGGTTCAAGGTTGAAAAACACCACCAACTCAGATACAATTAGTTTTCGCATATACTCTCGAAGGTCTGTCTAGTCTAGCTAGTAGTGTTAGTCTATAGAGTTAGTTATGTCATCATATGTTTAGACTTATTTCTATTCATGTGGGGGATTGTTGGAACTGAATTTTTAGAAAATTGCAGGTTTTGGGACAGTGACTTTCCGGCGACTTTCCGGCCAAATGGCTGATCGAAATTGTTGGGTTGATAGTGCAATGGAAATCTGGTAACGAGTACTACAAGATGGTATACTCATACGTCCAAAACTGAGTTGATTTGAATGAGAAATAAGAGTGTGAAGTAAGCTACTTGGGATGTTTTGGGAAATATCCCACATCGGAAATATGACTGATTTTTCACTCATATATATATATATATATAGTTTCACACTCTTCTAGTTTCAAAAGTGTGTAGATGGAAGAGGGAAGATTCCCACATGCGAACCGAACCGAACCGGGCTGGGCCAAGCACGGACGCGGGACGGGCCAGGCACGGACGCGGGATGGGCCAGGCACGGACGCGGGGCGGGCCGGGCTGGTCGTGGACGTGGGCTGTGGTGTCTTGAGCTTTTGGGCTTTTGGGCTTTTTGGCTCTTGAGACTGTTGTAGGCTCATTTAATTTTTTGGAAAGACTTGGTGTGAACTCCAAGCAACTTGGGCAGCACTGCGAGAATATTCAGTGAATATTTTCTTGAGACCTCCCTCCTTCCACTATATATAGAGGCACAACCTCTCATTATTTTTCACACACAAAAACATAAGCACTCCTTCCTCTGAAGATCTCTCTCTCCCTCTCCCTTACTTAGTTCAAGTAAGTTCTTAGTTTAGTAGTCTCGAGAGTATAACGTAGATCTGTTCGCTTGAGTTCTATTACTGGTGTGCTACTGTAATAGTTCGTGATCGGTTGTATTCTGGGGTTCATAAATCGTGATTGTCTGAAAGCACTTATGGCCGATTTATTGAATTAAGGAAAGAGATATCATATCTTGCCTCCGTGATTTATTTTATGCTTTATATTATGTTGTTGTAATTTGTTTCTGATTTCGTTAATTTAAATATAATTCGCATCTTTTCTGAGTTCGATTTTTGCGCTAAAATGTAGCAAGGTTTGACATTGAAGCTGGCCGCTGATAAAAAATCACATGCATGTCTTTTGTTTTTGAATAATGCTTATCTCTTTTTTCTTTTATTTTTTGTTTTGTGCAAGAATATTTAAGCGTGAGAAATCCTTGTAGATCATAAATTATATCTTCATAATTTCCCTAAAATGCTATATGCTTAACCATTAGTTAATTCGGTATCAGAAAATGTAGTGTTCGTGAATGGGATTCCCCATATGACATTGATATATATAATTGTGCTTACAAACCAAAAAAGAAAGAAAAAAACAACTCACGAAGAAATACTATAATTTAAAGTACGTAGTAAGTATGATGATCATTCTCAAATATGATCCTTGTGTGTTGCTTGGTAAACTCAAAAAAAAAAAATGAGTCAATTGGTTCGAACTTGATATTTGATCAACAGCTTGACTCATCATGTGTTTCGTTACTCATCAATAACTAAAAGGGATGTCATAGCTGGGAATTGAATTAAAGAAACAACTCGTAATAAAAACATCAGAAGAAAACAGAGCATGTTGTGATGAAGATGACTCGGGAGTCTTATTCCTACATCATATCGTACCACTTAAAGGCAATTATCTTATTTGAATAATAATTAAAATATTTTTGAGGTGGGAATATATGTCAAGAAAAAACAGAGTAAATTTGCCGTGTAATATAAGGAAAATAAGAGAGCCGAGACTGAAGTTGACGAAGAGCGTTCCTATTGTATGAGGATTCCTTGCAACTACCAAACTTCTTAATCTTTGAATAGTAGTAAGAAAATAAGTCACTGTTAACAAAACCAAATTGGCTACCCCACTATGAGGGAAACGAACAAGATATCAAGAAACGACGAGAGGACCGAGACCTAAAGTTGTCACTGTTTAACCCAAGCAAACGTACACGTTGGTTCTAGATTCTCCATTGGCATGGTCTTGGTTTTGTTTTTGTAGTTGAATTTTAGTCTTGCATATTCCTGAAATTTCTTAAAGCGATGTTTACTTAGACCCAGAGTACTACACCACAGGATTGCTGAACGAAAAAAGCGATGTTTATAGCTTCGGGGTAGTCCTCATGGAACTACTCTCAGGTCAAAAGGCATTGTGCTTTGAACGGCTAGAGAACTCAAAACATCTAGTGAGTTATTTTGTTTCTGCCATGAAAGAGAATAGGTTGCATGATATTATTGACGGGCGAGTAATGAAGGAGGATAATCAGAGAGAGATCCAAGAAGCTGCAAGAGTTTCTCTTGAGTGTACAAGACTTATGGGAGAGGAAAGGCCAAGGATGAAAGACGTAGCTGCAGAGCTAGAAGCTTTGAGAGTCAAAACAACCAAACATAAGTGGTCAGATCAGTATCCGAAAGAGGTTGAGCACTTGCTTGGGGTTCAAATCTTATTAGCGCAGGGTGATACCAGTATTATTGGCTATGATAGCATCAAGAATATATCAATATTAGACATTGAAGCTGGCCGCTGATATTTATCAGTCCAGCTCTGACAAACGCAAATGTAATGTGATTTTTTCTTGTGTTGTAAAGGAATCTTAATGCTTCACATATTCTTATCTCATGGTGTTACCTCTTTAAAAAAGGAAAAAAACAATGGCTACAAATAATATGGTATAAAGGGGACAAAAACAAATTCGTTAAGGAACACTAAAAAAATTTGCAACAAAAAGCATCAAAAGAAAACAGAGGATGTTGTTGTGATCAGGGTTCTTCTTCTACATCTTCCCTATTAATCAATCTTTTCATATGTTGAAAAGAAAACCAATTAAAATAACTGTTAATAACTTTTAATTGGTCTTGTTTGTGTTGTAGTATTTCAGAATCCTGCAATTTCTTGGAAAATGGGAACATGACTGCAATAATGAAAGAGAGAAAGCGGCAAGATTTTTTGTTGACTGTACAAGAGTGACGGGAGAGGAAAGTAGATGATATTATAATAACCTGAAGAAGAGGATATTGAGCACAAGAAGAAACAGGTAGCAGTGGCTATGACAACATTGGACACTGAAGCTGGCCGCTGATATATATCATTACCACTCTGTTTAAGTATCAAAAAATGACATTCAAAAAACCATGTAAGGTCGATCTTATAGATCATCAACTATTCTATTTATAACTCCCCTTTGATGTGTAAGCTAACGGAAAAAACAAAAGAGTTATAATTCGAGTCTAGTGTTTGTTTTTTAATACTTTCGATCTTCTTGTTCTTCAATCTCCATAATATATATGTATTTGGACCTAACTAATGGGTTTAGATATCCCATCCTGACTCCAAAGTTGATACTTGTGTATTGCGTGGTGGTATGTACGTAGCTAGATTTGAAAAAGGCTCATTGACTCCTATTTTTTTTGTTACTCTACCTAAAACTTTGATATTTTCGTTTTCTAAATTAACTTTACCATTCTTGTTGCATAAGATTGCTCTGCTTTTGTAACAATTAAAATAATTTTTCTGTTACAAAAATATGCTCTGTTGAGTGATGATATTAGTAATGATGGTTCCAAAAACAGCTTTCACGCCTATTAGAGTGAGTAGAGCCAATCCAAATGAGATTATTATTAGTAATGATTGACGTTGACGAAAAAGTTAAAAGTGGTTGACTTTGTGACACTGTAGTCTTAATATTTACTACTCTTCTCATTTTTTGTACATAGAGAAAAAAAGAGAAGGAAGATTCCTTGCAATTACATACCAAGCGTCTTATTCTTTGAATAGTAAGAGACAATTCACTGTTTGGAGAAACCAAATTGGACTCTTCACTAGGAGTTAAAGCAAACAAAATATCAAGAAAACATAAGAGGGGCCGGGACAGAGACTGAAGCAAACGTACAGGGTTTTGATTGAGTAGTTGAATTTTCGTCTAGCAGTTTCCTGCAATTTCTGAGAAAATGGGAACAGGTTCTTTTCCTACAATAAAGGCCTCAAGGAGATGACTGATGAGAGAAAACTCAAAAGAGGAACAAAGTTAGAGAGAGAAAGAGAGAGAGACAAAATAGAGGTAGAAGATGAAGTTGCAGGAGGGTCTGTTCTTGGTGGTTATATTCTGCCTTTCTTATACGGTGCTGGTCAAGGGGCAACACCAACCTCGCAAGGATTGCCAAACTAAATGTGGCAACGTCGCAATAGAGTATCCTTTTGGCATTTCTTCAGGTTGTTACTATCCCGGAAATGAAAGCTTCAGTATCACCTGCAAGGATGATAGGCCACATGTCTTACGCCTCATTGAAGTGAAAAACTTTTATCACCGCGGCCAGATACAAGTTCTGCTTAATGGATCCTCTTCTTGCAACGACGCCCAAGGAAATGAAATTTTGGGCAGTTACGATTTTAGACTGGATGATTTATCTCTCTCAGCCAACAATAAGTTTACTGTAGTAGGCTGTAATGTTTTAGGAGTTGTGGGCACTTCTGGAATGGACGATTATGTAACTGGATGCATGTCAGTATGCAATGTTCCACCGGCCAAAAATGGAAAATGTGATGGTGTAGGTTGCTGCAGAACAAACGTCTCTCTCCCCTTGGATTATACATACAAATTTGCTTCATTTCGCATACCAAACATGACTTCCGTTCATAAATTTAATCCTTGCACCTACGCTTTTCTCGTCGAAGATGATAAGTTTATCTTCAGTTCTTTAGAAGATCTTAAGAATCTGCGGAATGTCGAGAAGTTCCCTGTGTCACTAGATTGGTCTATTGGAAACCAGACATGTGAGCAAGCTGGAAACACAAGCATATGCGGTGGGAACAGCACATGTTCTGATTCTACTACTAGAAGCGGGTATATCTGCACATGTAACCAAGGTTTTGATGGGAATCCATACATTTTAGACGGTTGCCAAGGTACTTTATATTAATTTCTTTTGCTTTCTTTCATTCTTTCTTCTCTTGTGTGTTAATTGGTTTCCTCATACATATATTTCTTGTTGTATCTTGCCCTCTCTTTGACCTTGGACCAGACATCAATGAGTGTACGACTAGTAACAGTGACCATAAACATAATTGTTCGGATCCCAAAACCTGTAGAAACAGAGATGGAGGCTTTGATTGTAAGTGTCGATCTGGTTACCGCTTAGATACAACCACAATGAGCTGCAAGCGTAAAGAGTTTGGATGGGCTATGATTCTTCTTGGTAAGCTTCCCCTCTCACTTTTTTTCTGGACTTCTTCCCGCATCAACTCATTCTAATCATCTATCTGTCTCTGCGATGCGTGTGATCAGTGACCACTATCGTCTTCTTGGTCATCCTTCTTGGCGTTAGTTTCATACAACATAGGCTGAGGCGTCGTAAAGACACCGAGCTGCGACAAAAATTCTTTGAGAAAAATGGTGGTGGCATGTTGATACAGCGACTCTCAGGAGCAGGGCCATCAAATGCTGATGTTAAAATCTTTACTGAGGAAGGCATGAAAGAAGCAACTAATGGTTATGATGAGAGCAGAATCTTGGGTCAGGGAGGCCAGGGGACAGTCTACAAAGGTATATTGCCAGATAATTCTGTAGTTGCGATAAAGAAAGCTCGGCTAGGAGACCGTAGCCAAGTTGAGCAGTTCATCAATGAAGTGCTCGTGCTTTCACAAATCAACCATAGGAACGTGGTCAAGCTCTTGGGATGTTGTCTAGAGACCGAAGTTCCCTTGCTAGTCTACGAGTTCATTAACAGTGGCACTCTTTTCGATCACTTGCACGGTTCTCTGTTTGATTCTTCTCTAACATGGGAACACCGTCTGAGAATAGCTGTAGAAGTCGCTGGAACTCTTGCTTATCTTCACTCCTCTGCTTCTATTCCAATCATCCACCGAGATGTCAAGACTGCCAATATCCTCCTGGATGATAACTTAACCGCAAAAGTAGCTGACTTTGGTGCATCAAGGCTGATACCGATGGATCAAGAGCAGCTCACAACTATGGTGCAAGGCACTCTCGGCTATTTAGACCCAGAATACTACAACACAGGGCTTCTGAACGAGAAGAGCGATGTTTACAGTTTCGGAGTAGTCCTTATGGAACTGCTCTCAGGTCAGAAGGCATTGTGCTTTGAACGGCTAGAGACTTCAAAACATCTAGTGAGTTATTTTCTTTCTTCCATGAAAGAGAATAAGTTGCATGAGATTATTGATGGCCAAGTGATGAACGAGTATAATCAAAGGGAGATCCAGGAAGCTGCAAGAATTGCTCTTGAGTGTACAAGGCTTATGGGAGAGGAAAGGCCAAGGATGAAAGACGTTGCTGCAGAGCTAGAAGCCTTGAGAGCCAAAACGACCAAACATAAGTGGTCAGATCAGTTTCCGAAGGAGGTTGAGCACTTGCTTGGTGTTCAAATCTTATCAGCGCAGGGTGATACCAGTAGCACTGGCTATGACAGCATTAAGAATGTTGCAATATTAGACATTGAAGCTGGCCGCTGATATTTATCAGTCCAGCAGCTCTGACAAAAGCAGATGTAATGTGATTTTTTCTTGTGTTGTAAAGGAATCTTAATGCTTTATATTCTTGTCTTACGGTGTTATCTCTTTAAAAAAGAAAAAACTAACTACTCCATATATTCTAAGTGTAATATGTTGTTATAAAGGCGACAAAAACAAATTCGTTAAGGAACACTCAAACTTTTTCCAACAAAAAGCATCAAAAGAAACCAGAGGATGTTGTGATCAGGAGTCTTCTTCTACATCTTCCCTATTAATCAAAAATTTTCATATGTGAAAAAAGAAAATCAATTTAAATAACTGTTAAGTAAAAGGGTATGTCAAGGAAATAATTAGAGTAGAGTTTGACGAAGAAGGTTGAGCAATGTCGTCCACTATTCAATAATATATTACCATTTCTTCCCATTTGAAGAATCCTTGCATCCCCCACTTGTCATAAATTATATATACATATGGGAATATGAAGCATACTTCAACGTTCTCCTCGTGCTACATTGACATGGTCTTGTTTGTGATTCACTACACGAAAACATGTCATATGTGACCAACAGAATCGTCTCAAATCAGTCGCTAAGTCGGTATGTGCGACAATTTAAGGACTGTTGTAAACCGTCGCAAATATTTGGTCACAAAATGTTTTGGTCGCAAAACAGTCGCTTCTTTGCGACACATTGAAGACAAGGATTATGGTCGTTAATTAGCGATTACGGACAGACAGCAAAATACCGTCGTAATTAACGACTTTACAGTAACTTATTTACGCAGTTGTAAAGTACGACTTGGGTCAGACGATATGGGGGTCACAAATTAGCTACGTTTCGAAGAGTGATTAAACACCACAGTGTTGAGGCTGAACTTTAAAAATCTAAACTTTTGGTCCTAAAATAGTCGCTGTTTCAGTCACAGGGTAGTCACAAAGGAGTCAGAATGTTTTGTGACTGACTGAAGACTAAGTATTTTTAGTCCCAAAATCGTGACGTATATACAACGAATTTGGTACTTGTTTTGTGGTTTTTTAAATTTTAAATGGTCGCAAATCAGTGAAACTATAACTAGTAATTTGGGACAGTATACAATTAAATTTGAAAAAAAAAAACCTGAATCAAAATTAAAATCCCGAATTCATGTAAATGATATTAACCAAAAACATACAAATCATTCAATGATCATATCCAGAAAATAGTTTTAGGCTAAGGGAGATAGAAATACTACTACACAATCCAAAAAATAGTTATAGTGGCTTAAGAGAGATAGAATTAGTTAGTTAAGGATGAGAGGATGATACTGACAAAGGTGAAGTGGTTGGTGAAGTCGCTGGTGAAGTGATTGGTGAAGTAGATGGTGATATAGCTCCTGAAGTTGTTGGTGCGGGTGGGTTGACATTGGCCGCTGTGGCTGGAGTGATGTTGGCTGCTGGTGCTGCTGATGTGAATGGCGCATGGGCTGGTGGTTGAGTAGACAAGAATTCTGCAAGCCCGGGATCACTGGTCTTCAAGTAGGATATGAGCATCTCCAAGGTTGCAATGCGGTTTTGAGCGTTACGTTGCTCCTCATCACGTCTAGCATCTTCTCTGACACGTCGAGCATTTTCTTCATCTTGATCAGCGACTTTACGACGAGCAACCTGGAGTTGTTCTTGAATCTCTAAGAGCGAAGTTGGACTAGAGCTTGGATAAGTAGCCTTTCTCTTCCCTTTGGTGATTATCTCCGAGAGACTTCCAAGTCCAAAGGGGGTTCCCTTGGCATCTGTTACAGTACACTAAGACAGAAGAAGAGTTTATCATTCACAAAAAAAAACATAACAAACAGTAAAAGAGAAAAGCATTAACAAGACAAACATAATGAAAGATTCATGATTATAAGTTGTTATGTAAAAATCACTTATAGGAATATCACACAAAACCAGATAATCAACATCGAGGATTCTCAAGCATCAGTCAAAAGTATATCAATATCAAGGATTCTTAAGCATCAGTCAAAAGTATACCAATCAAAATCAGATACTTAGCTTAGCAAAATAAGACAATTATCATAGGCAAGACAAAGACAATTGTACAGGAAATTGCCTTTAAGAAAATGTCATCTTTTTGTTGAATGGTTGCATAAGTAGATTCCGGCGAGGAGTGGTCTGTACCATCAAACTCCATTTGAGACATTACCTCTTCTATGTTCTTCTCATATGTCTCAACAACTTGTTTGGCCTTCTGATCAACAAAACTTCCATCTGCCTTTGTATGTGTTGCGACAAACACCTCTCCAAGCGAGACAGGACGTCCCAATTTTTCTTCCTACAATGGATAAAAAGAATGTTACTTGTTGAATTTGCAAGTAAGATTTCTGGCCGGATAGATGTTTGTGGAGTCCAAGACCGCCACGATCAGAAGTACGGGCTTGGGATGCATTAGAGCTCTTCTCCTTAGCTTCGGATGTGTCCCAATGCTCCCACATTTCTCTCCAAAGCGTAGGATTGATCCAAATCGGTGGCTCAGCATGCGTCTTTGCTTGGCTTACAATTCCTTTCATTCTTTTTTTCGCTATCTTCAAAAATCCTTCTCTCACAAGCTCAGTAATCGCAACATCCCAGTTGTATTTTCGCTACACAGTACAACAATGTAAAGTAAGTGTCAAGTAAGTAAACAAAAGACAAACTCATTAACTTAGAATAGTAAAAAAATAGAAATTGTGTCACATATTACCGCAAAGGATCTAAAATATCTCTCTCGTATGTGTAAGGGCGTAGCCTTCCAGCTGAAGTATGGACCATCAAACTTTCTCCTAAAAATCCCATAAATAACACGAGATAGCTTTCCTTTGTCTCGTCCAAACCTGTTACATAAATATGAGAGTGTTAAGTTATAAACTACAAGCCATCAAACATAAACAAATGAATCACAATAGAAAAGTGTAATGTAAAAGAACCAAACTTCACAACACAACTTAAACTTTACAACACAACACACAAAACTTTCTTCTACTTCTTTATCTAAACGATAATCAAATGAGAAAATAAAAGGAAAAAATATTTTACCATATACTTTGAGTGTCGGGGATGGGATGTGGACTCAAGATCGGAAGATGCTGTCGACCAGGAAGTGCAAGCAAGTCCTCAAGTTACTGTTGGAAGTCTTGATTCTCCTGATTCTGTGCCGGTGGTGGATGCTCTTGATCCTCCTGATTCTGAGCCGGTGGCGGTTGGAACCCCGGATTCTGAGGAGCCGGCTGTTGATACACCGGATTCAGAGGAGCCGGCGGCTGAAACCCCAGATTATGAAGCGGCAGTGGATAAGCCGGATGGTTCAGCGGTGGTTGATATCCAAGATTTTGAAGCGGCGGTTGGTATCCCGAATTCAAAGGAGCCGGCTGTTGATACACCGGATCATGTGGACGCGGTGGTGGTGGCTTCTGCATCTGGGAGTGGAGCTGTTGTTGAAAGCCTCGGTGTTGTGGCTGAGGAGAAGGTTGTCAAGAATACTGCTGCATCGGTGCCGGCATATACTGAGATGGAAGCGAGTGATGAGAATGTTGGGAGTGTGTAGAAGTCTCGTTGTTGGAGGAAGGGTTAGAGGACTGAGACGACGAAGCAATATCTCTGGTTGGTCTCAAACCGCCGGCAGATCTACCAACACCGCCAGATCTAGCACCACGACCACCACCGGATTTAGAACCACGACCACCACCGGATTTCATCGGAGAAGACCTCAGAAATTATTAGAGAAAAAGAAGGTTTAAGCGAAATCAAAGAGAAGAGAGATATGAATTGGAAATCGAGAAGAGAGATTTTAGGGTTTGGGGAAATCTAGGACTAAAATCTAATATACCTTGCAATCGAACTTCTATTCTCATATCCTTCGATAATAACAAACATATATATATATTTTTTTTAGTTAAAAATGTGGTTAAAGACAAAAAATCCTAATATCCTTTTGTTATATGCAGATCCAACCACCTTATACCTACCTAAACTCACAAAATTCGGACAATCCACTTAAAATCGGATCTCCTTTTTAACAACCAACTTTTCGAATTCCTTCATTCACGAAATCCCCTCTCCCTCGATCAAATCCCGCTTAATTATTCTTCTCCCTCAAGTGCAACTAAAGATAACTCGATTCTGGGTAAGTTGAAATCGGTTGGTGTTTCTCGAATTTGGGTTATTTGTTTTTCAAAATCGGTAATTTGGTTTTCAATTTTGGGATTTCGTCGATTTCTTTCATGAATTGGAGTGAAGTGGAAGTTGAAATCAGTTGTTTTTTTGTGTGCAAGAGTCGTAATGGTTCGTACAAAGAACCCAAGCTATATGGAAAAATTGAATCCCCCAGCAGATCTCGAAGAAGAAGGAAATCGTGGGGATGAATCTGAACGTGATTCCGATAAGACGAACTCAATTGAGAAGTCAAATGATAAGGATTCATCGGTATGTATCTTCTCTATATTGTATAACCGTTCAAATAAGAATTCGTTCTAAAAAGTATAACTGTATAACTTAGGAAAACTTAGAAAAAGTATAACTTAGAAAAACTTGGTATAACTAGATATGTGTCTTGCAGGGATCTGAGGATGAATGCGACGTAATGCAACCTCTGAATATGTACTTCGATTACTCCCAGTATACGAAGCCTTTCAAGATGTCTGGAAAGTGTTTTATTTCAGAGACGGTAAACTTATTAGGCGGTCATCTTAAAGAAGAGGAGTTAGATTGGTTCTTAGGGCACCCACAGTTCAAGCATTTCTTCCATATGCCTAAGGATTTGAATCATAAGTTGATAGGTATGTGGATGTTGTTGCTTCGCACGGCGTAAGAAGGGGACGGGACCTTCCGTTGTCGTAAGGACTCCTATTATAACAAGGCAGAAAAACTCAAAAAAGTAAGGAGCATGTGAACCTTTATGAGTCAGTATGTGAACTCTTTGGTTGTTTTTATGGTTTTTGTTTAAGTACTCGGAATGTTTAACTAGGTACAACTCTCTTTTTTTAAGTACAACTCTCTTTTTTAAGTACAACTCTATGTTTTTAGGTACAACTTGGTTGGAATGTTAAAGTAAGTACAACTATGTTTTTAAGTACAACACTCAGTTTGCATCAAAATTTATGTTGTGTGTTTAAGCAGACAAAATAACACACAAGAACAAGACAAATTACCGGCAATCGGCAAATGGAACCACACAAACGATCCTTAGTTGTACCATTACAAAGAACAAGTTTTACTTAGTTGTACTATTACAAAGTACTACGTAGTTGTACCATCTTCCAAGAAAAAGTTCTACTTAGTCGTACCATCTTCCGAGACATACCACAAGAAAACATCCAAAAAAAACGAGAAAACATATTTTCTTAATTTTCTTCATATCTCTGCTCCTATCCATCTTCAGCTGTCTATATTAGATTTCAAGATTTGAGATGACCCAGAAATCGCAAAAACCCAGAAATCGAAAACCCAGAGAGAGGAATCGAAAACCCAGAAATCGAAAACCCAGAAAACCTAGAAATCGAAAACTCCCGAAAACCCAGTAAACCCAGAAATCGAAAACCCAGAAAACCCAGAGAGAGGAAATTTTGTTTTTGTTTTTGGACCCAGAAATCGCAAGAGAGAGGGAGAGGGGAGAGGAATGATTTTTTTTTGGACCCCCCAAAATCGCAAATCGATTGGAAGCCCTAGATAATTCGCTCCAATTTAATTTTTCAAAAATTGAAATTTTGTTTGACACATAAAAAACACGTGTAGTCGCCAATTTAAACACGTGTAGCCGCCAATTTACACATGTGTAGCCGCCAATTTACACATGTGTAGCCGCCAAAATGCACTAGTTGTTCCAAGTTTTCAAATTGTACCGATCTTGACAAGTTGTACAATTCCGAATTTTTTATTGTAATTAGTTATACCATGTCAAAACCCAATAATTTTAGTTGCACACATGGTTTATGGTTAATTGAGATACATTTACACATGTTCATGCGATCATATGTTTGAAAACATAATTTTCTAAACTTTTGTAATTATATGTGGTTTACAACGACAAAGTAACCCTTAAAGTATAAGGTGTTTCATGATAAACCTTGAATATGATGAAAATTGTTATGACAATTCTTTCTTTCAATTAGTTATGTATATTTAATATTTTTGTTGTTAATTATTTATATAATTGTCATATTTATTTTTATTTGAAAATTTATAAATAATAATATAGTTATTTTGTTTTTTTTTAATTATCAATTTTTAATTATAAAATTTTAATTACAATTTTTAATTATAAATAATAATATAATTATTTTTGGCAACTAACCTAAGGAAAATAATCACAATTTAACTGAAATAAGTTTTCCCTTAAAGATAAGCAAACATGTCTATCAAGATAATCCATAAAAAACAAACACACACAAATGACAATAGTTGTACCGAGGGAAAAATAAGTTTTACTAAGTTCTCCAAATAAGAAACTAAGTCCGAGAACCCTCACTATCAAACCAGCTCCTACTCAAATTTTTCTTCTTCTTCCTGCGTCCATGTTCTCCGGCTGATGGAATCCTTTTTGTTGGTTTTCTTCCTCTTTTTGTGACATAAAAATTAGGAAGAACAATCTTAGCACGTACATCGTCACGGACCATCCACATAGACATGATAGGAACTGGATATATCGTCCTCGAATACCCCAATGCCCACTGCTCCATCCAATGGTGTGCCTCTCCTTTTTCTCCTCATTGTACTTGTATCTGACCTCAAGCACGTATGCGTCTTGACATTAAGTGAACAACGTACAGTTCCTCGACTTTGCTCATCCCCCTGATTTATTTCAACATCATTCACGACTTCCACATGCAAAACTTGGAATTGATCTGGATTCATTTACAAATAACACATCAGATCATCATCATCACGTATGTGTATCGGTCTCTTAGGATGCACTGATTCGGGAACGTAACTCAATTTTAGCTCAGTCATAGTTTCATCAACCTTTGCCTTTCTGCATATTTTCTGAACCAATGCAGAATAACTGACCTCTTCAATAGATGTCTCCATTCTAAGAGATTGATGAACTTTTTCTCTTGAAATCCATCTTAGTTCATTTTCCCTTGTTGCATAATATCCCCCGTAATCAAAAACGATGATTATCCGACGATTATTATTCATTGTGCCTGAAATAAAATAAAAAACTCACATTGGAACCTCTGTCGTGTAAATAGTATTACCAAGTTGTACCAAACTTGTGCTAGTTGTACCCGTCTAAGTTGTACCAAACTATTACCAGTTGTACCAAATACTAGCTAGCGATTGTACCCGTATCAGTTATACCTAGTCTACCAGTTGTACTACATCGACTCCACAAAATCACTATTTATTTCGGAATATTTTTACGATTCAGTTCGAATGAAGTGTTAGAATCCACTTAGTATGCGACCCATTTCGACACTAATACAAATGAGAATAAATTGAATGAGCATTCAAGGTATATACCCTAATTGCTTTAGGATGAACCTCAACAACACAAGAACCCTAATTGCATTGGTAAATAAATGTAAGAATATCACCTGAATCTTTTGCTTTGCTTTGTTGTTTGCTTCAATCCCAATCTTTTGCTTTCGTTTGGAATCAAATCGATTTCTGTGGACTCGATTTGTATCGATTGGAAGGAGGAGAGGAGCAACAGTGGGGGGAGCGAGGACGAAATCGGGAGAGAGAGAGGAGAGAGAGGGGAGAGAGAAGGAACCCGATCGGTGGAGAAAAATTGATGGGGTCCACATATTTTTCTTTTTAAAATTTTTTGATTTATTAAATAAAAATGGGTTTGGGTTAAGGGTAAAAATGAGATATGTTGGTCAACCCTTTGTCAAAGGGTATTTAGACCACAAAAGGGTATTGATGAATAAACTTTTGATTGCAAGGGTATTCTAGAGTTTGGTCCCCAACAAACAGAGAGAAAGGGTTTGGGGATATTATTAAGAGTATAATTTCGGGTTTAATTTGTTGGGGGGGGGGAATTTTTTAATGTGGGGGGAAATTATTACCGCTAATTATTTCACAGATAATTTTGGGGAAATTTTCAATGAGTCGGTAAAACGTAACAAAGTAGTGGTACTTAAAAACTATTTTGTGACTGAACAGAACAATTTTAAAAAATTAAACAGAGTGGCTAAACAATCGCAAATATTACATTCAGTCACACTAGAGTCTCAAAGTGTGACTTATTTGTGACTCTGAAATATGAGTATAAATTTATTTAGGATTTTATCACCAAAAACATATTGGATAGGACTCTTTGATCATGTAAACTCTAATTTAAGAGTTTAAGTTTAACAAAACATCAAACAAAATAAGTTGTAAGTGTTTTGTAAAGATATAGAACCTTAACTACTCTTCCTTTCTAAAACACATGTAATGTTTTGGTGGATATGAACATAATTGTAAAATTTGGTGTTTTATTGATTTTGTTTTACAAATTTGGTAAATAATATACGTCAGATATAAATAGAAATGTATAAGGTTACATGTTTTGTATTCATATTTGAAAAATTCTTAAATTAATTTAAATCAGTCGCTAAAGAGAAGCAATTCAATCACAACTTCAGATATTAGTCACACCGTAGTCGCAAAGTAGTGGTAGTTTACGACTCTTTTGTGACTAATAAGTAGAGAAAACAAGTAGAAAACATAACTCTTATATTACAATAACACAAGTGTCTAAGATTGTAATAAAATTACAAAAACACAAATTTTAAACATGAAAATTAATCGTATTCCTCATTTTCATTTTCATCATCTTCATCCTCATCTGAAGACGACGACGAGTAGTTACCAAGAAATTCTTCTAGATCAGCGTCGTTGATCTCAAAATCAATTTCTTCATTAGGATGATTACCATCTACGAAACTGTCAATTATGATCTCCTCTATTGTATTTGTCATTCCATCATCAACTGTTTGCTGCAATATAACAACCTCATTTTCTTTTAAATTTCTTTGTACAGCATGCCTTGGATTAACTTTTACAAGGTTGAGCCAAAATTTTCGAGGTCGTTTAGTGTGAGGATATGAAAGATAACAAACTTGATCAGCTTGAGAACCTACACGTCAAAAAGAAGTCTCCAATTAGATGTGTATATATATATATATATACAAATATAAATATTTATTTTAAATAGAACAATACCTAATATAAATGGTTCATAATGTTGGTATCTCATTGATGACAACACATCAACAATGCCTCCATCGCGTATTCGAGTAGGGTCATACCATTCACAATAGAAAAGTGTGATCCGTAAATTCAAAAATCTTGGATACGTAAGCTCTATGATATTTTTAACGGTCCCGTAAAAATCGTCCTCGTCAGATGCATCAGAATAAGTTTGTCCTCGGACACATACCCCATAATTCATTGTTTTTTTAGTGAGACCGTGAGCTTTGGTGTGAAACAAATAACCTCTTTTAAATATATTGGCCATGACTTGACTTTATTTTCAGGACCGTCCACGACTTCATGGACCCATGGAGGAAAAGTTTCAAAACCAGCACGCACATGTGTAATATTAGTAAACAAAATTTTAAAAGACAATATTTATCATGTTTATATAGTAGATAGGTGGATAGTCATCCATACATATTGCTTAATCCATTCATGAAAATCTTCATCTCTTTTCGACCTCACATCTTCATCAGATAGTCCTGGATATTCATATCGAATTTGCGCCTCCAACAATCTGTGTTTTGTCAACATAAAGTAGATATATTAAAATTTACCTAAGAATATATGGTTATAATTAATTTTGGTGAATTGCAAATACCTCTCATGTGGCTGGAAATAGGCACAATTGTGCAGAACATATGCATGTGCGCATTTGTAATATTTTTCAGTTAACCAAAATTCACTACATTTACCGCATGGACGACCCACTTGAGTGAATATATCTGGTACTGGTATCGGATATACAGGTACTTCACCTTCTTCGTGGCGAATTACATTCATAGCAGTGTACATCAAGTTATCAAAGACATTCTTCTCGATGTGCATCAAATCCAGGTTGTGCCTTAAATTCAGATCGACCCAGTAAGGTAACTGCCATAATATGCTTTCTTTATGCCAATTATGCCATCTTCCGTAGCCTTTAACTTTCTTTTCGTGTCCATTCCCACCGCAGACAGATGTTTTAGGTGCTTTGGCTTTCCTTATACGCTCATATATAGCTTGACTAGTCAGAGATGCAGGTGGATAGACATTCAACGAATCTTTTCCCTTCAAAAAGTCCTTTTTATTCTTCCGCATTGGATGACTTGTAGGAAGAAATCTCCTATGACAGTCAAACCAACATGTTTTCCTCCCAGCTGGTAATTGAAAAGCACCAGTGTCATCCATACAAATTGGACATGCTAATCTTCCATGTGTAGTTCATCCCGGCAACATACCGTACGCTGAAAAATCGCTTATTGTCCACATAAAAATAGCTTTCATGTTGAAATTTTCATTTAGTGAGATATCATAAGCCTCAACCCCATTATACCATAACTCCTTTAACTCATCGATTAATGGTTGGAGGAAAACATCAAGGCTGGCTCGTGGGTGGTTTGGTCCAGAGTTCAGAATCATAAGAAATAAATACTTGATGTTCATGCACATATCTGGAGGTAGGTTGTATGGAGTTAAGATCACAGGCCACAAAGAATGATTTTTGGACATCCCAAACGGATTAAAACCATCTGTACATAACCCAAGGTAAACGTTTCGTTTTTCTTGTGCAAATCTGGGATGTAAATGTTGGAAATTCTTCCATTCTGGCGCATCAGATGGATGACACATTACTCCATCTTCTGAATCATGCTCAGCATGCCATCTCATTGATGATGCGGTCTTCTCAGATTGGTACATCCTCTTCAATCTATCAGCAATAGGTAGATACCACATACGACTGAAGGGTATTCTAGTTCTTCCCTCACTATTTTTGTACCTTGGATTTCCACAAAACTTGCAATGATCCAAATTCCCATCTTCTTTCGAGAGGAGCATACAATTCTCTATACATACATTAATTGTATGGTATGGCAATCCTATCTTTCGCACTAAAGTCTTTGTCTCGTAGTATGAACGAGTAGCTTGATTACCCTCTGGTAAAACCTCCGTAAACAATTCAGCCTAATCGTCCATGCATGCCTCAGACAAATTATTGTCTACCTTGATGTTCATGAACCTAGACGCCAACAATAGTTGCAAATGACCTTCATGACATCCATCATAAAGTGGAGTATTTGCAGCATCTAACATGTCGTAGAACCGTTTCGCCTCTTGAGTAGGTTCTTCTTGAACATTATCATATCCACTTTCATATTCATGATACTCATTAAAAGGCGTGGTACCATGAAATGCATCATTCACAATCTCAGCATACACATTTCCCTCAAATCCTATTGGTTGACTACCAAGTTGACTACCAGGTTGACTACCAGTACTAGTATAACCTGTATTAGGATAATGACTACTGGTTCCTACCCTAGCACATTATAATCTTCTCCTTGTTCAGACCATACATAATAATTTGGCATAAATCATTTACTATGCAAATGATTAGATATTGTCGTACCATGCAAAATAACATCGTTATGACATTTTACGCAAGGACAGTAAAACCTATCTCTACTGTTTTGTGCTAAAGGCTAGCTGTTTGCGAAATTCATGAACTCCTCCACCCCGCCAAAAATTCTTTAGAGATATTATTTGTTCTTCCGTCGATCCGATTATATATCCACTCTCGAGATGAATTCCACATAGTTTTTCCACCACTTTTTTTAAAAATCACTTTTTTTTTTCTTTCCCTCTACAAAAAAAACTCTTTTTTCTTTTTTCTTTTCTTCTCCTCTAAAAATAAACTCCTTTTTTTTTTCTGACTTTTTTTTTCCTGTCAGTCTTTGTACTTAAACACTAATGAGAGCGATATGAATGGAATGGTGAGAGTGATGCCTTATATAGTATAAACATTGCGACTCCTTTGATACTACCAGTGAAACGGTCGCAAATTACGACTATTTTGTCACAAAAGTTCAGTACAAAAGCAAACTTCAACATTTACGACGTTTTTTGCCGACATCACTGACCGACTTCCTTGCGATGCATTTGCGACTACAAAAAAAGAGTCGCAAACTACGACTTGTTTACTACTCTTGAACAACCTAATAGAGACAAAATAAAGGTCGCAAATGTTCAGTACAAACGCAAAAATTTCATATTTACCACGTTTATTACCGACATCATTTATCGACTGATCTGTGACTATAAATGTTAAAGCAAACTAGAAGTGGCAAATACGTCGTGCTTTTAAGACAGTTTTGCGACTCGTGTTGCCGACTAAATCTTCAGTCTTTAATTCGTCATCAATTGTGATTATTTTGCAACTAACTCTTTATTGTCGATACATTGTTCCAAAACAGTCGCATAATAGCAACGATGTTGCAAATGTAATTTGGTGTCGTTAGTCCGTCGCAAATATGTCGCTTAACGGTCACAAAAGTTTGCGACTAAAAATTCAGTCACAAATGGTAGTCCTAATCTGCAGGTTTTCGTGTAGTGATTGTAGTATTGGAGATTCCTGCAATTTCTGGGGAAGTGGGAACATGTCTGCAATAATGAAAGAGAGATCCACAGAAGTGGCCAGAGTTGTTGTTGAGTGTACAAGAGAGGAAAGGCCACGTATTGCAAAAATGTAAGTTGAAGTCCTTAAGCTACAACATTAACTTCACCTGGGAAAATTAAAGGAAGAAGCCACAAACCTTCTTGAACCCAATATTTAAAATATTATTAGGCCTTCCCGCCTCAATTGATATTTGTATGTTGCGTGGTATGTACGTAACTCCAAAAGGCTCATTTGCTTCAAACTACCTATTTGATGATGAGAGCCTTGACTCATATATTGCTTTGTTACTCTACATACAATTCTAATATTGCATTTTCTAAATTAAATTTATCATTCGTGCTGCAATTCTAAGATTGCTCTGGTTTTGTAATGAGATCCCTTTTGTAATCATCAATTTTTTTTTTTGTTAGATATATGATCTTTTAGTAAACGATGGTTCTTAACAAAAAATTAAAAAACAATAGCTTTCATATTAGTGACGACTTGACGAGCGAGCCAATCAAAATGAGCCATAATCATCGGAGAAACATGAAATAGCCGGTCTGTCAAAGATTGTATTTGTATATAGTAAATTGACAGAGTTACCTCTACAAAACAATCCCTTGAAATTTTCTATGTCTGGTCTGTCAAATTAAAGAATGTTTTTGCTCAAGATTTTCTCGCAGTTTCTTGGAAATAACTCTTGTTTTCATTTGGTGAAAGTGGTGGATTTGCATGGAAATTTCTAATAGAGATCCTCTTGAAGAGTAAGCCAGCGACAAATATAGGGCAAGAACTATTCAAACGCTTCAAGAACTTGTTGACATTTATAAACTCAAAATCCTCCACGCAAAGAAAAGAGAAAATAAATTATAAGTTTGAAGTTGACATATTTAAATTTTTTGAACGTGTGTAGTCTCAACTCTGAATCTTTGCTTTTCTTCACATTTGTAAGATTACTTGTAAAGTTGTAAGCACCAATCATCGTGTGGTCTTAAAGTCATGCAAAAAAAAAAATTCAACTGCCGGAAAATGGAAGCAGACTTAGACGTTGGGAGATGATATAACATGGGAATTTGGAGTTGTATACTTTAAATGTTGTTCTGGCATCACAATGACATGGTCAATGTTGAATTTTAGTATGGAAGATATCTGAAATTCAACGAGTCAGTGAAAACGAATCAAGAGCACATGTCAAAACAAGTGTTTGTTTCCTAGCTATAAGAAGCCAATAAGGTGGCGATGAGAGAAACCTCAAAAGAGAAACACATTTAGAGAGAAAAGAAAGAAAAAAAGAGAGAGAATAAGGTAGAAGATGAAGTTGCAGGAGGGTGTGTTCTTGGTTGCTATTTTCTTCTTTGCATATACGCAGCAGCTGGTGAAGGGGCAACATCAACCTCGCAAGGATTGCCAAACTAAATGTGGCAACATCACAATCGACTACCCTTTTGGCATTTCTTCAGGTTGTTACTATCCGGGGGATGACAGTTTTAGTCTCACCTGCGACGAGAAACAGAATCTCTACATAGGCAACAAAAATGAAGTGAAAACTTTTAACCACAGTAGCCAGCTTAGTTTTATCTTTAACCGATCTTCACTTTGCAACGACGAGCAGAGGAATAGTACTAATGAAACTCTCATCGGGTATCGGCTGCGTGGTAGTTTCTCTCTCTCGGCCAACAACAAGTTTTATTTAGTAGGCTGTAACGCTTTGGCACTTCTGAGCACTTTTGGCAAGAAAAATTACTCAACTGGATGCCTGTCATTATGCAATGCACTTCCGGAGGAAAATGGAGAATGTAATGGTGTAGGTTGCTGCAAAACAGACGTCTCTGTCCGGTCGGATACCAATATATTCCAATATGGCTCAGATCGTTTCGTGAACCAATTTAATGCTTCCGAAGGTCAATTTAAAACTTCTGTATATCAGTTTAATCCTTGCACCTACGCTTTTCTCGTTGAATATGGTCAGTTTAACTACAGTTCTTCAAAAGATCTGAAGAACCTCCGGAATCTCACGAGTTTCCCTGTGTCACTGGATTGGTCTATTGGAAACAAGACATGCAAGCAAGCTGGAAACACAAGCATATGCCGTGAGAATAGTGAATGTATTGATTCTACTCGTGGAAAGGGTTACATCTGCAAATGCTTAGAAGATTTTGATGGGAATCCATATCTTCCAAACGGTTGTCAAGGTACTAATTGGTATTAATATATTTCTTTCTTCTTTTTTTTTGTGTTAATTGTTTTCCTCATACATACATGTCTTGTTGCATCTTGCGCTTGGTTTCCTTGGACCAGACATCAACGAGTGTACTACTAATAGCAGTATCCATAAATTAATTGTGCCGATCCCAAAACCTGTAGACTCAAGGATGGTGGAGGCTTCTATTGCAAGTGCCCATCTGGTTACGACTTAACCGCCACTATGAACTCCACTATGAGCTGCTCAAATTTTACTTGGTAATTAATTAAGCTTTCTTCATTGGTTGGTTCTAGATTCTTTCTTTTAATCAACTCGCTCAAATCATCTATGATGTGATTAGGAACCACCATCGGCTTCTTGTTCCTCCTGATTGCCGTTAGCTGTATACAACAGACAACGAAGCACCGGAAAAACACTGAGCTCCGACAACAATTCTTCGAGCAAAATGGCGGCGGCATGTTGATACATCGAATGTCAATAGCAGGGTCATCAAAAGTTGATGTCAAAATCTTTACCGAGGAAGGCATGAAGGAAGCAACCAATGGTTATGAAGAGAGCAGGTTCCTGGGTCAGGGAGCCCAAGGAACAGTATACAAAGGTATATTACCGGACAACTCCATCGTTGCTATAAAGAAAGCTCGGATTGGAGACAGTAGCCAAGTAGAGCAGTTCATCAACGAAGTGCTCGTGCTTTCACAAATCAACCATAGGAACGTGGTAAAGCTCTTGGGGTGTTGTTTAGAGACTGAAGTTCCATTGTTAGTCTATGAGTTCATTCCCAGTGGGACTCTTTTTGATCATCCACAGAGATATCAAGACTGCCAATATCCTACTGGATGAAAACTTAACTGCAAAAGTAGCTGACTTTGGTGCTTCAAGGCTGATACCGATGGATAAAGAGCAGCTCACAACTATGGTGCAAGGCACTCTAGGTTACTTAGACCCAGAGTACTACACCACAGGGTTGCTGAACGAAAAAAGCGATGTTTATAGCTTCGGGGTAGTCCTCATGGAACTGATCTCAGGTCAAAAGGCAATATGCTTTGATCGGCCACAGCAGTCAAAACATCTGGTGAGTTACTTTGCTTCTGCCACGAAAGAGAATAGGTTGCATGAGGTAATTGATGGGAAAGTGGTGAAGGAGGATAATCAGAGGGAGGAGATCAAGAAAGCTGCAAGAATTTCTGTTGAATGTACAAGACTGATGGGAGAGGAAAGGCCAAGGATGAAAGAAGTAGCTGCGGAGCTAGAGGCCTTGACAGTCAAAACAACCAAAACATAAGTGGTCGAATCAGTATACTGAGGAGAATGAACAGTTGATTAGTGGTCACATCTTGTCTGCACAAGGCGATACCAGTAGCCGTGGTTATGACAGCATCAAGAATGTGTTGGAACTGAATTTTCAGAAAGAAGTTTCAGAAAATTGCAGGTTTTGGGACAGTGACTTTCCGGCGACCTTCCGGCCAAATGGCTGATCGGAATTGTTGGGTTGATAGTGCAATGGAAAGCTGGTAACGAGTACTACAAGGTGGTATATTCATACGTCCAAAAAGGAGTTGATTTGAATGAGAAATAAGAGTGTGAAGTAAGCTACTTGGGATGGTTTGGGAAATATCCCACATCGGAAATATGACTTATTTTTCACTCATATATATAGTTTCACACTCTGCTAGTTTCAAAAGGGTGTAGATGGAAGAGAGAAGATTCCCACACGCGAACCAAACCGAACCGGGCTGGGCCAAGCACGGACGCGGGACGGGCCAGGCACGGATGCGGGGCGGGCTGGGCTAGTTGTGGGCTGTGGTCTCTTGGGCTTTTGGGCTTTTGGGCTTTTTGGCCCTTGAGACTGTTGTAGGCTCCTTTATTTTTTTGGAAAGACTTGGTGTGAACTCCAAGAAACTTGGGCAGCACTCCGAGAATATTCAGTGAAAATTTTCTTGAGACCTCCCTCCTTCCACTATATATAGAGGCACAACCTCTCATTATTTTTCACACACAAAAACATAAGCACTCCTTCCTCTGAAGATCTCTCTCTCCCTCTCCCTTACTTAGTTCAAGTAAGTTCTTAGTTTAGTAGTCTGGAGAGTATAACGTAGATCTGTTCGCTTGAGTTCTATTACTGGTGTGCTACTGTAATAGTTCGTGATCGGTTGTATCCTGGGATTCATAAATCGTGATTGTCCGAAAGCACTTACGGCCGATTTATTGAATTAAGGAAAGAGATATCATATCTTGCCTCCGTGATTTATTTTATGCTTTATATTATGCTGTTGTAATTCGTTTCTGATTTCGTTAATTTAAATATAATTCGCATCTTTTCTCAATTCGATTTTTGCACTCCTAACAGTCTTAATTCAATAAATCCGCTTTCTGATTATCGCTTTAAACGGATTGAGAATTTTTTGATTTTTTTTTATTTTAAAAACGATTTCAAAATCTTCTGAAAAACTATTTCTGCTTTCATCTTTCGGTGCTTACGCGGAAAGTTTTTGAAGAACGCTTTTACTTTAATTCTTTCTTCTATACTCTCTGGTTTCCACGAACGCTCTTAATTGAGTGAGTTTGTGAAACAAGTTTCTGCGAACGCTTGTTAAGCGAGTTTGCAAAACCAATTCAGTGTAATTTCATTACTTGAATTATTTGATTAATATATTAATCAGATCTGTTCTGTTTATTGTGAAACAGAGAAAAATGTCTGGAGACAACACCAACAACGTTGATGGTGCTAGGGTTCCTGCAACCCCTGTTGAAACTCCTGCGGAGTTGGCTTTACGCCTTGCTAAAGAACTTGAAAACACGAAGCTTACCGATTCAGGTATAGAAAACGTGCGCTGAAATCACCTTCGGCTTCCCAAGGGATGATGCCAGATAAGTTTGATGGCGAAGCTGGGTTCAAAACGTGGCAAAACAAGATGCGCTACTACTTGGCCAGCATGAACATGGAAAGGTACCTCACAGAGGATCCACCAACGCTTCCATAAGGTGACATTGACGTGTATGTGGTTGGAAGCATGGATAGCTGGGCTCAAGGAGACTATTGTTGCAAAGGTCAGATTCTGAACCGTTTGGTCAATGATCTGTATGACCTCTACAGTATGTACAAGACTTCAAAAGCATTGTGGCTAGCTTTGGAGACCAAGTACAAGACTGATGAGTCTGGGATGCAGAAATACTCAACTACGAAGTTCCTGAACTTCAAGATGGTGGATTCCAAACCAATTATGGAACAAGTGGAGGCTCTTCAACGCATCTTTCAGGAGATCGAGTTGGAAGGGATGTCGATCTGCAATGTCTTCAAGACGAATTGCTTGATCGAGAAGCTACCACCAGGCTGGTCGAATTTCAAGCATTACCTTAACTTCAAGCGTAAGGCAATGTCTCTTGATGATCTCATCCGTCGGTTGAGAGTTGAGGACAACAATCGTGGAGCTCATTCGGACGCTCAAAACCAGGGGCATGATGTTCATGTAGCTGAGCATAAGGTCAAGCTGAAAGGCAAGGGTAAAGGGATCTCTATTCCTCACAAACCGTTGAAGGTGTCATCTGGACCAAACTTCAAGAAGAGCAACTTTGAGAGGAAGTTCAAAGGAAAGTGTCATCATTGTGGTAAGATTGGACACAAGGCTGAAGTGTGCAAAAGCAAAGCCAAAGATCTCAAGTTGCAAGCAAACCTAACTGAAGAAGACATGGTTGCAGTGGTTACGGAATGTAACTAGGTTGATATCTGGAATCCAGTAGAGTGGTTCTATGACACTAGGGCTACCACACATATATGTACTGATCGGACCATGTTCACCACCTACGAGAAGAACAAGTCAAACGAGCAGCTTTTCATGGGCAACACGGCGGTGTCCAAGATTGAAGGTAAGGGCAAAGTGGTTCTGAAGCTAACTTCTGATCGTGAGCTCACCTTGCAGAACGTGAAGCACATACCTGACATGCGGAAGAATCTCATATCTGGAACCGTGCTAAGCAAGCATGGTTTTTCCATCAATTTTGAGGCTGATAAGTTAGTTCTTGAGAAAAATGGGATGTATTTGGGAAAGGGTTTTGTTAAGGGTGGACTGATCAAGATGTCTGTAACGACAGTCCATCCGAAAATTGTAGCTTCTGCTTCTGTTGCTGAAATGAAAGAAAACCCTATTGCTTACTTGGTTGAGTCGTTTACTACTTGGCATGAACGTTTAGGACATGTCAATTACAAAACAATGCAAAAAATGCAAAACTTGAATTTGATTCCAAAATTCAAAACTAACCAAGAAAAATGTGAAGTGTGCGTACAAGCCAAACTCACTAAAAATCCCTCACCACGAGTTGAAAGAACAATTGAACCTCTATACTTAATTCACACAGACTTATGTGATTTAAAGTATGTGCAAACTAGAGGTGGTAAGAAATACTTTGTTACCTTCATTGATGATTGCACTAGATATTGCTATGTATATCTCTTGCATAACAAAGATGGAGCACTGGAAAAATTTAAAGAATTCACCCTCGAAGTGGAAAATCAGCTTCAGAAAACTATAAAAGTAGTTCGAAGTGATAGAGGAGGAGAATATAATGAGCCGTTCAATGCATTTTGCAGAGAAAAAAGCATTATACATCAGACAACAACTCCCTACTCGCCAGAATCTAATGGAGTAGCGGAACGAAAGAATCGAACTCTGAAAGAGATGATGAATGCGTTGTTGCAGGAATCTGGGTTAGCCCAGAACATGTGGGGGGAAGCATTGCTTACCAGTAATTACATCCTCAACAGGATACCGCATAAGGTTACTGGCAAGTCACCATATGAGCTTTGGAAAGGTACAATACCTTCGTACAAATACCTCAAAGTGTGGGGGTGCCTAGCAAAAGTGGTTGTACCACCTCCTAAAAAGGTCACAATTGGGTCAAAGACCATAGACTATATATTCATCGGATATGCACATAACAGTAGTGCATATCGATTTCTGGTTCATAAATCAGATATTTCAGATATCCATGTGAATACAGTTATGGAGTCAAGAAATGCTTCATTTTTTGAAGACATTTTCCCCTGTAGGAAAACTCAAAAACGGACTCGTGAATAACGAGATGCAGCGACTTTGGAAGTTGGCAATACTTTGAGTACTACTTCTGTAGAAACAGAACTGGAACCTAGACGGAGCAAACGACCTCGCAAAAGTAAATCATTTGGTGATGATTTTCTGATGATGGCATTTCTAGTTAAAAATCTACCTAGAACATACGCAGAAGCTATGTCTACACCTGATACACCTTATTGGAAGGAAGAAGTCAAAACTGAAATAGACTCTATCATGCAACATCATACATATGAGATGGCAGATCTACCACAAGGAGTTAAGCCTTTAGGGTGTAAATAGATTATTACGATAAAACAAAAACCCAATGGCGATATTGAGCGGTACAAGGCTATGCTTGTAGTGCAAGGATTTCGGCAAAAAGAAGGTTTAGATTTCTTTGATACCTATTCACCGGTAACAAGACTATCTTCGATCAGGATGCTCATAGGTATTGCAGCCTTGAGAAATCTTGAAATCCATCAAATGGATGTAAAAACTGCTTTTTCCATGGAGATTTAGAGGAGGAAATCTACATGAAAAAACCTGAGGGATTTGTTATTCCAGGACAAGAACACAAAGTGTGTAAACTTGTGAAGTCATTATATGGACTCAAATAGGCTCCTAAGCAGTGGCATGAGAAGTTTGACAATATGATGATTTCTAATGGTTTTCGCATTAATGAATATGACAAATGCATATATTACAAAACTACTCCATCAGGATATATTTTGTTATGCTTATATGTAGATGATATGCTCATCATCGACAACAACAAAGACATCATAACTCAAACAAAAAACATGCTGAAAAGACATTTTGACATGAAGGACTTGGGTTTAGCAGATGTAATTTTGGGCATAAAAATCATCAGAACTGATGAGGGCCTTATCTTGTCTCAAACCCACTATGCTGAAAAAGTGCTTGATCGATTCAAGCACTACTCAAATGGGACTGCAAAACTCTAGAGGATCCTCAAATTCACTTCACCAAAAATTCTGGTGAACCTGTGCAACATGTGGAGTATGCAAGGGTAATTGGCAGTCTAATGTACTTGACAAATTGTACAAGACCGGATTTAGCGCACTCTGTCAATGTACTTATTCGCTACACAAGTAATCCTTGACATAAGCATTGGATGGCTATAACTAAAGTTTTGGACTATCTACATTATACCAAAGATCACGGCTTGCACTATGGTAGAGAACCCAGAGTTTTGGAAGGTTACAGTGATGCCAACTGGATCGTAGACTCGAGAAACTCCAAATCCATGAGTGGATACGTTTTTACACTTGGAGGTGCAGCAGTGTCCTGGAAATCTTCCAAACAAACTCTGGCAGCTAAATCAACTATGGAATCTGAATTCATAGCTTTGGAGATAGCTATGTCGGAAGATGAATCACTTCGTAATTTCTTGGAAGACATCCCGATGTGGGGGAATCCTGTGCCTGCAATACGTGTACATTGTGATAGTGAATCGGCTTTGGGAAGGGCAAGGAATACCCATTACAATGGCAAATCTCGTCACATCAGACGGAGACATGAAACTGTTAGACAACTTATCTCAACAGGTGTAGTTACGATTGATTACATCCATAAGAAAGAAAACCTAGCGGATCCATTTTCAAAAGGTTTGGCGAGAGATCAAGTTATAAAATCATCAAGAGGAATGGGTTTAAAGCCTACAACTTAAGAGGAGGTTTGATGGTAACCCCACCTACTCAGAGTGGAGACCCCATGATGTAAAGTGCTTCTTGTATGTTAGAGGTTAAGCATATGCTTTTAATGATTTGAAATGTAGCTTTGTAAAATATTTGAAATAATTACAAGATATTTCTTTAAATACAAGCAGCTATTAAAATCACCTTGTGAGTGTGAAATGGGGCCGTTTCTAGGAGAATATATGAGGCTATACTCTCCAAGTTCACTCATGATTAACCAGGCATGTTCAAGGCCACAATGAACACAATAGAGAACCTCGTTCTACGAGAAACGAAGTTGTGTTATGCCTGCTGTCTAAGTTTACATACAAATCCGGATGGTTCAAGACATCATGTTCACCATCTGGCCGAGTAAACTCGACAGGTATAACAATGAGTCGGTTCAAGGTTGAAAAACACCACCAACTCAGATACAATTAGTTTTCGCATATACTCTCGAAGGTCTGTCTAGTCTAGCTAGTAGTGTTAGTCTATAGAGTTAGTTATGTCATCATATGTTTAGACTTATTTCTATTCATGTGGGGGATTGTTGGAACTGAATTTTTAGAAAATTGCAGGTTTTGGGACAGTGACTTTCCGGCGACTTTCCGGCCAAATGGCTGATCGAAATTGTTGGGTTGATAGTGCAATGGAAATCTGGTAACGAGTACTACAAGATGGTATACTCATACGTCCAAAACTGAGTTGATTTGAATGAGAAATAAGAGTGTGAAGTAAGCTACTTGGGATGTTTTGGGAAATATCCCACATCGGAAATATGACTGATTTTTCACTCATATATATATATATATATATATAGTTTCACACTCTTCTAGTTTCAAAAGTGTGTAGATGGAAGAGGGAAGATTCCCACATGCGAACCGAACCGAACCGGGCTGGGCCAAGCACGGACGCGGGACGGGCCAGGCACGGACGCGGGATGGGCCAGGCACGGACGCGGGGCGGGCCGGGCTGGTCGTGGACGTGGGCTGTGGTGTCTTGAGCTTTTGGGCTTTTGGGCTTTTTGGCTCTTGAGACTGTTGTAGGCTCATTTAATTTTTTGGAAAGACTTGGTGTGAACTCCAAGCAACTTGGGCAGCACTGCGAGAATATTCAGTGAATATTTTCTTGAGACCTCCCTCCTTCCACTATATATAGAGGCACAACCTCTCATTATTTTTCACACACAAAAACATAAGCACTCCTTCCTCTGAAGATCTCTCTCTCCCTCTCCCTTACTTAGTTCAAGTAAGTTCTTAGTTTAGTAGTCTCGAGAGTATAACGTAGATCTGTTCGCTTGAGTTCTATTACTGGTGTGCTACTGTAATAGTTCGTGATCGGTTGTATTCTGGGGTTCATAAATCGTGATTGTCTGAAAGCACTTATGGCCGATTTATTGAATTAAGGAAAGAGATATCATATCTTGCCTCCGTGATTTATTTTATGCTTTATATTATGTTGTTGTAATTTGTTTCTGATTTCGTTAATTTAAATATAATTCGCATCTTTTCTGAGTTCGATTTTTGCGCTAAAATGTAGCAAGGTTTGACATTGAAGCTGGCCGCTGATAAAAAATCACATGCATGTCTTTTGTTTTTGAATAATGCTTATCTCTTTTTTCTTTTATTTTTTGTTTTGTGCAAGAATATTTAAGCGTGAGAAATCCTTGTAGATCATAAATTATATCTTCATAATTTCCCTAAAATGCTATATGCTTAACCATTAGTTAATTCGGTATCAGAAAATGTAGTGTTCGTGAATGGGATTCCCCATATGACATTGATATATATAATTGTGCTTACAAACCAAAAAAGAAAGAAAAAAACAACTCACGAAGAAATACTATAATTTAAAGTACGTAGTAAGTATGATGATCATTCTCAAATATGATCCTTGTGTGTTGCTTGGTAAACTCAAAAAAAAAAAATGAGTCAATTGGTTCGAACTTGATATTTGATCAACAGCTTGACTCATCATGTGTTTCGTTACTCATCAATAACTAAAAGGGATGTCATAGCTGGGAATTGAATTAAAGAAACAACTCGTAATAAAAACATCAGAAGAAAACAGAGCATGTTGTGATGAAGATGACTCGGGAGTCTTATTCCTACATCATATCGTACCACTTAAAGGCAATTATCTTATTTGAATAATAATTAAAATATTTTTGAGGTGGGAATATATGTCAAGAAAAAACAGAGTAAATTTGCCGTGTAATATAAGGAAAATAAGAGAGCCGAGACTGAAGTTGACGAAGAGCGTTCCTATTGTATGAGGATTCCTTGCAACTACCAAACTTCTTAATCTTTGAATAGTAGTAAGAAAATAAGTCACTGTTAACAAAACCAAATTGGCTACCCCACTATGAGGGAAACGAACAAGATATCAAGAAACGACGAGAGGACCGAGACCTAAAGTTGTCACTGTTTAACCCAAGCAAACGTACACGTTGGTTCTAGATTCTCCATTGGCATGGTCTTGGTTTTGTTTTTGTAGTTGAATTTTAGTCTTGCATATTCCTGAAATTTCTTAAAGCGATGTTTACTTAGACCCAGAGTACTACACCACAGGATTGCTGAACGAAAAAAGCGATGTTTATAGCTTCGGGGTAGTCCTCATGGAACTACTCTCAGGTCAAAAGGCATTGTGCTTTGAACGGCTAGAGAACTCAAAACATCTAGTGAGTTATTTTGTTTCTGCCATGAAAGAGAATAGGTTGCATGATATTATTGACGGGCGAGTAATGAAGGAGGATAATCAGAGAGAGATCCAAGAAGCTGCAAGAGTTTCTCTTGAGTGTACAAGACTTATGGGAGAGGAAAGGCCAAGGATGAAAGACGTAGCTGCAGAGCTAGAAGCTTTGAGAGTCAAAACAACCAAACATAAGTGGTCAGATCAGTATCCGAAAGAGGTTGAGCACTTGCTTGGGGTTCAAATCTTATTAGCGCAGGGTGATACCAGTATTATTGGCTATGATAGCATCAAGAATATATCAATATTAGACATTGAAGCTGGCCGCTGATATTTATCAGTCCAGCTCTGACAAACGCAAATGTAATGTGATTTTTTCTTGTGTTGTAAAGGAATCTTAATGCTTCACATATTCTTATCTCATGGTGTTACCTCTTTAAAAAAGGAAAAAAACAATGGCTACAAATAATATGGTATAAAGGGGACAAAAACAAATTCGTTAAGGAACACTAAAAAAATTTGCAACAAAAAGCATCAAAAGAAAACAGAGGATGTTGTTGTGATCAGGGTTCTTCTTCTACATCTTCCCTATTAATCAATCTTTTCATATGTTGAAAAGAAAACCAATTAAAATAACTGTTAATAACTTTTAATTGGTCTTGTTTGTGTTGTAGTATTTCAGAATCCTGCAATTTCTTGGAAAATGGGAACATGACTGCAATAATGAAAGAGAGAAAGCGGCAAGATTTTTTGTTGACTGTACAAGAGTGACGGGAGAGGAAAGTAGATGATATTATAATAACCTGAAGAAGAGGATATTGAGCACAAGAAGAAACAGGTAGCAGTGGCTATGACAACATTGGACACTGAAGCTGGCCGCTGATATATATCATTACCACTCTGTTTAAGTATCAAAAAATGACATTCAAAAAACCATGTAAGGTCGATCTTATAGATCATCAACTATTCTATTTATAACTCCCCTTTGATGTGTAAGCTAACGGAAAAAACAAAAGAGTTATAATTCGAGTCTAGTGTTTGTTTTTTAATACTTTCGATCTTCTTGTTCTTCAATCTCCATAATATATATGTATTTGGACCTAACTAATGGGTTTAGATATCCCATCCTGACTCCAAAGTTGATACTTGTGTATTGCGTGGTGGTATGTACGTAGCTAGATTTGAAAAAGGCTCATTGACTCCTATTTTTTTTGTTACTCTACCTAAAACTTTGATATTTTCGTTTTCTAAATTAACTTTACCATTCTTGTTGCATAAGATTGCTCTGCTTTTGTAACAATTAAAATAATTTTTCTGTTACAAAAATATGCTCTGTTGAGTGATGATATTAGTAATGATGGTTCCAAAAACAGCTTTCACGCCTATTAGAGTGAGTAGAGCCAATCCAAATGAGATTATTATTAGTAATGATTGACGTTGACGAAAAAGTTAAAAGTGGTTGACTTTGTGACACTGTAGTCTTAATATTTACTACTCTTCTCATTTTTTGTACATAGAGAAAAAAAGAGAAGGAAGATTCCTTGCAATTACATACCAAGCGTCTTATTCTTTGAATAGTAAGAGACAATTCACTGTTTGGAGAAACCAAATTGGACTCTTCACTAGGAGTTAAAGCAAACAAAATATCAAGAAAACATAAGAGGGGCCGGGACAGAGACTGAAGCAAACGTACAGGGTTTTGATTGAGTAGTTGAATTTTCGTCTAGCAGTTTCCTGCAATTTCTGAGAAAATGGGAACAGGTTCTTTTCCTACAATAAAGGCCTCAAGGAGATGACTGATGAGAGAAAACTCAAAAGAGGAACAAAGTTAGAGAGAGAAAGAGAGAGAGACAAAATAGAGGTAGAAGATGAAGTTGCAGGAGGGTCTGTTCTTGGTGGTTATATTCTGCCTTTCTTATACGGTGCTGGTCAAGGGGCAACACCAACCTCGCAAGGATTGCCAAACTAAATGTGGCAACGTCGCAATAGAGTATCCTTTTGGCATTTCTTCAGGTTGTTACTATCCCGGAAATGAAAGCTTCAGTATCACCTGCAAGGATGATAGGCCACATGTCTTACGCCTCATTGAAGTGAAAAACTTTTATCACCGCGGCCAGATACAAGTTCTGCTTAATGGATCCTCTTCTTGCAACGACGCCCAAGGAAATGAAATTTTGGGCAGTTACGATTTTAGACTGGATGATTTATCTCTCTCAGCCAACAATAAGTTTACTGTAGTAGGCTGTAATGTTTTAGGAGTTGTGGGCACTTCTGGAATGGACGATTATGTAACTGGATGCATGTCAGTATGCAATGTTCCACCGGCCAAAAATGGAAAATGTGATGGTGTAGGTTGCTGCAGAACAAACGTCTCTCTCCCCTTGGATTATACATACAAATTTGCTTCATTTCGCATACCAAACATGACTTCCGTTCATAAATTTAATCCTTGCACCTACGCTTTTCTCGTCGAAGATGATAAGTTTATCTTCAGTTCTTTAGAAGATCTTAAGAATCTGCGGAATGTCGAGAAGTTCCCTGTGTCACTAGATTGGTCTATTGGAAACCAGACATGTGAGCAAGCTGGAAACACAAGCATATGCGGTGGGAACAGCACATGTTCTGATTCTACTACTAGAAGCGGGTATATCTGCACATGTAACCAAGGTTTTGATGGGAATCCATACATTTTAGACGGTTGCCAAGGTACTTTATATTAATTTCTTTTGCTTTCTTTCATTCTTTCTTCTCTTGTGTGTTAATTGGTTTCCTCATACATATATTTCTTGTTGTATCTTGCCCTCTCTTTGACCTTGGACCAGACATCAATGAGTGTACGACTAGTAACAGTGACCATAAACATAATTGTTCGGATCCCAAAACCTGTAGAAACAGAGATGGAGGCTTTGATTGTAAGTGTCGATCTGGTTACCGCTTAGATACAACCACAATGAGCTGCAAGCGTAAAGAGTTTGGATGGGCTATGATTCTTCTTGGTAAGCTTCCCCTCTCACTTTTTTTCTGGACTTCTTCCCGCATCAACTCATTCTAATCATCTATCTGTCTCTGCGATGCGTGTGATCAGTGACCACTATCGTCTTCTTGGTCATCCTTCTTGGCGTTAGTTTCATACAACATAGGCTGAGGCGTCGTAAAGACACCGAGCTGCGACAAAAATTCTTTGAGAAAAATGGTGGTGGCATGTTGATACAGCGACTCTCAGGAGCAGGGCCATCAAATGCTGATGTTAAAATCTTTACTGAGGAAGGCATGAAAGAAGCAACTAATGGTTATGATGAGAGCAGAATCTTGGGTCAGGGAGGCCAGGGGACAGTCTACAAAGGTATATTGCCAGATACTTCTGTAGTTGCGATAAAGAAAGCTCGGCTAGGAGACCGTAGCCAAGTTGAGCAGTTCATCAATGAAGTGCTCGTGCTTTCACAAATCAACCATAGGAACGTGGTCAAGCTCTTGGGATGTTGTCTAGAGACCGAAGTTCCCTTGCTAGTCTACGAGTTCATTAACAGTGGCACTCTTTTCGATCACTTGCACGGTTCTCTGTTTGATTCTTCTCTAACATGGGAACACCGTCTGAGAATAGCTGTAGAAGTCGCTGGAACTCTTGCTTATCTTCACTCCTCTGCTTCTATTCCAATCATCCACCGAGATGTCAAGACTGCCAATATCCTCCTGGATGATAACTTAACCGCAAAAGTAGCTGACTTTGGTGCATCAAGGCTGATACCGATGGATCAAGAGCAGCTCACAACTATGGTGCAAGGCACTCTCGGCTATTTAGACCCAGAATACTACAACACAGGGCTTCTGAACGAGAAGAGCGATGTTTACAGTTTCGGAGTAGTCCTTATGGAACTGCTCTCAGGTCAGAAGGCATTGTGCTTTGAACGGCTAGAGACTTCAAAACATCTAGTGAGTTATTTTCTTTCTTCCATGAAAGAGAATAAGTTGCATGAGATTATTGATGGCCAAGTGATGAACGAGTATAATCAAAGGGAGATCCAGGAAGCTGCAAGAATTGCTCTTGAGTGTACAAGGCTTATGGGAGAGGAAAGGCCAAGGATGAAAGACGTTGCTGCAGAGCTAGAAGCCTTGAGAGCCAAAACGACCAAACATAAGTGGTCAGATCAGTTTCCGAAGGAGGTTGAGCACTTGCTTGGTGTTCAAATCTTATCAGCGCAGGGTGATACCAGTAGCACTGGCTATGACAGCATTAAGAATGTTGCAATATTAGACATTGAAGCTGGCCGCTGATATTTATCAGTCCAGCAGCTCTGACAAAAGCAGATGTAATGTGATTTTTTCTTGTGTTGTAAAGGAATCTTAATGCTTTATATTCTTGTCTTACGGTGTTATCTCTTTAAAAAAGAAAAAACTAACTACTCCATATATTCTAAGTGTAATATGTTGTTATAAAGGCGACAAAAACAAATTCGTTAAGGAACACTCAAACTTTTTCCAACAAAAAGCATCAAAAGAAACCAGAGGATGTTGTGATCAGGAGTCTTCTTCTACATCTTCCCTATTAATCAAAAATTTTCATATGTGAAAAAAGAAAATCAATTTAAATAACTGTTAAGTAAAAGGGTATGTCAAGGAAATAATTAGAGTAGAGTTTGACGAAGAAGGTTGAGCAATGTCGTCCACTATTCAATAATATATTACCATTTCTTCCCATTTGAAGAATCCTTGCATCCCCCACTTGTCATAAATTATATATACATATGGGAATATGAAGCATACTTCAACGTTCTCCTCGTGCTACATTGACATGGTCTTGTTTGTGATTCACTACACGAAAACATGTCATATGTGACCAACAGAATCGTCTCAAATCAGTCGCTAAGTCGGTATGTGCGACAATTTAAGGACTGTTGTAAACCGTCGCAAATATTTGGTCACAAAATGTTTTGGTCGCAAAACAGTCGCTTCTTTGCGACACATTGAAGACAAGGATTATGGTCGTTAATTAGCGATTACGGACAGACAGCAAAATACCGTCGTAATTAACGACTTTACAGTAACTTATTTACGCAGTTGTAAAGTACGACTTGGGTCAGACGATATGGGGGTCACAAATTAGCTACGTTTCGAAGAGTGATTAAACACCACAGTGTTGAGGCTGAACTTTAAAAATCTAAACTTTTGGTCCTAAAATAGTCGCTGTTTCAGTCACAGGGTAGTCACAAAGGAGTCAGAATGTTTTGTGACTGACTGAAGACTAAGTATTTTTAGTCCCAAAATCGTGACGTATATACAACGAATTTGGTACTTGTTTTGTGGTTTTTTAAATTTTAAATGGTCGCAAATCAGTGAAACTATAACTAGTAATTTGGGACAGTATACAATTAAATTTGAAAAAAAAAAACCTGAATCAAAATTAAAATCCCGAATTCATGTAAATGATATTAACCAAAAACATACAAATCATTCAATGATCATATCCAGAAAATAGTTTTAGGCTAAGGGAGATAGAAATACTACTACACAATCCAAAAAATAGTTATAGTGGCTTAAGAGAGATAGAATTAGTTAGTTAAGGATGAGAGGATGATACTGACAAAGGTGAAGTGGTTGGTGAAGTCGCTGGTGAAGTGATTGGTGAAGTAGATGGTGATATAGCTCCTGAAGTTGTTGGTGCGGGTGGGTTGACATTGGCCGCTGTGGCTGGAGTGATGTTGGCTGCTGGTGCTGCTGATGTGAATGGCGCATGGGCTGGTGGTTGAGTAGACAAGAATTCTGCAAGCCCGGGATCACTGGTCTTCAAGTAGGATATGAGCATCTCCAAGGTTGCAATGCGGTTTTGAGCGTTACGTTGCTCCTCATCACGTCTAGCATCTTCTCTGACACGTCGAGCATTTTCTTCATCTTGATCAGCGACTTTACGACGAGCAACCTGGAGTTGTTCTTGAATCTCTAAGAGCGAAGTTGGACTAGAGCTTGGATAAGTAGCCTTTCTCTTCCCTTTGGTGATTATCTCCGAGAGACTTCCAAGTCCAAAGGGGGTTCCCTTGGCATCTGTTACAGTACACTAAGACAGAAGAAGAGTTTATCATTCACAAAAAAAAACATAACAAACAGTAAAAGAGAAAAGCATTAACAAGACAAACATAATGAAAGATTCATGATTATAAGTTGTTATGTAAAAATCACTTATAGGAATATCACACAAAACCAGATAATCAACATCGAGGATTCTCAAGCATCAGTCAAAAGTATATCAATATCAAGGATTCTTAAGCATCAGTCAAAAGTATACCAATCAAAATCAGATACTTAGCTTAGCAAAATAAGACAATTATCATAGGCAAGACAAAGACAATTGTACAGGAAATTGCCTTTAAGAAAATGTCATCTTTTTGTTGAATGGTTGCATAAGTAGATTCCGGCGAGGAGTGGTCTGTACCATCAAACTCCATTTGAGACATTACCTCTTCTATGTTCTTCTCATATGTCTCAACAACTTGTTTGGCCTTCTGATCAACAAAACTTCCATCTGCCTTTGTATGTGTTGCGACAAACACCTCTCCAAGCGAGACAGGACGTCCCAATTTTTCTTCCTACAATGGATAAAAAGAATGTTACTTGTTGAATTTGCAAGTAAGATTTCTGGCCGGATAGATGTTTGTGGAGTCCAAGACCGCCACGATCAGAAGTACGGGCTTGGGATGCATTAGAGCTCTTCTCCTTAGCTTCGGATGTGTCCCAATGCTCCCACATTTCTCTCCAAAGCGTAGGATTGATCCAAATCGGTGGCTCAGCATGCGTCTTTGCTTGGCTTACAATTCCTTTCATTCTTTTTTTCGCTATCTTCAAAAATCCTTCTCTCACAAGCTCAGTAATCGCAACATCCCAGTTGTATTTTCGCTACACAGTACAACAATGTAAAGTAAGTGTCAAGTAAGTAAACAGAAGACAAACTCATTAACTTAGAATAGTAAAAAAATAGAAATTGTGTCACATATTACCGCAAAGGATCTAAAATATCTCTCTCGTATGTGTAAGGGCGTAGCCTTCCAGCTGAAGTATGGACCATCAAACTTTCTCCTAAAAATCCCATAAATAACACGAGATAGCTTTCCTTTGTCTCGTCCAAACCTGTTACATAAATATGAGAGTGTTAAGTTATAAACTACAAGCCATCAAACATAAACAAATGAATCACAATAGAAAAGTGTAATGTAAAAGAACCAAACTTCACAACACAACTTAAACTTTACAACACAACACACAAAACTTTCTTCTACTTCTTTATCTAAACGATAATCAAATGAGAAAATAAAAGGAAAAAATATTTTACCATATACTTTGAGTGTCGGGGATGGGATGTGGACTCAAGATCGGAAGATGCTGTCGACCAGGAAGTGCAAGCAAGTCCTCAAGTTACTGTTGGAAGTCTTGATTCTCCTGATTCTGTGCCGGTGGTGGATGCTCTTGATCCTCCTGATTCTGAGCCGGTGGCGGTTGGAACCCCGGATTCTGAGGAGCCGGCTGTTGATACACCGGATTCAGAGGAGCCGGCGGCTGAAACCCCAGATTATGAAGCGGCAGTGGATAAGCCGGATGGTTCAGCGGTGGTTGATATCCAAGATTTTGAAGCGGCGGTTGGTATCCCGAATTCAAAGGAGCCGGCTGTTGATACACCGGATCATGTGGACGCGGTGGTGGTGGCTTCTGCATCTGGGAGTGGAGCTGTTGTTGAAAGCCTCGGTGTTGTGGCTGAGGAGAAGGTTGTCAAGAATACTGCTGCATCGGTGCCGGCATATACTGAGATGGAAGCGAGTGATGAGAATGTTGGGAGTGTGTAGAAGTCTCGTTGTTGGAGGAAGGGTTAGAGGACTGAGACGACGAAGCAATATCTCTGGTTGGTCTCAAACCGCCGGCAGATCTACCAACACCGCCAGATCTAGCACCACGACCACCACCGGATTTAGAACCACGACCACCACCGGATTTCATCGGAGAAGACCTCAGAAATTATTAGAGAAAAAGAAGGTTTAAGCGAAATCAAAGAGAAGAGAGATATGAATTGGAAATCGAGAAGAGAGATTTTAGGGTTTGGGGAAATCTAGGACTAAAATCTAATATACCTTGCAATCGAACTTCTATTCTCATATCCTTCGATAATAACAAACATATATATATATTTTTTTTAGTTAAAAATGTGGTTAAAGACAAAAAATCCTAATATCCTTTTGTTATATGCAGATCCAACCACCTTATACCTACCTAAACTCACAAAATTCGGACAATCCACTTAAAATCGGATCTCCTTTTTAACAACCAACTTTTCGAATTCCTTCATTCACGAAATCCCCTCTCCCTCGATCAAATCCCGCTTAATTATTCTTCTCCCTCAAGTGCAACTAAAGATAACTCGATTCTGGGTAAGTTGAAATCGGTTGGTGTTTCTCGAATTTGGGTTATTTGTTTTTCAAAATCGGTAATTTGGTTTTCAATTTTGGGATTTCGTCGATTTCTTTCATGAATTGGAGTGAAGTGGAAGTTGAAATCAGTTGTTTTTTTGTGTGCAAGAGTCGTAATGGTTCGTACAAAGAACCCAAGCTATATGGAAAAATTGAATCCCCCAGCAGATCTCGAAGAAGAAGGAAATCGTGGGGATGAATCTGAACGTGATTCCGATAAGACGAACTCAATTGAGAAGTCAAATGATAAGGATTCATCGGTATGTATCTTCTCTATATTGTATAACCGTTCAAATAAGAATTCGTTCTAAAAAGTATAACTGTATAACTTAGGAAAACTTAGAAAAAGTATAACTTAGAAAAACTTGGTATAACTAGATATGTGTCTTGCAGGGATCTGAGGATGAATGCGACGTAATGCAACCTCTGAATATGTACTTCGATTACTCCCAGTATACGAAGCCTTTCAAGATGTCTGGAAAGTGTTTTATTTCAGAGACGGTAAACTTATTAGGCGGTCATCTTAAAGAAGAGGAGTTAGATTGGTTCTTAGGGCACCCACAGTTCAAGCATTTCTTCCATATGCCTAAGGATTTGAATCATAAGTTGATAGGTATGTGGATGTTGTTGCTTCGCACGGCGTAAGAAGGGGACGGGACCTTCCGTTGTCGTAAGGACTCCTATTATAACAAGGCAGAAAAACTCAAAAAAGTAAGGAGCATGTGAACCTTTATGAGTCAGTATGTGAACTCTTTGGTTGTTTTTATGGTTTTTGTTTAAGTACTCGGAATGTTTAACTAGGTACAACTCTCTTTTTTTAAGTACAACTCTCTTTTTTAAGTACAACTCTATGTTTTTAGGTACAACTTGGTTGGAATGTTAAAGTAAGTACAACTATGTTTTTAAGTACAACACTCAGTTTGCATCAAAATTTATGTTGTGTGTTTAAGCAGACAAAATAACACACAAGAACAAGACAAATTACCGGCAATCGGCAAATGGAACCACACAAACGATCCTTAGTTGTACCATTACAAAGAACAAGTTTTACTTAGTTGTACTATTACAAAGTACTACGTAGTTGTACCATCTTCCAAGAAAAAGTTCTACTTAGTCGTACCATCTTCCGAGACATACCACAAGAAAACATCCAAAAAAAACGAGAAAACATATTTTCTTAATTTTCTTCATATCTCTGCTCCTATCCATCTTCAGCTGTCTATATTAGATTTCAAGATTTGAGATGACCCAGAAATCGCAAAAACCCAGAAATCGAAAACCCAGAGAGAGGAATCGAAAATCCAGAAATCGAAAACCCAGAAAACCTAGAAATCGAAAACTCCCGAAAACCCAGTAAACCCAGAAATCGAAAACCCAGAAAACCCAGAGAGAGGAAATTTTGTTTTTGTTTTTGGACCCAGAAATCGCAAGAGAGAGGGAGAGGGGAGAGGAATGATTTTTTTTTGGACCCCCCAAAATCGCAAATCGATTGGAAGCCCTAGATAATTCGCTCCAATTTAATTTTTCAAAAATTGAAATTTTGTTTGACACATAAAAAACACGTGTAGTCGCCAATTTAAACACGTGTAGCCGCCAATTTACACATGTGTAGCCGCCAATTTACACATGTGTAGCCGCCAAAATGCACTAGTTGTTCCAAGTTTTCAAATTGTACCGATCTTGACAAGTTGTACAATTCCGAATTTTTTATTGTAATTAGTTATACCATGTCAAAACCCAATAATTTTAGTTGCACACATGGTTTATGGTTAATTGAGATACATTTACACATGTTCATGCGATCATATGTTTGAAAACATAATTTTCTAAACTTTTGTAATTATATGTGGTTTACAACGACAAAGTAACCCTTAAAGTATAAGGTGTTTCATGATAAACCTTGAATATGATGAAAATTGTTATGACAATTCTTTCTTTCAATTAGTTATGTATATTTAATATTTTTGTTGTTAATTATTTATATAATTGTCATATTTATTTTTATTTGAAAATTTATAAATAATAATATAGTTATTTTGTTTTTTTTTAATTATCAATTTTTAATTATAAAATTTTAATTACAATTTTTAATTATAAATAATAATATAATTATTTTTGGCAACTAACCTAAGGAAAATAATCACAATTTAACTGAAATAAGTTTTCCCTTAAAGATAAGCAAACATGTCTATCAAGATAATCCATAAAAAACAAACACACACAAATGACAATAGTTGTACCGAGGGAAAAATAAGTTTTACTAAGTTCTCCAAATAAGAAACTAAGTCCGAGAACCCTCACTATCAAACCAGCTCCTACTCAAATTTTTCTTCTTCTTCCTGCGTCCATGTTCTCCGGCTGATGGAATCCTTTTTGTTGGTTTTCTTCCTCTTTTTGTGACATAAAAATTAGGAAGAACAATCTTAGCACGTACATCGTCACGGACCATCCACATAGACATGATAGGAACTGGATATATCGTCCTCGAATACCCCAATGCCCACTGCTCCATCCAATGGTGTGCCTCTCCTTTTTCTCCTCATTGTACTTGTATCTGACCTCAAGCACGTATGCGTCTTGACATTAAGTGAACAACGTACAGTTCCTCGACTTTGCTCATCCCCCTGATTTATTTCAACATCATTCACGACTTCCACATGCAAAACTTGGAATTGATCTGGATTCATTTACAAATAACACATCAGATCATCATCATCACGTATGTGTATCGGTCTCTTAGGATGCACTGATTCGGGAACGTAACTCAATTTTAGCTCAGTCATAGTTTCATCAACCTTTGCCTTTCTGCATATTTTCTGAACCAATGCAGAATAACTGACCTCTTCAATAGATGTCTCCATTCTAAGAGATTGATGAACTTTTTCTCTTGAAATCCATCTTAGTTCATTTTCCCTTGTTGCATAATATCCCCCGTAATCAAAAACGATGATTATCCGACGATTATTATTCATTGTGCCTGAAATAAAATAAAAAACTCACATTGGAACCTCTGTCGTGTAAATAGTATTACCAAGTTGTACCAAACTTGTGCTAGTTGTACCCGTCTAAGTTGTACCAAACTATTACCAGTTGTACCAAATACTAGCTAGCGATTGTACCCGTATCAGTTATACCTAGTCTACCAGTTGTACTACATCGACTCCACAAAATCACTATTTATTTCGGAATATTTTTACGATTCAGTTCGAATGAAGTGTTAGAATCCACTTAGTATGCGACCCATTTCGACACTAATACAAATGAGAATAAATTGAATGAGCATTCAAGGTATATACCCTAATTGCTTTAGGATGAACCTCAACAACACAAGAACCCTAATTGCATTGGTAAATAAATGTAAGAATATCACCTGAATCTTTTGCTTTGCTTTGTTGTTTGCTTCAATCCCAATCTTTTGCTTTCGTTTGGAATCAAATCGATTTCTGTGGACTCGATTTGTATCGATTGGAAGGAGGAGAGGAGCAACAGTGGGGGGAGCGAGGACGAAATCGGGAGAGAGAGAGGAGAGAGAGGGGAGAGAGAAGGAACCCGATCGGTGGAGAAAAATTGATGGGGTCCACATATTTTTCTTTTTAAAATTTTTTGATTTATTAAATAAAAATGGGTTTGGGTTAAGGGTAAAAATGAGATATGTTGGTCAACCCTTTGTCAAAGGGTATTTAGACCACAAAAGGGTATTGATGAATAAACTTTTGATTGCAAGGGTATTCTAGAGTTTGGTCCCCAACAAACAGAGAGAAAGGGTTTGGGGATATTATTAAGAGTATAATTTCGGGTTTAATTTGTTGGGGGGGGGGGGAATTTTTTAATGTGGGGGGAAATTATTACCGCTAATTATTTCACAGATAATTTTGGGGAAATTTTCAATGAGTCGGTAAAACGTAACAAAGTAGTGGTACTTAAAAACTATTTTGTGACTGAACAGAACAATTTTAAAAAATTAAACAGAGTGGCTAAACAATCGCAAATATTACATTCAGTCACACTAGAGTCTCAAAGTGTGACTTATTTGTGACTCTGAAATATGAGTATAAATTTATTTAGGATTTTATCACCAAAAACATATTGGATAGGACTCTTTGATCATGTAAACTCTAATTTAAGAGTTTAAGTTTAACAAAACATCAAACAAAATAAGTTGTAAGTGTTTTGTAAAGATATAGAACCTTAACTACTCTTCCTTTCTAAAACACATGTAATGTTTTGGTGGATATGAACATAATTGTAAAATTTGGTGTTTTATTGATTTTGTTTTACAAATTTGGTAAATAATATACGTCAGATATAAATAGAAATGTATAAGGTTACATGTTTTGTATTCATATTTGAAAAATTCTTAAATTAATTTAAATCAGTCGCTAAAGAGAAGCAATTCAATCACAACTTCAGATATTAGTCACACCGTAGTCGCAAAGTAGTGGTAGTTTACGACTCTTTTGTGACTAATAAGTAGAGAAAACAAGTAGAAAACATAACTCTTATATTACAATAACACAAGTGTCTAAGATTGTAATAAAATTACAAAAACACAAATTTTAAACATGAAAATTAATCGTATTCCTCATTTTCATTTTCATCATCTTCATCCTCATCTGAAGACGACGACGAGTAGTTACCAAGAAATTCTTCTAGATCAGCGTCGTTGATCTCAAAATCAATTTCTTCATTAGGATGATTACCATCTACGAAACTGTCAATTATGATCTCCTCTATTGTATTTGTCATTCCATCATCAACTGTTTGCTGCAATATAACAACCTCATTTTCTTTTAAATTTCTTTGTACAGCATGCCTTGGATTAACTTTTACAAGGTTGAGCCAAAATTTTCGAGGTCGTTTAGTGTGAGGATATGAAAGATAACAAACTTGATCAGCTTGAGAACCTACACGTCAAAAAGAAGTCTCCAATTAGATGTGTATATATATATATATATACAAATATAAATATTTATTTTAAATAGAACAATACCTAATATAAATGGTTCATAATGTTGGTATCTCATTGATGACAACACATCAACAATGCCTCCATCGCGTATTCGAGTAGGGTCATACCATTCACAATAGAAAAGTGTGATCCGTAAATTCAAAAATCTTGGATACGTAAGCTCTATGATATTTTTAACGGTCCCGTAAAAATCGTCCTCGTCAGATGCATCAGAATAAGTTTGTCCTCGGACACATACCCCATAATTCATTGTTTTTTTAGTGAGACCGTGAGCTTTGGTGTGAAACAAATAACCTCTTTTAAATATATTGGCCATGACTTGACTTTATTTTCAGGACCGTCCACGACTTCATGGACCCATGGAGGAAAAGTTTCAAAACCAGCACGCACATGTGTAATATTAGTAAACAAAATTTTAAAAGACAATATTTATCATGTTTATATAGTAGATAGGTGGATAGTCATCCATACATATTGCTTAATCCATTCATGAAAATCTTCATCTCTTTTCGACCTCACATCTTCATCAGATAGTCCTGGATATTCATATCGAATTTGCGCCTCCAACAATCTGTGTTTTGTCAACATAAAGTAGATATATTAAAATTTACCTAAGAATATATGGTTATAATTAATTTTGGTGAATTGCAAATACCTCTCATGTGGCTGGAAATAGGCACAATTGTGCAGAACATATGCATGTGCGCATTTGTAATATTTTTCAGTTAACCAAAATTCACTACATTTACCGCATGGACGACCCACTTGAGTGAATATATCTGGTACTGGTATCGGATATACAGGTACTTCACCTTCTTCGTGGCGAATTACATTCATAGCAGTGTACATCAAGTTATCAAAGACATTCTTCTCGATGTGCATCAAATCCAGGTTGTGCCTTAAATTCAGATCGACCCAGTACGGTAACTGCCATAATATGCTTTCTTTATGCCAATTATGCCATCTTCCGTAGCCTTTAACTTTCTTTTCGTGTCCATTCCCACCGCAGACAGATGTTTTAGGTGCTTTGGCTTTCCTTATACGCTCATATATAGCTTGACTAGTCAGAGATGCAGGTGGATAGACATTCAACGAATCTTTTCCCTTCAAAAAGTCCTTTTTATTCTTCCGCATTGGATGACTTGTAGGAAGAAATCTCCTATGACAGTCAAACCAACATGTTTTCCTCCCAGCTGGTAATTGAAAAGCACCAGTGTCATCCATACAAATTGGACATGCTAATCTTCCATGTGTAGTTCATCCCGGCAACATACCGTACGCTGAAAAATCGCTTATTGTCCACATAAAAATAGCTTTCATGTTGAAATTTTCATTTAGTGAGATATCATAAGCCTCAACCCCATTATACCATAACTCCTTTAACTCATCGATTAATGGTTGGAGGAAAACATCAAGGCTGGCTCGTGGGTGGTTTGGTCCAGAGTTCAGAATCATAAGAAATAAATACTTGATGTTCATGCACATATCTGGAGGTAGGTTGTATGGAGTTAAGATCACAGGCCACAAAGAATGATTTTTGGACATCCCAAACGGATTAAAACCATCTGTACATAACCCAAGGTAAACGTTTCGTTTTTCTTGTGCAAATCTGGGATGTAAATGTTGGAAATTCTTCCATTCTGGCGCATCAGATGGATGACACATTACTCCATCTTCTGAATCATGCTCAGCATGCCATCTCATTGATGATGCGGTCTTCTCAGATTGGTACATCCTCTTCAATCTATCAGCAATAGGTAGATACCACATACGACTGAAGGGTATTCTAGTTCTTCCCTCACTATTTTTGTACCTTGGATTTCCACAAAACTTGCAATGATCCAAATTCCCATCTTCTTTCGAGAGGAGCATACAATTCTCTATACATACATTAATTGTATGGTATGGCAATCCTATCTTTCGCACTAAAGTCTTTGTCTCGTAGTATGAACGAGTAGCTTGATTACCCTCTGGTAAAACCTCCGTAAACAATTCAGCCTAATCGTCCATGCATGCCTCAGACAAATTATTGTCTACCTTGATGTTCATGAACCTAGACGCCAACAATAGTTGCAAATGACCTTCATGACATCCATCATAAAGTGGAGTATTTGCAGCATCTAACATGTCGTAGAACCGTTTCGCCTCTTGAGTAGGTTCTTCTTGAACATTATCATATCCACTTTCATATTCATGATACTCATTAAAAGGCGTGGTACCATGAAATGCATCATTCACAATCTCAGCATACACATTTCCCTCAAATCCTATTGGTTGACTACCAAGTTGACTACCAGGTTGACTACCAGTACTAGTATAACCTGTATTAGGATAATGACTACTGGTTCCTACCCTAGCACATTATAATCTTCTCCTTGTTCAGACCATACATAATAATTTGGCATAAATCATTTACTATGCAAATGATTAGATATTGTCGTACCATGCAAAATAACATCGTTATGACATTTTACGCAAGGACAGTAAAACCTATCTCTACTGTTTTGTGCTAAAGGCTAGCTGTTTGCGAAATTCATGAACTCCTCCACCCCGCCAAAAATTCTTTAGAGATATTATTTGTTCTTCCGTCGATCCGATTATATATCCACTCTCGAGATGAATTCCACATAGTTTTTCCACCACTTTTTTTAAAAATCACTTTTTTTTTTCTTTCCCTCTACAAAAAAAACTCTTTTTTCTTTTTTCTTTTCTTCTCCTCTAAAAATAAACTCCTTTTTTTTTTCTGACTTTTTTTTTCCTGTCAGTCTTTGTACTTAAACACTAATGAGAGCGATATGAATGGAATGGTGAGAGTGATGCCTTATATAGTATAAACATTGCGACTCCTTTGATACTACCAGTGAAACGGTCGCAAATTACGACTATTTTGTCACAAAAGTTCAGTACAAAAGCAAACTTCAACATTTACGACGTTTTTTGCCGACATCACTGACCGACTTCCTTGCGATGCATTTGCGACTACAAAAAAAGAGTCGCAAACTACGACTTGTTTACTACTCTTGAACAACCTAATAGAGACAAAATAAAGGTCGCAAATGTTCAGTACAAACGCAAAAATTTCATATTTACCACGTTTATTACCGACATCATTTATCGACTGATCTGTGACTATAAATGTTAAAGCAAACTAGAAGTGGCAAATACGTCGTGCTTTTAAGACAGTTTTGCGACTCGTGTTGCCGACTAAATCTTCAGTCTTTAATTCGTCATCAATTGTGATTATTTTGCAACTAACTCTTTATTGTCGATACATTGTTCCAAAACAGTCGCATAATAGCAACGATGTTGCAAATGTAATTTGGTGTCGTTAGTCCGTCGCAAATATGTCGCTTAACGGTCACAAAAGTTTGCGACTAAAAATTCAGTCACAAATGGTAGTCCTAATCTGCAGGTTTTCGTGTAGTGATTGTAGTATTGGAGATTCCTGCAATTTCTGGGGAAGTGGGAACATGTCTGCAATAATGAAAGAGAGATCCACAGAAGTGGCCAGAGTTGTTGTTGAGTGTACAAGAGAGGAAAGGCCACGTATTGCAAAAATGTAAGTTGAAGTCCTTAAGCTACAACATTAACTTCACCTGGGAAAATTAAAGGAAGAAGCCACAAACCTTCTTGAACCCAATATTTAAAATATTATTAGGCCTTCCCGCCTCAATTGATATTTGTATGTTGCGTGGTATGTACGTAACTCCAAAAGGCTCATTTGCTTCAAACTACCTATTTGATGATGAGAGCCTTGACTCATATATTGCTTTGTTACTCTACATACAATTCTAATATTGCATTTTCTAAATTAAATTTATCATTCGTGCTGCAATTCTAAGATTGCTCTGGTTTTGTAATGAGATCCCTTTTGTAATCATCAATTTTTTTTTTTGTTAGATATATGATCTTTTAGTAAACGATGGTTCTTAACAAAAAATTAAAAAACAATAGCTTTCATATTAGTGACGACTTGACGAGCGAGCCAATCAAAATGAGCCATAATCATCGGAGAAACATGAAATAGCCGGTCTGTCAAAGATTGTATTTGTATATAGTAAATTGACAGAGTTACCTCTACAAAACAATCCCTTGAAATTTTCTATGTCTGGTCTGTCAAATTAAAGAATGTTTTTGCTCAAGATTTTCTCGCAGTTTCTTGGAAATAACTCTTGTTTTCATTTGGTGAAAGTGGTGGATTTGCATGGAAATTTCTAATAGAGATCCTCTTGAAGAGTAAGCCAGCGACAAATATAGGGCAAGAACTATTCAAACGCTTCAAGAACTTGTTGACATTTATAAACTCAAAATCCTCCACGCAAAGAAAAGAGAAAATAAATTATAAGTTTGAAGTTGACATATTTAAATTTTTTGAACGTGTGTAGTCTCAACTCTGAATCTTTGCTTTTCTTCACATTTGTAAGATTACTTGTAAAGTTGTAAGCACCAATCATCGTGTGGTCTTAAAGTCATGCAAAAAAAAAAATTCAACTGCCGGAAAATGGAAGCAGACTTAGACGTTGGGAGATGATATAACATGGGAATTTGGAGTTGTATACTTTAAATGTTGTTCTGGCATCACAATGACATGGTCAATGTTGAATTTTAGTATGGAAGATATCTGAAATTCAACGAGTCAGTGAAAACGAATCAAGAGCACATGTCAAAACAAGTGTTTGTTTCCTAGCTATAAGAAGCCAATAAGGTGGCGATGAGAGAAACCTCAAAAGAGAAACACATTTAGAGAGAAAAGAAAGAAAAAAAGAGAGAGAATAAGGTAGAAGATGAAGTTGCAGGAGGGTGTGTTCTTGGTTGCTATTTTCTTCTTTGCATATACGCAGCAGCTGGTGAAGGGGCAACATCAACCTCGCAAGGATTGCCAAACTAAATGTGGCAACATCACAATCGACTACCCTTTTGGCATTTCTTCAGGTTGTTACTATCCGGGGGATGACAGTTTTAGTCTCACCTGCGACGAGAAACAGAATCTCTACATAGGCAACAAAAATGAAGTGAAAACTTTTAACCACAGTAGCCAGCTTAGTTTTATCTTTAACCGATCTTCACTTTGCAACGACGAGCAGAGGAATAGTACTAATGAAACTCTCATCGGGTATCGGCTGCGTGGTAGTTTCTCTCTCTCGGCCAACAACAAGTTTTATTTAGTAGGCTGTAACGCTTTGGCACTTCTGAGCACTTTTGGCAAGAAAAATTACTCAACTGGATGCCTGTCATTATGCAATGCACTTCCGGAGGAAAATGGAGAATGTAATGGTGTAGGTTGCTGCAAAACAGACGTCTCTGTCCGGTCGGATACCAATATATTCCAATATGGCTCAGATCGTTTCGTGAACCAATTTAATGCTTCCGAAGGTCAATTTAAAACTTCTGTATATCAGTTTAATCCTTGCACCTACGCTTTTCTCGTTGAATATGGTCAGTTTAACTACAGTTCTTCAAAAGATCTGAAGAACCTCCGGAATCTCACGAGTTTCCCTGTGTCACTGGATTGGTCTATTGGAAACAAGACATGCAAGCAAGCTGGAAACACAAGCATATGCCGTGAGAATAGTGAATGTATTGATTCTACTCGTGGAAAGGGTTACATCTGCAAATGCTTAGAAGATTTTGATGGGAATCCATATCTTCCAAACGGTTGTCAAGGTACTAATTGGTATTAATATATTTCTTTCTTCTTTTTTTTTGTGTTAATTGTTTTCCTCATACATACATGTCTTGTTGCATCTTGCGCTTGGTTTCCTTGGACCAGACATCAACGAGTGTACTACTAATAGCAGTATCCATAAATTAATTGTGCCGATCCCAAAACCTGTAGACTCAAGGATGGTGGAGGCTTCTATTGCAAGTGCCCATCTGGTTACGACTTAACCGCCACTATGAACTCCACTATGAGCTGCTCAAATTTTACTTGGTAATTAATTAAGCTTTCTTCATTGGTTGGTTCTAGATTCTTTCTTTTAATCAACTCGCTCAAATCATCTATGATGTGATTAGGAACCACCATCGGCTTCTTGTTCCTCCTGATTGCCGTTAGCTGTATACAACAGACAACGAAGCACCGGAAAAACACTGAGCTCCGACAACAATTCTTCGAGCAAAATGGCGGCGGCATGTTGATACATCGAATGTCAATAGCAGGGTCATCAAAAGTTGATGTCAAAATCTTTACCGAGGAAGGCATGAAGGAAGCAACCAATGGTTATGAAGAGAGCAGGTTCCTGGGTCAGGGAGCCCAAGGAACAGTATACAAAGGTATATTACCGGACAACTCCATCGTTGCTATAAAGAAAGCTCGGATTGGAGACAGTAGCCAAGTAGAGCAGTTCATCAACGAAGTGCTCGTGCTTTCACAAATCAACCATAGGAACGTGGTAAAGCTCTTGGGGTGTTGTTTAGAGACTGAAGTTCCATTGTTAGTCTATGAGTTCATTCCCAGTGGGACTCTTTTTGATCATCCACAGAGATATCAAGACTGCCAATATCCTACTGGATGAAAACTTAACTGCAAAAGTAGCTGACTTTGGTGCTTCAAGGCTGATACCGATGGATAAAGAGCAGCTCACAACTATGGTGCAAGGCACTCTAGGTTACTTAGACCCAGAGTACTACACCACAGGGTTGCTGAACGAAAAAAGCGATGTTTATAGCTTCGGGGTAGTCCTCATGGAACTGATCTCAGGTCAAAAGGCAATATGCTTTGATCGGCCACAGCAGTCAAAACATCTGGTGAGTTACTTTGCTTCTGCCACGAAAGAGAATAGGTTGCATGAGGTAATTGATGGGAAAGTGGTGAAGGAGGATAATCAGAGGGAGGAGATCAAGAAAGCTGCAAGAATTTCTGTTGAATGTACAAGACTGATGGGAGAGGAAAGGCCAAGGATGAAAGAAGTAGCTGCGGAGCTAGAGGCCTTGACAGTCAAAACAACCAAAACATAAGTGGTCGAATCAGTATACTGAGGAGAATGAACAGTTGATTAGTGGTCACATCTTGTCTGCACAAGGCGATACCAGTAGCCGTGGTTATGACAGCATCAAGAATGTGTTGGAACTGAATTTTCAGAAAGAAGTTTCAGAAAATTGCAGGTTTTGGGACAGTGACTTTCCGGCGACCTTCCGGCCAAATGGCTGATCGGAATTGTTGGGTTGATAGTGCAATGGAAAGCTGGTAACGAGTACTACAAGGTGGTATATTCATACGTCCAAAAAGGAGTTGATTTGAATGAGAAATAAGAGTGTGAAGTAAGCTACTTGGGATGGTTTGGGAAATATCCCACATCGGAAATATGACTTATTTTTCACTCATATATATAGTTTCACACTCTGCTAGTTTCAAAAGGGTGTAGATGGAAGAGAGAAGATTCCCACACGCGAACCAAACCGAACCGGGCTGGGCCAAGCACGGACGCGGGACGGGCCAGGCACGGATGCGGGGCGGGCTGGGCTAGTTGTGGGCTGTGGTCTCTTGGGCTTTTGGGCTTTTGGGCTTTTTGGCCCTTGAGACTGTTGTAGGCTCCTTTATTTTTTTGGAAAGACTTGGTGTGAACTCCAAGAAACTTGGGCAGCACTCCGAGAATATTCAGTGAAAATTTTCTTGAGACCTCCCTCCTTCCACTATATATAGAGGCACAACCTCTCATTATTTTTCACACACAAAAACATAAGCACTCCTTCCTCTGAAGATCTCTCTCTCCCTCTCCCTTACTTAGTTCAAGTAAGTTCTTAGTTTAGTAGTCTCGAGAGTATAACATAGATCTGTTCGCTTGAGTTCTATTACTGGTGTGCTACTGTAATAGTTCGTGATCGGTTGTATCCTGGGATTCATAAATCGTGATTGTCCGAAAGCACTTACGGCCGATTTATTGAATTAAGGAAAGAGATATCATATCTTGCCTCCGTGATTTATTTTATGCTTTATATTATGCTGTTGTAATTCGTTTCTGATTTCGTTAATTTAAATATAATTCGCATCTTTTCTCAATTCGATTTTTGCACTCCTAACAGTCTTAATTCAATAAATCCGCTTTCTGATTATCGCTTTAAACGGATTGAGAATTTTTTGATTTTTTTTTATTTTAAAAACGATTTCAAAATCTTCTGAAAAACTATTTCTGCTTTCATCTTTCGGTGCTTACGCGGAAAGTTTTTGAAGAACGCTTTTACTTTAATTCTTTCTTCTATACTCTCTGGTTTCCACGAACGCTCTTAATTGAGTGAGTTTGTGAAACAAGTTTCTGCGAACGCTTGTTAAGCGAGTTTGCAAAACCAATTCAGTGTAATTTCATTACTTGAATTATTTGATTAATATATTAATCAGATCTGTTCTGTTTATTGTGAAACAGAGAAAAATGTCTGGAGACAACACCAACAACGTTGATGGTGCTAGGGTTCCTGCAACCCCTGTTGAAACTCCTGCGGAGTTGGCTTTACGCCTTGCTAAAGAACTTGAAAACACGAAGCTTACCGATTCAGGTATAGAAAACGTGCGCTGAAATCACCTTCGGCTTCCCAAGGGATGATGCCAGATAAGTTTGATGGCGAAGCTGGGTTCAAAACGTGGCAAAACAAGATGCGCTACTACTTGGCCAGCATGAACATGGAAAGGTACCTCACAGAGGATCCACCAACGCTTCCATAAGGTGACATTGACGTGTATGTGGTTGGAAGCATGGATAGCTGGGCTCAAGGAGACTATTGTTGCAAAGGTCAGATTCTGAACCGTTTGGTCAATGATCTGTATGACCTCTACAGTATGTACAAGACTTCAAAAGCATTGTGGCTAGCTTTGGAGACCAAGTACAAGACTGATGAGTCTGGGATGCAGAAATACTCAACTACGAAGTTCCTGAACTTCAAGATGGTGGATTCCAAACCAATTATGGAACAAGTGGAGGCTCTTCAACGCATCTTTCAGGAGATCGAGTTGGAAGGGATGTCGATCTGCAATGTCTTCAAGACGAATTGCTTGATCGAGAAGCTACCACCAGGCTGGTCGAATTTCAAGCATTACCTTAACTTCAAGCGTAAGGCAATGTCTCTTGATGATCTCATCCGTCGGTTGAGAGTTGAGGACAACAATCGTGGAGCTCATTCGGACGCTCAAAACCAGGGGCATGATGTTCATGTAGCTGAGCATAAGGTCAAGCTGAAAGGCAAGGGTAAAGGGATCTCTATTCCTCACAAACCGTTGAAGGTGTCATCTGGACCAAACTTCAAGAAGAGCAACTTTGAGAGGAAGTTCAAAGGAAAGTGTCATCATTGTGGTAAGATTGGACACAAGGCTGAAGTGTGCAAAAGCAAAGCCAAAGATCTCAAGTTGCAAGCAAACCTAACTGAAGAAGACATGGTTGCAGTGGTTACGGAATGTAACTAGGTTGATATCTGGAATCCAGTAGAGTGGTTCTATGACACTAGGGCTACCACACATATATGTACTGATCGGACCATGTTCACCACCTACGAGAAGAACAAGTCAAACGAGCAGCTTTTCATGGGCAACACGGCGGTGTCCAAGATTGAAGGTAAGGGCAAAGTGGTTCTGAAGCTAACTTCTGATCGTGAGCTCACCTTGCAGAACGTGAAGCACATACCTGACATGCGGAAGAATCTCATATCTGGAACCGTGCTAAGCAAGCATGGTTTTTCCATCAATTTTGAGGCTGATAAGTTAGTTCTTGAGAAAAATGGGATGTATTTGGGAAAGGGTTTTGTTAAGGGTGGACTGATCAAGATGTCTGTAACGACAGTCCATCCGAAAATTGTAGCTTCTGCTTCTGTTGCTGAAATGAAAGAAAACCCTATTGCTTACTTGGTTGAGTCGTTTACTACTTGGCATGAACGTTTAGGACATGTCAATTACAAAACAATGCAAAAAATGCAAAACTTGAATTTGATTCCAAAATTCAAAACTAACCAAGAAAAATGTGAAGTGTGCGTACAAGCCAAACTCACTAAAAATCCCTCACCACGAGTTGAAAGAACAATTGAACCTCTATACTTAATTCACACAGACTTATGTGATTTAAAGTATGTGCAAACTAGAGGTGGTAAGAAATACTTTGTTACCTTCATTGATGATTGCACTAGATATTGCTATGTATATCTCTTGCATAACAAAGATGGAGCACTGGAAAAATTTAAAGAATTCACCCTCGAAGTGGAAAATCAGCTTCAGAAAACTATAAAAGTAGTTCGAAGTGATAGAGGAGGAGAATATAATGAGCCGTTCAATGCATTTTGCAGAGAAAAAAGCATTATACATCAGACAACAACTCCCTACTCGCCAGAATCTAATGGAGTAGCGGAACGAAAGAATCGAACTCTGAAAGAGATGATGAATGCGTTGTTGCAGGAATCTGGGTTAGCCCAGAACATGTGGGGGGAAGCATTGCTTACCAGTAATTACATCCTCAACAGGATACCGCATAAGGTTACTGGCAAGTCACCATATGAGCTTTGGAAAGGTACAATACCTTCGTACAAATACCTCAAAGTGTGGGGGTGCCTAGCAAAAGTGGTTGTACCACCTCCTAAAAAGGTCACAATTGGGTCAAAGACCATAGACTATATATTCATCGGATATGCACATAACAGTAGTGCATATCGATTTCTGGTTCATAAATCAGATATTTCAGATATCCATGTGAATACAGTTATGGAGTCAAGAAATGCTTCATTTTTTGAAGACATTTTCCCCTGTAGGAAAACTCAAAAACGGACTCGTGAATAACGAGATGCAGCGACTTTGGAAGTTGGCAATACTTTGAGTACTACTTCTGTAGAAACAGAACTGGAACCTAGACGGAGCAAACGACCTCGCAAAAGTAAATCATTTGGTGATGATTTTCTGATGATGGCATTTCTAGTTAAAAATCTACCTAGAACATACGCAGAAGCTATGTCTACACCTGATACACCTTATTGGAAGGAAGAAGTCAAAACTGAAATAGACTCTATCATGCAACATCATACATATGAGATGGCAGATCTACCACAAGGAGTTAAGCCTTTAGGGTGTAAATAGATTATTACGATAAAACAAAAACCCAATGGCGATATTGAGCGGTACAAGGCTATGCTTGTAGTGCAAGGATTTCGGCAAAAAGAAGGTTTAGATTTCTTTGATACCTATTCACCGGTAACAAGACTATCTTCGATCAGGATGCTCATAGGTATTGCAGCCTTGAGAAATCTTGAAATCCATCAAATGGATGTAAAAACTGCTTTTTCCATGGAGATTTAGAGGAGGAAATCTACATGAAAAAACCTGAGGGATTTGTTATTCCAGGACAAGAACACAAAGTGTGTAAACTTGTGAAGTCATTATATGGACTCAAATAGGCTCCTAAGCAGTGGCATGAGAAGTTTGACAATATGATGATTTCTAATGGTTTTCGCATTAATGAATATGACAAATGCATATATTACAAAACTACTCCATCAGGATATATTTTGTTATGCTTATATGTAGATGATATGCTCATCATCGACAACAACAAAGACATCATAACTCAAACAAAAAACATGCTGAAAAGACATTTTGACATGAAGGACTTGGGTTTAGCAGATGTAATTTTGGGCATAAAAATCATCAGAACTGATGAGGGCCTTATCTTGTCTCAAACCCACTATGCTGAAAAAGTGCTTGATCGATTCAAGCACTACTCAAATGGGACTGCAAAACTCTAGAGGATCCTCAAATTCACTTCACCAAAAATTCTGGTGAACCTGTGCAACATGTGGAGTATGCAAGGGTAATTGGCAGTCTAATGTACTTGACAAATTGTACAAGACCGGATTTAGCGCACTCTGTCAATGTACTTATTCGCTACACAAGTAATCCTTGACATAAGCATTGGATGGCTATAACTAAAGTTTTGGACTATCTACATTATACCAAAGATCACGGCTTGCACTATGGTAGAGAACCCAGAGTTTTGGAAGGTTACAGTGATGCCAACTGGATCGTAGACTCGAGAAACTCCAAATCCATGAGTGGATACGTTTTTACACTTGGAGGTGCAGCAGTGTCCTGGAAATCTTCCAAACAAACTCTGGCAGCTAAATCAACTATGGAATCTGAATTCATAGCTTTGGAGATAGCTATGTCGGAAGATGAATCACTTCGTAATTTCTTGGAAGACATCCCGATGTGGGGGAATCCTGTGCCTGCAATACGTGTACATTGTGATAGTGAATCGGCTTTGGGAAGGGCAAGGAATACCCATTACAATGGCAAATCTCGTCACATCAGACGGAGACATGAAACTGTTAGACAACTTATCTCAACAGGTGTAGTTACGATTGATTACATCCATAAGAAAGAAAACCTAGCGGATCCATTTTCAAAAGGTTTGGCGAGAGATCAAGTTATAAAATCATCAAGAGGAATGGGTTTAAAGCCTACAACTTAAGAGGAGGTTTGATGGTAACCCCACCTACTCAGAGTGGAGACCCCATGATGTAAAGTGCTTCTTGTATGTTAGAGGTTAAGCATATGCTTTTAATGATTTGAAATGTAGCTTTGTAAAATATTTGAAATAATTACAAGATATTTCTTTAAATACAAGCAGCTATTAAAATCACCTTGTGAGTGTGAAATGGGGCCGTTTCTAGGAGAATATATGAGGCTATACTCTCCAAGTTCACTCATGATTAACCAGGCATGTTCAAGGCCACAATGAACACAATAGAGAACCTCGTTCTACGAGAAACGAAGTTGTGTTATGCCTGCTGTCTAAGTTTACATACAAATCCGGATGGTTCAAGACATCATGTTCACCATCTGGCCGAGTAAACTCGACAGGTATAACAATGAGTCGGTTCAAGGTTGAAAAACACCACCAACTCAGATACAATTAGTTTTCGCATATACTCTCGAAGGTCTGTCTAGTCTAGCTAGTAGTGTTAGTCTATAGAGTTAGTTATGTCATCATATGTTTAGACTTATTTCTATTCATGTGGGGGATTGTTGGAACTGAATTTTTAGAAAATTGCAGGTTTTGGGACAGTGACTTTCCGGCGACTTTCCGGCCAAATGGCTGATCGAAATTGTTGGGTTGATAGTGCAATGGAAATCTGGTAACGAGTACTACAAGATGGTATACTCATACGTCCAAAACTGAGTTGATTTGAATGAGAAATAAGAGTGTGAAGTAAGCTACTTGGGATGTTTTGGGAAATATCCCACATCGGAAATATGACTGATTTTTCACTCATATATATATATATATATAGTTTCACACTCTTCTAGTTTCAAAAGTGTGTAGATGGAAGAGGGAAGATTCCCACATGCGAACCGAACCGAACCGGGCTGGGCCAAGCACGGACGCGGGACGGGCCAGGCACGGACGCGGGATGGGCCAGGCACGGACGCGGGGCGGGCCGGGCTGGTCGTGGACGTGGGCTGTGGTGTCTTGAGCTTTTGGGCTTTTGGGCTTTTTGGCTCTTGAGACTGTTGTAGGCTCATTTAATTTTTTGGAAAGACTTGGTGTGAACTCCAAGCAACTTGGGCAGCACTGCGAGAATATTCAGTGAATATTTTCTTGAGACCTCCCTCCTTCCACTATATATAGAGGCACAACCTCTCATTATTTTTCACACACAAAAACATAAGCACTCCTTCCTCTGAAGATCTCTCTCTCCCTCTCCCTTACTTAGTTCAAGTAAGTTCTTAGTTTAGTAGTCTCGAGAGTATAACGTAGATCTGTTCGCTTGAGTTCTATTACTGGTGTGCTACTGTAATAGTTCGTGATCGGTTGTATTCTGGGGTTCATAAATCGTGATTGTCTGAAAGCACTTATGGCCGATTTATTGAATTAAGGAAAGAGATATCATATCTTGCCTCCGTGATTTATTTTATGCTTTATATTATGTTGTTGTAATTTGTTTCTGATTTCGTTAATTTAAATATAATTCGCATCTTTTCTGAGTTCGATTTTTGCGCTAAAATGTAGCAAGGTTTGACATTGAAGCTGGCCGCTGATAAAAAATCACATGCATGTCTTTTGTTTTTGAATAATGCTTATCTCTTTTTTCTTTTATTTTTTGTTTTGTGCAAGAATATTTAAGCGTGAGAAATCCTTGTAGATCATAAATTATATCTTCATAATTTCCCTAAAATGCTATATGCTTAACCATTAGTTAATTCGGTATCAGAAAATGTAGTGTTCGTGAATGGGATTCCCCATATGACATTGATATATATAATTGTGCTTACAAACCAAAAAAGAAAGAAAAAAACAACTCACGAAGAAATACTATAATTTAAAGTACGTAGTAAGTATGATGATCATTCTCAAATATGATCCTTGTGTGTTGCTTGGTAAACTCAAAAAAAAAAAATGAGTCAATTGGTTCGAACTTGATATTTGATCAACAGCTTGACTCATCATGTGTTTCGTTACTCATCAATAACTAAAAGGGATGTCATAGCTGGGAATTGAATTAAAGAAACAACTCGTAATAAAAACATCAGAAGAAAACAGAGCATGTTGTGATGAAGATGACTCGGGAGTCTTATTCCTACATCATATCGTACCACTTAAAGGCAATTATCTTATTTGAATAATAATTAAAATATTTTTGAGGTGGGAATATATGTCAAGAAAAAACAGAGTAAATTTGCCGTGTAATATAAGGAAAATAAGAGAGCCGAGACTGAAGTTGACGAAGAGCGTTCCTATTGTATGAGGATTCCTTGCAACTACCAAACTTCTTAATCTTTGAATAGTAGTAAGAAAATAAGTCACTGTTAACAAAACCAAATTGGCTACCCCACTATGAGGGAAACGAACAAGATATCAAGAAACGACGAGAGGACCGAGACCTAAAGTTGTCACTGTTTAACCCAAGCAAACGTACACGTTGGTTCTAGATTCTCCATTGGCATGGTCTTGGTTTTGTTTTTGTAGTTGAATTTTAGTCTTGCATATTCCTGAAATTTCTTAAAGCGATGTTTACTTAGACCCAGAGTACTACACCACAGGATTGCTGAACGAAAAAAGCGATGTTTATAGCTTCGGGGTAGTCCTCATGGAACTACTCTCAGGTCAAAAGGCATTGTGCTTTGAACGGCTAGAGAACTCAAAACATCTAGTGAGTTATTTTGTTTCTGCCATGAAAGAGAATAGGTTGCATGATATTATTGACGGGCGAGTAATGAAGGAGGATAATCAGAGAGAGATCCAAGAAGCTGCAAGAGTTTCTCTTGAGTGTACAAGACTTATGGGAGAGGAAAGGCCAAGGATGAAAGACGTAGCTGCAGAGCTAGAAGCTTTGAGAGTCAAAACAACCAAACATAAGTGGTCAGATCAGTATCCGAAAGAGGTTGAGCACTTGCTTGGGGTTCAAATCTTATTAGCGCAGGGTGATACCAGTATTATTGGCTATGATAGCATCAAGAATATATCAATATTAGACATTGAAGCTGGCCGCTGATATTTATCAGTCCAGCTCTGACAAACGCAAATGTAATGTGATTTTTTCTTGTGTTGTAAAGGAATCTTAATGCTTCACATATTCTTATCTCATGGTGTTACCTCTTTAAAAAAGGAAAAAAACAATGGCTACAAATAATATGGTATAAAGGGGACAAAAACAAATTCGTTAAGGAACACTAAAAAAATTTGCAACAAAAAGCATCAAAAGAAAACAGAGGATGTTGTTGTGATCAGGGTTCTTCTTCTACATCTTCCCTATTAATCAATCTTTTCATATGTTGAAAAGAAAACCAATTAAAATAACTGTTAATAACTTTTAATTGGTCTTGTTTGTGTTGTAGTATTTCAGAATCCTGCAATTTCTTGGAAAATGGGAACATGACTGCAATAATGAAAGAGAGAAAGCGGCAAGATTTTTTGTTGACTGTACAAGAGTGACGGGAGAGGAAAGTAGATGATATTATAATAACCTGAAGAAGAGGATATTGAGCACAAGAAGAAACAGGTAGCAGTGGCTATGACAACATTGGACACTGAAGCTGGCCGCTGATATATATCATTACCACTCTGTTTAAGTATCAAAAAATGACATTCAAAAAACCATGTAAGGTCGATCTTATAGATCATCAACTATTCTATTTATAACTCCCCTTTGATGTGTAAGCTAACGGAAAAAACAAAAGAGTTATAATTCGAGTCTAGTGTTTGTTTTTTAATACTTTCGATCTTCTTGTTCTTCAATCTCCATAATATATATGTATTTGGACCTAACTAATGGGTTTAGATATCCCATCCTGACTCCAAAGTTGATACTTGTGTATTGCGTGGTGGTATGTACGTAGCTAGATTTGAAAAAGGCTCATTGACTCCTATTTTTTTTGTTACTCTACCTAAAACTTTGATATTTTCGTTTTCTAAATTAACTTTACCATTCTTGTTGCATAAGATTGCTCTGCTTTTGTAACAATTAAAATAATTTTTCTGTTACAAAAATATGCTCTGTTGAGTGATGATATTAGTAATGATGGTTCCAAAAACAGCTTTCACGCCTATTAGAGTGAGTAGAGCCAATCCAAATGAGATTATTATTAGTAATGATTGACGTTGACGAAAAAGTTAAAAGTGGTTGACTTTGTGACACTGTAGTCTTAATATTTACTACTCTTCTCATTTTTTGTACATAGAGAAAAAAAGAGAAGGAAGATTCCTTGCAATTACATACCAAGCGTCTTATTCTTTGAATAGTAAGAGACAATTCACTGTTTGGAGAAACCAAATTGGACTCTTCACTAGGAGTTAAAGCAAACAAAATATCAAGAAAACATAAGAGGGGCCGGGACAGAGACTGAAGCAAACGTACAGGGTTTTGATTGAGTAGTTGAATTTTCGTCTAGCAGTTTCCTGCAATTTCTGAGAAAATGGGAACAGGTTCTTTTCCTACAATAAAGGCCTCAAGGAGATGACTGATGAGAGAAAACTCAAAAGAGGAACAAAGTTAGAGAGAGAAAGAGAGAGACAAAATAGAGGTAGAAGATGAAGTTGCAGGAGGGTCTGTTCTTGGTGGTTATATTCTGCCTTTCTTATACGGTGCTGGTCAAGGGGCAACACCAACCTCGCAAGGATTGCCAAACTAAATGTGGCAACGTCGCAATAGAGTATCCTTTTGGCATTTCTTCAGGTTGTTACTATCCCGGAAATGAAAGCTTTAGTATCACCTGTAAGGATGATAGGCCACATGTCTTACGCCACATTGAAGTGAAAAACTTTTATCACCGCGGCCAGATACAAGTTCTGCTTAATGTATCCTCTTCTTGCAACGACGCCCAAGGAAATGAAACTTTGGGCTACATCGATTTTAGTCTGGATGATTTATCTCTCTCAGCCAACAATAAGTTTACTGTAGTAGGCTGTAATGTTTTAGGACTTGTGGGCAGTTCTGGAATGGAAGATTATTCAACTGGATGCATGTCGGTATGCAATGTTCCACCGGCCAAAAATGGAAAATGTGATGGTGTAGGTTGCTGCAGAACAAACGTCTCTCTCCCCTTGGATAGCTATACATTCGGATTTGGTTCAGCTCCCATACCAACGGATAGCTATACATTCGGATTTGGTTCAGCTCGCATACCAAACCTGAGTTTCGTGCATCAATTTAATCCTTGCACCTACACTTTTCTCGTTGAAGATGATAATTTTATCTTCAGTTCTTTAGAAGATCTTCAGAATCTTCGGAATGTAACGAGGTTCCCTGTGTCACTAGATTGGTCTATTGGAAACCAGACATGTGAGCAAGCTGGAAACACAAGAATATGCGGTGGGAACAGCACATGTTCTGATTCTAGTACTAGAAGCGGGTATATCTGCACATGTAACCAAGGTTTTGATGGGAATCCATACATTTTAGACGGTTGCCAAGGTACTTTATATTAATTTCTTTTGCTTTCTTTCATTCTTTCTTCTCTTGTGTGTTAATTGGTTTCCTCATACATATATTTCTTGTTGTATCTTTGCCCTCTCTTTGACCTTGGACCAGACATCAATGAGTGTACGACTAGTAACAGTGACCATAAACATAATTGTTCGGATCCCAAAACCTGTAGAAACAGAGATGGAGGCTTTGATTGTAAGTGTCGATCTGGTTACCGCTTAGATACAACCACAATGAGCTGCAAGCGTAAAGAGTTTGGATGGGCTATGATTCTTCTTGGTAAGCTTCCCCTCTCACTTTTTTTCTGGACTTCTTCCCGCATCAACTCATTCTAATCATCTATCTGTCTCTGCGATGCGTGTGATCAGTGACCACTATCGTCTTCTTGGTCATCCTTCTTGGCGTTAGTTTCATACAACATAGGCTGAGGCGTCGTAAAGACACCGAGCTGCGACAAAAATTCTTTGAGAAAAATGGTGGTGGCATGTTGATACAGCGACTCTCAGGAGCAGGGCCATCAAATGCTGATGTTAAAATCTTTACTGAGGAAGGCATGAAAGAAGCAACTAATGGTTATGATGAGAGCAGAATCTTGGGTCAGGGAGGCCAGGGGACAGTCTACAAAGGTATATTGCCAGATACTTCTGTAGTTGCGATAAAGAAAGCTCGGCTAGGAGACCGTAGCCAAGTTGAGCAGTTCATCAATGAAGTGCTCGTGCTTTCACAAATCAACCATAGGAACGTGGTCAAGCTCTTGGGATGTTGTCTAGAGACCGAAGTTCCCTTGCTAGTCTACGAGTTCATTAACAGTGGCACTCTTTTCGATCACTTGCACGACTCCATTTTTAACTCTTCTCTAACATGGGAACACCGTTTGAGGATAGCAATAGAAGTCGCTGGAACTCTTGCATATCTTCACTCCTCTGCTTCTATTCCAATCATCCACAGAGATATCAAGACCGCCAATATCCTACTGGATGAAAACTTAACTGCAAAAGTAGCTGACTTTGGTGCTTCAAGGCTGATACCAACGGATAAAGAGGAGCTCGCAACTATGGTGCAAGGCACTCTAGGTTACCTAGACCCAGAATACTACAACACAGGGCTTCTAAACGAGAAGAGCGATGTTTATAGCTTTGGGGTAGTCCTCATGGAACTGCTCTCAAGTCAAAAAGCATTGTGCTTTGAACGGCAAGGAACCTCAAAACATCTAGTTAGTTATTTTGTTTCTGCCACGAAAGAGAATACGTTGCATGAGATTATTGACGTCCAAGTGATGAACGAGGATAATCTGAGGGAGATCAAGAAAGCTGCAAGAATTGCTGTTGAGTGTACAAGAATGATGGGAGAGAAAAGGCCAAGGATGAAAGAAGTAGCTGCAGAGTTAGAGGCCTTGACAATCAAAACAACCAAACATAAGTGGTCAAATCAGTATACCGAGGAGAATGAACTGTTGATTAGTGGTCACAATTTGTCTGCACAAGGCGATACCATTAGCCGTGGTTATTATGACAGCATCAACAATGTAGCAAGGTTTGACACTGAAGCTGGCAATTATCTTATTTGAATAACAATAATAAATCTTATATAATATGAGAAGGTTTTTATCAATTTATTCTAATAACATTGCTTCTTTTATCGCTGACATATGTCCTCATCTTCACTTTAATTCAAAACTATGGGTTAAAGAAACTTAAATAGATATATCTCAATTCTCTAGCTAACAAGACATAAACTCATTTCAATTTTAATTCAAAACTATGGAGCAAAGAAACCAAAAAAATAGGTTTTCTTTCTTCTCCACGCCTCTCTGCTTCTCCATTTCGAAGCAAGTTAAAAAAGTTAAATATATTTTCTTTCTTCTCCACGCCTCTCTGCTTCTCCATTTCGAAGCATCAACTACATAATCTGAGAAGGTATTTAAGTTTTACTTATGGTTGGTTGTCCCTCATTTCTTACATCATCATCAATTCTGTCACCTGCTTTATTCCTCTTTGATGCCCTAATTGGTTAAAAATCACATTATTTATTATATAGAAGTACTCAGATTTATCTTCTTCTACCAAATTTTTAATTATTTTTGATTTTTTCAATTTAGTATTATTTCATAGCAAAAATCTCTATAGTTTACTTTTGTTAAAGAAAGAGTAATATATTTTACAAAAATATATTTATTCTATTTTGTTTTTACGATTTATAAAATTTTCACTTATTTTTTTATCGCAACCGGAACTTTATTACTTAACTATTTTTTATGGTTTCACATGTCAATATTTACTATATATTAAACTATAATAAAGTAGTTGTGAGAAATTGTCATTTGGCACCCCTCTATTTTTTTAAACATGTGTCATTTTTTTCAATTTTAATGAAATAAAAAGACACACTATTGCTAATCTAAAACTAAATTGTCTACACACATTTTTTTAATTTGGGACATTTTATTTGTTCAGTTTATTTAGATTTACATTTACTTCTCTCAATCAATTACCTTTATGACATTATGGGTGGACTTTTTCTTTTGTTCAGACTATTCATGTTGCAATAATGCATATGACCAAATTAATTACAATTAACATGCTTTATAACTGTATTTATTGCCATGAATGTGATTACTCAAAATAATGTGTCAATGAAATTTCTTACAAACTTCAAACAATGTTTAGCTATATGTCTTTCTTTTCCCATTATTTCGCATGGTATTTTTTCTTAACATTATTTCTTATGAAGTTTTTTTTAAAAAACATGATGTCTTGCAGTATGATTGCAGTATGATGATTAACATATTAATTTCTCTAGGACTATTTGAAGAAATCATTTACAAAGCCATGTCAATGTTTTTTGTTTTTGGTATCAGAGTCTTGTCAATATTTATTAGCCTCTTTCAAAGGATTATGTTTTATGATAGTGATTTAAAATTTTTGCATTGTTTTGTAATGTGATTTTTAAACTTTCAAACTATAGTTGGAAGTCTTAAGTGATGAAGATGATCCTAATGCTTGACTCCTAAAGCACAATCTCTTTGGCTTTGAACATTCACTCATAATATTATAGTTGTAAGTCCCTTAGATTTCTCCTCTTAAGTCCTCTGAGCTTCAACTACAATATATTTCCAAGTTTATGTTTTCTAAATTTGCTTTGTTTTTCATTTTTAAAAATTATTTATCCCCATTACAAAAATATATTTTACTTTGCATATTGATATAAAGATTGAACCTAATTTTACCGTGTAATGCATATATAAATGGTCAAAAGATCACATATTTTTTATGCCTTTTTGGAATCACTTCCAAAACGTTACGACATCCTTTTGCATTATACGGAAAAACATTACAGAGACCTATTGTAATATATATATATACACACATATTGTAACCTCAATACTTTCATCAAAGACATATGTCAATCATTAAAAGTAGTCTAAATTATAGTAGATTAACCTGTACAAAAGCAAAACTACTTTTATATCGCATTGGTATTGTTTGAGTTGTCAAACATACCTCATGTCTATTTTCCAGTAACCCTTACTCCATCTATCATTATGCCAAAAAAAGCTTACACCATTTCCAATGGTTATCTATATTTTTATATTTTACATTTATGATATAATTTTGAAGAGATATGGTTTAGTATTTAGAGTATAAGATTAAAAGCATGATGCTATTTTAATATTTTTAGAATTTAGAAATGATTTACTAAATTTAAAACCAAATCTTATTTTTATGCAATATGTGAAAATTGTCGTTCTTTTAACACACTTCATAATTATAAACTCATAAATGTATATATATAAATTCTTTTCAAGACATATATAAATAATATCATGAACATTTCATATATAATTTAATAAAATTTTATTTTACATACAAAATATTTGATTTTATAACCCACGTGGGTAATAATATAGCAAGGTTTGACACTGAAGCTGACAATTATCTTATTTGAATAACAATAATAAATTAATAATATATTTTGAGGTGGAAATAAATGTCAAGAAAAAACATAGTAAATTTGCCGTGTAATATAAGTAAAAGAATAGAGATAGAGCCGAAACTGAAGTTGACGAAGAGCGTTCACATTGTATGAGGATTCCTTGCAATTACCAACCTTTTTAATTTTTGAATAGTAAAAAAAACCAAATTGGCTACCCCACTATGAGGGAAACGAACAAGATATCAAGAAACGACGAGATGACTGAGACCTAAAGTTGTCACTGTTCAACCTAAGCAAACGTACACGTTGGGACATGAAGCATGCAATGAACGTCCTCCTCGCGGTTTACATTAATTGGCATGGTCTTGTTTTGTTTGAAATTTAGTCTTGTAGATTCGTGCAATGTCTGGAAGAATGGGATCGGTTCTGCGAATATAAGTGTAATTTATGTCGTAATGAAGAAAAACAACTCGTGAAGTAACAGACTAAGAGTATCTCCATCAAAGCATCTTAGTGAATATCTTACAAGTTGCTTAGAAAAAAAGCAGATTAATTATAATGGAAATAATCTGATTTTGCTAAGAATCGATTGTTAGCTTAGATGTTTTAGGACCGTTAAGAACCATGGGTGTGTTGGTTTGTGATTGGTTGGAGTAAAAAAAAAAAGATTTTTTTTTTTTTTTCTTCTTTCCCGATTTTATTTTGCTCTCCTCTCTCTTTCCTTAATCGTTTCTCTGTCTCTCCTCTCTCGTCTCTTTGTTATCGATAGATCAGAATGGAAAAGCTTGAGAGAAAATGTATAACACTGGGAAAAGCGTCTTTCACCGGCGATATCATCATTTCGATTGACTACGGCACTATCGACGATGGCGGTTCATCAATTGGAGAGGGTTTTTGCTTCACCAAATCGAAGATTGAAGTGGTCAATTCTCGAATTGTTTGGTTTAATCGTTTCTCTAGGTAATAATCTCTTTGATTTCATTAGTAGATCGATATGAATAATTAGTTTTATGGATTTTAATATAACTGGCCTCTTGAATTTATATCGACATGATAATAGATTCAGGGCTTTTCGTGGATAGTATATTGTAGGATTCACTAATTGTGACTTTTTTGGCAAACCACCTTTGAAATCGAATTAGAATTACCTACCGGAAATATCTGATTCTTACTTGTGTTTCTTGAATTCATCATAACTGAGAACTAATTGATCTCGTTTATCTCGAGTGGTGTTTTTGAACTCATGTTGCAAAGCTTGTCCTGGTTGTGAAGAAAAAAACACAAGTTGAGTCTAATGATGTTTGTTTCATGTAAATCGATTATGAAGAGCTTGTTGTTGTTTGTTTGACGCATGGATTTTGCATATGTCATAGTTTTGTTTTAAGCATTTGAGAGTTCATTATATCTCTCTCCCTGTCTATCTTTCTCATAGTCGTCTGAGACTGATTCCAGTTGTGTTCTCTTCTTTAGTTTGGATTTCATAGTCATTACGATGGCGCCATCAACAACCAACCAACCGTCTAACTTATCCAAAGAAATGATCAGATCAATCCAAGACAATTAACCATGAGTTTTCATTGTAATAATCTATATGTGTAACCACTACAACGTTTTTCAAAGGAAAACTCAAAACAGAGAGCCTTATTATTACTTTATCTCTCCTCTTCAGGCAAATTTGCATATTTAAATAATATTTGTTATAAGAGATTTGTGAGGTGGAAATAACAGTTAAAGAAAGGGGTTAGAGCTTAGTGGAATACCTCTCCTAATTTACTCATAAATTAATTAATCATATAATTAATACTAATTTAAGTAAAGCAACCCTAACAGTATTTTTGCAAAATCATTCCTTTACTAGAGAATCCAAAGAAGGTTGCTCAATCTTTTAAATAATAATTTTTAAATTTATATTTAGTAATTATCAAACTTTAATAATCTAAAATGACAAAACCATTATTAAAAATTTTATATTACATAAAACTTTGGAATCTTAAACATATTTTACAAACTTTGGAATATTAAACATATTTTACAAAATTCAAAATAGAGGTTTCTTTTTTGTGGTTTTGTTATATTTACATGTGAAAACTATTGTAAGATAAAAAGAAACGGAGAGGTTTTTTTTGTGTACTTCCATAATTTAGTATATTACCTTTTCTTGCAGAGTAGATGGAACCAACAGAAAGCTATACAACTCCAGCAATAGAAGACATGAACACGATGTTCCCACTTCCGGAAGTCTTAAGCAGAGGATGCGCAAACTGGCTCAGATGATAAGCAGATTCTAAGTTGGTCGAAATATGAAACGAGAAATCCTCTGCTGTATAGTCCACCTTCGGCTTTGACCGAATAGCTCCCACATTGTTTATCTTATGATCAAAAGAATTCATTAAAACCAAGATTTTGGGGTAAGTGATAAAGAGTACATAAACCCCATTGTCAAGCTGATTTTGGGGTAAGTGACGAAGAGCATACCTTTTCAACTACGAGAATCCACTCCCAATGTCGAGCTGATGAACACCCCTCTTCACCATTAAACCCCATTGTCCAGTTGATATAAACCTCGCACAAAACATGGCAAAAGAGTTAATGTTAATCACACTATAACATTAACAAAACATCAAGCAAAAACTCAACTATACTCCTAACAACAACACACGGGTCACAATAAAAAAACATCTAACATTCTCACAATCAAACAAGACAACAAACAGTTAAACCCTATACTACTAAACAGACATGAGAAGTTCATACCTTTTGATCATAGAACAACAGTCTGAACAACAATCAAACAAGACAACAAACGGTTAAACCCTATACAACAAAAGTTCACTGTCTTGTAAAGCACCATAAATCGGAAAGTGTTATTGTTTGTTCTACTAGGAGAGTTTAAACATGATTACCTATACAATCTAAAACACAAAGACATTTCATCCCTTTACAATCTAAAACACAAAGCTTCAACCTCACACAACACAAGGAAATCTGTCGTAAATCAGACAAACAATCGATTTAAGCCCCAACCCGTAAACCCTCCATACAAATCACAAACCAATTAAACATCAAACAGTACCCACTCTCACAATCAAATCGAATTTTACCTAAACCCTAACATTAACAACAAGATCAATAATTAAGTGATGAGAATACAAACCTTCTCTGTCTGATTCGTCTCCCGGTGGACCTCGTCGTTCACATAAGAGCCATCAGAAGTAACTGCAGCCGTCGATGTCGCAGAAGGAGATAGGTCGTCGTGAGAACCAAAGCGTCACATCTCACGCTTAAATCGATCGGAGTGGTCATCGTCTTCCTCAACCACCAACCCTCCACTTTTAGTCGGATAAATCAAAGGATTTGCGGTGATTTTCCGGTTTGCTGTATCAATCGGTGGCGATTCGCCGTTTTGTGTGTGATGAGAAGAGAGAGACAGACTCGGGGAAGAAGAAGCAAAATGAGAGAAAAAAATGATTTTATATTTTTTGATCAGTCATTCACAATGAGCCACGTCGCGGTTCTTAAGGGTTGCTGAAAGTGCTTCAGCAAGTATTGATTCTCATGTAAATGGACTTTAAATGAATTGTTTATTCATGAATTGGGGTCCAAACCCAAGAGAAATCAAGAGAATACCCCTAAGTTGCATGATATCAATAAAAGTAAGAGAGGCGAGTACCCCTAAGTTGCATGATATCAATAAAAGTAAGAGAGGCGATAGAGATTGAAGTTTAAATGGTTGACAAGTCCACTACTTAAGCGTCCTACTTGCATTACATTGACTTAAACAAGTAAGGAGAAGTGAACAAGTCAGCTACTTAAACACATGTAGGTGATTAAGAGCTAGTATTTTAAGAAAGGAAAGAATCTGGAACTAGTGAGGAGAGTACATTTGTTTCTCTTTAAGTTTTCTCTTATCTGCCCGAGGCTTCTTAAAGCTAAGAAAACAAACTCCACGCTTGAGATGTTCTCTTGACTTGTTCCCCTTGACCTGTCCCCATTCATTACTTAATTGCAGGAAGCTGCTATACTATTACAGTGTTTAAGTAGAGAGATCGAAAGAAAGTGAGAGAAAGAGGGAGAGGGAGAAGATGAAGTTGCAGGGCTTGTTCTTGGTGGATCTTTTCTCCATTGCATATACGCAGCTGGTCATGGGGAAACCTCAACCTCACGAGGTTGCCCAACTAGATCTAGATGTGGCAATGTCACAATTGAGTACCCTTTTAGCACTTCTCCAGGTTGTTCCTATGCCGACGATGGTAATTTCAATCTTACTTGTAACGAGAAAGAGGAGCTCTTCTCTGGAGACATTCCGGTCATCATTCATTTCTCACTGTGGCCAGTTTCATGTTCGGCTTTTGGGATCATACGTTTGCTATGACAGTCAAGGAACTCAGACTCATTCCAGCACGGCCTATGTTACCCTGGGTAGTATTTTAACTATCTCTGAACATAACAAATTTACTGTTGTAGGATGTAACAGTTACGCATTTCTAAGAACATATGGAGTTAAAAATACTCAACTGGATGCATATCAATGTGTGATTCTCTCCCATTGAGAAAATGATCATGTTCTGGAGAAGGTTGCAGCCAGACCTTTGTCCCTAGAGGGAGCTCATATGTCAAAATCATACCACATAGCTTTCGCAACCATACTTCTGTGCATGATTTTAATCCTTGAACCTACGCCTTTCTCGTCGAAAATGATAAGTTTGACTTCAATGCATTAGAAGACCTCAAGGATCTGCGGAACGTCAGAAGGTTTCCTGTGCTACTAGATTGGTCTGTTGGAAAGCAGACATGCGAGCAAGTTGGAAACACAAGCATATGCTGTGGGAACATCACATGTTTTAATTCTATTCGTGGAAAGGGTTATAACTGCAAATGTTTAGAAGGTTTTGAGGGGATTAGGGGAATCAATACTTGCTAAACGGTTGTCAAGGTACTTTAACTTGAATTCTTCTTTTTTTTATCACTTCTTTAATCGTTTACTTCATAAGTTGCTCTTTTTCCTTGACCAGACATCAATGAGTGTATGACTAGTGTTAGAATTGCGGAAGTAGAATTGTACAGAAATAGAATGAACACAAAGAATAGAATACTTAAACTTGTCATTTACAAATGTATGTTACATGCCATATATAGACTCAACTACAACATATAGCCGTTACAAAGACATTAAGAAAGAAAGGGACATAAAGTGGCTTTGCTCTACAGAACGTCTATGATGAGAGTGACATGTGATCCTTGTTTGACTCGTCGATCTCGTCAACCAAGATAACATATGACTTCTTTCTAAGACCCCCTGCAACTCCCATCTCTTCTAGATTCTTCTCTATCTCCAATATGTCTTGATATCATAAAGGCCTCTGTTTCTATTCACTTACATGGACTGTAGCCCATTAGTAGTGACTTGTACGGACGTTCATACAGACACTCAACCTTACTGCATTGGTCTATTATCCTCCTTGATCAATACTCTCCCTCAAGTTTAGCCGATGAACATGGCTAAACTTGGAGCTCCGTAAAACATCACCTCATTAAAAACCTTGAGATAGAAAACCTTGTAGGACAAAACTATATCAAGGGAAAAAGAGTGTGATCTTTATGGAGAGAGGATTTGAGATCAAGGACGAGTAAGGTACAAAAGTCCGAGTTTTCCATAGATGTGTGAGCAAACCTTGTAACTCGCGGCCTTAGTGAAAATATCAGCTAGATGGTCTTCGCTTGGAGTGTAGCAGGGAAGCGTTACTCCTTCTTCGATCTTCTCTCTGACTTTGTGACAATCTAGTTCGATGTGTTTGGTTCTTTCATGAAAAACTTAATTGGTTGCGATGTGAATTGCAGCTTGATTGTCGCAATGCATTGGAATAAGTGTAGATTCAATGCCTAGTTCTTTGAGAAGCGCCTTAAGCCAGGTGAGCTTTGTAGTTAGCTTTCTCATGGCTCTGTATTCGGACTCAGCACTTGACATTGATACAACCTTTTGTTTCTTTTTCTTCCAAGTGACCAGATTGCCTCCAATAAAAGTGCAGTAACCCGTTGTTGATCTTCGATCAGTTCGATCACCACCCCAATCAGCGTCACAATATCCCACGAGGTATGTGTTTGAGTTCTTCCCCATCCAGATACCTTGGCCAGGACTCCCTTTGAGATAGTGAAGTATCCTCTCTACTGTGCTCCAATGATAGGTGGTTGGTGCTTTCATGTATTGACTGGCCTGATTCACTGCATAACAAATGTCAGGTCGTGTAAGTGTTAAATATATGAGCTTACCTACCAATCTTCTATAGCGAGAGGGATTCTCATATAGAGGCTCTGTTCTCTCCCCCTTTCTTTCAACCTGATATCCATCCGGAAGTGGTGTATCCACTGGTTTTGCTCCTAATTTTCCTGTCTCACATAACAAGTCAAGTGTATATTTCCTCTGAGATAGAAACAGTCCCTCCGGAGAGCGACATACCTCAATCCCATGGAAATACTTAAGCTCCCCTAGATCTTTTATATTGAAAACTGAATTGAGAAAAGTTTTAACTTCTTGAATACCTTCAGTGTTGTCTCTAGATATGATTAAGTCATCAGCATAAATAACCTTTCTCACTTTGAAGAGTAAACAGATTATTATCAGCATGTGATCTCTTGAAGCCATGACTTATGAGTGTATAGCTTAATTTATGATACCAATCTCTTGGTGATTGTTTAAGAACATATATGGCTTTTCTCAATCGCAACACTTTCCCAGGTGTGATTGAATTTTCGAGACCAGGTGGTGGAGTCATATAAACTTCCTCTTTAAGTTCCCCTTGTAAAAATGCGTTTTTCACATCCATCTGCCATAACTCCCAAGATAAGTTAGTAGCTAATGAGAGCACAACTCTTACCGTGTGGAGTTTAGCAACCGGAGCAAATGTGTCTCTATAATCTTCTCCATAGGTTTGTGTAAAGCCGCGGGCCACCAATCGAGCTTTGTATCGTTCTATGTCCCCGTTACTTAGATATTTGATGGTGAATACCCATTTCGAACTTACAATTTTCTTTTCTGGTGGGAGGTCTGCTTCATCCCACGTGTGATTCCTCTTCATAGCTCCTACTTCATCATCTACTGCATCAAGCCACTCTTTACTTTCCTTGGCCTCTTCATAGCTTATTGGAATGTCATGTTCATCATTTTTTTCTAAGAATACTTGATGTTCTGCAGGTAGATGATCAAGAGAGCAAACAGCTTGAATCGGATGAAAGCAACCGCTTGACTATTATAGTAAAATTGTTGATCTCTCCATGTAGACGGGGTGATCTCGTACGAACAATACGTCGCAATGGTTGGTGAGTCGGTTCAAGCTCCTCTGTTTTGGTAGGTAGAGTCGTTGTCTCCCCCTCGGACTCACTAACCGTTGTTGCAGGTGGAGTTGGTGGATCCTCCCTGAGTTCTTGATTGTCACTTGTGTGATCAGAGGAGTATTCTTCCAGATTTGCAGGAGCTGGCTCTTGTTGTATCAATGGCAATGACGCAGAGCTTGGTGAAGAACCAATGTGATCAAGAAGAAACTTGAGACTAGCGGATTGATCAGTTGGTCTTGCCAAATTTTTTAAGTCATTCCAATTCCCCTTATCAAAGTAGCCCTGGTTTTCAATGAACTTGATATCCCTGGACACCAACATACGGTTGTTGGTAGGATCAAAGCATTTGTATCCTTTCTATGTTGTTGAGTAGCCGAGAAACATACACTTGGTGCTCTTAGCGTCCAACTTGTTTCGAAGTTCTCCTGGTACTAATACAAAGCAAACACAACCAAATACTTTTAAATGATCAATGGATGGTTTTACCTTGTTCAGTACCTCAAATGGTGATACATCATCTAGGATTTTTGTTGGAATCCTATTGATCAGGTAGCATGCAGTCATCACTGAATCTCCCCAGTAACACTTAGGAACCTTGGTATGGAACATCATTGAGTGTGCAACCTCAATTAGGTGTCTATTCTTCCTCTCTGCAACTCCATTTTGTTGGGGAGTGTACGGACAACTCGTTTGGTGCATGATGTCGTGTTTAGATAGGTGTTCTTTGAATCGAGTGCTTGTATATTCACCTCCATTATCTATTCTAAACACTTTGATCTTAGTATTAAATTGGTTAAACACATAATTTTGAAAGTTTATAAATGCATCAATCGCACGATCTTTTGCAGGAAGCAATGTTTTCCAAGTATATTTGGATTTTCATCAATAAAAGTCACAAAATACTTGTTGTTGTCCCTAGATCAAAGCATTTGTCATAGATAGTAGTAGATTAAGGGAAAACAGTCTTACAATACTTCCCAAGAATACAACCTTCACAACTAGACTGATCAAAAGATACATTAGGCATCATCAATTCAAGTGCACGAGAATGAGGATGACCTAATCTAGCATGCCACATAGCACTAAAAGAAACACCTAAACAACTAGTAAAGAAAGATTTAGAGAGACTTGGTGAGATATCATCAAGGATGTAAAGATCATCTTTGCTACCACCTCCTCCAAGTAGATTTCCAGTCTCAATATCCTGAAAGTGAACATCATTAGGTTATCCCCAACGGGGGCTCTAAGTAAGGTTTTAGTGGAGAAGGAAAAAAAAATCAGATAAAGGAAAAAAATATAAGAGAGCCTCTTATTTAGCATACTCGTTTATGGCATAAGAGCCCATACGTGTCACGTATTCGTTGGCCGAAAAAAAAATAGAAGTAGAAAATAAATTTATGCGACGATCAAATTTTTCTTTCTTCCTCTCTCTCTTGCTCTCGATCGAAGTCCAGAATTGACAAAGGAAGGAGAAAGAATCAAAGGCTATGGAATCAGATGAGATTGGGGTCGGAGGAGATCCGAAGCGGAGGAGATTGGTTTGATATTTGAGTTTGGAGTCATTCTTTTGGATGAGGTTGAAGCAATTAGAATCGCAAATTAGGGTTGAGGTTTGGTTGTTCGAATCAAATTCCGAGCTTTTGATTTAATTCTCTTAATACAATTTTTGTGTGTTTGTGTGTCTGTGTGATTCTCAGGTTCCGAGTTCTTCCTCCGTCAGTGTTGACACTTGACGCTGATAAGGTAAAGTCCACTGATTTTGTAAAGTCCATTGCTTTTAGAGCTCACTTACTAGAGATTGATACGCAGATTTTACAGATTACTTTATGCATTCGTGTGTTCTAACTTCTCTATGTCCATCTTTGTCAAATCACTAGCCTTTTTTTGGTTTGGTACGTTTTCACAGCATTAAATAGTCTTATAGAATGTGTGTTGTAACTTTTATGTCCATTGCTGATAGAGCTCACTGCTACAAGAAATTGATACGCAGCAGATTGTTCCAACGTAATGTTAGATGGTGTTTTCTATGTCCATCTTTGTCCAATTAATTGACTTTTTCTTGGTTCACTTGAGTGTGAATGTTCTTACTGTATTTTAATAGGATTCCTCACACCAGAGTCTTTTTTTTTGGTGAAGTTGTGATCACAAGGTCAATTAAACCCAAGGTGCACTCAACCACGATCTAGTGGTGTCGTCGTAGTACTTCAGGGTCGAATCCACAGAGACCAAGCGATGCACTATGTAATTATATAGACCGAGTATAGCTAAAGCAAAGAGAGGTTTGTGTTGCAAGTAACTGAATTAAAACAGAAAATAAATAGGGGTTTGTAAACTCGAGAGAAGATATTGGGCGTAGGGAATCAGTTAGGAGTTATGATCACTAAATTTAGATGTCAAATTGGGATAGCATTAAATACCGTTCTTGAACTCAAATCTCAAATATAAAACTAACCTATTGTCGCAGCATTAGTTATCTACGCAAGGAATTGATAAAACTCTAAACCGTCGTTTGAATCTAAGCAATCCTAGCAAGCAATAAGTTCAAGTTTGATTATGTTCACAAGGTGCCTTAACTTCAACTTTCGTTGGCTAAGGATCACCTTGCTCTCCTATGTTCTTTTCAAGTAATTCAACAACACTTTTGATGCCTAGATGAATTTAACCTACAATCATAAACTAGGTAGCTAATCTAGTTTAAGCATTATAATCAACAATAGAAGAAGAACACAATAGATCAATCCCAAATCTAGCAACCTAAATTCAGAGAATCATAAAACCCCTTTTTGAAACCCGAAACCCAACAGAGAAACTACTCAGACATCAAACAACAGCAACCACAAATTAAATATGAAGAAAACATGTTTGAATTGCAAAGAGAAAATAAAGGGTTCATAAATCTTCTCCAAAGAGATACAAAGGATTAGAGATCTTCTCCCAAGCTTACAAGTACTCCAAAGCTGTGTAGAATAAAGTTGTCTTTCTAGAGGTCGAGTCTCGTGCTTAAATAGTAAAATAAAACCCTAAAAGTCGGTTTAAAACGAAAAAGAAAAAGTTGCTTCGGGTACGGGATCGGTCGATCCCGAATGTGGATCAGCCGATCCTGGATGCTTTTTCTGTGTTTGCTCCATCTGCTTGCTAGTCCAATCAGTCTTCACCAAATTGGCTCCAGATGCTTGTTTTCATCCCCAAAACACTCAGTTTCCTTCAAAATCAACCTAGAACATGTACAAACTCATAAAAGACCAAAAAGACTCTAAAAGCACACTTTGACTCAATAAAAGACTTAAAACAAATACCAAAACTATGGTTAAAACCTATAAAGTATAGACACATCAAGTTGATTTGTTTTTGCCTCTTATTGAGGATTCATGCAAGCAGATACTTGATGCTGCCAGAAATACCAATGCTAAGACAATGGGTCATGTTCCATGGCCAACCAAGAAGCGTATCTACTGTGTTCTCAAGTCTCCTCACTTTCACAAGGATGTTAGGTTCCATTTCGAAATCTGGACACACCAGCGCATGATCGATATTCTCTACCCTACTGCAGTACTGCTCAAACTATCGATTCTTTGATGCAACTTGATTTTCCTGCTGGTGTTGATGTTGAAGTGAAGCTCTATGCAATGTAACTATAATGGTAACAATATAAATCTCATTCCTCTTTCCTGCATTCTGAATACAGCCTTAAACTGATGTGTTTAGTTAGTGAAAATTCTGCAAATAGGCTCCAACTGAATCTTGTGTGTATTTTCTCTTTGACCAGAATCTTCATCGAATTACAATATTGCTCTTTGACCATCAAGTAGTACTTGATGCATGGTCTTAACCAAATTTTTTTGTTCTTACTCAGAGGTGATGGGCGTTTTGCATTGAATAAATAGACTGTTTCAGAGATCATCTTTTTGAGAGAAACTTTGTAATGAAAAGTGTAAGTTGTATTATCTGGTCCTAGCAAAGTTGGAATCTTTAGCGATGCTTGGTTCTTAGTTGATGAACATATGTCTTCAATTAAGCAAGTTCAAAGGGATTTAATTTTTGTTTTACTAATTGCTGTTATGATCAAATCGTTTGAAAAAAAAAATTCAAATTAAGAGACTCAAAATTAAAGCCCACCATTGTAGGGGAAAATTTTAATTAAGATTTCCAAAGTTTTTATTTTACTAAAAGTACATAATATATTAATTAAAAAAATTTAAGAGCCCCAAAAATATAATCCCCCATTGTGGATGCCCTTAGGCCCAAATATAGCATAACAATTTAGATCATTTATTGCCCTTTTAACAGAGAGAAGGTTAGATGTAAACTCAGGCATATAAAACGCCTTTGAATTTTTATCAAAAAGCTTTTAAGTTACCAATTCCTTGAACTGGGATTCTATCTCCATTTGCTATTATAACATTGCCTCTAGCCGGTTTAATATCATCAAGTAAGCTCGAGTTACTAATCATATGGTGTGATGCACCTGAATCAACAACTAGAGACCTACTTGAGCTGTGAGTGAAAAAGGTTTTACTGGAGTCCTTCATCGCGGCTAAGGATTTGAAGAGAGCTTCCAGATCTGATTTCTTTACATAGTCTCTAGATGCCATCTCCTCTCCATTCTTTGATGTGCCTGCTACACTCTGCTCGGCCTTGACTTGTGTTATATTGTCTCTTGGTTCCTTGTTTGTGATGTTTGGTCTGAGATGAGGATGCAGGAACCAACACTTATCCTTGGTGTGATTCTTTCGCTTGCAGTGTTCACACCCCCCCCCCTTTGATCTATTCTCCTTAGGTCGGTAGGCCCCTTTGTTTGCCATCGAGAGCTCTCCTTTCCCGCTAAAGAGACCCAGTGAACCATGTTCCTTCTGAGTCTGAGAGCATACATCATCGAGACTTGGCAGTTTATCTGACCTTAGGATATGCTTTATGAGATCGTTAAACGTTGGATTCAGAGTAAGAAGAAGGGCAAAGACCTTATCTTGTTCCCTTCTCTCGTTAAGGACCACATGATCCATGGTGTTTGGTCTGAGCATTTCAAATTCTGCCCACAGAGACCTAAACTTCCCAAAATGTTTGTTGAACTCCATATCCTCTTGAGTTAAATCATTGATAGCCTTATTGACTTCAAAAACTCGAGTGAGATTGGAGATGTTGTCAAAAACATTTTTGAGAGTTTCCCATAAATCACTAGCAGTCTCACAATATGAGTAAGCCTCGAGAATAGGAGCCTCAAGCGAGTTTTGCAGTATGGAGAGGACAGTCTGATCTTCTTGAAACCATTTAGCTTCTTCTTCGAGTTTAGCTGCCTCCTCTTCTTCTTTGATGGTTTATATACCATCTTCTTTGGTGGCTTTCGTTGGTGCTCTGGTTCCTTCGATGTGACTCCAGAGTCCACGTCCACAAAGTGCAGTTTTGGTGGTTCTTGACCATAGGAGGTAGTTTCCTCCCTTAAGAACAGTAGGTAGCACAAGTGGTTTTGAGTTTTCCATGGTCAAATGGTATGGACCGTTGAGCAAATTTCCAGTATGAGTGAAATGAAAAGAGAATAAGTGTAGTCACGAACAAGAGAGAGAGAATAAATAGAAGAGTTGGGTTGTTAAGGATCAAAAACCTAGCTCTGATACCATGTTAGAATTGCGGAAGTAGAATTGTATAGAAAGAGAATGAACACAAAGAATAGAATACTTAAACTTGTCATTTACAAATGTATGTTACATGCCATATATAGACTCAACTACAACATATAGCCGTTACAGAGACATTAAGAAAGAAAGGGACATAAAGTGGCTTTGCTCTACAGAACGTCTATGATGAGAGTGACCTGTGATCCTTGTTTGACTCGTCGATCTCGTCCACCAAGATAACATGTGACTTCTTTCTAAGACACCCTGCAACTCCCATCTCTTCTAGATCCTTCTCTATCTCCAATATGTCTTGATATCATAAAGGCCTCTGTTTCTATTCACTTACATGGACCGTAGGCCATTAGTAGTGACTTGTACGGACGTTCGTACGGACACTCGATCTTACTGCATTGGTCTTGTATCCTCCTTAATCAATAAGTAGTAGTAAACATAATTGTTTGTATCCTAGTACCTGTGAAAACACGAAAGGAAGCTTCAATTGTAATTGTCCATCTGGTTACCGCAAAGACTCCCATAATATCTGCACTCGTGAAATCAGGCCTGAATACTTTAGATGGACTCAAATTTTTCTTGGTAAGCTCTCCTCACTGGTTCCGGATTCTTTCCTTTCTGAAAAGACTAGCTCTTAATCACCTGCTTGGCATTAGCAGAAGACCATCATCGGCTTCTCAATCATCCTGCTTGGCATTAGCTGTATAAAACAGAGGAGTAAGCACCGGAAAAACACTGAGCTCCGACAAAAATTCTTCGAGCAAAATGGAGGTGGAATGTTAATACAACGACTCTCAGGAGCAAGGCCATCAAATGTTGATGTTAAGATATATACTGAGGAAGGCATGAATGAAGCAACCAATGGTTATGAAGAGAGCAGGATCCTGGGTCAGGGAGGCCAAGGAATAGTCTACAAAGGTATATTACCGGACAACTCCATTGTTGCTATAAAGAAAGCTCGGCTTAGAGACAGTAGTCAAGAAGAGCAGTTCATCAACGAAGTGCTAGTGCTTTCACAAATCAACCATAGGAACGTGGTCAAGCTCTTGGGGTGTTGTTTAGAGACTAAAGTTCCATTGTTATTTTATGAGTTCATTCCTAGTGGGACTCTTTTCGATCACTTGCACGACTCCATTTTCAATTCTTATCTAACATGGGAACACCGTCTGAGAATAGCCATAGAAGTTGCTGGAACTCTTGCATATCTTCACTCCTCTACTTCTATTCCAATCATACACAGAGATATCAAGACTGCCAATATCCTACTGGATGAAAATTTAACTGCAAAAGTAGCTGACTTTTGTGCTTCAAGGCTGATACCTATGGATAAAGAGCAGCTCAGAACTATGGTGCAAGGCACTCTAGGTTACTTAGACCCAAGAGTACTACGTCACCACAGGGTTGCTGAACGATGTTTATAGCTTCGGGGTAGTCCTCATGGAACTGATCTCAGGTCAAAAGGCAGTGTGCTTTGATCGGCCACAACAGTCAAAACATCTGGTGAGTTACTTTGCTGCTACCACGAAAGAGAATAGGTTGCATGAGGTTATTGATGGGAAAGTGATGAAGGAGGATAATCAGAGGGAGGAGATCAAGAAAGCCGTGCTTATCTCTTTTTTTCTTTTATTTTTTGTTTTGTGCAAGAATATTTACGCGTGAGAAATCCTTGTAGATCATAAATTATGTGTTCATAATTTCCCTAAATTGCTATTTGCTTAACCATTAGTTGATTCGGTATCAGAAAAATTAGTGTTCGTGAATGGGATTCCCCATATGACATTGATATATCATTGTGCTTACAAACCAAAAAAAAACACAACTCACGAAGAAACACTGTAGTTTAAAGTACGTAGTAAGTATGATCCTTGTGTGTTGCTTGGTAAACTCAAAAAAAAAAAAAATGAGTCAATTGGTTCAAACTTGATATTTGATCAACAGCTTGACTCATCATGTTTCGTTACTCATCAATATCTAAAAGGGATGTCATAGCTGGGGAATTAAAGAAACAACTCGTAATAAAAACATCAGAAGAAAACAGAGCATGTTGTGATGAAGATGACTCTCGGGAGTCTTATTCCTACGTCATATCGTACCACGTGAAGGCAATTATCTTATTTGAATAATAATAATAATATATTTTGAGGTGGAAATAAATGTCAAGAAAAAACAGAGTAACTTTGCCGTAAAAGAAGAGAGAGCCGAGAGTGATGTTGACGAAGACTCCAAGAGCGTTCACATTGCATGAGGATTCCTTGCAACTACCAACCTTCTTTAATCTTTGAATAAATATAGAGTAAATTGCACCCATACCCACTTTGGTCTTGAGTTCTTTCAGTAAAATATACTTTACAAACTCCCTATACTTTCTCAAGTCTGATGTTTATGTGTCTATGTCCCTTTTACATTTTTGTCCTCAGAGAAATAGAAGGTAAAAGGTTAGCCAAAACTTACCTTACTCTTTTCTGATTTATTCTCCATCGTTGGATTGTTTGCTGCTTATTAGATGGGAAAATGGTTTGTGGATAAGAAACAGAAGTTGAAGGTAGGTTTTCTGTCCCCGTGAACGAGACATGGCTGCGCAGGTAGATTTTGTGTTTTGTGGATAGGGTCATATAAATTCAACTCTGTTTGTCTTTCGTGGATGGCTGTGATATTAAAGTGTGATTTTTAATGCAGGGTGAAGATCCTAGTTTCGTTGTGGTAATATTCGGTAGCTGGGGCTGTTCTGAGGACGACGTTTGGGGATTCAAAGTTGACTATAACTTTTGTCGCGTGTTGTTCCATTGTCTGCGACGACAACGTTAGGAGAGTTAGAAGTTTCGATTGTTGGGGAATTCGGTTTGGTGGAGAAGAAGGCAAGTCTCAGTTACTGCATCCCGTCGCTTATGGAATTGACGACGAGGGTGAGGACGCCTCCGGTTGTTGTGACAACGAATTTAGGTCTTGTTTATTATATTGAGATGCTTAGGAAGAATCGTGGGTTGAATTTGCTTGTAACATTTGAGGAGGTTAAGAAGAGAGGAATGACCGATGCTGCTGAGGATTCCTATTGTGGAGAGGAAAGTCGCAGAAAACGTAGTTCGGGGTCTTCGGGTGCACTTAGTAATAACGGTAGTGAAGAAGGGTTTTTAGGAGAAGCATCAAAAGCAGGTTCGAAGACATTGTTTTTTGAGACAACCCAGGTTGATGAAGAATATATGGCTGACTTGGCAGAAATCGAGGGGAAGATAAAGGGCAGTAATGGTGAAAAAGTGGGAATTGGCCGTGGGCTGACAAGTACACAATTAGGTTGTGTGGAAGAATTTTTCGGATTTGAAGGTAGGTTTGAAGATGTAGAGGAGGAAGAAGAATCTTTAGCAATAGATGTAGTTGTGACCCCAAGAAGCTATGATAAAGATTTTTGGGGGAACTTCATTGGCGATCAGTTTGGTCGGGTGAACGTGGTGGAGGTTATGTGTAATACAAACTCCTGTTTGATCACACTTTGTTAGTTAATGGGGCTGTTCCTTTGAAAGAGGAGAATAAAGAGAGGACAAGTGGTGGATTGGAACAGGTCGGAAAAGTTGATGGTGACTATGTTGACATAA